>NC_046222.1:20344609-20990597 GCF_009819885.2 Catharus ustulatus | reverse complement strand
AGCCAGGAAACTACAAATTTACTTTAATTGCAGACAGTTTGTCTGCATGGAAGATGTGATTATTTAACTAATATAACATATATGAGCAGCCATTCTGGATCAGACCAATGTTCTTATTAGCACTGTATCCTGCCTCCAACATGAGCCAATAAGTATACAAAGAAAACAGGCATACTCAGTACTTCTCTCCAAATACCCTCCTTGCTGCCAGCCACTTGCAGCTCAGGGGCTTCTGAGCTACATATGGTTGAATTTAGCAGTCCTCAGTGGACCTGTCTTCTATGAATTTCTATTTCTCCTTGAACCCATGTAAATTTTTAGCATTTGCAATGTCCAAAGACAGTTTATGCCTTGATGTAGTAATTTCAGCAAGTCCTTTCTTCTCTGCCTTGGAGAAAATGAGCTGCAGCTCACACTTGGAATCATACCAAGACAGATGAGCCAAAAAGAGTGAATGGAATTGCCACAGCTTCAAAGGTTAAGGAAAATTCTTTTTGTTATAAAGAGGTAATTTGGTCACTGTGTGCATTGAGTAATCTCTTTGAGAACTGAAGAGACCTATTCTTTAGATGGTAAGCACAAGTTTATCTTTACAGACTTCAACAGCAGCAAATGGCAGTTGAGCTTATCTTTGTATGTGGACATCAACTGGCTTTAACATCTGCTTTTGGTGCTGGGAGTGTTCTGGGGAGGGAATTGAAAGCAATGCTCCCTGCACAACCATCACAAAATCAGAAAATAAATTGCTTGGATTGGTGTATGATGAGTCATTTGTTATCTAAAGAGTGGCTGAGGACTCTGGTGATTGATCAAATATTTCAATATAAAAAATTCAGTATTTGATTTGTGCTCATTGGATCAAAGCTCTGCCAGGTTAATTTCTACCAAGGATCCATTAAGCTTTTGTGCTGACTGCTTATTGCAAACAAGCTGTACAAATTCTCCCTGATGATGCACTTGTCTCCAACAATGACCATCAACTGGGTAGGTATACAGTGCAAGCATAAAACCTGACTCATTTGGCTTCCAGTTTCTGTAGGTTGTTCATTTGCTTTATCAGATATTAGTTGAGGTAGAATCATAGAATTATTAAGGTTAGAAAAGGTACCTCTCAAACAGAATGGATACTAGCTTTTTTTTTTGTAAATTCACATCACATCCTCAATTCCTAGCTCACTGTAGCAAAAATGTGCCCTTCAGAGACTCATTTGTTTTCTCTTAGATTGTGTATCTAAGATTATGAAAAACAGTATTAATCTACATCTCACCTTTGGGGACAGAAGCTGGGAAATCTCAAAAATATCAAGTCAATGACTTCTAAGCACACCTGTGCTGTGACATGATAGATGTACATGTATGATAAGTGCCAAGGAAAAATGTACAGTAACATGCATACAGAAGATGCTGTGGGTTAGCCCTGGCAGGCAACTCATTCCCATCCAGACTGCTCACTCACTCTCTCCCAGTTGAATGAGGGAGAGAGTTGAGAGGATTATAGTGAGAAAATTTGTGTTTTGAGATAAAGGCAGTTTGATAATGAAGGCAGTTGTGTGCACAAAGTAAAACAGTGAATTAATTTGCTACTTCCCATGGACAAGCAGGTGTTCAGCCATCTCAGGAAGGCTGGGCTCTATCACACATGTTAATGACTTGGGAAGGCAAATATCATCCCTACAAATGTCTCCCCTTCCTCCTTCTTCTCCCAGATTTTATTGCTAAGCACAACAGCTTATGATGTGAATATTCCCATGGTCACTTGGGGTCATCTGTCCCCACTGTGTCTCCTCCCAACCTCTTGTGCACCCTTTAGCCTTGTCAGGAGAAACAGTGCTGTGCAATCACTGATCAGAGTGGCTAAAACATCCCTCCGTGCTCAGCACTGTTTTGATCACAAATCCGAAGCATAACACCATAGGAGCTGCTATGAACAAGATTAACTCTATCCTTCTCAAAACCAATCCAAAGTCTCATATTCTCCATATACTGTGATGGGAATAGATTGATTTGCATACCCTCACTTAGCAGTTCTAAAATTGACTGGGAGGTCAGTATATCCTAAACATTAAAGTGACAGAGAAAATAAAGCAAAAAATTCAGTAGTAAGTGTTAAGTAAAAGCCATGGATGCATTAAGATGTTATTTTTACCAGTTATCTTTTATCATCCAGGTTAACTCACTGCTTCTTTAGTTTTGCCAATACATCCTGTCAGTATCCAGAGAAGGGCTCCCAGAGGAATTGACCCAGAGCACCCACACTGAATTGCTCTCAGAAGAGTCTGTTCTCATCGGAGGGAGGACCTAGGAAGGCCTGTGGCCTGCTATTTTAGGTGCGTGGAACTGGGTGGTTTTATTCCCCCTTTTTCAGGGGGATCTAAGTGACTGAAAATCACTTAATATAAAGATTTAGTCTCCATATTGAGTTACCCATTTTCAATTGTATGTGTGTTTCCAATAAGATATATTTGAATTCAATTTGTGTTACATCCTTCTGTATGCTAACGGCTCTCCTGTCTCTTTGTGTACAGTAATTTCACAATTATAAGCCACACCTGATTATAAGCCGCATGTCCGGGTGTCAGCAACTGTCTTGGGTTACAATACAGGATGTGATAAAAGGTATCTATTCTATCACCATCTGTTGAGGGTGGGGACAGTTATCCTTATCTCCATGGGAGATATTCTGCTAATGGGCCATCCATTGAAACCAGGCAGGGCATTGTTCTTTATCTTTTCACAACCCATCCTTCCTGCAGCAAGTAATTTTCTGCTAATGGCCCATTGAGTCCCACTGTCTGACTGATAAAATTACTGCATCCCATTGGAAGTTGCTCCAGCCAGGGGGAAGAGCCCAACATTTCTCACCAAGATAAAAACAGAGGTTTTGGGAGACTAAGGTAGCCCCTTTCTCCACTGGACTCCAGAGGAAAAACGGATTTCTCCACATCACCACTGGACCTCCGGAGGGAAACTGCATCTTCTGCAGGAGCACTGCTCCAACTGAATCACATCTGTCACTGCAAGAGGACTGCAGCCACCATTTAATGGCACTGCTACCAATGCCCTGCCTGACGGGCTGTCAGGCTGTACTCTGACTTTGTCAGGGTTTGGAGTTTGTTTCTTTGTAGTACTGTATTTCTATTTTAATTTCCCTAGTAAAGAATTGTTATTCCTAATTCCTATATCTTTGCCTGAAAGCCCCTTGATTTCAAAATTATAATAATTTGGAGGGAGGGGGTTTACATTCTCCATTTCAAAGAGAAGCTCCTGCCTTTCTCAGCAGACACCTGTCCTCCAAACGAAAACAGCAACTTTTCGTTCTTTGTCCATATATAAGCTGCACCTGATTATAAGCCGCACTCCGGGTTCGGACCAAAATTTTAGTCAAAATGGTGCGGCTTATAATCATGAAATTACTGTAATTAACATACAACACAACTCATGACACCTCAGCACCTAGAGTAGAGATCTCAACCTGTGCAATGATAAGGCTGCCAGTGGGCTAGGGCACTGGAATAGAACTAAAAAGATATGAGATCCCTTTCCATCTCTGTTGCTGGAGTATAGCAGCGTACTGCTCTCCTCTCACTGCTCAGTTGGCTTTCTGGTCTTTGGAATTAGGATAATGAGTGCAACCATGACCCTCAGTGAAATGTATTAATGGAAAATTGAGATAAATTTTACTGCAAGGTTGCCAACTCTCTAGGTGCTCTCTCATCAATCAGATCTAGGATAACTTCTCAACTTTATGCTCTGTATACCTACTCTGGCTGCATCCCGACTCTCAGGGATAGATGCTGTCATAATTCCTTGTTTAAAATGCAGGGAACTGTGGGTGCAGGGGGATCAGGGCCAGGTCACCAGGCTGAGCAGTCAAGGTGCCAGGACTGTGAAGAGTCCCATGGAACACACCTGATACAGGTAATTGTCTACTCTGAGCATGCATGCCAGCTGCACACACACACATACACAGATACACATATTGAGCGTATACACATATTAACACCATGTTTTTCTCAGTAGTTGGGTCCAGAGTTCAAAATACCTGCATTTTCCCCACTGCCTTTATTAAGAGATGAGAAGAAGGTTGCAGTTATAGTTGCCTTTTTCACTGACAGCTACAGTGGCACTTTGTTTCTGTTGAAGTATACTTGTGGCACAGAGAATGTGTCTGGGAAATATCTGACGTGCTATCTTTAGGATTCGAGTGTCTGAATGCATCTTAAACCTTGCAGACATGAATGGTGTATGGCTATGGCACGGCTGCTGTGAGCAGCCCTTTGCCTGCTGGGCTGTGCTCACAAAATGCCAGTGTCCCCTGTGCCAAAGAAAACAGCTGTCCTTTTGGTAGAGGTCACAAAGCAGAAGTTCTCGGACTTCTGGGGCCTGATTCATGCAGATTGTGGACCCTGAAGAGCAGTGCTCTTGAAAGGGCACTAAAGTAACAAACACTTTGCATCATGCAAAATAATATTGATGTACTGAAGGTAAATGTAATTTCATATTTTGACTGTCCTCAGTCCTCTCAGTCTCCTTCAAGGACCACATCTAACTTCTAAAACTTGAAAAACTTTCCAAATTATCTCTTAATCACAGACCTTCTCTATCAGTTGTACCAAACTATTGTACTTACCTTGAGTTCTTTTGCTTTACATTGCATTGACCCAAGGTTTAAGACAGGCAATAAACTGGTCTGAACTGATGGCAGATTTCAGATCCAGTGTCTCACCAGAGCTAGACACTGGAAGTTTCTCAGTGCCCTGTGAGATGTTTAATAGACTCAGAAATCTCTAAGAATTAAAAGAATGCAAATTATTTTTTTAAAAAAAATTAATTTCTTTTTTTTAAAAACATTTTTTAGAAGTTTCTAAACTGTATTAACTGTGGATTCTATTTGTGTTTGAGATCCACAGTATCTCTAGATAGGAGAACAAGATAATTCTAAATCTTCAGTTTACTTTCAGTATATTTTTCTTTAAAATGCAAAACAATATCTATTCAAGCATACAGAATGCTTGGTACTTGGCCTGGTAAGTTATAGATTTTAGCTCACATAACTATACTTCAAGATAACTCACGTAACTCATGTAAGGTTGACAACTTCTAAATACAGCTGGCAGAATAAAGGGCTTTTTTCTCTGTGTCTGAGTGGGAAAAGTTGGAGAAATATTATTTAAATTCCATTTGGAGGGCTCAGGAAAATAAAAACAACCAACAGGTGTTTTTGGACAACTCCAAATATTTAATTTACTCTAAAATAAAACATTTTAATCCATTCTTTTGTCATCATCACTGCTTTTTTAATAAGTTTTTTGTGCTCCTTTATTTATAAGGTAAGTCTTGCTAATGGCAAAAGGACATTTTAAACCAGAAGTAAAAATGCCAAAGCAGACCACTCTGGCTCTCCGTAGACAAATATTTCATATAAGGGAAATTGCCTTTTAGTCTTCAAAATTCTTTCAGTTGATCTTGGAAGAAATTTTGGTCTGTTTCATTGCCTCTAGAGCTCCATTTCTTCTACCACATCTACTGCTCACTAGAAAAAAAAAAAGGAAAAAAAAAACTCTATTCAAAATAAACCCATCCAAACTGATGTCAGGAAACCCTTTTTGCTTTAGCAATTTGTTCTGAAAACCTGCTCGTACAGGTACTGTGTGCTCTAGTGATGCAGATTCCCTGCAGCAGTTGTTAATTACTTCCTCTTGGCCTCAAGCCCTGGCTACCTTTGAGCAGACCTGCAGCACTCCTGCTCCATGGCATGACCCAAAGGGTCCAAGCAGCTTAGCTGAAACTACTCAAGTGTTAGTGCAGGGGCAGGCAGCTCCTGCCTTCCATACAGGCTCCACAGAAGAGCTGAAGCAGAGCTCTGCATCACGGCTGAGAGCATCAGCTACTCTGGTCCAACAACTGCCCATCCACTGAAGTCAATGGCTTTTAATTAAATGCAGTGAACGGAAGCACAGTAGGACAAGAATGGGCTCCAGAAGAAGCCTTGGACTTAGAGTAATAGTAAATGTTTTGCATGAGAAATGGAGTTGCATTTATGGGAAGATCTGTTCCACAGGAAAATTATAGGGTGACTGGCCCAGTTCTCTGGGACCACTGCCTGTCTGAAGGAGGACAGAGCACAGCCCATACAACTGGCTACTACAGCTGAAACAAATGAATCTGCTGTTGTCACTAAATGCTGTACCATGAATGTTTGTCCAGTTCTGAACTTTCAGGTGCTGTACCTAAAATTGTTTAATGCATAAAATGCATAATCAGCTACTTTTTGTGGGAGGCAGGAGGTGTCTCCTAGATTTGCCATATTCATTCTCTCTCATTTGAAGAGTTTGTTCCATGTATGTGAAAAGGAGGAAGGGTATATGAAGGACAGGGTTTTCCAGAATACCTACTACTTTCCTGAGCCCTTATTAGGCATATGCACGAGATGTATCTCCTTCATTTCTTGCTCTAATATATGGGTTTTATGCCTCATTTATAGAGCATTAAAAAAGACCCCACAGAGAATCAAAAACTGCAGATGTGCAGTTTGACTAAAAGAACTGGGAAACGATACTTTTTCTCAAGTCTGATTATCTTCCTTTTAATCACCTAACAAACTGAGAATACTTTTTCGAGCAGAATTATTTGGAATCAGCCTAGATGCAGGATGTGTCATTTGTCTGAGATGTAGAAACTTCTGGATTTATTTAAGAAAACATTGCTTTAAAGGGAGTTCCTCAGAAGAAAGCAATTAAATATAATTTATTTTAAAATGCATATTGTGGCATAAATGATGAAATATGATTGCAAACTGTATAGCTTTCTCTCCTGGTTTTATTTTTTTCTCTTTGGATCTTCTCCACAGACATGAACAGCAACAGCTAATCGTACTGAAATGTGGGAGAGTTTTTAGTGGTTTTGAGTGTGGGAAGATACCTAACAAAAAGACAGCTTCATGTTGCTCAGATCAGACTTACAAAGTTCTGATCTGACTCAAATTCCCAAGGGTGAAAAACAAATGGATTGAAAGGCCATAAATATCAATAGTAGTCTTTCTTTTTACTTCGCTGACCTTTAAAAATTACTTTGAGGTTGAAATCCTGCCCTCACTAACTTCAGTGGTTCTTGGATGAGGTCCACATGAAAGTGTTTACTACCTCTGGAGTTTTTCTTCAAAAAGTGGGGAGCTACCCTGTGCTTACTATATACCAACTCCATTGGCAAAGTGAAATAAGAATTCAGACAATTTAACATTAGATTAAATGTATTTATTGATGAAAGTACAGTAAATTCACGAATACAAGCCGCACTGATTATAAGCCGCATCTCTGGGTCTTGGCAAACATTTCGGTTTTTGTCCATAGATAAGCCGCACCCGAATATAAGCCGCTTTGTCGTTCGCAGCGAGGACCTGCGTGCAATTAGGAACAGAACCGCGGGAGGGCGGGGTTTACTGGCTGAGCTAGGGCTGTGCAGGCTCGGCCCGCTAGGGGCCGCTGACAGGGCCAGATGGCCCAGCCCGGTGCTGCCGCTCGGGGCCCGCCGCCGCTGCCACTGGGCTCGGTCACCCCGGGTCGGCGCTGCCCCGCGGTGGCAGGCAGGGACGGAGCTTCCCCTGCTCCTACGGCAGCGGCGGCGGGCGGGGACGGAGCTTTCCCGCGCCCGTGGCGCCGGCGGCGGGCAGGGACGGAGTTTCCCCGCTCCTGCCGCGGCGGCGGCGGGCGGGGACAAAGCACCCCGTCGGCTCCCCGAGCCGCAGCAATGGCTGCGCGGGGCTCCCGTCGGCTCCCCGAGCCGCAGCAATGGCGGCGCCGGCTTCCCCCCCACTCCCCGGGCCGCGGTAGGGGCGGCCCGGGTCCCCCCTCTCCTCCCCGGGCCGCGGTAGGGGCGGCCCGGGTCCCCCCTCTCCTCCCCGGGCCGCGGTAGGGGCGGCCCGGGTCCCCCCTCTCCTCCCCGGGCCGCAGCAATGGCGGCGCCGGGCCCCCCCCCCGTCTCTCCCCCGGGCTGTGGCAGAGGAGGAAAGAGAGCTCTCCCGCCTCTCTCCCCGCCCCCCGTGCTGCCTACAGGGAGCCAGGCTCCACCCGCAGTGCAACAAAGTGGCGATTTGTAACAATCGCAAAATGCCGACTTTGCAGCTGCTCGGCTCAGCACTCTGGCAGGCACTTCTGAGGTTGTATTAGCCGCTCCTGATTATTAGCCGCATTTCCGGTTTAGGAGCAAAATCTTAGTCAAATTGGTGCGGCTTGTATTCGTGAAATTACTGTACTTTTAGTAGTCCTACTGAACGCCTGCATCCCTCCTATCAAAACCTTGCAGATACTGAGGAGTTTTTTCTCTGTGCTTGATTCTCCCTAAGGGATTTCTACCATCCTCATCCAGGGGCTCTGTGCAGGTACAACTATCCACATCTACAACCTCTGCTCCTCACAGTCAGGTCTTCCAGCTGCAGATTGGAAAGAATTGCACAATGACATTTTAAAAGGATTAAGCTACGTTGTGACCTGCTTTTTCTCCTTTAGGAGTGGGAGTGAAAACCTGGATACTTTTCATAATAGCCAATTATCATGTAAAAAACCCAAGGGACTTAAGGCTACATTTTTTCACTTGCGTTTATATAAAGTACTGTCCAGAAACAACTGCAGAGACAAACATAAAAAAAGCCTCCATGTACGCTTTGGTTAGGTTGATTCCAACCAGTTTTGCGGCTACTACAGAGACTGTAATTTGTCTGGTTTCAATATTGAAGCTTCAGAAAAGTATTAAGGTACTGAATATGAAAGCAGAAATGTGTCAGTCTCAGCCCTGCACTCACTTGATCCCCACTAGCTGGGACAGCGGTTCATGTGCTTCAAGTGGTTGTGGTTAAAAATGCTTTTATGTCTATCTAAAGTTACCACCAATAACACAGGGCCTTCTACCAGCACTGTCACAGGGTACAAGTTCTTGGAAGAAGTAATAACAGGATTGTTTCTCTTCCTGTGTGTATAATCATTTTAACCTTAATTGTAACTGTTCATTTATTAAAATAAATAACTCAGAAATATAACAAGTTTTAAATTCCAGCTGTTCAAACAGTCTTTTTATTTTCTTTGCGCACACAGTTTGGTGGGTAATTTATTGTATCCATTTCCTTCTTTTTTTTCTTTTTTTCTTTCCTTTTTTTTAACTAAGAAATGTGCAATATATTTTGCAGATATACTTGAGAACTATGTATGGAAACATTGCTGGTTCAACACAGGGCCATAATGAAAAATGAAGTTTGCCCTTTCTTTAATAGCATGTGACATATGATACTCACTGATTTCTGATTCTGATAATTATTCACAAGGTGATTGAGACTACCATTGTGCAGCTTAATATCCACCTGTCCCTTTGCTTTTCTCTTAACTGCTCCCTCCTTTTCCCTGAACTTTGCTTAAATGCTTGTTAGTATCTGCTGTGCCTTCCATTTAACAGCCTCCTTTGAGATGAGAAGCTCTGCTTCCTACATCAGACAGCTTACAGGAGATACACAGGTGTAGATTCAAGGCAAATTTTCCCCATCCTCCTCCAGTGAAGCCAGAGAAGGGCTTTCTCCACTTCCATACCTTAAAGGGATGGTCAGAGAGCTTCTGGCCTCAAATTGTCCTCCCATGCTCTGTCAGTCCTGAGGAGATGCAGGGAAAGGGAAGCAACTTGCAGCAGCAGAGTCGGCATTGCTGGCTGGTATCCAGGCATGATTCAGAACACAAGTTACGAAAATATTCTCAGGAGCTGCTTATGATCTTAAACCATTCTTATACATTGTTAAGTCAGACTGGAAGGGCAAAAGAATCCAAATAGGGTCTCTAAAAAGGTCTTTTTTTGTAGTTTTGTATTCTTGTTATCGCATCATCTCACACATGAAGTGAAGATAATGATTTTCTTGCATTCAGCAGTGCAAAACATATAATGAAGCATAGTTTTGCTTATACAAAGATAACAGATAAAGGAAATAAAGGAAACAATATTTTATATCTGCTAGGGAAGTGGGACACACAAATATGAATGCCTTGATTTTCTTTACCATTTAAACTTGGCAGAATATTCGTCTGGTCTTAAAACAGATATACATCCTTTTTAAACCCTGCTTTGGTAAGGGAATGTAGAATGTCCCTGTAAATCAAACTAAGGACAGGGTCTTCTGACCATTTATCTTCTGACCACAGACACTGTAAAACTCTAATGTGGTGAAGAAACTTTTCTGCATGGTGACAGGTTTAAATAATCTGGAAGAGAGCATGTAAGGTCTGCTTCTGCTTACATGTGTATACTAGTTGACTAATTCTGATGTGTAAATGCTTCCCATATTCTAAAAATGGCAAAACCTATATAATTCACCTCAAGTCACCCTGGAATTCTGAATCCAATCTGTGATAGGAGCCAATGAATTCTGCTTCAGATCTTGTTTCCTTCCAAAAACAAAAAGAAAATCCCTGGTGAAGGAGTGGTTGTTCACAGGACTACTGCCTCCTGATTTTCTCTGCATTATGTTGTCCTTCATACAAATTGTCAGCACTTCTGAGCGTGATCTCCAGCTTCCAGCATACTATAAGATGCTCCTAGGGGAAAACATACCATTATTATGAAAGATAGTGTGCTGTCTCACGGGAGACACTTGGCAGAAGGAATAAGGAAATAAAGTCAGCTTGAAACTATAGCTGAACATTTTCAGACTGTTACAAAGCCTGCAAAACAGGAGAAATCCCAGCATGTTTCAGTTATATTGGCTCTCCTGTGTCATGAATCCCATGACCTAGGCAGGTCTGTTTCACAGTTGGCAAGAAGCAATGGTAGCAGAGAATAGATTAAAGTTGAGGAAGAAAAAGCAGCAAAGACAATAGAAGCAGATTTCCTAGCTTTTGATGAGGAATGTCTAATGAGAATTCTAAAAGGTAGTCTGTCTTCAGAAATGTTTGCTTGAAGTTCCAAATCTCAATAATGCTTAATGAAAGATATTTTAAGCCTTCTATTTAAAGGCAAGTTCATGTGTGCATGTGCGTGCATGCACGTGTGTGTTGTGGGGTCTGCATTTTAGTTCTTCACCTTAGAAAAGAAATTACAGTAGTTTCACGAATACAAGCCGCACGGATTATAAGCCACACCCCCGGTGCCTCGACAATGTTGCTGTCTTTGTCAATAGATAAGCCGCACCCTGAATATTAGCCGCACTTTCGTTCGTAGCGAGAATCCGTGCGCAGCTTTCACAAATTGGCCAATTAGCAACAGGATCGCGGCATAGCGGGCTTTACTGGCTCGGGGCGGGGCCAGGCAGGCTCGGCCTGCTCATGGTTGCCGATAGGGGTGGATGGCCCGGCTCGGCGCTACGGCTTGGCTGGGCCGGCCGGGCGGTGTTGCTGCCGCCGCCGCCGCCAGGCTCCCTGCTCCCGTCTGCACTGCCACTGCTGTGTTTGCTTGCCCTGCGGGCGGTGCTGCTGCCGCCGCCGCTGCCAGACTCCCTGGCTCCCCGCTCCCGTCTGCACCGCCGCTGCCATGTTGGCTCGCCCTGGCCGGCACTGCTGGCCGCCGCACCGCCGGGCTCCCCCACGCTGCTAGCCCTGGTTCCCCTGGGCTCCCGTGCACTGCCAGCCCTGCTTCTAGGGGGCTTTTCCCCGCTGCCGGGCAGCCCTGCTCACCGGGCTTCCTGCTTCAACTGTCCTCTCCTATGCAATGTGGCTCCCGTGCACTGCCAGCCCTGCTTCTAGGGGGCTTTTCCCTGCCGCCGGGCAGCCCCGCGCCGCCGGGCTTCCTGCTTCTACTATCCTATCCTATGCAATGTGGCTCCCGTGCACTGCCAGCCCTGCTTCTAGGGGGCTTTTCCCCGCCGCCGGGCTTCCTGCTTCTGCTATCTTCCCCTATGCAGTCGGGCTCCCCTGCACTGCTAGCCCCAGTTCTCCCGGGCTTCCCCGCCCTGCTGGCTCAGGCTCTGCCGCCCGCCCCCAACACTGCTGGCCCCGCCTCTGCCAGGCTTTCCCACCTCAGCCGGGGCCGGCCGGGCTCCAGCTTGGCTTGGGGCTGCCGCGGGCTCTCACTTCCGTGTTGGCAGCTTTTAGAATTTTGTTAATGTATTAGCCGCCCCGGAATATTGGCCGCACGTCCGGGTTTCCACCAAAATTTTGGTCAAATTGGTGCGACTTGTATTCGTGAAATTACTGTATTTTTTTCTCCTTATGAAGAACTACCTGTATGTTAGTGGTGCTGCAGTTATGAGCAATGTAAATGTTTTTAACCTAAAAGACAACTAAAATGTCCAGATACCAAGATAGGCAGAGGGCTTGTCTGGAAAAAATTTAAGATGTTGTTCTGACTAGTGACTAATGAAAGATTCCCCTTTCCACAGGATAAAAATAACTACTGTCCATAGGTATGACAAAAATAGCTGAGTCCTGTGTCAACCATGAACAGATGTATGAGGAAACCTTCCCAGGGCTTACAAAGCACTGCTTGGGGGCACCAGGAAGTTTTCTAGCGTGGAAAGATTGCTGATGTTCTACTGAATGCCACACATGTTACCAACCACCAGAGAAGTCAGAGATACTGACATTTTTTCGTTTTGTCTGAATCTCTTCCCCCTGCTGCTTTGTACACATCAGCACACATCCAGTCCCATGCAGAACTTCCCAAACTGAAATCACACATTGTGCTTCCCCTGAAATGTGCAAGCCATCTGCCACAGCTCTGGGTTTGAGCCATTTCTTTGTGAATAGGTGCTTATCAGTTTTTCTTGTTATTTGTACTTTGAGGTAGGCGATGGGGGAGTCCAAGACCACCAACACTCTCTTTGTCTGACCAGATGCATACAGAATTATTTTCTATAAATAATGGCAGAAGGTTCTGAAAAATATATTCCTATTTATACTTCTCTTGGATTTTGCATTAGTTCTGGCTTGTATGTTTATTTTTAATGTGTTGAGAAATAAGAATAGAGAAGTATTTTAAGTATATTATGACAAAGACACTAATAACATCAAAGAAAATAATCTGTTTTACAAAAAAATATTAGGAAAGTGCTTATGATTCACTATGAATGTATGCCAGTGCTTTCAGCAGGTGTTATGAAGTATGTGAAGTACTAGTAAGCAGTATTTGTTTTCCCCTGTAATGAGGGGAAAACAAGATGATATGGTCATCATTGATATATGGGAGGCAGAAGGACAGTTTTGTTTTGCTTTCTTTTGGTTTGGTTTTGAAGAAAACTCTGCTGAAGAAGTGTCCTTTTTATTCCTTTGACCTACATGATCCTAAAACTTGGTTTGGTCTCCCATAAAGAATTCCATAGCCAGTAATTCTAATCCCCGAAACAATCTCCCCAAACACTAAGACAAAGTCAAAACATGTCTTTTTTTTTAGCATCTTGTCTCAATGGAGCACAACTGCTCTGTGGGTTGTGGACAGAAGGGTGATGGGATGCACACTTCCTTTGAGCATGCACAGGAATATATATGCATCTACACTATTTTTTTCCCACATAAATTATCCCGAACATAATAAGAAAAATAAATGTTATTCCCTCTCAAAAAGTAAAATATCTCAATAATTCAGTAACCTGAAGTGTTAGTTTGATACAAGTGTCCCTTGCTTCCTTTTTAAGGCAACAGATTTATGTACATGTGTAAAAAATAAGACAAAAAATCTAATTTGGGGTTAGAAGGGACCTGTGGAGCAGGACCACTTTAAAGCTATTTCAGGTTGCTTGTGACCTCGTCTGGTCTAGTTCTAAATGCCTCCAAAGAAGAGAATCCATAACCTCTTTGGGCATGAAATATAATTTCTTTAAGTGCTTCTATTTTTAAATAGGAATCTCCATGGCCACCTTATTATTTCCAAGTGAATTTAAGCTTTCATATCCATTATTAGAAAAACACAATTCAGTTCCTTGCATGAATTAGATTTTCCTTGTTCAGAAGACTTTACAGGAAGGACACATGTCAGGCTTACCAGTGTTTATTAAACATAGCAGTAAGATAGGAAGGCAACAGACAAAACCTGTAAGCTTAAGTTCTGCTGGTCAGAGTAGAAAATGCTTTTCCAAAAGCCTCTGGAATTTTTAAAGGAAATTTTAATTTGATTTTAACCCAAAAATAAAATAAAAAATGGGACACACTTGCCAGGAATATTTTAGTAAATGAACTCATTTTGTAAAGAAAAGAAAATTATTAGCAGGAAATTAATTCAGAAGTTTTATCCAGAAACCAGAACCTGAGTTTCAGGTTTGTCCCATGACCATAAAACTCCGTCCAAAGAAATAAAATGCTGTATGCTTTGCAGCAGACAGCAGAGCAAACAAATGACAAGCTGAGGCTGAGAAAGTAATGGGTGAATTCAGGAAGATGGCATCCTTCCTGCAGATACCTTTCAAGCAGAAAAAGCTGTGATATGTGCCAGGTTCAACTCTTGTTGCAGTTTTTCATACAACTCTTACGTTGATGCAGTCTGCAAAACGTTATTTTAGAAATTTATAAAACCAGATTGGCTGCTGGATAAAAGGATAATCTGGTTTCTCAGGGTTTCTTAGCCTTCATCATTTGCACCACTCCTAACAAAAATCCTTAGGAAAATTTCTTCTATATACACAATATATGATGAGGATCTTGTCCCAAATAGAGGCAGTTCCTCTAACAGTGTCAAGAAAATAAATGAATTTTACCCGATGACCAATCTCAAATGCAGGCTGCTCTGCTGTACCCAACCACTGTTGTTCACTTTCTTGGAAATGTTTGGCAGCATGTAAAATTAATAAGGTCAATTCTTTTAAAATATATGTCTACCCATAAAGCCAGATGCCTTGGGAACATGAAAGCAGTTTATGGCTGTCTGAGAAACAGGAGGAAAGTGTAATTGATATTTGTTTCCCATCCCATTTGAAATGCTTTGCTTCTCTAAAATATGGTACCATTTAAGGAAGAAAGGAAGCACCTTGATTGAACTCGATGGTTTTAGGGGCCTTTTCCAGCCTTACTCATTCCTATGACCTCTCCTAATGTAGAGGATGTCACCAACTGCATCAAACAGTCCTGTAAATGGGCAGAAAATATTGGGGTTTTTAACTTTTTAGATATCTAGGATATCTCTTCTGTTTGAACAAGTATGTTTCTTTCTTGTGAAGACAAGTATGGGAGAGTTTGGGGCTTTATGTCTTTTCCCTAAAGATGCATATTTTTTTTTTAAATAGTGATATTTAAATAATACCAAAACCTCGCCTGTATTAAAAGGTACAAGAGGAACAGTAAAAATCAGATAAAATTCCAGACGTGTTTTACCAGAGGTGTCCCTCTACTGCATCTTTGTTCCCCTGATCCGAAACTAAAAAGTCATCCCTAATAATACAAAAACAGAAGCAGAGTGATGGGCAAAGAGGGAGACCAGCAGGAGAAAAGTAACCTGGACCACATTTACATGCTGACCTTAAATCTGTGAACTACTCTCTTAGTAAGGTCGTCATAATAAATATAAGCATTAATATTTAATTAATGGCATTTCTATGAATTTTCATTCTTTGTACTGTAAAATTCCCCATAATAACCTCAGCTCTACCCATTTTATCTTTGATATTTCCCTTGGAAAGTGACAGGATTGGTGTGACCAGTCTGGGACTGCATATATTAACAGGGAACATGTGTGTAATCTTTAGCAAGGTTACTGCAGTTAAATTGTATTTATAAGGTCAGAGTTCTGCCCACATTCTCTCAGACTCTGTCTTTTACCCAGCGGTGTTTGACACCAATTGAAGTAACTTCACTACCTATCTCTCTTTGAAACGCTGTTAAAATCAATTCACAAAACTCAAGTGATTGAGATGGGAAGACAAGACTCATAGACAACTTCTATCTAAGTCCCATTTCTTTGCAAAATTCCCACATTTTGTCAGTTTCTTGGCTTGAAAGAAGGCTGAATTAAGTTCTAGATATGTCCAGTTGAAGGCATCATGACTTGGCATCAGTGTGTATATAAAAGGTGCTCTTATTTACAGTGGTCTCAAAAGTTATAATGCTGACCCAAAAAATGTCTTTTCACACTGTCATGACTCTTCTCCTTTAATATTAAATTTCCCTACCCATGAAATTAGAGCAAATAGAGGAAGAGCAGCTCAAGATTATGACAGTCAACAGCTTATGGACCTTCGTACTGAAGTGGTGGGGCATGAATGGGCAAATTAATTCTTAAACAAAAGATTACCCTTCCAGTTCAGGAAACAATTAGTGTGAGGAAATAGAGTTTTAACAGGAAAAACATTGAGGCTTTTTCATTACTATAATGTTGCCAGACTCTAGAAAAATCCACACTAGAAAAATCAGTGTTGTCACAATCCCTGAGTTTTGGTGCCCTACATCCAGAACTGAAAATCTTGGAGTGTGTTGGATGCCTCATGATCCTTTACGTTTTCTCCAGGCCAAAAAGTTTAGACAGATCCAGAAAGGCATCAGTTCTCCAAAAGTAAAGATCTTTAAGTTGTACATTTACATGTGGCTTGTTTTAAACCCTACTCCTACATCCTGTAAAACATACTAGGACTGTTGTTACTTTTTTATTGGCTAATAAAACTTGATCATCTCTCCCAAATCCACAAGAGCGCTGTTTACTAAGCTACTAGTCCCTATTTTCCAAAAGACACCAGGAACCTATAAGGAAAATTTAGTCTAGGAATTAAAGTTCATCAGCTTTTTCTGAAGTTTTGGGTTGAAAGATGTTGGCAAAGAAGATGCTATTGGCAACAAAATCACTGGTATGTGCTGAAACAGTCTGTATGTTTGTATTGAGATGATCCTTATAATTTGATTACCCGAAAACAGTTAGGATTGTTTCTAATGGGTTGTATCCATATATAATGCATAATGGAGGGCAGGACTCATGCTAGTTCAGGTTTACCTAATAATTAATAAGCAGTTTGATGGATAATAAATCCAGGCCAACTAACTCATGGGCCTTGCCTAGGTTTAGATAATGAAGTTCAAGCTTTCAGACTACTAGAATACTCATGTGATGGCTGCCAGATTCACAAGTGCTGGCAGATGCACTGCTGGAAAAGAGGAAATTCCCTGGCCAGGAAGGTGGGATGCAGTTGTCCCCTGCCCCCAGGAGGGACAGTCAACAAATCATGGGCAGAATAGGATGGAAAAGGATAGACGCATAGACCATGGGTTGATTTTGAACAGAAAATATGATCCAAAGCAGACAGGAATTTAAATTAGTTGGTGATGCACATGGCATCACTGTGCCTACTATTGGTGATCAGCTGTCCAATGCCAGTTTGGGATTTATCAACCAGTTTGCTAACTTGATGGCATCTAAATTTTCTTCAGGTACCTCCTTTCAGGCCTACATTGTCAGCCCTTTAAAAATGGTCTTTGCTGCAGTCTGAAGGAAGCTGCAGGAAGCAGAACACAGGCTGAATGCTTTAGCAGCAGAGGGATGTGAGAAGTGTGAGATTTTTTGCCAAGTCTTCTTGGCTTTTCTGCACTAAATTTGACTGATTTTTCCTATATTTTAACCTCTGATACTGTTCTTTAGGGGCTGTGTGTAGCATATGTTTGGGTTGCTGAAGACTCAAACAGTATTAGCAAAAATCTAATGGCTTATTCATCAGGCATGTCAGGTTTTCAAGACTCAAGTTATTTCTTAGTAACCAGCACTTTTCTTAGCTGCAACCATGCATCTCCTGGGCCTGATGTACAGATACAGCAAATATTCTCACATTTTCAGAAAGTGAATGTTTCTACTCTTCTCAGTGTAGGTAGAAATGAACAGTCTTCATTAAACTTAATTCTCCCAATCTTCTTTATGGCCTGTCTTTGTGGTAAAAGTTTTATTCACCCAAAATAATAATAGGGATTTTTATTCCTTTTAACAGTTTTTTCCCCATAGTTCTTCAGAAATGGATAAACTAAATGTAATGAGTGACCACAACTGAAATACAGCCAATTTTGAGGTGAAACACATCAGCTATAAAATGGCAAACAATAACATTTCAAAATAGGTTAGGAGAGGACAAAAGGAGTAATATATATGTGAGAGGAAATTCAGAGGGAATGTAAGAATAAAAAACAAGAATTTGGTCAGTACATACCGTATTTAAAACTCACACTAAAAATAAGAGTTTCAGGGGAGGGTTAGTAGCTGAATGTTCTTTTGAGTCTACACTGAGTTTGTTGCCAAGCACATTGATTGTGTGATAAAAGCAATTGAAATGTTTGAACAAAATGTGAAACATTGGGATTTTGTTTCACATTGCATCTATTAGTAGGAAATTATAACTATTTTTACTAGTGAGAGGTATTCTAATCAAAATAAGTAGCTACCTAGGAGGAAAAACAGATGTGGGGAGGATACACTGAGTTTAAGCCAAGGAGCACTCTGTGTCCACTGGCACTTTTACTCCATTACACCTTGTCCACAGAGGGATGTGACACTTATTGACACCAGGGCACACAGTATTTTGATGGCATTCCTCAGAATCCTAAAAGAAAAATGAGGTATCCAACCACCCAGAGTTTCATTTGCAGGTATTATTGAAAGAGGCCCTGGAGCTAAGGTGTCTCTCAGTAAATTCTGCCTTGTCTATACTCTCTTATATCCACTTGGGATTTTCCCTGCAGTTCCTCTTGAGCAACATCAAGAGCTTTCTATTCAGCCTATGAAAACTCCCATTTGCTCAACTGCCTCACGGAAGTGAATTGGTTTCAATTTCTTTAAGCAAGGTAATATTGGGCTTTGGCTATGTAGACCCAAAGGCTAGTTGTGTTACCAGCCTTTTCTTGGCAATTTTTGTTTACTCACTTCTTGCATTTTTGATTTAATGCACAGTAGCCCCTGGTGCAGTGGCCCATGGAGCCAGCCCCTGTACAAACATCGAGTTCACGGGCCCTGTTGGCCAGTTGCTCGGCTCCAATGGACATCATAAATGTCCCACACTGGTGAAGGAAGCTGGTAATGATGACATGAACAGTAAAGTGTTGACTTCATATTGAGATAAGACAACCCAGGGCTGCACACCCATCTCAACCTAGGCCTGGTTCAGCATTTGAAGACCAATATCCCAAGCATTTTTCCCTGTACTGCTCAGAGCACCAAGCCCAAACGAAGGCACAGCCCCAGGGAGATCTGCTTCCCAGCAACATCCTGTTCCCACATGCCTCTTTTTTCAGGGGAATCCTGGTAGACATCCTATTATAGGAGGAATATCACCAATTCTTACAGTAAATTTCTGTCCTTCTCTAGTCTCCTGGGCTGGCATGGTCTCTGAAAGCTGGAAGAGGAGCTCAAGACCTGGTCAGGGGAAGGAGGGTGAAGAAGGGAACAGCTCTACTGCTAATGCAGAATTGAATTTTGCGACATCCTGGTTGCAGACAGAAAAGGGATTTTTAGCTTCGTTTGCCTCCTCCATCATTAGAAATATAAATGGATTTTTGCAAATGTTTCTAGGAACTCTGAAACTAACTTTCAGTAGCAATGAGCTTTATGTTTTTTTAAGTCCTCGATGATGAGAGTCCTCAACTCTCATGAAAAAAGCTGACTTAGTTTGTAGCCTGAAATTCAGATGAATAGGTCCTTGCTGTTTCAATTATTTTGCTGTTAGCCCAGTTAAAATGTGAGGAAGCAGTTCAACCTTTCTGATAACCATTATAACCTCCTAATCCACATATTTCAGGCCAAACATTCAGCAGATGAATACGCATTTCACAGAAAATGCATGTTGCACAGTCTGATGAGAAATAGTAGGTGTGATGAGAAATATGCTGCGTTGGCATCCAGCTAGCACAAAGACCAGCTGCATTGACATTCTTCAGCTTCTTTTCCATATTTTTTATGTTTGTTCAGACAACCTGAATCTTGAAATGATGGAAGGATGCCGGCAGCCTCCTGGGTAAGCTGATGCCATTGGCGGTTCAGCCAAATGCTTTGCTGTAGCTTAAGACTCCACCAGAAATCCAAAGAACTCAAATGTCCATACACTCCAGCCCAAGCAGACAATGTGTAAATGTTTAGTCTGAGTTATTTTATTATCTTGTTTCTCATCTATTTGAGAATGAACATTTAACCTGTCCTAGATGTTATTATTTTTTTCTGCAATGGTTGAAAAATATAATGAAATCAATTTGCTGAACCTGTATCCTCCTAGTCTCAGTGAAAGAATAAAATATTTGAAATTCTCTAGGCTGAGGGAGTGAAAAATTATTGCTGTGGGCTCTCTAGCGAAATCCATGACTTGTGTAAAAAAAAAACCTTTGAAAATCCTTCAGGCAGAATATTTTCAGAAAGAGATTTTTTTTTAACTGTTGAGAGCTTTATTCAATATGGACAAGAGAAAACATTCTTCCATTAAATGCTGGAGAGATTTCAATGTATTGGGCAGCTGGGAAACATTATAGATCAAATGAAAACCTTCTGAATTTAATTTTTCATGGTGGTTGGTGATTATTACTTATTTCAGTACATGTTAAATTGCCTTTGCTCACTCCTGATGATTTAGCTTACATATTCACTCTTGAGTAGCTGAAAGGTTTGAGTAGCGAATTAATTCCACTTGGAAAGAAGCTCCCAGACTTCAGCATAAGATATGTCTTTCTGGTCGAATATTTCCTGCCTTTCATGGCTGGAAGTTTTTCTTACAATGAGATGGCTTGAGAGGAAGATCTCATTGTTATTTCTTGCAGAGATGTATGGGTGCTATTTTTTAGTTTTACTAGGTGACATAATAATGTCTATCTTTAAATAAATGGTTTTTGAAAACTTAATTTTCACAAACACTTCAGATGAAATCCAGCTGAATCACTGGGCCAGCAGCCACCCCAAATAATTGAGGCCATTAATTTCAGACGAATGACATCAATGTTCAGGAAGCCGAAAACTCTAGATTAGTCACCCAAGTTAGGATGTTGAGTTTCTACTTAGCTGATTCAAGTCACTTCAGGTAATTTAATTTAATGCTAGTGTAATTGGAGTACCCAGATCCATACCAGGGGTACAGTAAACAAACCTTCATTTGTCCATATTTTTCTTCAGTTGATCCTCATCTTTTATGGTTGCGGTGACCAATAGCACCAAAGTTTATGAGCTTCAGACTTATTGGAATGTATATATAATCAAGAGATTAAGGGAAGGAAATAAAGTCCTCACTTAGTAGATTGCTGTGCTCTAGGTGCTAGTGAAAAGAGAGGATTTTCAACAGCCTATATAGTTGTGATGTTCATCAAGTTGTTTGTACAGTGACTTTGTGACTGGAGACCTGTTATTTGAATCACTCATAGCCTCCCTTCTGCTCTTCATCCATGCAAGTTCATTTTGCTGTGAGGTAAGGTTTTACAAATATTTTAGCAGCCAGAGTTAAGCTTGTATTTAACAAGTTAGGCAGAACTGCAACAACTTGTAGCAATGAAGTCTTAAAACCAGGATGAAAGTATTTTAAATCTTCAACCAAAGCAGGATTAAGAACATGAGCTTTTTACTTTCATGATTGCAAATTAGTAGGTTTTTCCTTGTTTCTCAAAAGCTTTAACCTTCTAAACCTCTTGTCTGTACAAAGCTGTCTCCATTATTTATGTTAGCAGAAGCACAGAGGTGGCTTTAGGACACAGGGCTGTGTAGGAACACAGAGTAGGAAAATTCACAGGCCAAATTGCTCTGTTGGGTAGAAAGAGGAAGTTATTTTCCTCTGTTGCCATGTCACATGATGGAGGAGCACCCACATTTAAAATGGGTGCTAAATCCTTTCTTGTTACCCTCCCCAGGTAAATCCATGGGGCTCAATTTTACTCTCAAGATGGATTAGATAACCTGATTGTGCTTATTTAGCTATCGATCCGAAGGTCTATTAAAAGCAGTGTGTTGTTCATGTGTCCTTAAAGAGAAAGAACACTTTTTGAAAATCTAGTATTTATTGATTTTTAAAATGACAATTTTCTTTTTTTCCCCCCATACCATCCCGAGAAAATATTGCAAAATTGGTTTTATTAATTTTCATTAAAAATTTTAATTGAATGCTTAATGCAAAGACAATCAAGATAGTTCTCTGCTTTGCTCTACCCAACATATGGACAAACTACCTATAAAGTAAGACTTTGTTTTTCCTACCTTTATAATAATTTTGAAGCTTAAAAAATTAAATTTCCCCCCTCATCCCCTTGTAATGGTTTTTCTTGTGATTTGAGAGTTAGGGTATATGGCTATATATCTGGAAACTTTTTCTACTTATCTCTAAGGTCTTAGTACAAATAATACTAACAGGCAACCAACCAAGGAAATTATGATGCTTGGACTGTGTCTTTGAAAAGGATGTTTTGAGTGATGTGTGGTTATAATTTTCCGGATTGCATTCAGATGTCAGAACTGGCAGTTGCTTCCCCAAACAGCAGGTGTTCAAGCTGACAGACACGATGGTAATAATAACCAGCATAAAATTTTATGATGAATTCTATATAGCACAGTATCTGTGTTTGACTACATGCAGAGTCATTTGGCAGTGGCAGATTTATTAAGTGCCCAGACTGATATGAACAGAATCCAAATTCAGTCACTGAACATGGGGAAAGTGAGTGAGCAATGAGCATGAATGCTCCTTTATTCCTTATTAAAATGACAAAGACTTTTTTAGTACCATCTAGATACATTCATCCCACGTCTCTTCCCTGTGAGCACCCCTGTAAACATCCCTGAGACACTTACCTGCCCATGCTCCTTGGGCTATCTCCCTGAAAAATAAAGTGGAGAAAATGATCAACAACATATGACTGATGCCCCTGAAAAATTCTGAAGCACAGGCATGGGTACTAGAGGCAAATGTAGAATTTGATGTATTCTTAACCAGAGTAAGGTTTCATCAGTGTGTTCAAAACCTTTTGTATTATAGGTCACACAGAAATGTCATGAGATAGTTTAGAAAGCACAAACACAATATTTCAATACAAACTTGGCAGAACAATCACAAAAGAGGTGCTAACCAAAAAAAAAAAAAAGGAAAAGAAAAAAAATAAATGAAAAAAGGAAGAGTCTGGTTTTGGATGCCTCTGTTTTTAGGCTGTAGAAAATACTTGCAATTTATTCTAAACTGCTGACAGACTTGTGCTCCTAGTCTGACACATACATATTCTCTTAAAATATACATTGTTTAAATTTCAACAATATGAAACTGAAAAGGTAGGTGATCCAAAGAAAATGTGCTTGCTATCCAAAATGCCTGTTGTTCCCTCACTTCAAATATTGACATTTGTCTGGGTGCTTCTTGTTGTTTAGGTTGTCCACAGACCAATTTAACCAAGACCAACCTGCCAAGAAATAGAGCTTGTCTCAATAGGAAATGTCAAAATCATTACCACTGTTTAGTGCCTGTTTTCAGTCTCATATTTTTAAATAACTCAATTTAATTTACAAATTGATGAAGTTTGCTACCTATATGTCACCATGCCACACTGTTCTGCCCTCACAGTAATGTTCAATAATTTTCTACATTCATTTTCTATTAATGTTTAGACATGCATTACTAGATCAGTGTTGTTCAAAGACCAGATAATCTGGTCTATTACCTAGGTTTTTAATTTACTACTATGAGCTTGGTGTCAGAAAAGCCATTAAAAGAAACTTGTCACAGATGATTACAGATCTACAGGCAGGCAGAAAAAAAATTCATTCTAGAAAAATGTTTCTAGAATGGCTGAGAGATTTCTGAAGAATTTAAATGCTTGCAAAGACTTGCTAATCTTAAAATGTGCCTTAATCTGTCCTTATTATGTTGTAACTTTCGTTTTATGTATCTTATAGTTATGATGTCCTTTTAAGGGACTATTTACCGGCACAAGACAATGGACATAGCAAGGGAAAATCTGATTTTATTCCAGAAAAAGAAATTCGCAGCAAAGGAGATCAAACACTGGAACAAAAGGCTCAAAGAAATATTAAAATCTTCATCCATGGAAATATTCTCGATTTGGCTGTATATTTTCCTGAGCAATCTGCTCTATCCTCAAAGAAGGATCTGCTTTTAGCAGGGACTTGTGTTAGATGACTCCAGTGGTTCTTTCCGACCTAAATAATTCTCAGTTTCTCAGAAAATTCTGCTCTTTTGTCAATAGTTTGTGAAGAAAGTTCTACCATACTAAGGCGTATAAAATCTAAAATTTTAAAGGATAGCAATAAAATTCTAATAGTAAATATTTCCCTCTGAATAACATAGTGACAGAAGATATTTCATTGAGCTGTCATAGACTGAATTAATTAGCATTTGTATTAGGGAGGTCCCCACTGTCTTTTCCTAGCTCATTGGTCTAACTCCGTTTACTTTTTGATTAAAATAAAACATCAGCCTCCACCTTTCACTGCTTTTTTTTTTTTTTTCTCTGTCCCTTTGCCAATTAAGATATCACAGACGCGCATTCTAATCAATGGTTCATTCCACCTCCCTTCTGCATGCTGATAGTGCTTTTCCTTGTCTCATATTAAATCTCCCAGGGTTTCCACTCCTGCATTTGCCCATAATATTTATTAAACAACAGGCAGAACTCAGTCTAATGAATTTTTCCCTAACACCAACCTGTTCTCTTGTCTTTTCTTTTCCTGTTGATTCTATCTCACATATTATATTAATATACCCGTTTCACTCTATGTTTAAATATTTCTCATTCTTTTAGCATTTTATATGTTATCACCTTCATTTTCTTCTGGGTATTGCTCTTCCCAGCTTTTTTGCTTCTCTGAAGTCTTGCCATTTTTTTGATCACTGGGCATGTGGAACTAAGCATTGCCTTCAAAGTCCACATGTATGGGAGCCAAGAAGAATTTAGGTTATTTTCCCTTTGCTCTGTGATGAGGTACCTCTGGAAAAACAGGACAGAAGTGTATTTAACTTTCCTTTCCCAAATTTATATTACAGTACAGCTGTAGAAATTTATCATCCACTGTCCCCATCAGGGTTCTTTCAGGATTACTGCCTCTTGGGGGAATAGCCCCACTGAGTAAGTGAACTCTGGTGCCTAAGAAATGATCCTTTAACACAAGTTTTTAAAATCACTGGATTCATATCTCTCATTAGAAAAACAGAAGATAAAAGTAGTAAAATGCTCTGTATGCAATCAAGCTAACATAATCCTTTCAGTATGTTTAAAATATTAATAGATGCTACCTACCTACGTGCCATGCAACTGTATGAAAGCACAGATTATGCAGAGATTTTCATGCAGCTCTTAACTCGCACTGTGTGTTGTAAAGGTCATCTGATGGATGGGACCAAATGAGAAATACTTCAAGCATGTGAATGAAGAAAACAAGTAGAGAAAGGGAGAAGAGAATCAAATTCAGTGTGGGGTGGAGAAGGAGGAGGAGGGAGATGACAAGGAAATGGTAATTCCCCAATGTAAATACTCTATATTGTTCTCCTATTCAGAGTCCACATGATAAACTGAGCGCTATCCAAAGTCTCATTCTCTTTCCTCCTACTAATCTCCACTCTATCTGACTCCAGCCCAAGCAGGCCTGCTGAGAGTGTGTCTCTGTGTCTGTGCACAAAAGGATCACTTATACCTGCTTACCTTTTGGGTATGTTCTTCATTTAACACCACCAGGAATATGTTTCTGATTAGCTAGAAAAAGAACATGTTCTATTTCACATTGAACCTCCCTTCAGGGGAAAGCAAACAAATGTGTTTAAATTGCAGGAATAAAAAGTTCACCAATTCAAAGCAGTCTGATGGATCTCTAAACTCAAAACAGAAGCATGGGAGGTTTGCCCACCGGTATGAATATGTGAGTCTGAATCACCAGGGAGAGAGCTCAGCATGCCAGCAGAGCTCCTCCTTCACTGTGTCAGGAAAAATCAAGGGTCTATGTTAAATGGGAATTCATCAGTCTCTGGCAGTAATCTCCATCCACATCTCGATTGTCTGCAGGCAGACAGGCATGCAGGCAGTCTTGCAAACAGATGAGCATACAGCCCACCACCCTGGGGGATGTAACCACAGTCAGACCTGTGAGACACTGAACTCAGTGTCCATCAGTTACAGTCCCTTCAATACCTGCTCCTGTTTATCACAGAACTTGTCTGTAGAACCTATTAGATAAAACAGTCTTTTATAAGCCTCTAAATAATAGCTGTGCTGCAGTAACAAGCCAGTCATGTGTGTCAAAAGTTTGGGAAAAATTGTACTCAGTTCAAAACAGTACTCTTATTTCCAACTTTTTAACAGAGACCAGCTTATAAATATGATATATTTTTGCTAGTCTTTCTGGAAGTCAACCTTTCTGACTGTTTTTCTTTGGCATCTGCTATTCCAGCAAGGAATGATCTTAATAATTTTATAGAGAGTTGGTTGGATTTTTCATCTTGCAGTTATTAGAAAAGCAATGTTCATGAATTGGTCAGTGTTTCCAATATATTACAACTTGATCTCCAAAGTTGAAGCAATAATGATTTGATTTTTTTTTATTTGGGCACATCTTAGGAACAACACAGATTTTCAGTTTAGCCTGCCTGTAGGCTCTGTCCTGACTGTTTGCACTGGCCTCTCTGCTTATCCTTGTGCTGAGTGAAAGCAAAATGGTTTCCTCGCAGTGGGCAAAAGGGTTATGCAGTTTTTTGTTCTGTTCAGCATCTGTTTACAAAATAAAAACCCACAAAATTGAAGGCATGATGTCATAGAGATATATCAGATCTCTGAACCTCTGCTGATGCTGCATCTCTCAGTTTGGGAGGAGGAATAATATCCTTAGATACCCTAAAGTAACCTGATTTTCAGGAAATATAGATTCTGAAAAAGGTTCCCTTTAAAAGTACTTCAAAGTAGGCAATTCAATTAAAACATTTTTTTGGGCAGCCATTTTTTTTCTTTCTTTCGTCTGTACCTGTTCAATTTTACCACCTTGTTCTAACAACCCTTTTCTTCAGCTGTGTAATTTCCAAACCTAATAGCTAAACATCCAGTGAAGGGTTGCTACTGTTTCAAAAGGATCCTAAAAAGATGCTTTCCTCCTTTCCATCTAATATCTCTGCGAGACAGGCGTAGACATCCTTGTAATTGATGTCTATTTTATTTGTGAAACTGTAATACGAAAATACTCATTGAATTCTTATTGAGGAGCTATTTTTGTTTCCTTCTGCAATTTTTTTTTGCAAAATTCAAGTTGTTTAGAGTAAAAAATATTACAGCAGGATTTTCCCATAGGATGTATGCTCTTTTTTATTTTTAACTCATTTTGTCCTTTGTATTTACATGGTTTGTTTTTTAAAAAAATAAATATTTAAAAATAGTGTTTTCAGTAACCACAACAATGTCAGTTTCTAGTGATAATGTTTAATATTATCTAAGGCTTGGTAGCCACCTTCATGTTTTTTCCAAGAGATGACAAAATTCAAGCAAAAGACTTCCAGTTGCCTACAGTGCTTCTCCATGCAGTACCAAGAGATATAATATGCAGGGACTGTGCTGCTCTCCTGAGAATAGCCAATGCTGTATATTCCATATCTCCTTTAAAGAAAAGGTATCTGAGGGTTCAGAGGGAGAGGAGTAAAAAGGCTGAGGGATGTGGTCAGGCTTAAAGCATAGAAATTGTTCAAAATTGACCATACAAAAGATACTATGATGTTAGTTCACTGAAGTTTAACAATCTCAGCATAATTCCTTAATATAATAGCCCCTTTTCTCCTCTGTCTCTGTACTGAAATCCCAGCTAGAGCTTTTCCTGGATAAAACCAGTAGGATAAATATAAGAGATTCAATTTCCTATTATTGACATAAGGTCATTTGTAAGTAATGTAAGGGACATAAATGTAAGCAATGTAAGAATGTTAAAATGACATTCAGCTGGACATTTTGAAGCTGACAAGTCCTGCCTTGTTCCTCATAATTCCTAAGTGTGCCCATCAATGCATTTAACAATGGAATGGGAATTTCACAGACAGATACTGAACTTAAAAAGATAGTGCTCATTCATGACATTAACAATTTAGTGCTTGTTGCAGCACCTGGCTCTTTGCTGTGTTGAGCATGTAGCGTTACAGTTGCCTCAAATACTTAAACAGAGGTCAGATCCTAAAATAAAACAGCAACCCAACTGTGCTGTCTCAGTCAGTTTTCTTCTGTCCTTAGAAATGAAATTGGTCTTTCTCAAATTACATTATCTCACTTCTCCCTGTTGAAGACTTTTCCATTGTGAACTCAGACAATTAGTTTGAAAACTGTGTCTTTTGCCTAGCAGTGACCTGTTATGGGCAGTCTTGCTGTAGCACAGGGACAAAACTCTCTATTTCTGGAACAACAAATATGATCTTTTTTATCACCCAATCCTATACATTTTTAACAATGGGGCAGGGGGGGTGATAGAAAGAAAACTATTTATTCAGGCTTTTCCATTGTGTTATCAATATAGCACAGGACCTGGAAAGTTTTAATTCCTGAGAGGTTTGCCAAAAGTATCCCTAAAGAAAACAGTGATAGAATTAATAAAGTTGTATCATCTGTGGAAAGAAAGAGGCTCTGTAATATAGTATCCCTATAGACTTGGAGATACTATTATTTATAGTAATAAAATCAAGCTATTTTTGGCATTTTTTCTTAGTTGGTCTCTGAGTGTTCCACAGATGGAGTCTTCATCTCCATTTTTCAGATGGAATAATTGAGATACTGACTGTAAACTACCTGTAAAGAATTGCCCCAAATGCTATCAGCAGAGCCAGTAACAGGATTTGAGACTTGTGGGCTCAAGCCTTTGCGCAGAGCAGAAAGTCAGGCTGGCCCTGCAAGGGCCGTTGTCTGAGAGTGTAAAAAAAACTGGGCAATTTCTTTGAGGTGTATTTTGGGGAAGCACTCTGCTCTCCCTCCAGTCAGCCACAGTTTTGCTGCTGTAGTCAGAGGGAGCAGAGTTCTAGATGATGAATTTTTAAAGAAACACTGACCTTAGTCCACTGTACTTGTAGCAGCATCCATTATTAGGGAACCTGTTTGTGTTACCGTGAGCAAGACCCACACGGTTACATTTCTATAGCTGAAAACCTCTTGTAAACTCCAATTTGAGATGAAGTAGCTGTTCTGCAGGCTGTTAGGCTCTCCACATTTAGAGATAATACACCAAATCTGTTATACCAGCAAGTATGGCTTACTTACAGAGCCATAATCTTGTGTAAATAATCAGTCAAGATTTAGTATCTTCGGTTTTTATCCTGCTTCCAGGAGGATAGATGGTTAACTTCAGAGTGCCTTGGGTTTTTCTCCTGGCTGCAAAGTAGACAGAATCTTCACTAATATGGGAAGCCTGGAGTACCAACAGAAGGTTTCAAAATGCTTAAAACAGGAAGACTTGCAAAGGCCTTGAACAACTCTTACTGATAATTTCCAAAACATCCTTTCTTCACTGCTAAGAAGTTGTGCCCAATGCATCCTTTAAAAATAGGGATAATTAAGGCATTCAATGCAAAATAGTTGTTACTATAGCAAACTGTGTCATTTTTATTCACTGTAATTTGGATTTGAATCTTCAGCCTTCTTTTCTATCTTGAAGAAGGAAATTTTTAAATTACAGTAATTTCACTACTATAAGGTGCACCCTTTTGACTAAAATTTTGGTCCGAACCTTGGAGTGCTCCTTACACACTGGAGCGCCTTATATATGTACAAAGCTCGGAAATTTACCAACCTGGAAGTGGGAGCCCACAGCAGCCCCGAGCCGAGCCGAACTGAGCCGAGTCCACCCGGCCCCAAGCCGACCCAATAAACCCCGTGATCGCGCAATTCTGTTACTAGTTCGTTACTTTGTTGTGCGCGGATCCTCACTGCAAAAAAAATACGTGCGCCTTATACTCCAGTGCGCCTTACATATGGACAAAGTTTGGAAATTTGCTGACACCCAGAAGTGCGCCTTATACTCCGGTGCACCTTATACTCATGAAATTACTGTACTTCTATCTTGATGTTCTGTATTTTGTGGCTAAAAGTGAATAGCTATATCAGATCAAATTGAGTTGAACTCTAGCTGATCCAGAATCCTGCAACCAAAAAGTGACTAGAAACAGATGCTGGGATAAGAGCATCAGAAGAGGGCAATTTCAGATTAATACATGACAGCGTAGTCATGTTTTCCAACTATCTGCAATTCAGAGACTATCTAAAGCAGAGATGATATTGTGTTTAAGTTCTGTCAGGAAAAAGAGAACATCCAGAGACATTGTGTCTGTATCTGGTACAATTACATTACAGGTACATTCATTTTTTTGGATGCCATATTGCTTTCTGTTTAATTCACACATTTCTTTCTGCAGTTCACATAATTTTATGAATTTCTTTGCAAATGCCTAGTCTTGCTAATTAGCCAGAGTAGGGAATTTTTAGTATAGCATGTCTGCTCTGGTGTCACCTAACTCAAAGTATTTTCCCTTTTGCCACATGACCTATTAGTCCTGTTTCCAAAAGATACCAGAATCACATGCTGTATGTTTAATGTCTAAGTCATTATCAAAAAATTCTTGAAAAGGACAAATCCTAACAAGAAACAAACCCAAATGAGAAACAAACATTTTCTTTTATTGCAAATACTTAGCTGGACATTCAGGTTTTGTCCAGGAGGACACTTGAATGTTTTGCCAATTATGTCCTATAATCTATAATACTATAGCACTTCTCATTCTTTTTCTTCATGAAAAGCAACTGCTTCTCTGAGTTGCTGAACAGCTTATCCACTAAAATTGAGACAGCACGTTAAAGTTAATGATGTACTACATAAAAGTCTAATGGTAGTGTGTCTCATATCCAAAAAAATCTCTTTAGACAAGTAGCATTCCTTGGAGGAAAATCTCCATTCAGCTTACATACATAGGAGTGGTATGTATTATACGCTTAATTCTGGGAGGCTAGTGGAATTGTAGTTAAAATATAGAAGTTACAACTCTGACTATCAGCATGTTAATTTATTCTGATTTTGGGTATTAAATTGTGTTCATACTCCATCATGGTTAAGTTTCTCTTACATGCTCCATTGGGTTGATTTGTCAGTGTGCATCACTGCTTACACATTAGAATTACACCAATGCTAAAATGAACAAAACTGTCAGTCTTGAATGATGAAAGTCTAAAGCAGACAAACATGTGACAAGTCATTGGACCAAAGACTTGGCATCAGGAGTCAGGAAGAAAAAATAACTTCGAAGAATATTTTCCAAAGTCATGTAAGTCTTGTGTATTATTCAGAGACTCAGAAAGCAATCATTGCTAGGAATGGATCCTAGCGAAAGGGTCTTCTCTAAGATTCATTTGTCTATTATAGAAGATGTTACTTTCCTTGCCACCATATGGAGAACTTAGAGACTTCCTGCTGCTACAGCTCAGGAAGACTAATGCCCTCCTGGCAACTGAAAATGCTAAAAACACAAATGTGATTATTCTTTCAGTTCTCATTTGGGTGCTTTGATTTCAAAAATATTATTTTCATAGCTGCCTTTTTAATATAACTCATTACCTTCATGGCTGCTTCGCATATTGTTTTCCTTTTCATTTCAGATATATTGCTTACACTGGGAGAAGGTGTGCAGCCAGTGATTTGAGATAAGGTCAAGTGGCAGGAGTTCTCACACCCAGCATCCAGTTTGCACTGATATTACATATTGCCTTGCGCAAATTGACTGGCAGCATTGCCTATCAGGTGTCCTGCACATTTGTAAAAGGAGTAGATCTACCCTATGGTGGTATTCTGACTTTGATCATTGCCTTACCAGTGTAGTTGTGTTTGCACACCCCAGCAGACCCATCCATCTCTGTGTTGTCTGGGGATTTGATCTGAAAATAGAGCACAGAAAAGAGAACATAAAAAGAAAGCATAGTAAGTAGGGAGTAAGGAGAATGCTGGCCTGCTTCTCATCAGCATCATTCTCCCAAGAGGAAATCAAAGAAACACGAGTTTTGCAGACACTAGCCTCTTAGTTTAAATGCCTTCTGTGGTAAGCTTGGTTACAGCTGTTGTTTGATACCTGTGCTTAGGCTTCACATAATTTTTTCCAGTGCAATAATTCTCTCAGTATAAAATTAGAAATGTTTGTTATTTTTCTTGGAAGAGGTTTTTTCGTTTTCATAATAAAACTAAAAAGTTTTCTAATTCCAATAAAACCAGAAGTCGGATTGGTCTATAGAGTCTTGCTGATTTTTTTTCACTGAGGTTGGCTTCAAACATGAAGAGTGTGGTGGGAAGTTGGTCAGTGTTTGGCAAATTCTGCCAAGTGCCTTCTGCAAGATTTTAAGCTGAAGCACAATGTTTTCCATTTCAAAGATCACTTGACTCCCAGAAATTAGCAGATTATTTTACATATAGAGAACTAGTATTCAAATATTATAAAGACACTCCTATTTTATCTTCAATTAAAAAACTGCATTCTTCCTTTTTGTTGTAAATTGTTCCACAGCAATCAGATCTATATAGCTGCCACCAGAAGTCACAAAGAAAATTTAAGTTTCTCTGCATGAGGGTGGCTCCAAGATTAGGTTTACAGCTGAATTATTTCTAAAAGAACCATTCAGCCATTCTCCAGAAGTGTATATTTAAGTCCATGAAGTTTTAATAAAATGAGAGTTTAAAGATTATAAACCTGCTATTTTTACTTGAAGCTGAAGACTAGGTATGAATATCTATAGGTGAGGGGTTTTTTAAGGAGTTTCCTTCAAATATGATGATCAGAAAATAGTTTGAGGAAATATTTTCTGTTGTTACATGTTATTATTGCAATGCATAGTATTAAGATTGGTTTGATCAGAAGGATGAAAAAACCAGGAGTTGCATCAGGTCCTTTGGATCACGTTGCTTATCCTCCTGTAGAAACACCTGTATTTAAAATCCACTTGGTGTGTTATCCTCATGGAGAAGCCAGAAGAATTACTGGCAGCACTTTCAAGTCTTAGATGCTTAGATTTAAGCATCTAAATATGTGGCTTCATTCTTGAAGTGAACATGCAGGCATTTTATTTAAGTCAGCTGAAAAAGCTGAGTCAGAAGCATTTTTGAAAATCAGACCACTTATTTAATTGTTTAAATATGGGTTTATGAGCATAACGACACATTCAGGTATAATTGTAGCTGTACACCACTCTATTGCCCAGCACTGTGTGTCCTACACACTTCAGACTGTTGATCCCATTCCAGAGTCACACTTCCTTCAATTAAGATGAATTAAAAGAACCTTTTTTGTAGTTAATATTATTGTTGTTATTATTGTTATTATTTTAATAATTTTGCTTGGGACAAAAATCCAACCTCAACAAGGGCCATTAAAACTGACCAATGAAACCCATTTGATTAAAATTTTCCTGTGAAAGTGGATGTGAACAAGTTGCAATTCTGTTTATTAGCACCTGAGCAGTATAAGTTTGTGCAAGCCTTGGGAAGTTGAGCATTTTTGATTATTCCAGTTGTACATGGAATCATGCACTGTAAGTTTCACTGAACCAGGTGCATATTCAGCTGTAATTTGTTTCATCTAATTCAGCTGAAATCTGTTCTCTCCTTTGCTTTTCTCTCTCCCCTTACCACAGAGAAGCTGAATAATGCAGAAGGCACTGCAGGCTGAAGCCAACTGGGCTAGAACTTTTGAAATGGTTCTTCCCCTCTGTCCCAAGACAAATTTGTTTCCTCTACCTTTTCAACACTCATGTAATTTATAAAGCATGTTCAAAAATTACATAAGTGTTGGAACAATAAGAGCTAACATGCAAATCAAAGAAAGATTTCCAATGGCTGAGTCCACATAGAAAAACATATAAGGTGAGTGGCAACAGTGGGCACATTTCTCAAAATGTCCTAAAATTCTTTATAAAATTCCATTTTTGTTTTCAACATTTCCAGAAACATATATTTAATATAGAACTTCCACTGATACTCATTTTGTTCCACTTCAGGATAGGTTTCCTTGCTATTTTTATTGTCTGGCCTTATCTTTCTCATCCTCTTCAGCAGTACTTCACTTTTAGATGTTTCTTGCCAGCTCCAGTAACAATGAGTAACAGATTAAGCGGAGATAGATCAGTAGTCTCATAAAAGAACCATCAAGAGAAACTGAATTTAGCTCTGAGAATGAAGGAAGTAGGTAAATAAGAAAGGAACAATTCCAAGTGAAGAGTGAAATGTACATGCTGGACTACAAAAGAAAAGTGGGAATTGTTTTCCTTCAGACACTCAGGAACAGAAACTTCAATCAGCACCAGTGGGAGATTCCCAGTTCACTTAAATAGTAACAGTGTCAGAGCCCAATGTCCTGGGCAGAATATCCCAGCATTGTAAAAAGGTGTTTTTCACAAACAGAGGAGTTATCCCTCTCTCATGGATCTTAGTAGTCTGGAAAACAAAGGATGAGGCAGAGAAATCTGTGATATCCAATAAAGGAACTGGGGCACAAACAGGTACATGATTTTTGGCTGGCTGCATAACTTCTTGTTTCTAGCTGCATAAATGCACTATCCTTTAGCTTCCTAACATGGTTCAGTTCCTTTTTTTTTGTCTGCATCAGTTCACTCTCCATTCAGTGTAATCACTCTGCTACTTCTTACACTTGTCCTGTCTTGCCCACAAGAATACTGAGATAGCAAGTATGCCATCTGCTTAGGTCCTTGCTTAGAAAGCAAGAGATCTTCCAGAAACTAATGTGGTCCTGTACAGTACCATAAACCACAGTGAAGAGGTGAGGGAAAAGAAGTGAACATGACAGAGAGAAGCTCAGCACAGGAAACCAAGGATGATACAATCAGACAGAAGCATGGGAACATGCAGAGTATGAAAGTAAAATTACTCATGTAAACAATTAGTCTATCAGTATGAGGTTCCCTCTGGTACTTTCCATCACATAAACAGGTTGTCTCACAGTCTGGGAATGATGTGGGAATCATCTGTAAAGCAGATCATTTGAAATAATTGTGCCAACCCTGGACTGTGAAGGAGTAAGAAAATTTAGATTTGTGAGGAAGGGAAGGTCTTGAGCTAGTCACACTATAAAAAGATATTAAACAATGGCCCAAAAATGCATAAGAATTGGAGAATTTGTCAGAGGATGAGATGTAAGATAGGCCATCTGAGGTGAGAAGCAAATCAACATGTTTCTAAGATCTGGGAAGATATAACAAATAAAGTATGTTGCTGTCTGACCCACAGCAGGATTTTCAGTTCCCAGCTACCTTCATCAATAAGGAGCCCACTAAAAACAAAGGAAAAGTTACTCATCAGATATTTTTGGCAGCAGGACAGAGGTTATTCAGTCAAAAGATCACATGCCATACAAAGCCATTTATGATATCTGCAGGACAAGGATTTTGTTGTGGTGATTTTCTTATTGATTGCTCTAAAAAATTACAAATTTGAGTGTACTTATAGAGAGTAATGTATACATGCACACAGGCAGGACTGTGGGAAGAGGACTTGGACTGAAGTTGTGTAATTCACAATTTGGGTTAAGACTGGCTGCATGTTTCCATGTTCATTGTTAGAAGGAAGTGTGACTTCTGAGCACAGAGGTTTCGTACAGAGAATAAAAAGTTCCTTCTCCAAAAAGTGCTAAAACTTTGGGGTTTGTCTAGTTATAATGCAGAAGTTGTTTTAACACATTTGAAGTTAGACAAGCTGAAGCCAGTTTCTTACAGGCTTAGCAGCTGGGGTTTTCTAAATGAATCCTGGACAGAGCATTCTCATACAATGATGTGGCAGAAAGATGCTTCACACCATCATTAAAAGCCAGGCATATAAAACTATCTGCCTATCATGTACACAGAACAGCATGCTCTGATTTCTTTCCTCATCTAATCTCCCCTGAATCTCCAGCAGCACACTTCTGCATTGTCATTTTATTCTCTGTTATTTTCTAACAAATATTTTAAAAATTCTGATCTTCAGCAGCATAGAATTGATTTGAATCCTGAATGCAGATATGGGTGATTCAAACTTATTTTTTCTTACACATGAAGAAAATTAAACACCTTTAAATTAAACTGATACAACAATAGACCAAGTGAGCCTGTATTGTTTTACTGAACCACATCATGTAGATAATACTAAAACTTCTGGATTCATTCTCATATGAATTTGGCTTTTCAAAGAACATCTACTTGCCTGGACTGCTCTTATCCAGAGGCTTTAACTTGTGCAGTGTTCAGTCCTTTTCCAGTTCCTTAGTTTCCGTAATACTAGCAACCAAAAATCTCAGAAGCTGCTAAGGGCACCAGTTCCCATCTTTTTATCTCTGTTCTGATGTCATCATGTGAGATGGTAGAAAGTAAAGAATTTTTTCTATCTCATAACTCAACCTAGTCTGTTGGGGTTGATATGAGATGTATTTAGGCCTCTTTCATTAATGGACCATCATCTGCACTTGAGAATAATTTAGTAAAGGGATTTGCTTGAATTGTTTCTATAAAATGGAGTGCTTCAGGAGCCAAACTTTTGAGGGGTGAAAAGGGAAAACAATTTTCAGCACAGATATGGCAGAAGACTGCACGCATAAGTCAGGTATGTGGCAATGGGATGTTGTGTACACCAGCCAAAAATACCTTTACTTGTCAGATGAAAAGAGGCCTCACTTCTTCCATGTGTGCTTTTTCAGTAAAACAAGTTTGTATTGCTGATGCTATATGAAAGCTTTAAGTTACTGCCTGTAAAATGTCAAACTTAATGCCTGTTTGAGTGGACACCAGAAAATCCACGTTTTTATCTCAGGCTGCACATGAATTTGTTGCCAAATTTGCAAAACACACTGCTGATGGTATTTTGTCAGCTGTGAATCCTGTAGGTACAGAATTACATCTTAGCACCACTGAAGTTGGAATTTGTCCTCATTTACAGATGATCAGGCCTAGTGGGGTAAACTACACTTGAGTTATACCACACTCCAGTAAAGCTGGTGAGGTTGCATCAGGGCAGCTGAAAAAAGAATGTTCATTTATCATTCCAGCATGGGCTGTCTCCAGTCATTGTTTTCATCTGCTGCTGCCTCTGAGCCACCAGATATTTCTGCCTGAGAATGTTTGAATCCTTTGTATTCCTCACCACCTAAACTGTATCCAATGGGCAAAATTTTCCCTCAGATCTTTGATATTGATTAGGTAACTGAATTTAAATTTTAAAACTATGAAAGTTTGGAAACATCTGCAGACATTGAATAAAGTCTGTTTTCACTTCCACAGTCTGCAAACAGCTGGAATCTTCTGCCTGAAAAGACTTCTTTGTTTCCCAGGTTTCCATTACACATTTTTGTACCACACATGCAAGTTATCCAGGCCTATGGAGGAGGGGCAATTCTTATTTTTGTGGAAGATGTTTGCCATTTTCCATTCTGCACTCTTCAGACCTCTCCTTGTCCAATAAATGCTAAGTTGTTAAAAACGCCCTATTTTCCCCTCTACAGCTGTATTTTTAGTGCAGATACAAAGCCAATGTTTGATTTGCACCAAATTTAATCCATCACACACAATTAACATCAGCAAGTTTTCTCTAGATTTGTATTGAGGATGACACAAATTTGTTGCTAATCTCTTCCTCTGAAGATGTAGAACAGGTAGAGCATGTATTAACCATGGTACCCACTAAAAGTATCAGCAACACTGGTGAAGAGCTGTATGTTCCTGTTTTTCTCCCTTATATTTGCACGCATAAAACATGTTAAAGATTTATAGACCTTACTCTGCAATCTTTTATTGAGCATAATTCTTGTCCTGATATATGACTTCACAGATGTTCTGCTAATTTTCCATGATTAGGCCTATCAAAAACTGGTTCTCATAGCATGCTGAGCATGTTGTTTGTGTGGGAAATTATTCTGTAATTTAAAAGTTACAGAGATAGTGTTTGGTTTGAGTATCCATCAGTAGTCTAATCCAAAATCCTTGGAATAATAACAATGACTGACCAATGCCTAGCTTATTTCTCTGAGCCAACAGAATTATTTTCAACATGTTGATGGAACATGTTGAGAAATCATTGAATACACACATAAATGTCTATGAAACGGAGTGATCCCTGCTTCCTAGAGTTACATGGCATTATTTTCAAACCTGGTACTGAAATCAAAGGATTGAGTTGCAATGTGTAGACATTTTTGGTCTTTGCGATTGCACACTTACAGAAATAAAAAAGGACTGTAGAAGGTTGCTTAGTCTACCCTTTACCATGTGCAGCATGAACTACATTGTACTGTACTTCTTCTAGTTATGGCTGATGGATAAAAAAATCCAGCTTGACACTAAAAGTGTGCCACAGAAACTCTGCTTCTTTCCCATGACATGTACCCCACGGCTGAAATGACTTGATGCTTTAAAATACTTTCTGGTTTTTTTTCTGAACTCCACATTTTTTCCAGCTGGAGAAATGTGGATAAAAACATACACAACTTCTTATTGCAACAAGTTCTTGATTTTTGGAGACTGTGCCTTCAAAACATTTTTGGAGAGACAGACAAAGAGTTTGTAATAATCAAGGCATTTTGACTGAAATGTAGACAAATCTGGATTCAAAGAACTGCCATTTAGTGATTGTCTCTGATGATACTTAAAAAGACCTGTAACAAGTATAAGTAAAGCATTTGTCTGTGCCATGCTTTTAGTCAGCCCTCTGCACAGTGTGTAAAAGTTACCAATTCCGGATTGACTATAAGGAAGTTTTGTTAAGGATAGACAGAATCACATGAAGAGCAATGTACAAAACTTGTACTATAAACTGCTTTAGAATAATTTTAGAGAGTCAGCTCAGAAGCAGTCCTGCAACTAGGAATATTTATTAAAAAGGTATGTCATTTTTTTTTTTAATGATACCACCAAAAGAAAAATGAAAGTAATGCACTAATAGCAAACTAGATAAAAGACAAGTTTTTTAGATTTTAAATCTATTTCTACTGAGGAAGTAAAGGACAGGGTACAGAGATACTTTTTAAAATCAGTGTTGAACTAATTTTTGCAGAAACACATGTTTCCAGTAAACCCTCACCTTTCAATCTGTGGACACAATCCATCAGTGGAATTAACTGCTCACAGAATACATACAGAACACAAGCACAGATTTTTTAAAAAATCTGCTTTATTATTATTAAGTGGATTTTTCATATTAACATCACTTTGTCCTGCCCTTTCAAGCATATGAGACCCCTTATTTTAAAACAACCTTTTCAAAAAGACTCCTGTGCAAGCTATTCACATAAATTTAATTTCCTAAAACTTCCTCCTGTTATTTCTAAGTATTTTGTCCTCTCTACCTTTCTACATTGACAATATTTTTCTTGGTCATAAAGAGAAATGGACATTTCTGGACTTCATTTTATTCCAGTCAAGACATGAAGAGCACAGAAGCTCCAATAAATTATAACTCTGAATAATACTAGTTATAAAGGAATGGCAAAGCTTCTTGGCGATGCATTTGTGAGCCAGAGCCAGAGAACCAGAGACTAAAGTCTAGTAAAAGATGTCAGATTCAATTCTTACTGCCAATGTCTGGCGAAAAAAAAAAACCTGCTCAATACATGATTTACCTCATACGACCTAGTTGGCCCTCAGGGAAATGTTGCCTCATCATCATAAAGACAGTGCAGGTAATTTGTAGGGAAGGCATGTAGTACGTCCCATACATCCCATTTCTTACATACTGTTGTTCTCTGGATTTTAAAACTGGGCATTCATCCACAACAGTATTGTCAGGGGCTTATAGGAACCTCAGTCTGCTGAAAATAGTGAAATATTTGGGATTTGAATCATTGCTGGCAGTGGGTGCTCTCCCAGTGGATACAAGAGAGCTTCTGCACTTCTTCACTGACACTCTAGCTTTTTGACCTCATTTTCACAAGGGAAATCACAAAGTCCTTGTGTTTCTGTGGAAGAGTAAGCTTCCTTTCCCTTTGGCTTCCCCCAGTGGCATCAAAGCCCTATATTGAATTGTACAATGGCATTTCAAGGCACAGAACACATATCTGTCAAATACACGAAGCAGAGCTATTCAGGTTCCAGCTCTTGTTCCACAAAGTTGGGCTATAGTGTGCAGGATTTTGGTGGCCTATTGGAGTTGTTGTTGCTTAGCCCAGCAGCATCTGTGGATAGGTACTCACCTGTACTAACTGTGGCAGAACGGCACGAGAGGAAAAATAGCTAAGGTGTTTATCCAATTAGTGGCAAATTGGCAGTAATAGGAGCTCATATCCCAGAACAGTGACACCAGCTCCAAAGTGACATTTTGGCATGTGTGCCTTAGATGGCCCAATAAATTAGAGATATTGTTGTAAAAACGTGATTTCTCTCAGGCTATGTAGAAGTTACTCCCTCTGCAGTAAACTCAGCATGCACGAACTTTAACAACCTGGCAAATGTATGCTCCCCAAAAAAGTCTAAAACAAACAAAGTCACATCTTTGCTACCTACTCCTGAATGGATGTCCATCAGGCAATCCACTACCTTGAGAGGTTGATCCTAATGAGGTCAATTAAATCACTACAGTAATTTCACGATTATAAGCCACACCATTTTCACTAAAATTTTGCTCCCAACCCGGAAATGTGGCTTACACTCAGGAGCGGCTAATATATGAAAAAAGTTCTGAAATTTCCAAACCTGGAAGTGCAGCCGAGGTGCCGAGCCAAGCACCTGCCAGTAAAACCCGGGATTGCGCGATTGTTACAAATTGGTTACTCTGTTGTGAAGCGGGTGGAGGCGGGCTCCATGCCAGCAGCGTGGTGGGGGAGGCGGGGGGCTCACGAGTGCAAGTGGGCTCTGTGCCTCCCTCCCCCTCCCGCCGTGGGTGAAGGAAGGCTCCGTGCCTCCCTCCCGCTGGCACCGCAGGGCAGTGCCAGGCCAGGGTGAGCGATCCCGTGATTGTTACTAATTTGTTACTTTGTTGCACGTGGGTCCTCCCTGTGAATGAAAATGCGGCTTATACATGGACAAAGACCTAAACATTGCCAACACCTGGACATGCGGCTTATAATCAGGTGTGGTTTATAGTCATGAAATTAAAAATCAGGTACCAACACACCTGTCTTGTCCTCTTTGACAAAAGAAGGAAGATAGAGTGCAAAGAAAAATTCCTGGTCAAGTACAAAACAAGCAGGATAAAATTTATACCACTTACCATAGTAATTTCTAATTATGTGAATACAACCTGAATTTCCTGAATAGCATTTCATTAACACGACAAGACAGCACTACAAAGCCAAAATATAAAATCAAAGCAAGAAAAGATTGCCCAAAATTAAGTAGGTAAAGGTAAAGCTTGTCCAACCAACACTGATGGCAAAATGTTAATCTAGAATAAATTGCACAGTGTTTGCATTGGTCAGAAGTTTACCATTGAGCAGATTATTTCTCTGTGATGTCAAAATGTACACTGCTTGGGTATCAGCAGTTTCTGTGGTCATCAGGGAGACCAGTCCCAATTAGGGTGGCCCAGGATGTTTGGTCCAGCTGATTGGAGACATGCCATTTAAAACAAACAAACAAACAAACAAACAAACAAACAGACAAACAAAACCCACATTGGTTTTAGTGCTGCTTGCAGTGTTAATTACTGACAAGATTTCTGACTGACTGTGCAACTCCCAGATAGCAAAGACAGTTTTCAGTATATAAAATCTGATGAATAAGATGTCCCCTGGGGTTTGGCGTGACTTAGCAACTGCCTGAGAATTGCTGTAACTTTCTCCACTTGGCCTAAACTCTCTGATATGGGATGCCTGAAAGTTACACAACTTAAAGCCATCTTTAACCACTCAAAAAAGCAGACTTGTTTTAGAGACTCTGCAAACTACAATTCCACCAGGAGCATATGGGAATACTTGCTGTGAAAATCAAAATTGTCATAAATGACTGCTTTAGGCACATGAATCTGGAATAAAAAGGACAGTAAACTCAACAGTATCATTGGTGAATGACCCAGCAGTGGCATTCACTGAAAAGCTTGGAGATAGCAGTTTGGATTTCATTCATTAAGATTTGCATCAACTAATTTTCCCAACTGCTATTTAAGGAATATTATAGAGCAAAAGTGAGAACTTGGGTTTTTTTCAATTTGACTTCTGTGTTTTGTGTGCATATTTTTTGAAGCATGTGTTTGGCTAATAGTTGCAATTTCATCTCGTTGGCCTCTTTGATGACATATATTTTTGAAACAGATGCTTGTGCTGATGGAGTGACATGTTCCAGGGTTAAGTGGGTTCTCCAAGACATAGCTCTGACTACCTGCTGCTTAGGTCACTGAACTACTTCAGTGGGTTTATTTTAGCTCCCTGAAAGACACCCCTTCTGATGGCTTTAGCGCTTAGCAACATTCTTTTGCTTCCTAAAGACATTTTCTGACTTCACCATGTCACAGATTACAGTGTTCTAGCAATTAAATCCTGACTAGTTTTCATTTTTTCATAGGCATTGTAATTAACCATATCCATGGGTTACATGTTGGTTCACCTGTCAAAAACTAATACAAAGCAGCAAGTGAATATTGTTAATTAAATTTCTACAAGCCAGAGTGATCTCCTAGTTTGCAACCATCTCATGAGGAGATGCACTCATCTCCATTCAGCACTTGAAAAAGTTTGCAAGAGAAGGGCAGTCCAGCTGCCGGCTCAAAGCCTCCAGGGACTGGTTTATCCGTGCCATATTCTTATGTTTCTCTCTTTGCCATTTGATCTGTGTTTCAGATCCCTCTGTGTCTAATGAGAATACTACAGCCTCTCATATCCTGCAGTCAGTTGTTTTAAGGTATAACTTTTCAAGGACTTCTGTCTATAAAATGATCTTTCTATGTTTGTTTCTATCTCCTACTTTTAAGCAAATTTGCTCCTAAGCAGTCAAAATTCTCCTTCAGAATCAACATTTGTCTCTTTTAAGGCTACAGGGAAACCTTACTATTTGCCCTCTAGGTGTTTGTCTACTCCCCTTCAAGTTCAACTCTTCAAATCCAGGTTGTGTTGTGTGAGAATAAGATAAGAGTAAATCTCTGTTAAGTCTGAGGTCCTTGTCATTGTCCCCTTTGTCACAGAGTACAAGAACTTCACAGTCCTTAGGATAGCTCTCCTTTCTTCACTGATGTGCGAGCTCTCTGCTCCCAGGTAACAATCCCTACCTTTCCTAAGGTGGTTTCTGGCAGTAGATCTAGAGGAGCACTATGAAACAGTTTCCCTGTTTTCCAAAAACATCTTTTTAAAAAAAGAAGAGTGCAAACCAAGTGCATAATGTCCTTTTTTAGCTCTGAAGTGACATTTAAATAGTTCAGATGCCAAGTCCAGGTGTGGAATCTGACTCTGTTAAACATTCACATCCTCTAGATTTGCCAAGAAAGGATCTCCCAAGCACTAAACTCATGTTTCTGCATATGCTCTGAACAGCTTCTGATTTGGCATGCCTCATCCACTTCTAGATCTGCTGTTCAAGAGTTTAGTCTGATGTCTCTGGTAATTCCTATTCCTTCTACTACAGTGTGAGTAGAATTTTCAAACTGGCATTGGTAGGATTTATGTACTGGACATCAAATCAATTTTTGTTAATAATGTTTCTGTGGGAACATTAGGAGATCTCTAGTGTTTCCTCCTCAACACTTAATCTAGTTTATGTGAAATTCTTGAAAAAATATGTATTTCTTCTACTCATGCTTGATGTTCAGATATAATTTTGGCTAAAGCAAACATCTGGATATCCTGAGGGTGTTTCTATTATATTCTCACTAGACAGGCATTACTTCTGGCACAACAAAAACGCTGCAGAATAATTTGTCCTTATGCAAGTCAACAAGTATTTACTGAACCAGAAACCACTCATCTGCACAAGAGAAGACATAGGTAGAACAGATTTGGAAGAAAAGGAGCATACAGCTATAGAGATGGCAAGTTCTTCAATCTAGGAGGCATGGGGCTTTGTTTCAGGACCTGAAAATGAGGGGTCAGAAAATAAATGGGTATTTTATATTCCCATTTCCTATCAGATGCAATAAGGAAATAAATAATATATGACATTCAGTTTACCCTGTTAAGAATGGTGATTAATAAACTAAACCTATAGATTAAAGACTCTGGTAGTTTGAAATACACTCCATTAATTTAGAGAATGAGTGGAAAATATTCTTAGTCTCAGCACCTGCTGTTGAATTGCCCTGCTTTTCTGTGGTTTTGCTGTAACACTTTCCAATTTTAAAAAAGTGAAGCAGACTAGACAGAAGATATTGTCAAATGCCCAAGGCAAATAAACTGGAAAAATATTAAGAAAATTGTATATAGCAAAGGGAATATTAAGTGAATAATATTAAATTAAGAGACAAAAAAGTTAAAAGTAGATCTGTGTCCCTTTCAAATATTCAAAATGCCCACTGAATCCTAAGGGGTGATAAACCTCTCTGCGTTGCTTCAACACAGAATATGGAATATGAATCAATCTTAATTCATGCAGTAGATTAATTACATATTTTTAATGTGAATCAGATCTCTTGGTTTCTGTACTTATGAAAGTCACCTTTACTGGCCTCATATAAGAGCTCAGTGCCAAGACCACCCAGTGACTTTACTTTGAAGGATGCAGGAAACTGTAGAGTCTTAAATTCTCATGCAAATGCTGATTCTCAAATTCCTAACTTAAAGAATAAGAAGATGGAAACTCATAGCACATTACAATAACAACACTTTTGCACTTAGAAGAGAAAAAGTCACTTGTGAGGTTCCTTTCTGTATTTCCCTGTGTTTCTCTAGGATGTCCCACAAAGCGAACAAAAAGACCTTTTATCTTAAAGACAATTGTGACAAATCCAGCTCAGGGCATTAGGTAGATGCCTGAGAAGCTGTATCATTAAATCCCTTCTGCTGTTGAGGAAGGCAAAGACCTAAAATGGGAAAGAAGGCCAGTACCATGTTAAACTACTTAAGAGGTCAAATAAAACCTGACTGCAGCCAGCAATGTTTGGATTTTTCCTTTGGCTCGGAGAACAAGCTGTACATCATCCAGTAAATGTGTACTCTACAAGGGGTCAGAGGAAAAAACATCTGCCCATACTGGGCAGCTGCTTCAGTCCCCTCTTATTGCCAAGTTCCTAAAAGTGCCCAGAAGCATCATCAGGTCTCCTGCCATTTCCTGGGCTAGTGGATTCATGTCCACCCCAGACCCCTGTGCATTAAATGTGACATACAATATGCAGAGAGAGGGGGGAAAGCACTCATTAACCTTTTGTTGGTCCTTCTCCTGACAACTCCTAAGTTTTTTATCCCAATTTGAAAGGGATTGTGGAAAATGTGAAGAGGGAGAGAGAGCTCCTCACTCCTTTGCTGATTTGCCTTGAATCCACACAATTAAAAATCAAATATGTTCCAGCCTTACACTGAAGACAATTCGTCTACTTGAAACAAAGGAGATAAAATTCTCAACTCAATGGAGAACATAAAACCAGCTTTTTCAGTAGAAAAGCCGGCAAAGCAGGAGGTGGTGAAACCTCTCTGGAGAGCATGGCAGCATAGGAAAAGTATGTGGCAATGGGAGAGGTAGTTGCATTAACTCTTCCTGACCAATGTTTTTCCTGTGAATGAATATTATCATATGTACATAGATTTGTGTCTGTGTATTTGTTGGTCTACAAAGCCACAACAAATTACAACATTTGTCAGTAACAGCAGGGATGGCCTTTCAACGAAATCATCTGCTCTGAGACACACTGGAAAGAAGAATCATGTCCTTAGTGTGGGGAAAACCTTTTTCATTTTCATATTCCTGTAGTTCTACTGCATCTGGGGCTCATTTCTGGCAGGGTAATGCAAAAGAATATAAAGAAGAATCCTGTGATTTATTAATCATGCTGAACTTTACACCACATACACTCATGACATTCTTAGTGTTTCACTATGGCTGGGATGGAAGTAATCTGCAAAAGGGATGGAGGTGATTTCTCAGTTTTAATTTCTTTTGAATGTTCTATCTACCAACCTGATTTTAGTAAAAAAATTTAGATTGGAGCTGGCCTAGGTATTTGGCTAATACACTGGCTTCGTGCCCTCACCTTGAGCTTTTTTCTTTCCTCTAGGCACAGAAAAACTCAGCAGTCTGCTTAAAAATGAAGACGTTGTGACACCTAGTGGTGAATTAAAAGCCAATAACCTGTTTCCCTCAGGATTTGCGCATATTTTCCACAGGCAAGTTCTTCTTGGTCAGACTGCAATGCAAGAGAGGTGGGCATTACCCTCACGGCTCTGGATATCCAAGCACCTCCTCATTTCTGTTACAGTCCCCGGCAATGTGTATGTGTGTGTGTGTGTGTCTTGTTGCATCAGACATCTGCATTTCTCCACAGAAGGTGTCACTGTCAAAGCCCCTGTGCAGCCCCAGGTCATGCTCCTTATTGAACAGGATATTTTGAAGAGCCATTTATACTCACTTCAAGTGCCTTGACTTTGGAGAGAAAGGGAGCATGGCAGAATCCTGGCATAAGACCAGCCGGGAATTTCAGATTCATTTTCTTGTCAAGTACTTATTCATCAAGGCTGTTTTCATATGGTGACTCAAAAATGTATTGTATGGCATGCTGCAAATTCCTGGCAGACTGCATAAACTGACTCAGTTACTGGCAAATTCTTTTGCTTTTGAAGACTACTCAGAGTCTGCGTTGGTCAGCAGCAGTCAAAAAGTACATACTGGCTGTGATACCATGACAAGAAGTCACACTGAAAAGCAGTAAACCAGTCTAGACATGTGCAAAAAAATTATAGGTTCCTTCCAAACAGTGGCAAGCCTTGGAAATTTTTTTTTATTTATTTTTTTAGGGAAGCAGAACAATGTACAGTTGTGCTCGCGGTAACTAAGCTGCAATCACCAAGTGGCGAGATTTCTTGGCTCGTTGAGCCAACTGGTTGGGGAGTGCCCGTTTTTTATCACAAGAATGAGCTTCAGTGTAAAAAATTTCAAGTGAAAACATCACTGTAGGTTGTTCAGGAATCTGGGTGCATGCTTCTTTGCATCTGTAAGGGTTGTTTAGCAGTGCAGCCTCACAGCTTCGTGTCCATATTTGTGCATGCTATATCAAGCATACTTCCCATTGCCTTCAATGAGACAAATTCTTTCCTTCTCTTTTGTCTTGCAGAAGAGATGCATGACAAAATTGCATGCTGTAACCCAGAAATGGAAACTAAATTGCTTCAATGTACAAGGTTTGCTTCATCTAAAGATTTATTTTACCACATGTATTAGTACCTGTAACTTCCCCAGCTTGCTGTCTTGGGTATAATTAACACTTATACCACCAGAGTGTCTGGATATAAGGCAAGTGAATATAAAAACATCAGTTCTGTCCAAAATGTTCCATTTTTTATCCCTTGAATCATCAGCATGTGACCTGCTCTGTGCCAATATTAATAACCATTGCTCATGGCTTTCAAACAACTCAAACTATTTAAAAATTAATTCTGTTTACAGTGCCTTCTAGAGGAAGTATTTTGTAGAAGTGAATAACTCAAACTGACTAGTGGCTACCCGCAAAATATGACTATCCGGTAACAGAATGAATCATTTAGAACTTACTTGGCAAGGAATGGACATAATGTTGGACAAAATATAAAATGGAGATCAGTTACAGCAGCTGGAACCCCTGGGTTCTTTTTCCACTGTACCATACATTTCCTATCCTGCTCTGACAAAAGCAGGCCTTTGTCATCCCAAGTCCCACCGCTGGCTTCTTTTGCACAGAGCTGTAACCTGTGGGGGTGATATTCAGCTGTCCCTCCTGGAAACACTTGTAGCCCTAAGTTGGAGGCCATAGATTATATTTTAACTTTGGTTTTCCCCATATAAAAGGGAGATGGCCACCAACTGGCGCATAAAAAGGTGGTCTGAAGTTCCTGGTGTGGGCCAAGGGCTAATATTTCTTCAGTCTTCACTGAGGAGAAACACATACTAGAAAGATAACACCAATGCTGGCAGATCGGTAACCTGAAATAATGCAGTCATGGACAGTACCAGTGCAGGCAGAGTATTTGAAGTGCCAAAATGAAAACATGACTTTGATCCAGCAACAATGATGCGTTTGATCATTCTCATGCCAAACAGGACAGTCTGCTGCAGTCTGTGTTACATGGGTACATACACCAGACCCTCTTCTATCTCTTGCTCTTTCATTTTCATGATTCTTCTACTGACAGGTGGGACACAAGAACTGTAAAGTAGAAAATAGCTGTTCCTACTGCTTTCTTTAGCTTCCTTGATTTAATGGCTTGAGTTTCTCTTTAACACAAAGTTGAACATGCCCAGTCTGTTGTGCATCATGGACAGTTTCTGCATCAGTGTTATTTAATTATTCAGAAGCACTGGGAGCTCTGAAGAGACCTCCAGGCTGTTGACCAATTCTGCAGAATGGAGTCAAGTGCCTAAAGCTGACAGAATCAGCAGCACATTACTGTGATTTCTGGTCAAGCAGGGTAATACCAAACCTCTTGCTATGCCATAAGCTTTACTGGCATCCTAATACTGCAGAATAGCTTGAATTGAGGCAGGAGCTGCTTTTGCTAGTAATCTCATTGTCGTCCTTGTTGATAAAACAATTCTGTGATCTCTACATACATCTTTGGAACACCTCTCAGGCTTAAAATTCTTTGCCCTACAGCAGGAAGGAAAATTCACCCTTTTCCCTAGTAATTGAGTGAAATTCTTCTACAAAAAGCCCAACTGCATTCTCCAAATGGCAACAAAAATGAACACTGTGTTAACACTCCAAAAACAGGAAATATCCCTAACCAACACTCTATGTCATCACATAACCTAGATTTCAGCCGAGAATTTGGGTGTTGTTTTAGATAACAAAATACAACATGTGTTTGCCATTAATCTTCTTGAACATTTGTCTGACCATAAACTGTCTGATCAACTCACTTATGTAAACAGACCTATGCTTCAGACTGAAGTGGTAAAATGTTATTCCAAGGGCTTGCATTGCAGGGACTCTCTCCTTAACTCTAATGATCTTCACTTAACGACAGCCTCAGTATCAGTGTCTGCACTTCAAAGACTTTTATGTTCAGTTTAACTTTCAAAATTTAATAAAAAAATCTTGCATCAGAAGAGAAAAGCACAACCTCTAAAAATCTACTATTTGTCCCTATTCTATTTGCAGTTTCAATATCCAATGCTTTTACATCTAGTTTGTGAAGAAACAAAAAGCTGTTTCTTCTTTCTTTACTAAATGGCAGATGCATTCTTTGCAGTGGAACACCCTGGAGATGCCTCCATTCATCAAGTTTCTTACAGGTATAGGACCATACAAAAAAATTAAAGAAAAGATTAGAAAAATAAGCTTATTTATTTAAGGGAAATAAATGGTACATCTCAGTTGTGTCAGCTAGTTCCGGGCACAACCGATGTATTTCATTTACATTTGAAAATGTAGGCACATAAACTCTCAAAATTTTTAATTGCAGGATATTGGTGCAGTAAATTAAAACATGCAATTTCCTACAAGCTCTTGCTCCCCATAATTGGTCTCTTCATGTCTTTTTGCTTCAGACCAAAACAAGAACATGCAAAGAGCTTCAATTCAGCCACTCCAAAGGCAGTGTGTGAATGGGGAGCAAGGCTCTCCTGGAGTTGAGATGACTGCAGCTTCTTACTGACTGTGAACCTTGCCCAAACTTTTCTGTCTTCCTTTCTGCATTTGTAAAATGTAAAATATATCTAAGAACCAGACAAGAGCCATATACTTACTCATGTCTGGGGAAGTTAGCTCTTTACAATCAAAAAGAGTTAATTTGAAGGTTAATCCAAAGCTTTAAACTGTCTGATAGGAATTCATGTCCAGATGGAAAGACCCCCAAATTTGCAATAAACACAGTTATTAGAAACATTTATCATTGAGTCAAAGCATTGAAGAGAATTAGTCTCAGCTGCTCCAATGCCAGAACACAGTATCTTAATTGCATTACATATTTTGGACACTATCCTGAAACGCTTCCGAAGATCATAAAGTACTCTTGAGATATGGTTTTGTTTTGCCCTTAAATCTGTAACTCAGCTTACCTAGGATGATTGTTTAAGGATTTCTTACAAAGTTCTGCATTCAGTAGCTGGGAAAATGGTACAGAAAAGAGACATGCAAGCAATAGGGAAAGTACAAAAGCTAGAAAAGACAGAGTAAGGGAAATAAAAGACAGCTACACTGACTCTTAATATTTCAAATCCCTGAAGGGAATAGAAGAAAATGCAGTTACTTTTGTAGCTGCAAAGAGAATTTGGTAGCTTTAGAAAGATGAGAGCTGGTATAAATGACATGGCTCCTTCTCTCTGCTTTTGGCAGAAATTGTACTCCTCAGAATATGTGCTGCCATTCCGCTGCATTTTAATGCTTTTAAATGCATTTAAAAGCTGTACCTGCCATTCTGCAGAACTTACCACTAAAGAATCAGAAATCCTGACAAATTAAATGAGCTGAAGTCAGACCTCCCCTTTCAATTGCAAAATTATTAATGCCACCCCTTTTTCATTTGGACTTCAATCCTAGTATACTGTACTGAACAGTTTTAAGCCTCCTGATTTTTTCCTGACAAGTATTGTTCTGGAGTCCCTCCATCTATGCAGTTTGGCCTGCTGAAATGCTGAAATGAGAAAGGTTCCTTCAGAGATATTACCCCATTATATCCAGAAGTGATTGAGATCCATAGAAGTCTAGATTGGTTGATTGGAGTTGTTTAAAATTACAAAAATCCATCTTAGCCTGTTATATAAACTTGTTTTGAAAGTAAAATGAAATTAGAAGCTGATAGGCTGGCTCATATAAAACAGATAGGTCAAACCAGTTGAGATAGTGAATACTTACAATTATTTAGTCATGCAATGATTATAACAATGATTAAAATAGGAGGAAATATTTGTAGCTGAAGTCACTAAAATGTTCCATAATGTTCATGGAATGTGGTTGTCAGCTTTCATGTTGTTTTTCTGAGGGTCACTGAACAGAGGCAGAGGAAAACTGACTGGGGAGAGCTTTTATCATCATGGATCTCATCCTAGCATATCTCAGAGAGATCCATCATTACATTAACACACTTCTAATAGAAGTTTGGTCTGGTGCTAAACCTGGATTTTGGCTGCATTTATTCAGGGAGAAAAAGTCCCTGGGAGCCCCCATTTCCTGAGTCACAGCTTTGGAGTACTATCTGAATAGCTTTGGGGACAACAATGTTAGAGGTGCAGCAAGTAAGGTCTCGAGCAATTATTTTTCAGAATCTGGACAGCTTCAAGGCTCCCTCTAACAATTTGAAAACTCAGTCTTCCAGGATTCATTATTTCTAGACTTCAAATATATGTAGAAGTTTAAGAATGTAAACAGAGCCAAAGATCTCGGAGTCTGTAGTCAAGATAATTTTCTTTTGATACTGCCAAAATGTAATGTTTAGATTCTGGGATTTTTTATATTTTGTCTTCCAAAACCAACTTCAGATTTCCTGTCTTGCCTTCTGAGGTGGTATTGTTTCCTTTTTCCTGTTCACTCAATCACCCTTCAGTTTCCATCTTAAAGAAAATTATGACTGTGAAAAGCTCCACAGTTCAACAACATGGAATCACAGAATCATAGAATGTCAAGTGTTGGAAGGGACCTTAAAGATCATCCAGTCCCAGACCCAAACATTGGAAGAGTGGAATCATCACAAGAGGCCCAGTAAACTGATGCTGTAGAAATGGTCTGAAAGAATCTGGATTATTTGGAAATAGGATTTTAGCCATGGAAAAACCTCTCTATTACGGAAGAAGAAGTAAGCTGGGCAATGACCAGTTTAAATGTTTTTGAATTTCTCTTATTCGTGATAAATTTTCTTTGTGCTCTGCTCTGTCATGGATAAAAGTAAAACTACCATGATCTTCATACCAAGCTTACATCTGGAGGATTGTGTAAGTCTTCTGGCTGCTCTGGATGTTAGTGTTTCAATAGGTGGAGCCTTACAACAGATTTATTACATTACATTATTAGTATTGACCTAAATCAGTATAGACTGTTATGCAAAGAACCAAGGTGACTGAACAAACTGAAATTGTTTACAAGCAGCCACAACTCAGGCCTCAAAGTGGTCTTGACATGAAACATACATTGGGGGAAATGAATTTATTTTCTCTTTTGTAAGGGGGGTTATGTGAGTTTATTTCACATTTATTCTGTACACAATACGGGTAGTAAAAATATAAACCTTCTTGATGCTGTAACAAGATCCAAACCCAATGTCCATTTCTGAGTATCTTTTTAGTGTTCAAGCTGTAGCAATCTGACTACACATCCAGCTTTTGCAAACAGGCCTGTCTATCCAATGGGCCTTTCAGTGATCCAACCCAAAATCCTGACTTCAGCTTTCCCTGTTTTGAGGACATTTCCCCATTAATATCTGAATTTTGCTGCATGAGCTTGCCATGTCTGTCTACTGCTGATAGCAGGCTCCTTTTCATTTTCCAGGAGCTGTGTCTGTGCTCAGAGGGAGCAGCCAGACTGTTCTCAAACTATGTTCAGGGTCACACTATGGAAGCACTCTCCTGGAAGCTGCGTGGTTCTTTGTTCCTTCCATCAATTTAAAATAAATGCCATTGAAAATGTCTCATTCCTCTTTGTGTATGCAAAGACCATGGGAACACTTACAAGTCACTCTCTTTCAGATACTGCATACAAAATCAGAGGAAATAACAATGTTTGGCTCTTTCAAGAAAATCCAAACTGTCCAGATTTCTCTGGCAGACATTCCCACTTTGTTTTTGCAAGCTAAGAATCATGGAAGGGCCTTTTCAATCTCTTTTTGCCTCCCTGTCACTCATAAGTAAGGCTGATCAAACTTGGAATGAGAGACAAAATTTAAAAGTGGATGGAAAAACACATCCAGCTGACCCAAAGGGGAACTGCGTCCTCCACCTGCTGCTGTCTTCTTCCACGTTTTACCTTTTTTCTGCAGGTTGACTCACTACATTCTTCTGCCAATTATTTATCTTCTGTTTTCTCTGTGTGCACAGCAGATCTCTGATGCTTGTGGGACTGTTCCAACTTCAATAAAATTTCATTTTCTGAAGATTATAAGATTCTTCAAACTCCAGTCAAGATCTGGAGCCAGAGGGAGGTCCAGACTGCATAAATACAAAGTTCTGCCACAGGCAAGTGACACTTATATCTCATTAATAAAGCTCTCAATCTGAAACTGTTATTTTCTATGTGGAAAAAGTCATCTTAATTGACTATAAACTATTGTTGAAATTTTAACTGGAACTGTGCACACAGTCCTGGCTGGCATAAGCAGAAAATATTTGCACAGACATCCACTGTCCTGACCCACAGACAGAGTTCAAACAAACACTGATGGGAAAATTAAATTAGAAGTACAGGATATTGTCCTTCATTCTCTGCATTCAGCCTACTCAGATGGCAGAATCTGAAATTTATATGGCATTTTAATTGGCCATAAACAAACTCAAAATTATTCCAAGGTTGGATCTGAACAGATTTCATACATGAATATTTAATATTCATAATGCTTGCCAGGAGAACTATTCTGAATGTTGAAACTTTGCATTCATCTGCAAAGCAAGGAAAGCAACAGAGGTGAACAGTGGAAGCTTAGGCAGAAAATCCCATTACCACAATTCTTGTGCTCCCCTGTGCTGTGCCAGTGCCAGGTGCCAGTAAACACCTGAAGTGTTTACTTTTTCTCTAATACTATCAATGTTTATATTTTTCTCCTTAAATTTTGTATCTGTATCAGTCTTCATGCACAACGTTAAATCTGATATGTCAAAGGAATTTAGCACTATGAAAGAGGATTTTAGGATATTTAGCCAAATGGAAAAGTTGGGGAGAAAAATCTGTTTTGGAAAACCTGAGATGCTAATTAAAAAATGAGCATTAATTAAAGCACTTATTTTGTTCCAGCCATCAATATTTAATATAGTGTTTATTTTAAAAACTTTTTTGACATTTTAACACATATATAAATTTCAAATAAAATAAAAAGGGAAAAACATACTATCTTTAAATATTCACATGAAACATGCATGAATGGGATGAAACAATTGCAATGCTATTTACTAGCCTCACAAACAGCTCAGAACTGCGATTTCTTGCTTGCTTGCTTTTCTTTACAGCAAATAATTATATCCAGTCTCAAAATAATCCATAAAGGAATCATCTTAGCCTTCATCAGACCCCTGTTAACATCTCCCCTCTCCAAAAATGACCAGAAGGCAAAAATCAGTTTACATTCCTGCTCTTCACTTAGATCAACAGTGAAATGGGAATTATTAGTCTCAACAGAACCCAAGCACAGAACACGCTTCTTGGGTTTTGTTTATGTGAAACAACACCAACCATTGCTCCCCTCAGCAGAAGCCTTACTCACCCATGCAGAAAGCACACACCTTTCCTAACCACAGCTTTCATCATGCCCTGGAGAACTGAAGGACTCCAATATTAAGCTGACCTCTATAGCCCCTGCTTTCCTGAACTGCAGCTTTAACAGTTTAAATTTCAAGTCCAGAAAGATAATCTCCTTGTTCTAGGTCTCAATGCCCTGCGAGAAACCACACTAATATCTGAAACCACACTAGTGTTTGAATTTTGCTTCACAGATCCCTAGTTTCAAATCCATTCCTATCGGTTATTGTATCAAAAACCTTGTCAGTGTTTCTTGCCATTCACGACTCACAAGAAGGATCAGCCACAACCTATCAGGATCTTTTAAGGAAATCTTCTATATTTATCTTTCTTTACCTTAAACACAGTATTAGCCAATAAACAAAATAAAACCCCACCAACCCAGACAGACTAACAATTAAGTTTGGAGAGAACTACACAGCTCACTACAAATAGTAGCTTATACATGATTCCTGCATAACTTTGTAGGTCCACCTATTAACTTGCTTTTGTAGCCTCCCGTTTCCTGCACCATACCATTCAAGATCAGGACTTTTTTTAAATACAATACCAATATGTTCTACTGAGTTCATACCACAATGAGTGGCTTCTCTGATATCAAAGTTTGCTCTTTTTCCTTAGCTTTTGAAGGAACTAACGTAAAACCAAGATCTTAGCCATTTTTTACTGAACCTGTGATCCTAAACCACCTAAGAGCATTCCTGACAGTAAATGCTCTTGCATTCTTAGCCCAGTCACATTGGATGTCACAGAGGATGAATTACACATTATTCATTGCCAAAATAACTAGTCCTGAAAATGTCTGCTGTTCTTGCTGCAACTAGCCACAAGCTATAAATCCTTGCCACCACCAGCCCTCATCCTAAACACACCACACTGGTAAGATCTGCAGTAAATGTATTTGTTCAGCTCTTCCTTTCTTGAGTTCTATCTCCCACTGTAGCCATACAGCTCATCCCTGCCAGTCCAGATCATCAGCCATAATTGTAACCTTAACTGTAACCAGTCTTTCCATCACAAAATTAATCACCTGCAGACTAATCATCTCTCCACTGCTAGATGGAAAACCTGTGAAATTAGGCTTACAGGGGAGAAAAAATGCCAATACGGGAAAATGACCTTCCAGTGATATGTTCCTTTTTCTCAACTGTTGCTTGAAAACCATTTTTAAAGGTACTACTGTCAGTTTTAACTGTGTTTTTGTTTGAAGAAATGAGTTTTAGTTTGAGTGCAGTTTGTCAATGCTTTTACAAACCAGGGCTAACAGAAAATCTTTATTTGCAGCTTAATAGCAAAAGGAAAAATACATGAAGGCTTCTTCAATATCAGAAATGTTGTGCAAGGACAAATACATTGTCTCTAGTAAATGTGCAAATGCTTTACCAGATCTAAGCTGTATAGAGCTTTGTTGGATGGCATTTTTTATCTTTGATTACATTTGTATGTGTTGGAAGGTATTTTCACTTACTGCAAAAAAGAACATAAATTTAAGAAATCATATTGTCTCTTTTCCTCTGTAAAATTCTTACTCTTCTAATCCAGTGCTAATTAAAAAGTTGTGATCCCCATTAATTTTAATAAGTTCTGGAAGATAATGTAAAGCAGTACCTTATAAAAGTAACAGCATGACAAAATAATGTTCCAGAATTAACATGAACACTTCTCTCTATATATAAATTTATTTGAAAGCAATTGCCTGGAGTTTTCCACAGGTTTTCCTAATCATATTTCTTTTTTTGTTAATGTAAGAAATCATTCCCGAAGGGCAATATTTTGTTCCTCTTCAAGTCAAAGATAAAAATTCTTTTGAGTTTCATGGAAACAAGAGCATTCAAAAAATAAAATTCCTTCTCTGATAACCTCTAATGGATGATTTTTTTTCTCAGAAAGCAAACACAACAAAGATGACCTTTTATCAGTTCCATTTCTGTCCTCAGGGTGTAACTCTGTTTAGTGCAAAAACAGCTCAAGGATCTGTGAAGGCAGGTTATGTCATCTCATGCTCCCTCTGGATTGCCCTGAGGCAAAATAGTTCCTTTCTAGTGGTGGTTTACAGCTGTTTCTGAGCTGTTTCTGGGCACTGGTATAGCACAGGAGTTTCCACATAAATAGGGAAAAAGGTTGATTAGTCTTATACTGCTTCACAACAGGGGAAACTCTATTTTCAGCTTTTGGAATTTCTCATCAGGCCTGGTATACTGCTGTGATTACCATGAAAGAGGCTGTAAGTCTGTTCTTAATCACTGTAAATCCTTACTGAGGATGGGGAGCAATGGGGCTGCCACACAGAAAGATAGAACAAATAATTACAGTAATTTCACGACCATAAGGCGCACCGGACTATAAGGCACACCCCCCGGTAGTCGGTAAAATTCGCAACTTTGTAGATCAGATAAGGTGCACCGGACTATAGGGCGCATTTTCTTTTTGCAGCGAGGCTCCGCCCCCAGCTCCCTCCGTGCGGTTGCTGGCCGAGGCTCCGCCTCAAGCCGGCAGCCATTGGCTCCCGGGCCCGCCTGTACCCGGCAGGGGCGGTGCCGCGGCACCCAGGCCCGCCTGTATCCAGCAGGACCGGGGCATGGCCACCACCCCTCCGTGCTGCCTCTCTGGGGCGAGGCTGTGGCCACCGCCCCTCCGTGCTGCCTCCACGGGGCCGGGGGGTGCCTGTGAAGGGGCCGTGCCGCCTGCACGGGGACCGGGTGTGCCTCTGTAGGGGCTGTGCTGCCTGCACGGGGCCGGGGGGTGCCTCTAGAGGGGCCGTCCCGCCTGCATGGGGCCGGGGGGTGCCTGTGTAGGGGCCATACCACCTGCACGGGGCCAGGGTGTGCCTGTGTAGGGGCGGCTCCGCCTCCACGGGGCCAGAGGGTGCCTGTGTAGGGGCCGTCCCGCCTGCACGGGGCTGGGGGGTGCCTCTAGAGGGGCCGTCCCCCCTGCACGGGGCCAGGGCGTGCCTCTGGAGGGGCAGCTCCGCCTCCACAGGGCCGGGGCGTGCCCGCTGCTGCTCTGCCCCGCCTCCACCTGGCAGCCATGGCCCTGCCGACTTTCCCCGTGGCTCGCAGCTCTCACTTCCGGGTAGGCAAATTTTTTGAACTTTGTCCATCAGATAAGGCGCACCGGACTATAAGGCGCACTTCCGGGTTCCGGGGAAAATTTTAGTCAAAAGAGTGCGCCTTATAGTCGTGAAATTACTGTAAACTTGTCTCCCAGCCACATATTAAGTGGGTAAGTCAAGAAAGAATTAAAATCATTATACAGATTCAGGAATAAGACTGTGCTTGAGCCTCTTTAGCTATGAATTCTTCAGGTCTGCGCAGAGATACACAAGAAACTTTGTGACCCAAGCTTTCCAGGAGAAGGTGGATGTTTAAACTTTCAGGATCTCACTTTAGGCAAAACAATGAGCAATCTGTTGTGATGAATGCTGCCTGTGTGCCATGTCCTTCTCCTCATCTGCTGTGTACTCTTGCAGTTGAACAAGGCTCTGTAGGACATTTCAATGTCTTTTGGAGACTTGCTTGTCGTTCTGCATGAATATGTGGTACTGCTGTTACCTTGCTCCAATGGCACTAAGCTGGGTGGCTGTGCTGGGCGCAGCAAACACCATTGGAACTGGAGTACCATTGCTCACTGTGAGCAGAATGAGGAACAGAGCCACACAAACACCTATGCCTATGAAATGTCACTGTCAACATTTCCAGAATATCTTTGCAAGAACCTCTGCCTGAATAAATGCTGTCCATCAGGTTGCCTGTTCAGACAGAAGCTGAAAGAGAAAGGGATGTTTGCTTGTATAAGCATATACTGCATTTTTCCTTTTTACTTGTGGTTTGTAGCTGGACTTTTAAAAATAAAGATTAAAAAAAAATTAAAAAAAAATAAAAAAGAAAAAATAAGAAGGAGAATGGGAAAGCAATAGGAAACATTTTCCTGCATACACCGTAATGGCAGAAAGTTTACATTAAACTGATGGATTTACTTGAAGCAACTGCAGTTAGAGACTATGCTTTTAGACACACACCTGAAAGTTAAGTATTTAATTTTAATAATGACAATATATTAGTTTGTACAGTTATTACACCTTTCGGTTCTTTAAAGGTTTACTAAAATATCGCATACTGTTTGAGCACTGCTTACACAAGTACCGTAACTTGTGTTCTTCACCAGTAGAGGACAGCACAAACCCAGCTATTGTCCCAAAAGTTGCTCCACCTTTTTTCCTCCTTTCTTCACCCAACAGCTAAAGTTAATGGAAGTTTCCTCGCTACCTTTTTCTCAAGGGGAATACCTGATCTGCTTACAGAGTGTTTTTCAGTGAAATAAAATTTAAGCATGTTTTATCACTGGCAGAAATCTGTAATGATCAACATACTCACAAAGCTATCGTGATATTTTCTTCCTTCCAAGATACCTCTGACCTGGAAATACTCTACCATTTCTCAGACACAGAACATACAGAAATTAAATCATAAGTGAGTCTGACAGGCTGACAAACAAACAAACAAACAAGCTGCCTGCAGCTTGCTCTTAATGTTGCTTTCCAAGATGGGAAGCACAGAACTGCATCAGCCTTGAAAATCACAAAGGAAAACAGGGTCTTTGTCCTAAAACATATTTTATCTTACTTTAAACAAATCTGACCCATTCAGGCAGGTAGAAAGAATCCCGGTAAGGGGATAAGCTGCAGATTCCGCACTGAAGTTCACAGTGAATAAACAGGAGGCAGCTGGTTCTTCCTTTCTACCTAGGAATTGATTAGAAGAGCTTACACTTACTGCCTAATTCATATGATACAATGAATTGCTCTAAATCTCTCATTATTCCACCTTTTGCTTTAGTTCTTGTTTGTGTTCCTTAGGCCTACCTCATCCCCATGATTTGGGCTCTGGGCTATCTCTGGCTGCCACGCCTGGCTGGCCCTGCTTGGTTTACTCTGCTAGCATGGGGCTGACAGCTTCTGCCCTATTGTCCTTGTTATGTTTGGCTTCCAGCTGCTCCCTAGTGTTGGAGAACAGCTGGACTTTGCTGTTCCTCACATTCATGCACCACACAGTAGCTCAAAATCTGCAGAAAAATGACACACACAAAAAATTTAAGTTTCTTTTTGAATATTGCCTGGGCAGTACTTCTGTATCCCTGCTTATGTGAGTCCTACTTGCCTAAGTTTATGGTTTTCTTTTTTCAAAGTGAGTGACAAGAATTCTTCCAAGTCTGGCTACTTTAATGAAAAGATTATTTTAAAAATAATTCTTTCTCTCAAATAGACTCTTTTGTGACTTGAAAAAGCCTACTCCCACTCTTTATACCCAGAAATTCAAAACTGAAGTCAATACCTTCTAGGAAATTCAGGTTTCAAGTTGCACACGTGTACTACGGCTGGGTATAGATAATGGTGTAGATATTGTTACGGAACTATTCAGTTATTTTACTAAAGCAGCTTAACCATGAATATTTAAGACGAAATTGCAAGATGATTTCTAACCTCCCAAGCTTTAAGTGTGTCAAATGCTCTCCTGTTAGCTGTAGTTGGCAAGCTGCTGGTGACAAATTAGACTTTGGCAAAGCTTTGAAGTTTTAGTATCATTTAGGGCACCTAACTCTACACAAGAAAAGTGAAAGCCAGGTTAGAATAGGACACAGAAAACTGCAAGTTTTATTACACATTTGCTTCATCTTTACCTTCTGTAGTTTGGGTTTCTGTTGTGAGCTTCTACACAAGAGTATGAAGCACAACATTGCCAACTTGTCAAGAAATTATCAAACCCTAAATCTCCTTTGGTTCATAAGAGAATTTCAGTTGTTTTTTGAAAAAATTGAGTTGGTAATAGGACATTTAGGGGAAGCCCTTCTGACGGGACATTGGATTGCTGTGTTCATTCAATAAGCAGATCCAAGAGCCTCTAGCTCTGTCTGCCTGTACTTGCATTTCTGTCTTTCAGTTGTACAAGTGTTGCCTCAGTACTGATGATATTGATGCCTTGGGTTTTAAGTTTTATACTTTTCAGACTCTCTGCTTCTTGGCATGTAGCTCTGAAACTTCATGTTAGATGTTAGTTCTCTTCACAGGGTGGTTAGATTAGACAATCACTTCCCAGCTAAAGAATCGAGAACACCCCTTACCCAGAAAGCATAAACAACAGCGAAGGGAAAGAGGCAAGCCAAGGGGTAGAGACTTCATAACCTGAAGCTGTGGTTGGACAATTAACTCCAATATGCAGATGAACCAAAACTTTTAAAAGTGTAATCCATCTTGGATTTGACTTGGGTGTAGCCCAGCCAAGCTCTAGCAATGCCCAAGGTGTATCCTTTCAATAAATACCTGTTTTATTCATTTTGCTCAGTCTAGTCTGTGTTCCAGGTCAGCTTTTGCAGGCATAAATATGGGCAGCAATAACCCTGAAGACTTCTTTTCAAATGCCCCATATCTTCTCACATTTTGAGCTGTGTCAGGTATAGGCCTACTTTACACTTTCTGTATCCTCTTACCTCCTAAAAGTAATCCTAAGACAATTGATAGATAATACACTGCAAGGTAATAATCATCTCAGCCCCACTTAGTCCTGTGAGCTCTTCCTGGAGAAATAATAAAGAGCCAGGAAGAGCTATAGATGACTTTAAAGTTAGCCAATACATATTCTAAGGTCTGTTTGGGTTTTGTGAAGATAAAGCAGTACCTACTCAGCAATTTCCAATGCCCTGATTGGTCTGCAATGCTAGCAATTCCTTCTGCTCTGTTAAAATAACACTTTATTTTGAAAATATGTTGTCTGTGTACAAAAAGAGTCTGACTGAATATGAATATTTAGTGACCATGTTTCTTGCATTCAGACTCTCTAGTTTGGGTGGAATGTTTCTGAGGAGATTTCTTTCTTAGTTTTATGTTACTGCCTTCCCAAAAGATGGGAGATAGATCCTTAAAACCATGAGGGATGATATTACAGTAATTTCACGAATACAAGCCACACCATTTTGACTAAGATTTTGCTCCTAAACTGGAAATGCGGCTAATACTCAGGAGCAGCTAATGTGTGAATAATTTTCTGACATTTACAACCTCAGAAGTGACAGCCAGAGTGCCGAGCCGAGCAGCTGCAAAGCCGGTATTTCGCGATTGTTACACACTGTTACTCTGTTGTGCTGTGGGTGGAGCCTGGCTGCCTGCAGGCAGCACGGGGGGCGGGGAGAGAGGAGGGAGAGCTATCTCGTTCCCTTCTCTGCCGCAGCCCGGGGGAGAGACGGCGGGGCCCTGCGCCCCCATTGCCGCGGCTCGGGGAGGAGGTGGGGTGCTCTGTCCCCGCCCGCCGCGGGAGCAGGGGGGGCTCCGTCCCTGCCTGCCACTGCGGGGTAGCGCTGGGCCGTGGTGACCGAGCCCAGTGGCAGCAGCGGCTGGCCCCGAGTGGCCCCGCCAAGCAGCAGCGCCGGGCTGGGCCACCTGGCCCCGTCGGCAGCCCCGAGCAGGCCGAGCCTGCACAGCCCGAGCTGAGCCAGTAAACCCCGCCCTGCCGTGGTTCTGTTACTATTTGGCAACTTTGTTGCACGTGGGTCCTTGCTGCGAACGACAGAGCAGCTTATACTCAGGTGCGGCTTATTTATGGACAAAGAACAAAATATTTGCCAACACCCAGAGATGTGGCTTATACTCAGTGTGGCTTGTATTCGTGAAATTACTGTACATTTTTATTACAATACATCTCTCTGCCTGGTGATGTAATCAAGCTGAGAGGAGTGTCTGGAAAGTGCATAGACTCCCCAGCTTTGGTTGTCTCAAGCAAACTCAGGAGTATATTGAATTCTTATCTAATGTTTCTTAAGGTTTCTGAATTCCATTGTCTGCAAGTAACAATATTTAATCTTCTCTTTCATGACAGATATGCATAATATAACGGTTTTGGTTTTTTGTGGGGCTTTTTTTTTCCTGGAAAGGAAGACTGTCACAAATTAAATGCCAGGCAAGTAACCATGCATCTATAATGAGCAAGGACACATATTTAGCATACATACACATACTTTGGGCTTTATTTTTTTCACAGGAATGCCTCTGCTCTTGCTTGAGGCCACCAGGCACAGCAGAATTTAGGAGAAGTCTTTGATATTTCTTGGAGATAGCATTCTTGTACAGAAAGGCAAATTTCTTGTACAACAGACACTAATCTAAATGTTTTGATGACTTGCTCAAATGCTCCATAAAGCAAATATTTCCGTGGGCTATGTGATCAGACTTGACAATAACATCTTTAGCCTGAAGGAAGAATGCTAATAGCAACTTTTTAAACTCAATGCCATATAACTTTCTCTATAATAAATAAATATCAACCCTTATTGTCAGTGCTGCCCCACATGTTTACCCCAACTGCCAAGCTACAATCTGTTTTACTAACGTGGTCATCTTTTTTGTTTCTCTTTAATATTAACAGACTGTTTATTTCTTTACCCTCTTTAAACTCTGCCCGATCACATAGTTGTTCCCCTAAAGGAAATTACAGACCGCAGAGAAATCTGGAGAAATATCTGTGTTTTAATACTAGCTGTATGTCATACAGGATCCCACCGGAGCTGACATTATTACTTTTCAATGGCAAGAGCTGGTCACATGGGAGGTGATGTTTTTATTATAATCAGCTGCAGAGAACGGGTGAGGGTGAGCTCATCTGCAGCTGAGTATGTTTGAACTTTTGCACCTTTCAGTACCTTTCTGCGAGCAGTGAAAATTCTCTCCAAGTGGGATGTGTTAGGGAGTTAGGTTTCCTGTAAATGCTGAGATCTTAGAAAACAGCTACAGGAAATGAACATTGCAAAATGAAACAGAACTGAAGAGTTATGATGTTGATTATTGAAGCAAAGTAGTTTCATCTGGGTTCTGTAGGAAAGGATTATTATGGTTTAAATATCTGATTTGATTTTAGTCTTCCATTCACAGAATTACTCAAAAGACTTCTTGAATCTAAGTCACATTACTCAAAGCAGATTCCACTTACACTGTGACCAGCCATTATGCTGTGAGTCTCCTGGGAGATGCTACACACCCTTAACTCCTGTCTGAAGCTTCAAAAAAGTGTCTTTTGTCAAAACCTCAAGAAACATATCACATCTGCTTCCCTGGGACAGTTTCCAGATAATATGCATTTAATTGACTTTCGTTGAGGAATAAATGGAAATCTAGTGGCACAATCGGGGGCTGCCTTCAAATCAACTTACAGTGGTTAAATAGATTTGAACTGGCACTCGCACGAAGAAACTGTCATGCAGCTCTTTGTTCACCCCACTAACTAGGCTATTAAACAGTGTCTTTTGCCTTAATACAGATTTTGCTGAAAAAAATATGACATTTTGCACATGGCTGGGCTTTAAGGCAGTTAATGAAATTAAAGCAAAGAACTCCCAGCACAGTAGGAAACCCAGATAACAGGAACAATCGTTTTGTCAGCACATTTCTGCTCCCACAGGAGCTGAGGCTAATTATCAGGGCCAAGGCATCCAGCATCCAGAGGGGTGAGGAGATGACAGCACAACAGCATTTCTCTGCACAACTGTCCTAGTCAAATTTATTTACACATTCTGGAGAAACAATGCTTTTGAAACACATTTTCCCAGGGCAGATGGGAAAGTATAGATAATGGATCCATGTAGTTGTCCTAACAAGTTTTCACAACAATTTGCAGTTTGGAAAGCAGCTTAGGCAATTTAAACAGTGCCCTCCATATGGGCTGACCCTGGGTAATTTTGGGAAAGATGTATCAAAGGAAAAAAGGAATTTACAGAGGGAAAGGATTCAAGTCTGGAAATTGTCTCTATGCAAAACAGCCTTTCTTTCCTGCCGCTTCCCCCTAATTTAAGAAAAAGTCAAATAACATTCCACAGTTACAAAAGCATATTCTCTTATCACCAAGCTGCCTTTGAGTTAACAGCATACTTATTGATCTTTCTCTGTTTTCTTTACTAAACCAGATCATAGAAGGTGAGAAAGAACAGTTTTGTCTGAGCACTTTTATGAGTTAAAAGCATTATTTTGTGCTTAAGGCACTGGGCCAGATCTTCAAACATCTGGTTCAGATCTTGCATTTTCCTGTGTGACAAAATACATTTGCATTTCAATTCCCCATCTACAAGGCGGGGATCATGTTGTTTTATTATTTTACAGAGGTGGTCAGTTCATGGAGTGCCTGCATAGCCCGGTTCAATGAAAATGTGACTTTAAGCTGTGTGCAATGGTTGATTAGCTAGTGTTTTGATTATCCAGTTCCAGCTCTATCACTGTTTTCTGTGGCTTCAAATTATTTTTTCCAATATGACCATTCATAATATGAGAAAAATGCTGCTTTCTTACTTCCAATGGCAGTTGTGTGAATACAAAAATGTGCTGTAAAGATCGAAATTCTTTCAGTCATGTGAACTCCGTCCACTAAGCTATCTTGTGCAAAGAATCCTTCCATTGAATTTTGCTGCTCTTGCTCATAGAGCTTCTTCCCTGTTTTTTCCTATACATGAAAAAGTCCGTTCAGGCTTCAGACATTACTATCTCCCAGTTTTCAGATGTACAAATCCAGCTGCAACATCCTGAAAGATGAGAAATAAATAATTGATGGTTGAAGTCTGATCTTGGCCAGAATTCAGTTAAGATTTTTATCTTTACGTTTCCTTTGGCGTTCAGGGAAAGGCACTGACCTGTGGGCCATCTTCCAGCTCGTGCCTAATTGGAATGCTGGCTCCCAGCCAACAACCCAGCAGAAAGTCAAGTTGTGAAACAGGAGAAATCTTTGAGTCAGCTTCTGAAATAGGTGGAGTGGTCACAGGCAATGCAGTCTTTTTACCATCTACTACTCTGGGATATATCTTTCATTCCCAAGATTTTATTGTTTCTGTGGCTTCCTGATAGTTTTCCAGAAAGATTGCAATCTCAGCCTACAAAGAACCGGAAGATTGATTCTAGTTGAAAATGATCTGTGGTAAACAGACAAATTTCTGAGGACTCTTCTGTAAGGAAGCTGACTGTTTGGAACAAATGCTGCAGACATCTCCTTTGGGCAGATTGTTTCTGTTGTGAGTTAGCTCAGGAAAACCTACTAAATCGCTACACAGGACAACAACTTTCCCAAATGTAAATATGCCAATTATCTGGTCCTGTTCTCATATCCTAAGAATTTTTCCTTTTAATCATTCACCAAAACTCACAGAATTCTATTCTCAAAATTACAGATTCAAATGTTTTACAACCTGTTTATAATGCAGTATTTCTGTAAACTGTGTGCTGGTCCTTTTACTGCCTCCTAACTGAAGGAATGTATTTTTCTGTAATGAGGGAATTTTTTTCACAGTAATGCAGGAACACTCAGCAAATCGTGTCAATATCCTTCGTGAGCCAACAAAACAAAAGGAAAGCAAGCAAGCAGGCTTTTGAGGAAGGATTCAGCTTTTCATTCCAGGATTCTTACTCAGAGCAATACACATTCCACAATTCCAGCCTGTTCCTGATAAACAGAGCACATTCTGCTTTCTCAGGAACAAACATTTTCTAGTAATATATACGCGTCTATTTGGGTTGACTGAAATTGTAAACTAGGTATTTTGAAAAATGCCTGGAATATCAAGAAATTGTATGCAAATCTGGTCATACTTTCTCTAAAATCACACCACACTTTGTGGCATTTCTCAGGATCCCAACCATGGGTACCCCAAAGTTCCTTCTGAGACAAGAAATGCTGAGGGATTTTTTCAGGTTTCCCCTTAGGCCTGGGGGAATAATAGCTAATATTTTATTCATTGAAAGAGGATGATCAGATAATACAACACAACAACTGCTTATGTAAAGCAGAATATAAAGAAAAGATAACAGGGTGCACCAGGGATTGGAAATGTGTGAATAAGTGCAGCGCATATTCAATGGGATACAAAACTCCCTTCTCACCAGCCTAGAAATGTTTAGTTAACAATCAAATGAGCAGTGTGGGCTGGGTCTAGGAAAAAACATCGCTTAGGAGCTGCTCTTAAGTAACAAACAGAGTTTTTAGAAAGTCACACCTTCCATCAAAGTATCCAGAGAAAAGGTTTGCAATATGTAAACCAGTTTGGGTTTTGCTAGTTCTACCAGCTGGTGTAGAAAAAGGTCACTTCCTTTGTAGCCTATTGTAGCTACAATAAGGCTGTTACATTTTAATGCTGCTGGGTACTCCTGAGGGACAGAAAGAGTATAAAACTTGGGAAATCTATGGATCTCCAGCAACTTTGGTGGAGTTTCTTTTTATTTACATGAAGTAATTCAGGCCTTGGTACTTCTTTGAGACCACTGTTAAGGAGAGTTTCAGGAATTTGTTTCAGAACAGCAATCCAGATGGTTAAATAGATTTGAATGTGCAAGAGTGCAGATTACAGTCCTGTGAAAGTATAATCAAAAACTAACACAGTATCTAGAAAGCTGATAAAAAGTAGATCAAATAATAAAGTGTGGTGACAAATATTGTGAGCAGGCAAGACTTTTGCATCAGAAATTCAGTGCAGAGAAGTTAATTCTCAAACATAGGTCAAATTTCAAGATGCTTCCGATAACATGGGAGGCATTCTGTGCCTGCATGCAATTCCTCACTTAGATAATGCATAGGAAATAAGATGATTTAAACTCCCAAGGCATCTGACCCTGTGTGCAGCTGTCTAGGAACAAAATTATGTACAAAATACTCAGATATTATCAGAGCCTTGTGCATATCATGATTCCATAGCAATGGAATTTGCTGAAGAATTGTGGTCTTGACTCTTACTTATTATTAGTTCTATACAAAAGGGAATGTGAAGGAATTTGGAAGTTGTCAGGGAAGTCTCTGTGGTGGGCATTTTGCAGACATCTGGTAAATGAACACAGACTATAGAACAGGAAACTGCACTAGAAGGTGTAAATCACAGCACTAGTTGCAACAGCTGTGATTAAAAGAAAAAACAAACAAACCAACAAACCCACCTGAAAAGAAAAAAAAAACCTAGAAATTGGGAAGTGGTAGCTTATAAAGTGGGTAATATTCCAGTCTGTTTGGCTATTAAAATACCTTTAACAGCGCCAGCCAAACATCATCAGTGTACTGAACTATGCTTTAATGTTAGCTGTGATCATCTGGAAGGGATAGGAGACAAAATTTGGAAAGGAAAAATTCTCTTTAGAAATGGATCAATTAACCATCTCACTGAAGAGTAATTCTCCAACTCTGATTTCTAGTCTCACTCATCCCATAAGCCCAGGCTGTCCCTCTGATCATTACAGAAATTTGCCATGCAAATGTAACTGCCAATAGCTGAATATGAAAAAAAAAAATTAGTATGAAACTGAAGAGCTTCTTTGGATTGTTTGAGTTAATGCTCAAAATACTTCACTCACACTCCCTTCTGATAATATTTTGTGGTGGTATCAGAGGCCCAGACTGTTCTTTTTCTCACTTTATTTTCATTTTGACATTCGTTTGTTGGTTACTTTTACATTGTGCTGCCTCAGCTTGGGAACAGAATATAGAAACAGCAGCCACAGCATCAATCCAGGACACCTGTGCAGAGCCTGTGCAGCCCAAGGAGGGGAAGATGAAGCCAACAGAGTGGAAGTACAGTAGTTTCACGAATACAAGCCGCACGGATTATAAGCCGCACCCCCGGTGCCTCGACAATGTTGCTGTCTTTGTCAATAGATAAGCCGCACCCCGAATATTAGCCGCACTTTCGTTCGTCGCGAGAATCCGTGCGCAGCTTTCACAAATTGGCCAATTAGTAACAGGATCGCGGCATAGCGGGCTTTACTGGCTCGGGGCGGGGCCAGGCAGGCTCGGCCCGCTCATGGTTGCCGACGGGGCCGGCTGGGTGGTGCTGCAGCCGCCGCCGGGCTCACTGGCCCCCCTCTCCCATCAGCACCGCCCCGCCGCTGCGTTTACGTACTCGCCCTGCCGGTGGGCCAGCCACTGCCGCCGCTGGCAGGCATGCCGGCCGCGTCGCCGCTGCGTTCACGTACTTGCCCTGCCGGCGGGCCAGGCACTGCCGCCGCTGGCAGGCATGCCGGCCGCCTCGCCGCTGCGTTGTTTACGTAGTCGCCCTGCCGGCGGGCCAGGCACTGCCGCCGCTGGCAGGCATGCCGGCCGCCTCGCCGCTGCGTTGTTTACGTAGTCGCCCTGCCGGCGGGCCAGGCACTGCCGCCGCTGGCAGGCATGCCGGCCGCCTCGCCGCTGCGTTGTTTACGTAGTCGCCCTGCCGGCGGGCCAGGCACTGCCGCCGCTGCCAGGCTCGCCGGCCGCCCCCTCCCATCTGCACCGCCGCCGCGTTTCCTCGCCCTGGCCGGCACTGCAGGCCCACGCACCGCCGGGCTCCCCCACGCTGCTGGCCCCGATTCTGCTGGGCTTCCCCCGCTGCCAGGCAGCCCCACCCGCCGGCCTTCCTGCTTCTGCCATGCTCCCCTGCACTGCTAGCCCCAGTTCTCCCCGGCTCCCGCGCCCTGCTGGCCCGGGCTCTGCCGCCCCCCTGCCCCGCCCTGCTGGCTCAGGCTCTGCCGCCCGCCCCCCACACTGCTGGCCCCGCCTCTGCCAGGCTTTCCCACCTCAGCCGGGGCCGGCCGGGCTCCAGCTTGGCTTGGGGCTGCCGCGGGCTCTCACTTCCGTGTTGGCAGCTTTTAGAATTTTGTTAATGTATTAGCCGCCCCGGAATATTGGCCGCACTTCCGGGTTTCCACCAAAATTTTGGTCAAATTGGTGCGGCTTGTATTCGTGAAATTACTGTAATCACTGTGTTAATTACCAGAACTCCAGTTCAGTGAGCTAGGCGCTGCTAGTTTACAAGGGCATGTCTTAGAATTACTTTCTCTATCTCTGTTCAGAACTTTTCTAAGAGTCAGTCTGTGATGTGTGGAAAGCGAATCTGTGGATATGTCTCTGCATTATTCTTCTAACCATGATTTTAGGAATTCCAGATATGACTGATGGTGTTCCAGACTAGCACAGCTCCACTGGAGAAGCCATCATTGTCTGGTCATGATTGGTCAGTGTGTGTTTGGGGCTCACTTGGCAGCTGTCAAAGTGAATAGAATCAAGGCAAGAAAGTTAAAATGGGGGCATGTTATCTTGGGAAGGTAAAAGCCAAGGGTGCATCTGATGTCATCAGCAGACCATGATCAGGCATAGGCAGAGGATGTTGCAGAATTTCCAAACGAATTCAAAATTGTGCCTAAACACAACCTAGACAAGAACTATTTGAGCCTCACCAGAAAAAGCTGAACTTAGATGACCACTATAAAAAGGACTAGGAGTCGTACAGAACAATGCAGAGAGATATTGAGGAGCCGAAGAACAAGTAGTGAATTCACTAGAACCCACGGGGAAGTTAACAGTACTTACAGCTTCTTGAGGCCATAGGGAGAATGTTTCAAACTGTCTATATTTAAGTAGATTCCTCAGTCCTAAATAGCAGTGGCAATTTTAAAAGTCTTTTTTCCTCTTTGCTTTTTTTTTTTTTTTTTTTTTTTTTTGCTTTCCATTGGAAGAAAGTGGAGGGGAAAAAAGGTCATGAGGTTCTGCTCTTTAGAAATCTTGCTTTACCTCTCCTTTTGCCGCTATCATTTTGTGCAGTGAAGAACAAATTCCTCTTATCTATGACCTTTAGGCACCTTATCCAGACAGGTTCCTCTTGAATGTAGAATCCAGTCTCCTGAGCAGCCTACCATCCCATCTCTGAAGATGTTCTGTGTACCCAGTCAGATCAAGTTACATTTTTTTAATAATGGTTACCCTTTCCAGGAGACATTTATTATTTTATGTAAAACTAATTTAATATTTCTGTATCTCCATTAAAATATCTTGTCTCTCAGCTGAGCAATACATTTGTCTTTTTCAAATCTTCATGTCAGTCATATCTCATATTTAGGCCATCAACCTAACATGCAGGTCATTGACCCTGCCTCCAAAGAATAAATTGTCAACTTAAATGAGAATATCTTATTAGTCTTTTTTATTGTAGTTCATCACATTTCTATTACTCCTAACTTATAAATCAATCTTTCTGGTATGATAATCTTTTCCCCCTCCTTATACAATATTTTAACACTATACTGAAAATGCCTCTCACTATGTCATCAGCAGATTCCATTAACTTGCTTCTATTCTTTGTGCCAAGGCCATCCATGAAAGTATTTTATAATACTGAGTTCCATTAACAGTCCTGGAGTATATCTCTCTGTAATATTCCTCATTCTCTCTTTCCCTTACCCTCTTTGCCAAATCCTCTTGCCATTATCATACTCATTTGTATTCATATAGTCAGGTGATTCCTGTGCTGTTTCATATATTTTCAACTTTAATTTATGAACTGTTTGAGATTGCTTTACAGAAATCATGATAAATTCACTATATTTTCTTGCCCTAAAAAAGGCGATTGCTCTCAAAAACAATGACAGCAGAATCTGTTCTCTTTCATAAACCCAAACTCAATTTTGTCCTATCCTATTTTTTACTACCTTTATGCCTTGTATTTTCCTTTGCAACATGTTCTAAAGCCTTGTATACTATACTACGTGTACAATTGCATCATCATGTTATTTCTGTATTCTTAAATACAGACGTTTATTTCCTACACAAGATGGAAAAAATAGCCCTCATTTTCTTGTGAGGTCTTTTACAGGTAATCATTCATTTCTGATTTGCTAATATTACACATATTGATCAATTTTTTAAACAATTAAAGTTTCCCTTCCACACCCTTTTTTTTTTTGTCTTTTGATAATCCGTACTTTGTTGCTATTTTTTCTCATCTCCAAGACAGATTTTTTCCTAAGTTTTTGTTTATTTCTAACATATTTGTTCAGGTAGCTGCTCATCCAGTTACATAAGATCCCTCCTGTAAGAGTTACAGAGGATTTTTCCATCTCCTGTTAACCAATCCTCCCAAATTTTCTCAACATTCAGGACTCTGAACTATTCTGATCACACTACTTTTCCAAACTTTATTTTCTTTTATAAAATTTCTTATTTTTTCTAACACTTATTTTTAGTTACTTACAATAATTTAATATATACTGATCTGATGTAACTCATAAACATTAGGCCCAAAATTATTTTATGCTACTGTTGTTCTTTAGCCAGTTGGAGCAAAAACACAGTCCTTAATCAGTAGCCCTTTTTCAGTAAATTCTCGAGCTCTTTCCTTCCTGAGTTAAATGGAAACAGAAAAGTACACAGTAATTTCACGATTATAAGCCCCACCTGATTATAAGCTGCACTTCGAGTTCAGACCAAAATTTTAGTCAAATTGGTGCGGCTTATAATCATGAAATTACTGTAATGTATTTCTTCTATTAGAAGAGCACATCTTTCAGTTCATGTGATGGCTCTTTCTTTACCCAGTCTCTGATTTACAGTGATTAAGAGACTGATGCATTCAATATATAGTATTTTCTCCACAATGAAAAAATATTTGTCTCAGTTTTTTTAAAGACACATTTTACTTATTCCAGTAATGCCCACTTTATTCTTTAAGGCTAGAGCCCTAACCCTTGAATAATTCCCAATGGACTAAGTTTTAGGCATGCTATTCTGAGAAGACATAAGAGAATCAGGTCCTAAAAAAAAGGCAGTGAAGGTTACTGAGGGAGGTGAATTTTTACTGGATTCCAAAGGAGTGTGCTAGTAATTATGGGAAGAAATCCAGGTTAAAAAGAAAAGGATAACAAGAAAAAATATACTGAGACCAAAATACAGTATTGGATGAGATGTCTGGAGACATCTTCCAAAGGGAATCTTGGAAGCAGAAAAGTCTTGGGCTTTTAAAATCAAAATCAATAGAGTAGGGCCGGCATTTTTAAGCTGGCTAGCAGAGATTTTTTTCCATCTGTAGCTTCTCTGTGTAGCTTCCATGTGTCTGTGTTCCCTACCTTCTCTTTTCCTGACAGATGTTCTACTCCTCATTAAATAAGGAAGTATCAGCTCCCTTTACTGACTTTCCCTCAATTTTCACTCATAATTTAACCCCAGATTTAAATTGTTGCTGCACTGCTTTGATCTATTCCACTGAAATTAATTCCAAATAGTTTTTCTCTTTGAGGTACAGTTCCTCTCTGTGACCTAGCTAAGGAGGGAAAGGAAGAAAAAAACGCCACCTGCATTTTAACAGTTCTATGAATTAAAAAAATACATTTAATCACAGCTTGCAGCCTGTGGATAAGACTCAAAACAAGGTGGGTTTTATTCATTGTGTTTAGTATCACACACTGAAGTTCGAGGCACCAATGGCAGGTGATCAATTTTTGTAAAACTACTTCCCATATCACAATTTCTTGACAATCTTTCTTTGTACATTGTCAGATTCACATGCAATCCCCCCTAAAACATGGCACTCGAGTCATTCTTCATCTCTCAGGGTTAACTAATCCATCATTAGATGAACCCATGCAGGTCTGCATGAAATATTTGCTTTTAAAGCCAAGCATTCTTACATCAGCTTTTGAAATTTTATTCACTTGGACAAGCTGATTAATGGTGTCAGCATTGTTCATTTGCTTTGCTATGCAAACTTGAGCAGATGTTATACTGGCTTGTTGCCCCACACTGAGCATGAAGGGGTAAATCCTTTGAGACTTTGCTTTTGTTAGTAGATCACTTACCAAAAGGTCAGTAAGTCTGTTTTATACATAAACATGATATTGATTAATCTGAGATATTTTGATTCAGTTCTTCTGGGAGGGACTTTATATTAGAACTACAGGGCCAAAACCTGACATGTCAGACCAGGCAAAACATTGGCTCACCACAAGGATGGTCTTTTCTGTGAGAGTTTCCAGGTCGAGCCAGTTGCGGGGCGCTGCCTTTATAGTTTGCATTTTTTCTCTCAGGAGGCATGCAGGCGAGGGCTGTAGGGAAAGGTAATGTCTTTTCATGGAGGCAATCAGATGTAAATAAAGAATATTTTAGGTATGCAAATTCCTCTTCAGATGTGAAATGGAAACCACAAACTTCAAGCTCCATACAAAGTGAGAAGGAAAATGTTCTTCAAAAAAATCTAGGTAAGTAGCCCTAGGAAAAATACGAAGTGTTAGCAAGAGAAGGAATAGTAATAAATAAGCATTTTCCTTCAACATGGTCTAAACAGCAGAAATTAATCCACTGAAGTAGGACTTCAGCTGGCAGAAAAGAATCAAGAGCATTGATACAAGTGTCAGAAACATTTTGTCGTGAATTTTAAGTCAGGTATGAAGCTTCCCAAAGCTCAAATGCATTCAGAACCACAGCTTTTACATTACCAAATGGAGGCTGTAAGCCTACCTTATTTTTTCTCCTGTAAAAAATATTTTGAATATATTATTCACACAGAAATAAAATTATGATCTCCCTACCTTCTGAAAATACAATGGAGTTATTAATTTTATTTAATTTACATACAATTATCAATATATCAATTTGTTAATTCAGACATGGGGTGCTTGTTTTTGCTTGTTTTTTCCCAGATTTCTTTCTCCATCCTAGCCAAAAAGAATGAAGAAAATAAAAAATGTATGCATTAATCCCATACAGGTAAACTTAATATATATCGGCGGATGCAAGGTATGAATATTCACAAAGCTCTCAGATCTTACAGCCCTTTCTAAGGCTCAGGGCTTGCCTCCCAAGTGAATCTCTAACACCCAGTATTAAATTTTCAAAACAAATTTTATAAAATAATTTTTAGTATTTGTAATATTTAAATATCAGAAGTATTGCAATTTTTATGGCATACAATGTTTGAATTTTAGCTACATCAGCTAGAATGATACAATTATATTGACAGGAGTCTGCTGGTCAGGAAAGCCTCTTACTTTACAACTGTTCTTGTCTTACAAGTTCCTGTGAGCTTGGTTATTTACCTTATGCTGAAGAAAATGGATTCAGCCCTGGAGGTCCACAGTCACTGTCCGCTTTTGAAGGGTATGACTAATATTTAGTTCAATATTTCATTCAAAACTCTAGAAAGACAAATTTAAAACAACAATATATAACTAGGCTGTATTAAGTGTATTTCCTGTTAATTACATGTAGATGGTTTGTATTTCTTTCCCTAAGGTACCTGATTTACTTGCACGTCAATAAAATAAGTCTCTGTCTTAACAATCAATGCATTGCAACCTGTTTGCTTAAACTATTGAGTTTATATGCACTAAAAGCCTAAAGGTAACAAGGCTTTTAGTTACTGGACACCTTTAATGTCAGTCTCAGTTGTGACAAGAAGTGCTTTTGAACAGAATTCATCACCTTCCAGCTGACGGCACCCTCCCCCTTGAATAAGAATTTGCAGCAAGAAACCTACTGAAAGGTCAAAGGATTAAGAAAAGCAGCCCCATGAACAGAACAGCATTTGTTCCTTCTGCCACTTCGAGTTGCTGATTTCCTTGTTCTCTCCATGCTTCCATTTGCATAACAGCGTTGATCACCTGGCCTTTATTATGGTGGAGTGAATGTGAATCATTACTGAAACTTAAAATACATCCTAGAGAGCACTCTGCTCACTGACATAAAAATGAAAGTGCTGTTGCTGCCTAAGGATACCAGAGGGGATAAAAGAAGCACATCAATGTTGCTGATTGATTCTCACTGCTACCACTTGCATGAGAGGCTGCAGGAGGTTTTCATGGTCAGGCTGAAAGAAGTGCTTCTTTCAGTTCACCCCCTTTCTCCCATTGCTTTAAAGCTGTTTAAGAGACTAGACCTCATGTCTCAGTATACAACTTACCACCAAAGCCATCCCCATTTTTGATAGCCTCTTGGACTGAACCAGGCTCTAAACAGGGAGATTCCATCTTACACTGAGATATAATCACGTGCTTAGTGGTCACAAACCTAATGAAAAGACCCTCCTTTTCTGCAACATTTTACTGAACAATTCTGTTTAAAATATATTTATATATTATATTTATGTATTTATTATATATGTCTATAATAGATGCATATAATATTTCATATAATGTTGTATAATATAAAATATATATTAAACGTATTATGTATAAAATATATATTATATGTATCATATATATATTTTATATATTTATTTATATTTACATCTGGAAGACACTCTTTTCCTTCTCAACATAGAAGCAGCTGTGGGCTTTAATTCCTAACATTCAGAAATATACTGAAAAGTATAGGTTCTATACTTATCCAACCTTTTTGGCAAGGATTCCCTAACTTTAATTTTTTGCTAGAGCATGCTAGGTTGCCATGCTTCCTCTATCTGTGCATTAACAGAATTATTGCACATACACACTTGGGCCAGGACTTCCCAGGAAAACACTGTACATCTGTATCTCAGGAAGCCCGTGAGTTACTGCTCCAACCTTCTGATATTCAATATGGTAATTCCTTCCCTTTATATTTGTCTGTAAGGTAAGATTTAGTGAACCTTTTCCTTCCCATCTGCTGCAACTGGCTGTCCAAGTTCTTCATGAGTCTCTCCAAATCCATTTTCACTAACGTTTGTATTACTCCTATCTCGTTCACAGGAGAGATTGACACTACGAGGTTGCAATCTCATGAAGTCTTGCCCAAAGGACACTTCAGGGTGTGTGTTGGCACAGAAGTTGTACTGTACCTCAAGAGGAGTGGGTCTCATTTGCCCCTTATGTCTGAAAACGCAAAGGGACTGGGGAACTGAGTATTGCCAATCACAAATTAAAAAACAAAACAAAACAAAACAAATTAAATAATTGAAGTAGGAGATTCATAGTTCCTAATTAAGAAAAATAAATACAGACTTATGTAAGCTCTTAATTCCCAGAAGCTAATGCATGATTAAAATTTTACCTGTGTTTAAGTGCTTAATTAATCCTATAGTAATCATAGATTCCTCTTTCAGCTTTCATTGAGCCATAGGATTCACTGTATCCTGGGAATTTAAATTGCTCAATACTTTGAAATACTGCTTTTATTTAAATGTATAAAACCCACAGTTCTAAAACAGAATTAATCTTTAATGTTTTTCTGGTTTTGATTGAAGGATCTTAGTAGTACTGGGCATTGATACAATAAACATGAACTTGTTTGAGAGTAGAAGACTGTAAGAGATCCTCCCTAATATTTTCCTTCTCAATTTAGAGTGTTTAAAAAGGAAAAAAAAATCTTATTTTTATCATCAGCATCCCTGAATTGTTTCATATATACAGTGCAGTAAAAATGTAAAAAAAAAAAAAAAAAAATTGTTGGAATTTATGCTACTCTTTCCCCCAGATAATGACTTTCAGCACAGTAAAATTAACAGATGTTTCTTACTAAAATAATACTAAATACTTACTAAAATAATCCAGAACTAAATGTTAAAAACACAAACCTCTCAGCAAACAACTCTAGAGTGTCAAATAAATGTGCTTTATGTACAGTCCTGAGGCTCCTATCTGAAGTGAATTAATAATTTCACCTCAGGTAAATATATCATGGCTTTATAAATGTATTGCTGAGGATGAGACTAATTACGTACCTTGATGTGAGTAATATATAATTAATACCCATTTTCCTTTCTAAAAGGATTAATTAAAACCTATTCAGCAACTGAGACTTCGTTGTTATTCTTAAAAAAGAATCAGCATAATAGGCAATAAAAACTGGACCAAAGAAAAAATGAGAGCAAAGAGAGGAGTAGAACGATTTTTACTGAAAGCTATGACAAAATCTAGAAATCCCAAATGAGATGAAAAAAAATAGCCAAAAGCAACAAAAGCTAGGTTCTAGAACATCACCTGGATGAACATCACCCATAGCACATCACTTGGTGGCTTAGAATCATACAGCCATAACAGGTCAGAGGGACCTTCACGGGTTATCTAGCTCAACTCCTTGCCCAAAGAGGTCTCATCAGATTAAGTTGATCAGGGCTAAGGGAGTCCTGAACATCTCTAAATATGGAGGTCCTACAACATCTTTGAGTAACCCAGTCCAGTGTTTGACCATCCTCATGGTATATTTTTTCCTCTTTATGTAAAATATGGAATTTACTGAGTTGCAGTTTGCGTCTGTTGGCTCTTGTGCCATCATAGTGCACTTACGAGAAGAGGCTGTTCCATTTTACAGTCCTGTCCTGCAGCAACAAGATCTCCTTTTCTCTGAGCTGAAAACACCCAGCTATATCAGCCTCTTCATGTGCATCATGCTCTCCAGTTTTGGAGGCCTTTTGATTGACTCTGTTCCATATTGTATCAATATTATTCTTGTACTAGAGGGAGCCCCAAACCAGTGACAGCACTGAGATAAGGTGTTATAAAAGACCATTCCCTTGGCCCTCAAGATGCTGCTGGCCACCTTGGCTGCAAGGGCACAATGCTGACACACATTCAAACTGTCCTCTAGGACATCAAGGTCACTTTCTGCTTCCAAACTCATCCCAGTTTGTACTGTTGCATGGGGCTATTCCTTTCCAGATTCAAGAACTTGGAATTGCTCTTGTGGTGCTCTCTCTGAATAGCAGTCCTGCCCTCCAGCTGAATTCAGCTTTCGAAATGCAACAAAAGCATGTAAAATCTAGAGAGCTATGGTGGGAAAGAAGCCCAGCACTCAGAAACTTCTCGAGGGAAATGAAAGAACCAGATGGAGATGATAGTTTCAGTTACCTCTAGAAGGTACTCACAATGGGAAGGAAACATTACAGAAATGCTTAGTTTGCTAAACATTCTTCTATTAGCACTGAGGAGTTGGTTTGGTCTTCTGTCTCACCATACTGAAAAAACAGTATTTGAGCTGATTTCATAAGAGGTATTGGCAACTTGCCTTATGAGCTTGGTATCATATGTTATTATATTTGTGTTTGCTTCCCACAACATTTTAGTTTTGTACTTGTTTTGATTTCATGACAGTTTCTAAGTCACAAACTAAAATTGAGTCTTTCTTACACAATTTTTTGCCCCAGAGGAGCTGCCTGGGAACTCTCACAGACCAAAATATGCAATACTCTGCAGTTGGTGTACCTAAACTCATTTTGTGCTGGAATCTTCTCAGAAGGAAGATTCTGAAAGCCATAGTGACCACCTGGATTTATCTAATTCTTCAGATTGTTCTGTTTCATGAAAACCATGTATTAAGCCTTTCAAACAGTTGCATTGGTAATCCTTTGGCTCTGTAGATTCTATAAATCTTTGAGTCTTTTAAGGTGTGTAACCTTTAATAGTTTCTGTCAGGAAACTTTAATTGTTTCTGTCAGGATGGTGGTGTTCCCTTTGCAAAATATGTAAGCTAAGGTCCACAAAAACCATTTGTGGTCAGGAAACGTAGCTTTGGGATACACTTCCAAGATAGATTAAGCAAATTTGGCCTCTGTCTGCTCTTAGGAATTCTGCAAATTTTCACACCTCATTTAGAAATCAATCCTTTCACAAATTCAGATACTCCTCTTTTATATGCACAAATAAACCGTTTAGAATAGTCAAATCAAGTTCACAAAACACCTTGACAACAGAACATAATACAGGAGGAAACCTCTGTCAGGTCCACCAGAGACTGTTACTGAATTACATTTAGGAAGTTCAGATGCTCCAATTAATACATAGCACCCCTAAACTGCAAATTATTCAAGGAGTGATTTTTCCAGTATACAACAAATCCTATCAATGATTGGTGATCTTAGGAATGTGGTCTCTGTAGTACAGAAAGGATGTTATTTTAGTGATATAATCGCTTCACGTGACCTATGGCATGAACTTCTGTGTCTGGTGAATGGAAGACAAAGCAATGTATGCAAGTTATTTTTGATTCACCTTCCATTATGTGTTGAGAGATGTCTTGGAGGCTATTACATCTTACAAGATTACTTTAAAAAGACTCATCTGTGATACACTTCCATTGACTTTGCTTTCATTGGGGTCTCTTCCCATGTCATTAAAACGTTTAAAACTGGGAAAAATAAGAAATGTTCTAAAATCCTCATGTTTATCATTCCCTAAGTATGTGAGAAGCCATCTCCTAGGAGCTATGGCACAAGTATGGGCCAAACAAATAAAAAATGTGCAACAAAATTTTGCTATCTTTAGTCTGAGCAGTTGAATCTATTCTGGAATCTTCTGTGATTTGGCACAAGTGGTATGGGTGATATGCTCACGGAAAAGACGTAATGCCCTACATATTTCTTTGTCAACAGGCTATAATAGCCCTTATACAAAGCCCTTAATAAGGTGTAAGACTAGACTTGGACATAGTTCAGTTTTCAGCATCCTAATAGGAAATAGTAATGTTAAAACAATTACTAAACATAATCTAAATACTTCCTCAAGCAACTCTGTGAATTGGGTAATATGGACTCCAGAGATGGTTTTTGGCGGGGCCATTTTGGTGGGGCCAGCACTGGATTCTCCTGGCCAGGAAGCAGTATCTGTTTCATAGAGCTGTTTGGGAGAAGGAGAGAACAACTTGTTCCAAAAGACACGTTTTACAGTGCAACTGCTGGATCTGGATGCCACTGGGGATTACGTGCAATAGCCCCTACAGCAGAATGGATGAACCTCGAGGCCTATGCTGGCTGAGAGGCTGATCTTTGGAAGCTGGGGAGTCCCACGTCCCTTCTGCTTTCTGGTGAGAGACAGAGTGGTCAGTGGAGTGCTGAGTGCTTCAATCATGAAGCTGAGAGAAATGTGAAATGATGTCTGTGTAAGTGTGGCTCCCACCCTTCCTTTTGACCCTTAAACCTTGCTGGGAGGAATCTGGGCTGTGACTGCAGCTGTGGAAGCACGGACTTGACATTTTGTCAGCACCTGAAAATTACAATCTTTTCATCCACCACTGGAAAACACGTAGAAAGTGCTCCTTTCCAAAATGATGGTATTAGAAAGGTGATTCTTTGATCCTAACAGTGATTAGAATCTCGTGGGTTTTGAGACTTGAGAGTTCCGTTTTGGTTTTTTTTAAGTATTTTTTTCCTGCGGTTGACTTCAGCTCTCCAATCACACACGGTGCATATTCAAAAGCTGGGGGATAAGGGATAAAGCTGCAATGGCTTGGGACCTCATAGCCAAGCCCTTCCACATCTAGAGCTGAATTCACATTTGCGTGTGGACTGCTATGACACCAGATTATCCTTTCTATTAACAATAGCAATAGACATGTTTTCAAGGACTTTTGTTTGGGTTCTTCCCAGAAATTTTGCCGTAATCTCTACTCGGGGAGGGGGGAAGCTCAAAAAAAAAGTGAAATACTCGTAGCTAGCTCGCAGGGCGGCGGTGGAACAGAGCGGGAACTCAGGGGCTGGCTCCCGGGGACTCGGTCCCTGGGCCGTGAGCCCCGCGCAGGCCGCCCGGGAGGGCGCGTCTCGGGGCAGGAGCGGAGGGGTCCCAACGCTCGGCCCGGCGGGGCCGCACCGCAGCCGCCACCGCCCGGGGCTCGGCAGCGCCTGGGGCTGGCCGTGCGCGGCGGAGGGGCCGGCAGGAAGCGGGGCGGCCCCGCCGCGCCCCCGGAAGCGGTTGGGCGGCCGCGGGGGACGGGCGGGCTGGCGGGCGCGCAGGGCTCAGACGCGGCTCGGCGCGGCCGCCCCGCAGCCCGCGATGCCCTGGGACCGCCGGGCGCGCCGGCCACGCGGCGGGGTATGGTGAGCCCGGGGCGGCCGCTCCCCCCGGGGACCCGGCGGGCGGCCTCGCTGCTCTGCCCCACCCTTCTCCTCCTCTTGCTGCTGCTGCGGGGCACCGAGGCGCAGAAAGGTGGGTGCGAGAGCGGCGGCGGGCGAGCCCCGCAGCCCCGGCGGCCGGGGGAGGGAAATCAACCCTACGGAGCTTTACTGCTGGGAGGGGGCGGCCCTGGGCATGTGGCTCTGCGTGCCGAACCTGTCCCCTCCCTGGCCAACAAAGGGCGAGAGAAGAGCCCCGTTTTGGAGGAAAAAAAAAAAAAGGCAACCCAAAACTTAAACAAGAATCGTTTTTTCGTCGCCACTCGGTACTCCCGGGGGAGCTGGCGGCGGGAGGGCTTCACCCGGAGGGCGCGGCCGGAGCTCGGCTGGGAGCCGGGGCTGTAGAGGCAGCTCGGGGCACAGGGGCAGGGCAGGGGGGTGTGGGGTGTGAGGTGACTCCCGCCTGCCCGCTGTGAAGTGTTCGGTGTGAGCTAGCGGAGATTCTGCTTGCTGTGAAAATAAACTTTCACTCGCCTAAGAGTATGCAGAAGTGTATATTACGGTGCGTGTCCGGAACGTGTGACAGGGTGGAAGGCGTTGTTGTTTTTTGGGGTTTTTTTTTTGTTTAGAGAATTCGATGAGATTTCTCCTCCTCGGGTGGAATTAATGAGCAGGCTTTAGCACTGTGAAAATTACGAGGCACAGTTTGGTCAAATCATGGCAGGAGATCAGAGGATGCCACTGTGACTGTCACTTTGATCATGTGCTTGGGACAAAGTGGTGGGAGTGAGTGTTTTGACAGCATCTTGAAGCTCACTTCTGCTTTTGGGAAGATTAATTTTGTGGTTTTTCAATACCACTTGCACTGGTCTTAAGTCGTTTCAGAAGCTGATGTCCTCAGAAAGTGTTTTAAATTGTCACATAACTTTCCTTCCTTGTCAGAGATGGAAATGTGGTTGAATTTCAGAAATGCTGCATTTAAATGCACAAAGGAATAGGAATTAAATGCACTCTACTGCTTTTACATCTAAATTAAACATTTAACTGATTAATTAATTGAATGGGAGAAGTTCAGTGGTGTATTCATAGAGCATCGTTTTTGTGTGGACTTACATTTTCCTCTTATTTCCAGCTAATTGCATTTAAATATGTTCTGATACACGTAAAAAACTAATGTTAATAAGCATTTGACACAGCTGGGTTTTTTTCTTGCAATTTATAATGGATTTGGAGAAGACCCATTTGCTTTTGAGAGGAAATTGGGCTGTTTTAACATTGTCTTTTGAAGGTTGCTGCTGGATGAGACAGGCAGCAGCAAGGTGTTAGTTCATGTTGTAGGAGCATCATGCTTGTGCTGACCTGACACTTGTCTGACCTTTTGGTGAGCAGACTGAGTTTGTTATTCTAGGAGAAAACTGAAATAACTGTGGGGGCAGGGAAGAGTCATAATTTACCTGCAGATGCTCGAGTCACACTGGCTCACTGAATAGTCAGGGATGTGTTAGAGGGGGTGGGACCATGCAGCAAGAAGTGGTGCTTCCCAGGACAACAGGCTTTTATAGGTATGTGTGAAACTTTATCTTTCTGTTCTTTGGGAAACTGCTGCTGAAGAGCTTCTACCCAGAATTTCAATTTGCATTGTTTCTCTAGTTAATGCTTAAAGTTTACTCGGAAGTCTCACTCCTAAGCAGGAGAGAAACCTCTTTGTTGACAAACTTCATTTTATTTGCTAACAAAAAGCAGAGCTTGTTTTGAGGTGAGGGACTCTGGTGTTATCAAATACAATGCTTTAATATGAGAAACTACTAGAGCTTCTAAGAAGAGTTCTGCTAGTGAGGGACTGTTTCCTTGCCAAAATATTTTCATTTATCGTATTCCAGAGAAGGTTGGGGGGCCCATATCCTATCTCTCTAAATGCTGACATAATTCTAATTTGGGTAAGGAGTCTCATATATAAATGAGGGTGCGGTCTAGCTCTTGAAGGTCTGCACAAAATTATTGCTCAATTAGGGCTTTAAACATATGAACAGACTTCTGAAAGTATCTTGACTGACAATGAAAGTAACCAAGTTCTGGGAAATTCCACAATTAAAGTTGCTTTTAAGCTCTTTTATAAAAGTACAGTAAGTGATACTGTGTAGGAACCTAACCTCATTCATTATGTTGGAGAGGCTGATCCTCTGTTAATAAGCAATTGTTCGTTTTCTACCATTCAGTGGCTCTAAGCCTCACATACAACATGATATTTAAATTTTTTTCTGAAGATAGTGTTTTCATTTCTCACATGCTTTTCTGTAGAGCACCTTCCTGGTATTAACTGATTTAAAAAATAATATTATTTTGGTCAACATGAAGCTTGTTTTTAGTGTTGGGTCAAATGGTGCTCCTCTCCTTTCGGACAACAGCAAACTGAGAAATGAAAAAGTGCAGGTATTGCTGTGGTGAACATGTTTTTCACAGTAGCCTACTCTATTATCTTGTAGGATTCAAGTGGAATTTTTTTCAGTCTATCATATATAAAATAATTCAGTGTATAAATTCAGAATTCCTTCTTCAAGGACTTAAACTTCAGTGTACAGCTGTGTTTGAAAACGATGAGCATTTTTATTAGCTCTAACACCTTCAGAAGTGCCCTGTGGTGCATTTCATAATCTCGTGCCTTGTGGACTGTCCAGCTAATGCCTGTGCAAGTCAGCTCTTGTGATTTTTTGAAACAGTTGTTTAGTGAATCTAGCTCCTGGTTGCAAAGAAATTGATATTTGAAAAATACTTCGAGTATTTTTTTTTGTTGTTTTTCATGTAATTAGGCAGGTGTGAATAAAAACAAGCCAACAGCTAAACTTCTTGCTCTTTGTGGATTGCATTTTGAGAAACATTGCTCTTAGCAGATGTTTAGGTATTGGCATAAATTTAGTACGGTCTGTTCATTAGCTAAATTTAACTTTTTTTTTAATTCAAAAAAACACAGCTACAGGAGGAATGGCTGCTTAGCTTTCATCAAAGTAGAAGTTTAATAATGTATCAGTAATTCTGAAGGTGTGAAGCTTGTAGGGTCTGTGGAGCAAGAACTTTGTTATGTCACTAACTAGTTTGGTAGCCATTTGTTGGGATTTCTAGTCGATACCAATGTACCTGTAAAACTGGGAACAAATGCCTAAAGTTGAAAGGAACCTTTTGTTGTGAAACTGATTCCCCAGTGACTTGGAGTAGATTTATTTGCGGTCTTTTAAAAAAAAGTGGTGCTGGATGATTGTTTTTAAATGTGATTGCCACATTTTGTTCTAAACAAATAGCAGCCCATCAGGATGTTGTATGCTTAAACCTAATTGAAGAAAGTGCAAAAAAGTGATTCATCACTGTAGCTTAAAAATGTTTGTTTTGGTGTAGCAGGGAAAAATAATTTTTGAATGTCTGGTACTGAGTTATCATCATCTGAAAAGTGAAGTGAAAGAACTCAATGGCTCTGTGCACACTGGGCTTCATGAAATGGTTTTCCATGGCCTTGTGTTCAGGGACTCAGCGCGGTATTTTGGATCATTTGTGTGTTCCTCATTTCTCCTCAGTTCCTCGGTGTGCTCTCCGCAGCACTCCTGGTCTCACCTCAGCTTGTCCCTCCTGCAGGGCAGTAGGCAGTGGTGGCTCTGACTGTGGCTAGTCCGGAATTGGGCAGGTGCTGATCCATCAACTGTAGTCTGGGGAGAAGGAATCGGGCAAAGAGAAGATATCTCTAGCTACATATCCAGCAACTGGGCAAGATGGAGGAGACTGCAGTTTCTCCCTCAGGGTCCTGGAAGAGATGATTTCCTTCTATAAAGGGCTGCCGAGGGTTCCAGCTGGCAGAGTAGCCCATTGCAGGTGTGTCTTTTCCTGCTGCAGAGAGCTCTGGGCATGCAAATACAAAGCACTGCCACAAAGCCTCTGTCACATGAGCTATGGCCATGTCTTGCCTTGCACACAAGTGCCACTTTCTATTCTTGCTAAATTCGATTGGGTGGTGTCTCACTGCCCTTTGTGTCCGTTGTATCCATCCTTGGCTGGGCTCATCTGGAAGGAAGGGAGTCACAGCCAAACCCAAAAGGAATTATTTTGGTTAAAAAGAACCTCAGATCTTTGCATGAGAGATTTATTGTCCCTCAAATTAACATCAGATTAAGTGTTTTATGAGGAGGAGGGCAGTGCTCTAATGAACTGTTTTGCTTTTTTAATGGGACAGTTGTACTTAAGAGTGCAGTGTTTTGAGGATGCAATTGTGCAGCTTGAGGATTCAAGGATTGGTGCCATTTAGGCAGGACTGCCGAGGCAAATCCCTTTCATCCCTGTGTTGAGAAATATGGAAGAGTTTTTCAAGACCAAGGCTTAAAGTTAGGATAGGCTTTTTCAGGTTTTCTGATTCTCTTTTTAACTTCCCAGCATTGCACCTTGAAGATAGATTTAGAGAGGAGGAACAGTGCCGTAAAGAATTTTGTGGAGGAATGCTGTTCCTGAAGGGAAGTGAGCCGGTACTGAAAGTATAGACTTTAAAAGAGTGAATATCCTTTGCTTTGGAAAACAAGAACCTCAGCAATGTTATTTTTCCTCCTCTAGTTAATGAGCCTTACTTGAAGCGGGTATGTGGATCTGGTAGGCAAAAGGTACATCCACGCATTCTGCAGAGCATCCTTTCTGGGAGGGTTCTTCCCAGTTCTGCCTTGGTTCAGCTCAGCTCATCTGGGAACCTGTTGAGGTTGTGCTAGCCTCATCCTTTCCTGTAAAGAACGGAGGAATCACCCTTTTGTGTAAATAACCTTTGGAACTCTCATACTCATAAGAATGTACTGCATTTTGGATTTAAGCAGTACGGTGCATGTTGGTTTTATATATATAACTGTATGTGTGTGGCTATAAAAATCAAGCATCTGAGCTGGTGTTAGAAAAGGAATGTAAATGTTCTTTCAGAAGCTTGTGTGCTGTTACTGCGTGCATCTCAAACCAACCTTCTAGCATGTTAGTGCAGTCTTTAGGAAAATTATTTTCCTGCTACTGAATGGAGATGTTTGGCTTTCAAAATTTTCAAGAGTGTTTTCTTATGTTATTCATGTAAGAGGAAAATAAATGTCTCCTTTCTCTGCAATTCTGCCGACCTGCTTTATGGTGTGGGAAATGATGCATTAGGTTTTTAATGAGATCGCTGCTGCTCTGTGTAGTTTCAATCATCAGCTGGTTAAAGGCTGCCTTGAATGCATCAGCTTTCGTAGCTCAGATAATCATCAGTTTAAGTTTAACCCTTGTTGGAATTGCTGCTTAGCATATTGTGAAATGTTTCTATATTGGTTATTACATCCATATTTTGAAAGGCTTTTAAAAAAACCGTTGCTTGTCATCCCCACTTTTATAACTGCACCCTGTGCTTTGGGGAAACCTGGAATTTGTTTTGAAGTCAAAGTATTTCCTTTTCCTCCTCCATTTTCTGATTGAGTTGCTTTTGGATTGATTTCTCTAAATCTAGTATTATGGAACATTCAGGGTCCTTTTATTTAAAATTGTATAGTTGAAACCATTATCCAAGCATAGAGTGTGGATTGGTTACTAAACTGAAGGGAGGTGGAGAGGGAGAAGCAGGAGTAATATTGACATAGAAGGCCACATGGTAACATGCATTAAGATAGAATTTTCAGCCCTGAGGGGTTTTTATACAGAATGGTGGGTTGTTATCTGTGAAGCTTGTTCATTAATGCAGTATGATATACCAAATTTTGCTGAACTCCATCCTTTGCCATCCATTACTGGAGGCAAATGCTTGAGCTGTGCTATTCATAGTCTGTTTGAGCTTGTTGCTTTATAACCAAACACTTTGTATTATTTGAAACAAAAATTGTACTTGAAAATCTGATAGAGACTTGACCTTTGGACCATAGAATAACACTCATTTTGAAAATGGCTTCTGGTTGATGCATTTTTTTGCCTAGCGCCTGGAAAAAAAGCCCCCAAAACCCCTAACACCAACCCTTGAATGTGTAAGAACCATTTAACCTGTGCTTTCTTTTCAAGCATGCAATTTCTGGTGTTTCCCTGCATGACCACTTAGTTTTACCTTGGTGAAGAGTTCTAAGAGGATAACATTTCCCTATGGTTGCTAAACTCTTCAAAAGTGAAATTAGAGCAGATAGCTAAACGAGTATGAACTATCTCAGTATTTCAATCAATTGGATCATGGAATTGTAACACAGTCACTTGGTACTGCTTATGGCATTTGCATGCTTCCTCTTGACTTTTCTTCAAAATCTCTGTGTTTGGAGTTGCCACTTCTGTTTGGGTTATATTCTTTTTTCTCTGCAAACACCAAAATAAAAATAATTTTCAGTAAGTTAGCAGTCTGCAAGGTTTGGACCAGCACAGCTGCTGGATACTGAAGCTCAGTGATTAGTTGTCTCTTTGATTTTGGTGAGTTTAGTTGCATCCTGAAAATCAAGCATGTTTGCAGTATACACCTCAAAATATTTTGTTCCAAGTTTGCAGTAAGACTGTGATTTGAGTTGACCTCTCTAGCTGTAAATAAGCTGGAATATATTTGCAATAGCAATGTGAAATGCAAGTCCACAAACCATTAGAAGTGCAAGGATTCTTAGCAGCTATTGGCAGTTGCTTCTGAAAAAGCATTCTTTTGAAGAATAAGGTTTCCTGGAAGCAGAATGTGTGTAAATGGGGATTATGTACGTGCTTGTTTTTAATGTTTGCTGATGTGAGGAGGATGTGTGGGCCTGGTCAATGGTCTCTGTACAAGGGTGGTGTGCATTGTGACTCAGGTAATCATTATTTTCCTGTAGGAATTTGACTGCTGAACTTAGGAACCTCTGTTCTCAGTATCTTACTGAAAATGCTGATTCCTATCCTGTTGGCAGAAATTCCACGCCCCTTGTTTTTGACTGGTGTCACAGTTAGGAGGTCCAGATCCACCACGGGTGCCATAGTTGCGTACATTGCTATTGCATTAGTAAATGTTGTTGTGGAAGCTGAACCAGTTTTGTGAACTCAGTTGTGTCATTCTTGGCAATACCAATAGGTGTGTTTTTAAGAATGTGTTAGAAACAGATGAGGAGTTGTTTTTGCATTTTGTTTGTTTTCTTCTCCAGGTGTTTAAAGCATGCTAGCTTTAAAAATAAGTAAAAAGTCTTTTTCTCAAGGTGCCTTTGCTCAAGTCTGAAGACTTTCTGGGAAGAAATTTAACACAACTTCCTGAATTCCCCTTAGTTAGAATAGTGACTAACCAACTCGTAAGTAGTCAGGGTGTAAAAGAAATCATACTTTAAAGGCCTTTCTGCTATTCAGTACATTATGAAGCCATCATTGTGTAAAATTACTTATAAATTAGGATCAGACAGGTTCAAACTTGCTGCTTTTGTTTTTTTAAAGAGTGAGTCTGTGGGTGTTGTGTAGTTTTTCAATATTGCTTCTTCTTGGTGGTTTTTTTTTTGTTGTTGGTGGTGGTTTTTTAAGAAATATTTCTCTGGCATTTTCTTTAAGCCAGAACAGTTTGGGTTTCATTGGTCAAACTGTATCACAGCGGTTTTTTTAATTGTAGTATTAAAAACAAACAGCTATTTTAAGATTTTTTTTTGTTATTGTTCTGTGTGGGCATCTTTGATTTTGTTAATGTTTTTCATTGTTCAGTAAAATTTTATATTAGTGTATAACATTTTAACATTCTTCATGATGTGACAACTCAATTCAACTAATCACAGGAGACTGGCTTTTTAACCATGTTCCATTGATCATGCATCATTTATTAACTGAAAAGTTAAAATAAAATCTATGGTCAGATCATCCATAGGCTTTATTAAACACTCCCCTTCCTACTTTACATCTTTGCTAGTTAATCCCCCCTCTAAATCTTCCTCCCAGATTTTCAAGTTTTCCAGATACACTTTTAGATCAGGGAAGAGGTTTTGTTATCTGGGGTTGGAATATTATCCATCAGAATGACCATCCTTGCCAGCTACTCATCTTTGGATTGTCAATCTTGCTTTAATTTGATGGATTGTGTGTGAGGTCACATGGATTCTCTTTTAAATTTTTTTCCCCCAAAATGGTTTTTCTGATAGAATGATTCTCAGATTTTCTTGCTTGTTTAAGTGCTGTCAGAGGTAATAATTTGACACATCCTTGTGAATACGATTAATGGTGGAAAAGGGAACTTAAAAAGCTTGACATGCTTCTGAAAATGGTTGTGAGCAGACAATTCTTCTGTCATGTTTTCTAAACAGGAGGATGGTGTAAATGCTTTTCAGAGTGATGCTGTCAGTTATCACACTAATACTGTTTATTGTGACCTGGCATTTAGTCAAAATTTGCATATACAGTAATTTCAGGAATACAAGCCGCACTGAGTATAAGCCACATCTCTGGGTGTTGGCAAATATTTCGTTCTTTGTCCATAAATAAGCCACACCTGAGTATAAGCCGCTCTGTCGTTCGCAGCAAGGACCCACGTGCAACAAAGTTGCCAAATAGTAAAAGAACCGCGGCAGGGCAGGGTTTACTGGCTCGGCTCGGGCTGTGCAGGCTCGGCCTGCTCGGGGCTACCGACGGGGCCAGGTAGCCCAGCCCGGCGCTGCCGCTCAGTGGGGCCACTGGGGGCCAACCGCCGCTGCCACTGGGCTCGGTCACCACGGCCCAGCGCTGCCCTGTGGTGGCAGGCAGGGACGGAGCCTCCCCTGCTCCCGCAGCGTCCAGCGGGGATGGAGCACCCCGCCGCCTCCCCGAGCCGCAGCAATGGCGGCGCGGGGCCCCCCCGTCTCTCCCCCGGGCTGCGGCAGAGGAGGAAAGGAGAGAGCTCTCCTGCCTCTCTCCCCGCCCCCCGTGCTGCCTGCAGGGAACCAGGCTCCAGCCGCAGTGCAACAGAGTAACAATTTGTAACAATTGCGACATGCCGGCTTTGCAGCTGCTCGGCTCGGCACTCTGGCTGGCACTTCTGAGGTTGTAAATGTCAGAAAATTATTCACATATTAGCTGCTCCTGAGTATTAGCCGCATTTCCGGTTTGGGAGCAAAATCTTAGTCAAAATGGTGCAGCTTGTATTAGTGAAATTACTGTAAGTGTTCTGTAAAATTATTTCAGATTTGCAAAAGGATAATTATTTTTCATCCCTGAGTACCATTTTCTCCTTCTATTCAGTGATCCCTTTGGGTTTTTTCTAAACTTAGATTGGTTCATCATAAGACCTCAAATGTTCCTTAGCTTTGAAGAGGAATCTTTCAGTTCTCTTACTTGCAAATTCTTGGAGTAGAAGTATTTCAGTGCCCAGTTGCAGCTTTCAATGTTGAAGGATAACACTGAAATGTTTTAGTAGTTGTGCCACAACTCTCTTCAGTTTCACCCCAGTATAAAACTAGAAGTAGGATGTGTGAAGTGTTTTAATTAGACTTGGCAAGACAAACCACTTGCATGTAAACAGGGTTTTTTTTCTAGAGAGAAGCCTCACAGGAATGAGGCAGATGAAAGATCCTCAATATCTTGAGTGGCAAGATGAATTACAGTGGTGCAATTTTGCATTGTTACTCCTCAGAGTGCAGAAGTTTTGCCTATGAAGGGATAGTGTATCACAGAGATATAACACATATTCTGAGTATGTTGTGCATGTATGCTTACCTGGAAGACCACACAGCTGGCAGCTGCTGCATCTTCAACAGGACTGTAGCCAGTTAAAGCCCATATTTTAACTTTGCTCCAGAATGGTTAAGATATGGAAAAAAAATCTTGCCTTGTTCAGTGTGGTAGACTGGTGCTTAATTCTTCTTTTGCAAATCTGTGAGTTTTGTGATAAACCAAGAAGCCCTAAACCACTATCTGTTCAATTCTTTTTTTATGCAATTGTGCACAGGTGTCAAAGTACATCTCATTATCATAAGGGAGGGAAGAGGAATGCATTCAGTTGAATGATTTTGAATGCTTGTGTACTAAATCTAGTGATGATCACTTTTTGTCTTTTTCCTAAGTGTAGTTGAAAATTTCAAATAAAGCATTACTTTACATCTTCATTTTTTAAACAGATGCTTTCAAGCTCTCCAACCCTACACAAGGCATCATTTTCTTCTTGCTATGAAGAAGGTACAGCAAAGCTGATGGGCAAGCTTAAAGTTACAGATAGTTTTTACTGAAGCTTCACACACTGACTTCCTACATGCTCTCACTGTACTTTTTATGATAAATTTGGCACTTAAAAAATGGTGACTCAAACATTTAAATTTGCTGTCATATTCCTAGTTCATCATATTGTAATTCAGTAGTACATAATGTAGTACATAATTATTTTACTGGTTGTATCCATAGAGGGTCAAAAGTGTGACAACATCTTTGTTTTAAGGGAATATCTGCAGAGCAAAATTAGGAATGAAGTGCCTTTTAGAACAGATTGTATATTAAATTTTATATTAAATTTTATGATACTGCAATGAAGCCAAGTCATTCAAAATGGGGAAACTCCAGACAGTCCCTGTTGAAATTTTGAATTTAGATTAGAAAATTAATGTTAGAAATCAAGATGATGCTGTATGCCACCTACACCAGGAGAAGGAACTGCTGGTGCACAGATATGGAGTGGGACTGTTGTCATTAACTAATGACAACAGATTTAAATTCTCTGTTCTTGGTGCAGCTGTGGGGTCCAAATAATGACAACTGTGTTCTGAGGTTTTCAGTGACAACTGTGCTTTAAGGTTTTTTTTTTGAAAGCATCCACACTTCCTTCTTTCTGTTCAGATACCCAAACCAGGAGCTTCCTCCCTGCCAACTTCTCTTGATTCCATGGTGCCAAAAACTGTTCTTTCCTGTGGCTGCTGCTGGCTTCTCACTATCCCTGCCTTGTTCAGGCTCCAGTGGCTGGTGGGCTGTGCCCATCCCTCATGCAGCAGAGGGCAGCTGGGGTGGGAACCTGGACTCAGAACTGGGAAGCAGCCCAACAGGAGTACAGTGAGCACTGGCAGTGGATGGAGCAGGGAAGATGCAGCTGCTCATGAGAGGCAAAATAGTGCTGCCACCACGGATCTGCAGCTTAGGCTGTGTAGTCTCATTTATGAACTGGAAAAGGAAGGGGGGAAAATGTTGAGTGTAGTTTTAACTTAGCATGTGAATTATTGGTATGATTAGAGAACTTTTTGCCTCTTAGTTGACATGTGTGAAGCTTGTAAAATTTCATGTGGTCCTGGTGTGGTAAGAAGTTTGAAAAACTTCTAGGAGGTTTGAAGCCCATTCTGATCATGACCATTGCTTATTCTCATGGTGTTTTGCATGACCATCTGTGTGTTATTTTTCATTTACTCATCATCTGTGTAGCTCTTAAAGTACTGAAGCAGAGCAGTGTTTATTTTTAAGAAAGTGTTGGTGCAGATTGCAAAGTAAATGCTGTGTCTTGGGAAGTTGGCCAGCTGCATGTGCCAGCCAAAGGCACAGAGCATGAGCTGTCACTGTGAGTCAGCCTGGGCAGCAGATCAGAAGGGCTTCTGGATTATGTACCATTGAGCACACAGTCCACTCACGCTCATATATATCACTTTTCACCATGCCTAGCCTGTTTTTGTAACCTTCTTTTGCCAGAATACTATGTAAGCAAGTCACAGCTGTCCCTGGGGACTTATATTGTTCCTCTGGCATCAGTAAGTAAAAATTTTGCAGCAGTCTTACACGGCTGATGTCTCTTTTGTTCTTTTGAAGTAGTCAGTTCAGTTAGTACATGACAGCAGAGAAAGCACATGTCTTCCCTGCTCTGATGGCTTAGTAGTTTTAGGTAATTTATTTTAAAACGTTATCATATTTTGGATGCTAAATTTAGGATTCCTAAGTGTTACTGTTTTATGTAAAATTCAGTGGCTGAAGGCTAAGACTGGAGTTCCAGAGAGGATGATTGTAAAGCTGCATGTACAGATTAAAATAATAAAGTGCTAATTGTCACTAACCCAGCACGTGGCCCGTGTTGTAAATGAAAACAGTAAAATTTTGTTGTAATGGCATATTAAATTTTGTACTTTGGCTGTAAGAACAAGAATAAGCCTCTGTCTCCTCTCACTCTCTCCTGTCACCCCACTGTGCTGCCAACATTTTGAAAAGCAAAATGTTCATTGTGCTTTTGTCCTGTTCCTGTCTTTGTTAAACCTCATACCATAATTTCATTAACTGTCTAAGGGTGTCCCACAACAGGTAAATCAATCCAAACTGAGGCAGCCATAATCCCACTTCTGTTCCATTCCTTGCCCTGCCACTGGCAGTGGCACCAAGGGCTGCTTCAGGGTTGGGTTGGTGAAACCCAGCACCGTGTGGTGGCAGTGGGTTGGGGCTCTGCAACCAGCTTGGTTCCTCAAGCCAGTGCACCACTCTTGTGTGACTGCTGTTCCCAGGATTGGGATGGTTTCTGCTTCTTTGGTTGGCATTCCAGGTTGTTTAAAGTGCAAACATGGGTTGGCAGTGCTGGTGAAAGAAGCAATTCCTGCTGTTCCCCTACTCACACACAGTCTTATCCCTGTGTCAAGGAAGGCACTGCTGCATATGCATACTCAAATAAATTAGGGGGTTGCTCGAGGTTAAAACTAACAGCTATTTTTATGCCAAGTCCCTGCTCTGGTTGGCCATGTGGCTGCATAAATGTTTGCCTCCAGTACCAGGAAGGGTGTGAGAACATGTGGCCAAAAGTGAGAGGCAGACAAGGCTTGCTTTTGTCTGTGGCTGTGCTAATTTAAAGTGCCTTCAAGTGTTTATTGAGCTGTGGCCTTGCTTGTGGCAGTGTGGGGTATTTTATGTTGTGAAACATCTGTAGTGGGATGAAATGCCCAAACCAGCATGTTACAGAGGCAAATAAATGGCATTAAGATGAAAGTGGACTGTGTGCTTGTTGGCTTGTTAAGAAAATTAATTCTGACAGAGGAACAGATTCCTTTCTGAAGAGCATCACTCTATGGAATTTGGTGGAAACAGCAGTAAATTTGGAGGACACAAATAAGGCCATTTGAAAATACTTGAAAAAGCTATTTAGATGTCTCTTAATTCCTCAGTGTTTCTTATTCATGGAATTCTTTTGTTTCTTATTCATGGAATTCTTTTGTTCTTTGTGTAAACTTAGTTGCCCACACTGAGAAAAGCAAAAAGCAGATGCAGTGTCTTTTAGTGGTATACTGATAAAAAGTAGGGAAATGCAGAGCACAGGAGTTGAACAGATGAGGAGAAATTATAGTAATGCATTGAATCAGAAAGAGTTGTGTATTTGAAGTTAAAATGAATGTTTTTAAACACTCTTTTTTGCTGATTTGACACTTGTAGATTTGATTCTACCTTTGCTTAGTTAAAAAAGTTTTAATTGCATCCAATATTTAGTCACAAATGTACAGAAAATAATAGCTTATATATGCAAAATCTTCTCAGGAAACCCACTGTTTGAATTGAGACTGTTCAAAAGGCACTTCCACATGTTAAAATTGAGATTGATGTATGGATATGCATCAGTTATGCTTTATAGATTGTAATATTGAGCTGTCTAATGTTTTTATCATTCACTCTTCTCCAAGTAAGGAATGGGAAAGTATTCACTGGTCTAAAAAATTATTTTAAACATGTTTTGATAGTGAGAATGGGTTTAGCAGTCACTAATAGCAGCTGTTCTCGGGGGCGGGGGGAGAAGTTCTGATTAATTGAATTCCAAAACTACAAAGTATAGTTATTCTTTTGTTTGTGGGTAATTATAACTTAACACCCACTCCTGTATGTCCAATATTCCTTCATTCTATTAAATTCCACATTTTCTTCAAGTATCAAAATCCTGTGGATTTGGTATGCTTGTGTTGGTCTAAGTCCTGTGTTTTGTTGATGTCAAGAACTTGGCTTTGAGAAATTGTTTTCAATCATGTGCATGATTGCATCAGGCGTCAATGTGCCACATTCATCTGTGCTCTGTCAGGAGGGTTCAACCAGGCTGCATTCAGAGGTGCCTGGAGAAGAGATGGATCGTTCTCCTGATGGCAGTAGTCTACCTTTCTCTGCCAGCTGCCTTAGAGATGATCTTGTTTCTAACGCAGGTTTTGGTGAAGAACTGCGCTTTTCCTCTACTGTGAACTTGGTCTCCAGGACATGTGAAATTGGATGCCCATCTCTGTCTCCACGTGTCAGGTGTGATGTGTGCACACGAGTGATTAGGTGCTTTTACAAAGGGCTTTATCTATCCTGCAAGTGTAGGAAGCTTGTGATGTGACAGAGAAATCTGAAAGAAAACAGGAGACTCGTTCAGCTGTGTACTGACAACAGAGGTTGTCAGCCCATCCAGGAATAATTGACTAGGGAATTGATGTCTCTCTGCCACTTCTCAGAAACTCCACTCCCACAGATTAACAGAAGCAAAAGATTCTGTGTCACTTCATGACTGGCAGGTGAACAAAGTGAATACTGTCCTATATATGTTGCCACAGTGAAAAGAATTGTACTTTTTCTTGGAGAAAGTGCTGAGTACTTCAGATTGCTCCCCTGATGCTGGATGTGTGTATGTGTCTCTGGAGTTCATCAGTGGTGTTTAAAGAAGTGGGCCAGAAAAGATGAAGCACCACGTTGCATGGAGAGGCTCAAGAACTGCCCTTTTATAGTGCCAGTGCAACAAGATGTGGGTTCATTTCATTGTTCTGCAAGTTTCACTGGAATTGTGATTTTTAAAATTTTCCAAATAGCTCTTGAGTGATGCTGCTGCCCTTGGCAGACTGTATATGCCATGGTAATCTTCAAATTCTTCAGGCATGAAGTGTCTGGCATTTCTGTTACCACTAACATAAGTGAAATACAGTAAAAAGATCTAAAATGTCCATTCAGAGCAAACTACTTTTAAAAATTGACTTCATAGTAAGATGCTGCAGTTCAGCACAACTTTTTTCCTTTCCCTACCTTCCTAGTATGATTTGACAGCAGGTTCTTTAATATGGGTAGAGGAGTATTTTTCCTCTCATGTTTTTAAGAAAACCTACAACAAAAGGGAGGTTTGAGATTAATGTTTCCATTAAATTGTGTAAAGCAAATTAGAAAGTTTTTCTCTCAAGACATTGTTCCAAACTACAAGGGGTAATGTTGACATTTTTTAAGTGATGTGTCTTTAAAAGACAAGTCCCAATGTCTTTGTAAAACTTAAAATATTGTATTTACATTTTCTCTCCTAGATGTGTTGTTTTCTTTTCTCATCAGAAAACTGTGCCGCTGTTAATCATGCACAGTGCAGATACTGTTTCAGGCTTGGGATAGCTGAACAGCAAACTAGTGAAGAGAAGTGTTTAAATGAATGCTAGGCATGATCTTTTCTACTTTTAACTGGAGAGATTTACAGTTTAAATACTTCTGGATCAAAGAGGAGACCCAGGCTTTCCTTTGTTTCTGATTTCCAGCAGCACAGGCTTCAGATGCAAGAAGATGGGGAAGAATCAAAGATACAGGATCATGTGCATTGTTGGTATTCCTGGTTTTAAAAAAATAGTCTTTGTGTAGTGACTGCGTTGCAGTAACATGCCTGTTGAAATGAGAAATAATTGACTTCTGAGCATTATAGTTCATGCAGGGATCTTTATTTTCCTTAAAATGCACACAGAACAGTGCATCTTCCCATACAGGTGAATGCTGTATGATTTCACATTCAAAAGACCACGGTGTCAGTGTATGTGCAGAGTATTTTCAATGTGTGAGTGAATAAGCAGTTGCTTACCCCATCACAGGGCAGGAAAAGCACTGGTTAGTGGCCGATTGATTTTGTTTAGGACATAACCTAAAACTGACTGCTGCTTATTTTTATATCTGCAATATAAAGAGTTTTGAAATGCTAACTCCATGTATCACCGTGAATATATTTGTTGTTCTTGTTAATACAATAAATTCCATGCATTTTGTAATGTGTGTGAGTATTTGGTTGTGAGAAGCCATTTGACTAGAACAGGAATCCTTTATTGTTAACTGTTAACATATTAAGGCTAATCAGAAATCTGACATTTGAATGCTTAGTAGCTACTAAACCAAGGCCATACAGGTTCTGCATAATAAAGCTTTCACTTTTCTTAGGTTTATAACATGCCTTCTGAAAGAAACCAGGATTATAATGATACATAAAATGTGCAGTTTAAGTTACTTACCTCTTTGTAATGTTGAACAATGGTGTCTTGTGTTAGAAAAACTCAAGTAATTTATCAGATGTCATCCAAATGGAAATAATACTTGCCATGGGATAGAACAAAGTGTTTTAATGCATTAATGAAAACATGACTGAAGAACAGCTTCACAAATATGAGTTTTTATTTTACTAAGCAGATATTCCAGTTAACTTTTCCAAGGATGTATCATTTTCATTCCAGACTGCTAGCAAGATAAACAGCTGCAGTTTGCATCTGCATCTGTTTATATTTCTGTGTATACTAGCACTACTTTAGCTTTTATAACATTCAGCTATCTTTAATGGGCTCAGATTATAAGGAGAATAATTTTTCTTAGCAGAAATTAGATGTGTTTGCAAACAGATTAATCAGACCTAGTTAATTTGATCACAGGGGTTTGTTTTTTCTACATCACTTCAGTGCATTGGACTTACTTTTCCACTAAGTCTTGTATGTAATACATTTAAGAATTTTGAAATTTAGTTAAAATTCTTAAGTATGTATACAGTTTTTGTACCTAAAGCTCAGCTTACTGTTTCATATTTAGTAGAGAAGCTACACATATTATTGTGTAATATGAAGTTCTTTTAGCTGTCAAAACAAATTTCTGTCAATAGGACTCATGGTGATCATTGTGAATGTTGCTCTAAGAACATTCACATTCCTAAACCAGCACAGAAATACACCTTTTGTGCTACATTCTGGGGGAAATGCATGTCTAACTGTTGAGTAATTGAATTTATCAGTTTGGTTTTTATAATTTAATATTGACAATACATAATTTGTGCTATTGTTTTCCATTTGTTAAACAAAGTACTGTTATTGCTGTTTAATACTCAAATGTTAGGTAGAAGGCTCCAGATTGGACTCACAGCAAATTCCAAAAAATTGAGTCTATTCTCCAAATAAGAGTGAATGGCAGCATTAAAATAGTGGTACAGTAGAAAACAACATATTAGCAGTTTGATGATGGTCATTTAATACACTGTATTTTATTTGCCGTCCATTTGCTTTCTACTTCTTTTTCATTATGTTGTGAGTATGGTAGCTCAGTAAAGCCTATGTGCTCTTGTTTTATCATCAGGTTTCTCTGTCCTTTTCAGCACCTGTTTCCTTCTGTACTGAGGTGTTGAGGAAATATGAATTAGCAGGGATGCTTCCTGTACTGTCCATGCTGTTTTTAAGTCATTATGGATCAGTTTCCATCTCATTGAGGAAGTTGTAACAGCTCTCTGGTCAACTGTGATGATAAGCAAAGCAAAAGGCAATGGTGGTTGAATGGTATTTTGTCACCGTTGCTGTGTTATTTGCATGTGAGTGCAAATGGAGTGTGGTTGGTATGGTGTGATGTGAGGCTTGGAAGAGAAACGTGGGAGCTGATTTCTTTCTGTTCTTTCCTAGGTGACGGGTGTGGACACACTGTGCTGGGCCCTGAGAGTGGCACCCTGGCCTCCATCAACTACCCCCGGACCTCTCCCAATAGCACCGTGTGCGAGTGGGAAATCCGGGTGAAGCCTGGCCAGCGCGTGCAGCTCAAGTTCGGTGATTTTGATATTGATGACTCAGATTCCTGTCATTCCAGTTACCTGAGAGTTCATAATGGCATTGGCCCCAACAGGACGGAGATAGGTAGGAGCTTTAATTATTACTATTTGAGAACTGTTGTCTTGTGTAGAACTGGAATGTACTGGTGGTATTTTTGCTACTTTTTAACAACAGTCGTATGCTAAATGCATCACAGATCCTGTAATAATCTTTGAGATTCTCAATACAATGTGGGGTTTTTTACTCTGACATTTCCTAGTAGCTTGCAGAGTTCTTGTAAGCAGTGAAGAGGGAACTGTAAGACTAGAAGCATGTTCATTTAAAAAATAAAAAAGGAGTAAATATATATCTATATATATATCTTACCTGAAATACCTTTCTTTTCATATAGATTCACTCTTATTTGAGCTGTTCATCTTGGTGGTGTTAAAGGATGGCAGGCTTCAAAAGGTGTATAATCCAAATATCCTCCATCCTCTAATAATGTTAGTTTTTGTTCTCTTCAGGAGAATTTCATGATTGGAAGTCAGTGCTTTTTTCAAATAGTAGTGTGATGTTATCATCTACATGAAGGTACATGTAGAGTGTTCAGACTCTTATGGTTACTTTGCATAAAACTCAAAATGAATTGTCATTCTTCCTTTTCTAAAACTAGCTGTTATTATGCAGGTGAACTTTATTTTCTTTCCTATAGCTTTAATTTGGAGAGAGAAAAATATTTACTTCACTGAAACTTGTTTTTGTGCAATTCAAGTGCTGATCCTGATAAATTGAGTCTTTTCCTAAAGAGGCTAGTGGAGTATTAGGTTTATTAACTCTCTTTTCCAACTGTTACCTAGGTAAGTGTGTGTGAAAATAAGTATGTGCTTGGAGCTGTTGAGCCAGACTTGGTCTAAAATAGGAAACACTGAATACCTTAAATGGCAAGGAACGTCAAGTTCTGATAAGTCTATTACTCACTTTTACAAGGGACTTAATGGGTTTGAGTAAATTCCTGCTTCGTTTCCCTTGCTTTTCAGCTGTGGCCTGCTGGTGTAGCAGCACAGTATGTTGAGGAAATGTGTGTGTTCTGCTCTTAAATCAATTGAATCACAGACAAGTCATAGACAAACAGTGATGTTACCAGTAGCAAATACAGATGAGGCAGGGTTTGGATTTTTTTTCACATTTGAAGCATCAGACACTGGAGACATTACAGACTGACTTGAAATTTTCTTGGGAGAAATCTGGACTTAGATCTTAAGTTTTTCCATTCAAGACTACTGACATAGTCTAACATTAAAATGCTTGTTTTACATAAAATCTGAAATTCAGTCATACCTTTTTAACCCAAAATTATTTAAAAGTTGGCTGGTTAGATTAAAAACTAAATTGTTAGTGGGTTCATTGATAAAGGGAGAGGGTTTCTAATGGAGCTTTTAAGGGCTAGTGTTTATTCCAAGTTGAGTATCACAAAATCAAAAGAAGATTCAAATGGTCAGTGTTAGGTTTGTTTCTAGTGTAAGTAAGATCTAGAGGAGTTTGTAAAATTTCAATATAGTTAAATCACCGTGCATCTGCAGAGATGTACTTATTTAAGAGATGGGAATTCCCTCTCCTTCTGTACTGTTGCTGTACAAAAGCACCTGGAATCCTTTGATGCGTAAGTATGGACAAAATACCAATATTACATCTTCTGCACATACAGCTGACAGAGGTATTACTGCAGTCATGCTTTGTCCATTCCTAGTGCTTGCTTCCTAAAAGAGTGACAGAAATCAGGGAAGAGGCCAGGGGAGAATTAGAAAAATTATGTATAGTCTTGAAAGTATGCGTTGCCTTCACTCTATGATTTGTCAAAGGCTGAATGTCCATAGGGCAAGCAACACTGAAGAGTTTATCCAAGCTGGATTTAAATGGCTTGCACTGTGTATTTGCCTGGAGAAGGGGATAAATGGTGTTTTGAGAGGAGTCTCATGATGGTCACTCATGTAAAAAGATCCAGTGGCAGAAAACAAAACTTTAAAAAAAACTTCTCTGGCTGTTATTAGAGGATAACCCTTGCTTTGTTAGAAAAAAAACTGAGTAAGGAACATCTAGAAAGCTCTGAATAATGATAGGAATTTGTATTTTAACTTTTAAAAATTTTAAAATTTTTATTAGTGTTTGGGAGTGCAGTTCACTTTTAAAAGCAAATTGACATAATATCTATTTTGTATTATATTTTTTAAGAACTATTCCTGCAGGACCGTGTGCTTTAAATGGTCACTAAGCACATTATTTAGTGTCACGTTCACATATTTACTTCTGAATATACACCAGAAGTAATGTGGGCCTGCACTGCAGATGAAATAATAGGCTGGGAATTGAATAAGGTGCTTATTATATTGTTGTTTTGGGTCAATATTTGTTCTCCTTCTCAACACAGGAAAATACTGTGGATTTGGCTTTCAAATGGATGGTTTAATTACTTCAAAAAGTAATGAAGTCACAGTACAGTTCATGAGTGGAATTCACACTTCTGGACGTGGATTTCTTGCAGCTTATTCAACCACTGACAAATCAGGTATATTTTTAATTATTTGGTAATTTTTCTCTGCTGGCAGATTTAGAGCTATCCACTAAAAACACAGAAGCAATTCATTTGTTCTGACATTCCTAAAAATTTAGTACAGTAATTTCACGATTATAAGCCGCACTTCCGGGTGTCGGCAGCTTTTCGTTCTTTGTCCATATATAAGCTGCACCTGATTATAAGCTGCACGTTACAATACAGAGTGTGATAAAAGGTATCTATTCTATCACCATCTGTTGAGGGTGGGGGCAGTGATCCTTGTCTCTGTGCGAGATATTCCACTGATGGGCCATCCATTGAAAACAGGCAGAGCATTGTTCTTTATCTTTTCACAACCCACCCTTCCTCCAGAGAGTCATTTTCTGCTAATGTCCCATTGAGTTCCACTGTGTGACTGATAAAATTACTGCATCCCATTGGAAGTTGCTCCAGCCAGGGGGAAGAGCCCAACATTACTTCCCAAAATAAAAACAGAGGTTTTGGGAGACTAAGGTAGCCCCTTTCTCCACTGGACTCCAGAGGAAAACTGGATTTCTCCACATCACCACTGGACCTCCAGATGGAAACTGCACCTTCTATAGAAGCGCTGCTTCAACTGAATCACATCTGTCACTTCAAAAGGCCTACAGACACCGTTTAATGGGACTGCTGCCAACACCCTGCCTGACGGGGTGTCAGGTTGTACTCTGACTTTGTCAGGGTTTGGAGTTTGTTTCTTTGCAGTACTGTATTTCTATTTTAATTTCCCTAGTAAAGAACTGTTATTCCTAATTCCCATATCTTTGCCTGAAAGCCCCTTGATTTCAAAATCATAATAATTTGGAGGGAGGGGGTTTACATTCTCCATTTCAAAGAGAAGCTCCTGCCTTTCTCAGCAGACACCTGTCCTCCAGACTAAAACAGCAACTTTTCGTTCTTTGTCCGTATATAAGCCGCACCTGATTATAAGCCGCCCTTTTGGGTTCAGACCAAAATTTTAGTCAAAATGGTGCGGTTTATAGTCTTTAAATTACTGTATACTTTTTTTGATACTTCTCTGTAGGAAATTCGACTGCCTACATAAAAGTTGCTGTAATTTTAAAGAAAGAGTATAAAAGCTCTGCTTTAGTAGCAGAGTAAAACTGTCAGTAAATGAAAAAAAACTGCTTCAGATTCAGGACAAAATGTATTTTTTCAAGCAGTACTCAAGGTGGCAGATAGCTAACAAGTTTTCTTATCAAATTGTATGTATTTTATGCAGACTAAGCTTATGGAAATTTTTATTTCAGTAGCAGCACCTTGTACTCCCTTAGCTATTTAATGACATAATCTACTGATTATTTTTTTGTCTGTCTTGTTTTTTTTTCCCCCTGGGTTTGATTCTTTTAAGCTTCTAAAGAGGTTGCTGTATTTTACATCTCTATCCACTCATTGTAAAGGTGAGTGGTACATGTGGTCCTCAAAGAAATGAAGGAGCCGGCAGCAACTGCCTCAGTAGGCAAAAACCCTATTTGGAAGTTCTTCTAAAAAGAGCAAATAAAGAGTTTCAAGTTTTAATTTTGTAAGGCTTTTGATGCTTTCCTCTCTGTTTTGGACTGTATATGTTGATACACAGCAGACAAAAACGTGAAAATTTGTGGCATCAGTTATGAATGCCAACAACACAGCATTCTAACATTTGTTCTCTCTGGGTGCTTGCATTCAGCACTGCAGAACCATTAAATGATGAAAACACAGACCTCTTTAGCTTACTAATTTAATTTTATGAAAAGAGCATATGTTTCTGTATCTGATTTATCTCTGAAATATAGCTATAAATTAAAATTAGGTTGCACAGAAAATGAATTTTAGAGTATTATCTTGTGCCATAGTCTCAGTAGAATTTCCTAATTACTCAGACAAATTAGCAAGGTTCTACTGTAATACAAAATCTGTTGCAAGAAAATTTAGTAGAATGCGATTTGTTTTGTTCTGAGACTTTTGATTAAACCTCAGAGGCTCAAATGTATGTATTCATGCACTTTAAAAAGCATGTTCAAGCTTGTTGTCTTTACCATCTTCTTGACCTAACATTTTTTTTTTCCAGACTTAATTACCTGTTTAGACAATGCAAGTCACTTTTCCGAACCAGAATTCAAGTAAGACTGATTTTTACCTGTTTCCCTCCCAGTCTCTTCAATGAAGTGATTTTAATATTTCTACTTTGATTTGTTACATGAATCTGATGCAGCTTGAAAACTGGCCATGCAGAGAACTTGAGACATGAACTAATTAGGCTTAGAGCTGAAGAATTTTGACATTGGCACTCCTGCTTCCTCCTCCTGTTTTACCCATTTGTGTTATTTACATGCAGTATACAGTAGAACCTCGTTAATTTGCACTAACACATAGGAGCTAATATCTCCATAGAAAGAATATTGCTTTTATAAATAAATTATAGCAGGTACACAACTTAATTATTGAAATTAGTATTAAAGTTACCTGAGGAGCGCTAAATGATGAAATGTATTAGAAATTACAAACCCATTTCACAGTTTGGTGCTCATTAATGAGGTTCTGTGGAGACATAGAACTCTGTACATTCTGAAGGGGAAAATGTATCATTTCCCTGTTGTCTCCTTCCCCGTTTCCATCTAAAGCAAGGACAATGTTTAAAACTGCAAACTGTTGTGAAGTGTCTGAGAACTTAAGCCATGGCAACACGAAACATTTGAAAGTGCTATCTTTGTGTTTTTCCTGCATTTTCCCAGGTTCCAAAATAGGGCTCTAGTTGTAGTTTCTGTCCCTAGTCAACACGTGACAAAGTCCCTGAATCCCCCTGGTTTCATAGAACCTACAGAGTTGCTTCAGCTGTTGTTGAACTGTGGTGAAAATGTTGATGAGTTTACTCTACTTTGCTTTTAGATCTTGAAGATGTAATAATTTTCATGTGTGCAGTATGAAATGGCCCTGGAACATGAGCACAGGCTTGCTCCAGAGATGCTGGTGTCTTACCTCTTGCTTTTTATGAACTAGTGGTAATTTGGCCAGTTTTTTATGATCAAAACATTGCCAAAAGCTGTTACAAACTAGCGTTATTTTCAGATGTTTTATTTAAGGGTGGAAAACAATAGGTATGCAGGTCTCTAGTTCATAAAATTCATTAATATAATTACTTATATGACCTTGAATTTACAGTAGCCATGTGGTATTTGTATTATAATATGCTGGCTTTATTTGTTCATCATATTGAGACTGTAACTGTAATTTCAGCTGAGACTTGTTTTAAAACCTTTTTTAATGTCTGTTCTCCTGTTCTGTACTTGTGAGTATTTTTGATCTGATTTTATAGGTCTTCAGTTAGGAGGTATCCTTACACAGTGATACATGAATAGCAGTATTGTAAATCAAAAACATAACTTTTTTTATAACAGTAAGAGAGTTGTAGGTGCATGCATATCCTGACTTGATATTTTGTTCTCTTTCAGTAAGTATTGTCCAGCTGGATGTGTGATTCCTTTTGCTGATATTTCAGGCACTATCCCTCATGGATACAGAGATGTAAGTAAAAATACTACAGACTCAAGTGAATTTTGGTAAAACACATGATGGATGATACAAGTCAGTTGTATGTAGTTGTTGACATTAGTTGTACTTCCTGGATGCTGGGATTTGTGCCTCCCAAAAATGAATAACATGGTACTCATTTTTTAGCCCTGGTGCTAAAGGGCGGGTGCTTCAGATGTTGCCATCTCCAAGAAATGGAGTAGTGCAGTGGAGTCTCCAATACTTTTCTGGGTCTGCAGAGAAGGGTGGAGCAATCAGAAGAGATGGGTTTTTTTCTACTTCCTGTTTTCTTTTGGTTGGTTTTCTCAGGCTGGGAAATTGAGATTTATAAAGAAAGAGCCAGCTATTTTAATGATGTCCTCTTGTTTTTGACGCTGTAATGCCTTTTTCAGCTGTCTTAATGGTTATCCTAATTTTTGTTACACTTGAGAGATGAAATACAGGTTATGCTCAGAAGTTATAAAATAGTTTGCAAAACGAAGTAGATACTGTAACAGTTGTTCTATAAATTGGTAATGAACCTCTTTAATAATGTACTGTTTACTTAAAACACTGCAAAACCCTCTACAGTATTTTTCTAATGTAAACCTTTGCAGGTCAATTAATGAACTTGCCATAGGCTGGGAGGATGTTTGCTTTATTTTTAAGTGATTATAATTTTGCTAGTAGTCCGCTAAAAATTATATTAAATCTCTGGTTCTTATCTTAAAATGCTCTTTTAATAAGCCTTTACCTCTATCACAGAGGTAAGACAATGTAAAAATGTTAGTAACCAAAGATTTTAGTATTAAATACAAACTTAAAATGTGCCTGTCTGGGTTTTTTTCCCCAAATATTTGTAAATCCCAGGCTACTTTCGTAAACAATCACCCCAAGGTAAAAGTGTTACCACAATGTGTAACTATGTTAGGTGTTCTGGTCCACAGTGAGTCCTCACTAAATGTCTCCAAAGTAATCTTTAAAGGTAGTAACAAGATGAAGTTGATTCTCTGCCTCACAAGTTTACAGCATCTGTAGGAGTTCTGCTTGTTGGGAGTTTTTTGCCAAAATCTGGAATAATTGTTTTCTATGGAGGAAATGGAAGCCTTTTCCTAAGGAAACTTAAGGAAATAAATGCCCAGTGACTTTCTTTTTGTATGCTTCATCGCTCAAAAAAGGCAGAGAATTTCCCAGAAGTCAGGCTGTGTGGAAAGAAATGAAATTGTCCAGCACTTTAAACCAAGTTTCAGATTGAAGTTCTCATGCATCTCTTTCAAATGTACAGGAACTGTTTGCTGCTTTAAAAAAATACGCAAAATCTTGATTCTGTTCTGTATGACCGTAATGTTCAGAGTCCATGAGGGCTCAGAGCTCTCACTGCTGACATCTGGTGAGAGGGAGGAGAGAGCTGCAACTGCTACAGAATCCCATGCTCTTAATTTAATGGAAAGGGGAGCTGTGTTAGTCCCAGACCTGTTGGATGTGAGTTTACTCTCTGCAAGCCTGACAGACTTGGTGTGATGAGTGCTGCTCACTGTGGCACCTCTAGTCTGCAAGCCAGGAAAGTGTCACTCTGACATTTGTTAGTAGATACTGGCGTCCAAGGAGAGAAGGGAAGAACATGATACCCTGCAAAAGCATTTTTTTTTACTGATCTCCACTGACTTTTACAAAAAGGTAATTGACTTGTTTAGGATGGGTTGTATGCATGTATCACTGTGGCATTATGTGGATCAGAGTGGTGGATGGTTAAACCATATTTAACCACAAGTTATGATAAAAAAATACAACCTCTTAGCTAAAAGCTACAAAATCTGCAGTGCATCACCCCTTAATTGAGAAAATAGACAAACATATTATAAATGTACTTTCTATTAATAAGTTTTCTATGTATTTACATCTTCTGTTGCCTAATATAATTTATTATAGGCTGAGTCTGGCTGTCTGGCTTTTTCAGACTGATTCACCTTGGTGTTGGTATGATGTTATTTAATTACAACAGTTACATTCTAAATACATCTGGGTGAGGACACAATGAAATGTAGGGCCTTCTTATTTTTTTTTTATAAATTCTATAATAATTTAAGATGAATGGTTTCTAAACAACCAAGGTAATAGTTAACTAAGGATGGTATTTTAATGCCATAATAACAACGACTAACAGGACAGTGTACCATTTACAATATATGGTGTGGTGTTTAACGTCTTCACTTAGTAGTATGAAATTTTTCTTTCACTCCCTTCTTCAAGTCATCATCACTTTGTATGGCTGGTGTTCATGCAGGCGTCGTGTCAAATACGCTGGGTGGTCAAATTGATGTTGTAATCAGCAAGGGCATTCCATACTATGAAGGCTCCTTGGCTAACAATGTCACCTCAAAAGTGTAAGTGTATTTCCTGTGATTTCCTTATCTTTAGCACCTTAGGTCTTGGTAGTGTCCTATTGCAGGATTAATTTCAGCTCATGGAGCTATGTGTTCCCCAGACAGGTTCTCTTCTCTAAGTTTCTCACGCTTTTGCTGTAGTGCAATTGTTTTACCAAATATCTTTAATCTCTAGACCAAAAATTTTTTATTTTCCAAATTCTGCAAGCAGTTTTTGCCTTCTTGGCCATAAATTCCTACTGGTCAGTAGAAAAACAGTAATTTAATGGCAGCTTTTCAGTTTCAGGGAAAGAGTGTAGCTTGTCATTGTATCTCAAGTCCTACAAATGAAAGCAATCACAGGGGACTGACTTGCGTTACTAAGATTAGCTTAATTTGAAAAGAAAGCTTCTTAATGAAGTCTTGTATTTTGCTAGGTTGATGCTTGTTTGAAAGTCTTTAACACAGTATCTCTGGATTTGAGAACATGTTTGTACTGAAAGTGCTGCAACTTGCTGGCAGGATGTGTTAATTGTTAAGTGCTTGTTCAGGCATATGTAAAGAATGGCAAGCAGTCAGTGGCAAGCAGTGAGACAAGAAAAATAAATTGAAGACAGTTTGTTTCAATTTTTCTCACTGAATACTGCGAAACATCATCTTTTGTTCTCTGCAGGGGACCCTTATCTACAAGTCTCTTCACCTTTAAGACAAGTGGTAAGCGTCATCACATGTATTACCTGTTACTACTTTCATACAAACTTTGTGACTAGAAATAAGCATGCAGGTACCAGATTTCTTAATTTTTGTCCTCATCTATGAGACCTTTTTTAGTGCATTCCTCAATAATGTATATTTTTTAACTGTTTTACTATCTCAATTTGATAAATAATCATCACTTCATTTATAGGTACAGTTGATGTTTCAAGTAAGCCTTGCTTATCTGCAGAAAGATTTTTTTCCAGCTAATTAAATAAATCAGCTGTCGTTTTCTAAGTGGAAACTATTTTTTTTGTAAGTCACTTTAAATGCCATCTTTGAGTGGATGTTGGAAATACTGTGAAGACAGTGGCCTTTCCTTAGTCTCTTTAACTGTTTTAATAACAAAGTAAAAACCATAAAGCCATCACGTCTGTTTGTCATAAAGATAAAATTAAGAAAGGGGAGGGAATCATGCACATACTTCTCAAAAGTAAACAAATACTTCTCCTAATACATAAATAAAAGGCAGAGTGAATGGAGATATAAAGACAGGAATCTGATGGGCAGGAGTGTTTGGTGATGGAAATATATAAATAAGCAAAAATTAGAAAATACAGTGCACATAATATTAAAATTATTTCTCTCTCAGACATCTGCAAGAACTGAGAGAAGGAATTGCATGTCTAGTGTCCTTATGCATAAAGAATATTAAGCACAGTGATCCAGGCAGGGTTTGATAAGTTTTTTTTTTTGTCTTTCAGAATGTGATCTGATAGTGTGTATGAAAGTAATTAAATGGCCTGGAAATTGGAAGAGATAGGACAAAATGCTGATCTAGACCTTGTGGATTTCAGTGACATGTGAGAAATCATTAAATAAGCTAGAGACAAGATGCAGGTGTAGATTAAAATGTCTGTAGTTGGGTTGCCTAGGAGTTAAGTGAGGAAAAAAAACTAGTATGCTCAAATGAGGTTTATGAGACTGTGGTGAAAATCCTACTATGTTCCTGCTGTTGTAGTTGGTTTCTTGACTTGGTTTGAAATAGAGGAGTGTGTTATTAATGCTAGAGGTGTGGTCAGTGCAGAGGAAGATGAGACTACTTGTACAGGAAGAACTACCTGACTTTGAGACTCGATAGAAAATACCTGAAACATCACAGAGCAAAGAGTGGAAAGTAGCAGGTATTTAGAGACTGAGGCATTTCTGTTTCAGTGTGGCAGCATATTAGATGGAAAATGACAGATGAGAGAAAGGATTCCCTTAGTGAAGTGATCCTGTGCTGTGGCAGGTGACGTACATCCAGCAGAGACAACCATCTCACAAGATATGGGCAAGAGTTTCTCTGGGATCCAGTCACATATGGGCTCTGCCACCTGTGCCTCTCTTGAGGGATGAATGCCCACCTGGATGGAGAGGGAGGCTGCAGGGAGAGGGGGAGTCACAGGAGAAGGGAAGCTAGGTTGGGTTCAGCCTGCCTTACTAAAGGTGAAGATTGCTCTCTGCTGATACTTCTGAGAACTATGCATGTGAGAGGAGAAAACTGTTGGTATTACAGAACAAGAAATTTAGCCCTGAGTTTGGGAGATGTTTTTCAGCCACCAGCAGAAGGCTACATGGGAAGAAATATCTGGCAAGAATGGTGACCAGAAAAATTTAACTAATTTCAGGGATGTGTTTGAGCTGAAGGCCAGGGTTATGACATGAGTTCCTACATGCTTTGGTTTTGTTCAAATTAACAGTGTGATGCTAGGGTTGGTTCAAAAAAAGGAAACAAACAGAAAAAAAGGAACAAATAAACCAGTAATTTTTTCCCATTCCAGCATCAATCATAGATACTCTTAGACCATGAAGGTTCCCCAATGTTTCTCATTGAGTGCTCTGTGTGAGTGGTGACTGGGAAAATATCCACACTGCTCTTGGAACAGGCACAAATCATGGCATTCTCGTGACCTGTTTGGTTCTAGCATCCCTGTTAGAATCTAGGCAGAAGACAGTGTGTTTTGTTGGTATTGTTATGGAATAAATTTTCGATGGCAGTTTAATATTTGCATGTTAAATCTTAAAATCCAAGCAGCGTAACTTCAGTTCTCATTTTCAATCCTCACCTTTTCTGTTTTTCAGGTTGTTATGGGACACTGGGGATGGAATCTGGGGTGATTCCTGATTCCCACATCACATCATCATCTATTCTTGAGTGGCCTAACCAGTCAGGACAAGTAAACATTTGGAAACCTGAGAACGCCAGACTAAAAAGGATTGGACCTCCTTGGGCTGCTTTTATCAGTGATGAAAATCAGTGGTTGCAGATTGACTTGAATAAAGAAAAGAAAGTAACCGGTAAGTGAATCTGATGTGGCTTCTCAGCAGCATTCAAAATTTTTGGTTACTCACATCGTTTTTTCCAGTGCTGGGCCTTAGATAAAGCTCAGGTGGCACTCAATTATTTATTTCCATATCCTAGCTAATACACTGAGGAGCCTGGAGCTGAAGAAGTGTAGTTTTGTAGTGGAAGACATCTCTTCCATCAGAATTTTTTGAAGAGTTTCCTGTGTTTTCATTGGATCCTTGATGCTTCCTATTTCTTTCTCATTGTCTCCTTGGAGGTGCAGATCAAAATCCAGTCAGCTCAGCTCACTGTACCTCTGACACGGATGTACTGACTTGTGTTCCTAGATTTTCCCTAGTGCCTGTTATGGCCACAGTGAATCCTACAGCAGGGAAAGGAGCATTTCCAGTGTACTGTGAGGAATCAGCAAATACAGGACAACAGCTGGCAGCCTCCCCTTCACCTTGCCTCAAGTGGGGCTTGGGCCCACAGTCTCTGCTGGGCCTTACTTCAGCAAACAGGCCAAGTGTGAGCTTAACCAGTCAGGCTCTGGATTTGGCCCTGTTCCTTCACAGGGGTGATTTTAGCAGCTGTGTTGATTTGGAGACACAGCTGGAGGTGCTGTTTCCCAGGCTGCTCTGGATGGTTTGTTTTCTGTTCTGAGTTGAGCATCCAGCTCATGGTTATGAATTCCCATTGACCACAGCATTGCCCATTCCAAGTCGTGAGGCACTGAGGCGTTGGTGTTTTGGATTTAATCTCCAGGGTAGCTGGGCAGCTGGTGTACACAATGTTAGTGTTTTCTGATTTAATCATTCAGAGGAGATTTACTGTTGTTAATGGGCATGTTTGTCATCTGATGTAAATCAAAACTAAATTGGATTTAGGTGGAGTGCTTCATAGAGTCTGGGGCTGTAAGTTTATTGTGAAACATGTTCCGGTGATCAGTTTGCCTTTGTTTCTTTCCAAATTGCCTGAGTCGGTCTCTGTAACCTCAGCTGCACACCCTGTTATCAGCAGCATGGCTTGCAGTCATTAAGCAACTTGGATTTACCAGTGACCCTTGTTATTACCTCCCTGGGGAGCGTTTGGATTTTGCATTACTCCTCTAATTCCTGTGCTAATAAGCTTTTCCAAAACAGCTTTCCTGTGTGAGTTTTGCTGCAGGGTCAGCTGTAGGAAGCTGCAGTTCTTTCAGTGGCTCCTTTAGGTTGGCAGTACAAGAGCAGGGAAGAGCTGTGTCAGCAGCTGGAAACAGGAGTGGGCTGTGGTCAAATGAAGGGGCTGCTTCCATCAGGAAACAGGGGGTAAGGCCTTAGCAAGGTTATATCGTGAAAATTAAAATACAGAGTAAGTAAAATGAGTTTACTAAGTTCAGTCACTGTTCAGGCACTTTGAATAAATTTCATTAAGTTGACTGGACCAGTGAAGACTCTCCACTATGCAGCTCTGGGTACAAAAACTGATCTGTTAATTTTATCAAGCGGCACCAGTTTTTTGTTCTAACCGAGCACCTGAATTTTCACAGGTATTATAACTACTGGATCAACTTTAGCAGAGCACTACTATTATGTCTCAGCCTACAGAATTTTATACAGTGATGATGCACAGAAATGGACAGTGTACAGAGAACCTGGCATGGGTAAAGATAAGGTAAAAAAACCCATATACTTTCTAGGTATGTTCTATGGAGATTTCACAATTGTAATTACAAGTCATTTTGGTATGGTGAGCAATCATTAAATAACTTTAATTTTCAGTGTTATTTTGAATTGTAAACAGCAGGTAAACAGAAGAAAATATGACAATATGCGAATACATAAGGATTTGAACAGTTCTAAAATTCAGATGTTGTTTTTATTACTATTTGAGTGGGAATATTCAATACAAGAAACTTCTGTTGCCAGTGGTAGGCTGTCTAGTAGTGCATCTTTTGAAAAATAATTGTTTCTTTTAAAATAGGTTATATGTTTTAAAATTAAGCTTTACTTTCTTACCTTCTTGTGGTTACAGAATAAATGTTGCAGGTTGTATAATTTTTCATGTTTTCTAATGTTTCTGTCAATTTTTAACCAAATACTCTTAAGTTTCTTATATAAGAGAACAGCCTTGCAGAGGGGCTATGTTCAGATTGCAAATGTTTTGCCACACAGAAAAAGTCCCTAATGTTAGCAGCAAGGCAATCTTATTTCCCCCATGTTTACGGCTCTGCAGTATTTAATAGACAGTAAAATGAAAAAAATCATGTCTTCCCAGTGGTTCACATCAGATTTTCTTAAAGAAATGGCAGGATTCTTAGTAATGTGACTGGAACTAGATTTTCCCTCTTTTTCTTAAAATCCTTGGATGTAATTTACCTTAGTTCTATAGGCCTGTGGTATTATGTACATGTAACTGTAACTGCTAGTCTGGTAGATTTTCAGAAACTGGCGTTAAGGATGGTTACTTTGGCTGTCCTTGGTCTTTTCTTTACTGTGGGTTAGGAGTGTTTTCAGGTAGGATGTAGCATTCTGTTGATGAAGTAAAAGGCTGAAGTTTGTTAAATTAAGAGATTTTTGAACACTGGACATAATTGCAGTTAGAAGGTCTTGAAAGTGAGGAGGATCATTTGCTGTCAGGTCTGAGCCAACATGTGAATTAAGGTAACTGTTGGTGTGAAGTATTCAAGAAAAAGTTAAAAACCAGCATATTTTGCTAGTTTTGAGTGCCCTCTTCTGGCCATAAAATAAAATCTCAGTTAGCAAGCTGCCTAGATTTAGGCTTCAGTGTTAGTTTGATAATTTTCTTTAAAAACCTTTGCAGCTATTGCCTTAAATTTGAGCACATTGTTCCTCTTGCATGCTCATGAAATGAAACAAATTGTGGAGCCTGAAATTACAGGCAACAGATCTTTCTTTGCACTCTGTGTGTCGTTAAGGGACAGGGCATGAAGAATCATATGTACCCAGGAACTGGCAGCTGTAGGTAAATGACAGAAAAAATGGTTCCGTTTGGTTCAAAATAGCAGATTTTCTCTCTATCTGCCATCACCTCACTTGATACCAATTTGCTTTTGGATGCATCTGCTTGCAGGCTTCTCCCTTTTAGCATGCCAGACCAGCCAAGGGGTGCTAGTCTGTTTTTTTGAAACATGTTTGGGATTCCTAACGTTTTTCAGGACACTAGAAGCTTTTCCAAGATTTTCCTCTGGTCCTTTTTGCAAATACCATTTAGAGATTTGGCAGTACTCAAGAAACACTTTTCTTAACTTTTCTCGAATGAAAAAAAGAGTAAATGCTTGAATTGGGGAAAAAGGACAAATCAGAGTTGCAGTCTTGGAAAAATTTTGTTTAACAGCACAGAGGGAATTGGAAAGAGTTTGATAATAAAAAGAACATGAAAGTGATTTCTCATTAAAAAGTTTTAACTTTATTGAGCTCAGAAGCAAATTATTTTTTAATGCAAAAATTAGGGTAACAAAAAATACAGAGCTGCAGGTAAAGTTAAGTTACTTCTGTAAGACTGGACAACAAAAACTTGACTGATAAAAACCTGAAGTACAGTAAATTCACGAATACAAGCCGCGCTGAGTATAAGCCGCACCTCTGGGTGTTGGCAAATATTTCGTTTTTTGTCCATAAATAAGCCGCACCTGAATATAAGCCGCTCTGTTGTTCGCAGCGAGGAACCGCGTGCAACAAAGTTGCCAAATAGTAACAGAACGGCGGCAGGGCGGGGTTTACTGGCTCAGCTAAGGCTGTGCAGGCTCGGCCCGCTAGGGGCTGCTGACGGGACCAGGTAGCCCAGCCCGGCGGGGCCACTGGGGGCCAGCCACCGCTGCCACTGGGCTCAGTCACCACGGCCCGGCGCTGCCCTGTGGTGGCAGGCAGGGACGGAGCCCCCCGCCGCCTCCCCGAGCTGCAGCAGGGGCGGCCCGGGTCCCCCGCCGCCTCCCCGAGCCGTGGCAATGGCGGCCCGGGTCACACCCCTACTCCCAGAGCCGTGGCAATGGCGGCGCGGGGCCCCCCGTCTCTCCCCCGGGCTGTGGTAGGGAGCTCTCCCGCCTCTCTCCCCGCCCCCCGTGCTGCCTGCAGGCAGCCAGGCTCCACCCGCGGTGCAACAGAGTAGCAATTTGTAACAATCGCAAAATGCCGACTTTGCAGCAGCTCAGCTCGGCACTCTGGCAGGCACTTCTGAGGTTGTAAATGTCAAAATTATTCACATATTAGCCGCTCCTGAATATCGGCCGCATTTCCGGTTTAGGAGCAAAATCTTAGTCAAATTGGTGCGGCTTGTATTCGTGAAATTACTGTAATGGTCTTTACTGTTAATCTTTCTTGAAGGTAAGAATTGGCATTGATTCTTTTTGCCCTTGCTGTTCCATGCTCAGAAACCTCAACCTCAGAAACCTGACATGAGATTCAACTTCCAGAGTTGGGCATCTGTGTCCCTAATCTGCAACCTCCACATGTGTTTCTTAGCCAACCAGATGTGCCTTCTTTTGATGCTGGGCTCTGGTAAGCACAGCATGAGCAGGGCTACAGTACAGCAGTTAGGGCTGGGTGCATCCCATCGGGAAGTCACCTCTCTATTTTGCTTCTCACTTGAATCCTTACCAAAACAAAAATTCTTTTGTGAGGTCTGTGGCTACAGTCTGGAAACTAGTCTCCTCTGGGCACATGAACTTCAACTGCGTGGTGTTACTCATTCATCCATTTCCAAAATAACATCTTAGGTTGCCCCTGTGTTTACTCTGTCTTCATTTGTTACTACTCAATATATTTAAGAACAATTAAATTCAGAGCAGGGACTTGTTTTGAATGGATAGTTTCTTAGAATAATTATTTCAGACCTCTAGGGATATTCCTGACACTTTATTCAAAACCTCAGCAGTGCAATACAGAAATCTCTTCTCTTGTGTATCAAGATTGAAACAGCAGTGATTTGTATTGATCAGAGATGTGCTAAAAGCTCTTAACTGCTCCATGTTGTGCAGACACATCAGCTGTTACACAATGCAGTGCTTGTCTTTAGGAATGGCAGGGTACCTTATTGGTTACCAAGTGGTGTGAGTGAGAAGAAACTCATTGTAATATTGACTTTTTTTCAGGCAAGTGCCATAATTCTGTTCGGCATTGTGTCCACCATGATTTGCAGTGTCTGTATCAGTGCTTTCAAGAGAAAGAACTCAATTACAGTAATTTCACTACTATAAGGCACACCCTTTTGACTAAATTTTGACCTGAACCCAGAAGTGTGCCTTATAGTCCGGTGCGCCTTATATATGGAAAAAGTTCGGAAATTTGCCAACCTGGAAGTGCGAGCTGCAGGGGGAGCTGGCAGGGCCGCGGCTGCCGGGTGGAGGCGGGGCCAGGGCTGCCGGGTGCCTGTGGGGCTGAGGCTGCCAGGTGGAGGTGCAGCAGGGGCTACTGTGGCTGCCAGGTGCCCACGGGGCCAGGGCTGCTGGGTGCCCATGGGGCCAGGGCTGCTGGGTGCCCATGGGGCCAGGGCTGCTGGCTGCCCGTGGGGCCGGGGCTGCTGGGTGCCTGCAGGGCCGCGACTACCGAGTGGAGGTGGGGCCGGGGCTGCCGGGTGGAGGCGGGACCGCGGCCAGCAACTGCACGGGGGAAGCTGGGAACGGATCCTCGCTGCAAAAAAAAGTGTGCCTTATAGTCCGGTGCACCTTATATATCAGCAAAAGTTCAGAAATTTGCCACCACCCAGAAGTGCGCCTTATAATCCGGTGCGCCTTATAGTCATTAAATTACTGTACTGTCATCCCAGCGCACCACAGAGTTGCATGTGCAGGGCTAAAGCCCCACTGCTGTGCACTAACATGGAGAGACAGCTCACTTCCTACCCAAAGACATGGTGCCAAACCAGTCCTTATGAAGGAAAGGGAGGGTTGGCGTACTGGGCCAAGCTGCTGTATTGTTTTTAAGCAGCTCGGGCGTGAAAAACCCATGGTTTGCTGTAAATCTGTCAGCGGGCTTACATTGCATCTCACAGGAATTCTGCTCACTGCTTTTGAACTTCAACCAGACTCGTTTTGTATTGTCACATTTTGATGAGTTCTTTGCAAGGATGGCAGTGAAGGACCAGCTTGAGCTCATCCTTCATGCAAAGTCTGAGTCCTTCTCCTGCAGAACCTCATGGCTCAGTGTGAGACTGAGGAGAGCTTTCACGTTCTGAACCCGAACTCTTCTATTTTCTTGTGGCTCAGCACTTGTAAGCAGCAGCCACAAGGGGACAGTGTGATTACACACTTGGGGGTACCTCCCAATGCTTTCTTCCTAATGAATACCATCCTCAGACAGGCTGTGCTGAACTGCTGGGCTGTATGAAGGCACCGCTTAATTCCTGCTTGTGCAGTATCACAACTCCTTGCTGTCCACAGATATTTGAAGAGTACACGCACAATACCAAGAAGGACCAAGTTAGAATGACTCAGTGCCATAAACATATGAGATATGTGTGACAGCAGGCACTGCTGGGGAGCATCACTAAGATACTCCATGCTACCTTTACTCTGAGCTGTGTAACTGTGTGTACATGTACACACATCTTTCTTTGTTTCTTTTAGTTGTAAATGTAATGGGGCGAAGGGAGTGGACAAGTGCAGGCAGCGGCGCCGTTCTGGGGTGAATTCGATCCTTCACTGTTTATTCTTCCTAAATAAAACATAAAAATTGGTAGTACTTAAGTAATTGCTATTGTATTTGTAGAACATAATGTTTCTCTCTTTTTTCCCTTCTTTTCTAGATATTTCAAGGGAATACTGAATTGTACCAGGAAGTTCGCAATAATTTCATTCCACCTATTATTGCACGTTTTTTTAGGATTAACCCCTTAAAATGGCACCAGAAAATTGCAATGAAAGTAGAGTTGCTAGGATGTCAGTTTAGTATAGGTAAGACAACTGAAAATTGTTAACTGTGCAAGACAAGAAGTGAAACTATTAAGGTTGTAAGTGAAATTACTGTGGTTAAAAGTTATATCATGGGTATATTTTCAATGAGTCTGAAGTACTTCTTGGCTGCATAGTCCTTCTTTAACTGGTACTTCAGAATTTATCCAAAAATTATAGCATTTAACCAGGAAAATACTGAATTTAGGTGTACACTAGGTAATTTACAAAATAAGTGTGTCAAAAGATGCCAATCACTTGCTTCCCATGTCATTGATTCATGGTGGGAGGGCCCTCATTATATTACATGAACAAAAGCTTTATAGCAAACTGTTCCAGCTGCCTTCTAGAAAGGAGATATGAAAAACTAGCAGTTTGTAGAACTTATCTTACTCTTTTCTTCTGAAGGTCGTGCTCCTAAAATCACCTTGCCACCACCACCTCAGAACAAGAATGACAAGAAGAATGCTGACTTCATGGATGACTTCATTCATTCAATGAAGACTTCACTGCAGACAGATAAAACAACTTTCACACCTGAAATAAAAAACACTACAGTGACACCAAGTGTAACCAAAGGTATCCACTGTCAAAAAGTAGAAATGTTTAGAACTCCTTATAGTGCTTTGGCATATATTAAGTGTGCTTTCTGCATTGAAATTTTCTCAAAACTTAACAAATTACAGCAGATGATCAATATTTTATTTCTAATATTTGCCAGTTATTAAATACACATATTCTAACAGATGTGCAGTTGCATACTGTATGCAGAAACAAAACCATCTGCCAAGTAACGTGTGTAATATAAGTGTATACACAATTTATATTTTATAGATATATAACAGTTCCATCTTACATAATTTGTTCAAACTGAGTTCGGCTTTTAATCACTGAGCAAATTTTGTCAGAAGGAGAAGTTGTAACTTGGACTTCCCTTCTGAATTAATCAGGTATAACTTCTTTATTTAATAATTTCTTAGAACAAAACACCTTTGATATAGCAAATCTTTTCTGGAGAAGTCTTTTTGACATGAAATTTGAAAAACTTCACCTGGTATAATCATTTTGTTTATCAAAGAAAATGGTCAGGAAAGGGAGCAAAGTCACTGCAGATATGGGCACTGCTGAAGTGTCCTTTGGATGGCAGGGGACAGGATCACACACAGACCCAGCATAGACTGATTGGGATTAACTGTTAAGGTACTGTGGAATTTACTTCTTAAAGGAGGTTCAAACTTACATGGGACTAAGGGATTTTCTGCATAAATAATAGCATACATTGTTGTAATGGAAAAAAACATGTATTAAAACAAACTGGTTGGTTTTGATGAAAAACTGCAAAACCACCAGCTGTGCATGCATGTAGAAGAGCCAGATATTAATTGAAGTTTGCACTGTGGGGGCATCCAGCAGAGTAGCTTAGCTGGTGGGGGATCTGGTGTGATAGACACTAAACGTGTAAACTGTGTGCTTTACCCAAGTGATTATCAAATCAAAAACTGATTTATGAGAAACTCTTTCTGTCTGACACCACTTAATTTAATGGCTTTCAGATGTGGCATTGGCAGCAGTTCTGGTTCCAGTGCTGGTGATGGTCTTCACTACTCTGATTCTTATCTTAGTTTGTGCGTGGCATTGGAGAAACCGGTAAATGCATAGATGGTTGAAAATGCTTTAAATGAATGTTAGCCTGGTGTGTGGGAATGAAATGCTGCATGTTTTGCTGTGGGAACTCTGTGGTCTGCGCTTCTGGAAAGAATTGCATTCTTTTTGAGAAAAAAATTCACTTGACTAGCAAGGACAAAACAGCTTTTTGTAACTGTTTTCATTGGAAGTGCTTTGACTAAAAACTGATTTCTCTGGTAGCAGCAGACTGGTAATGACAACCCAGGTTACTGGTGGTTATACATTAAATTTGAGGACCAGTTACAAGCAAGGTGATAATTGCTGAGCATTAATTAATGTATCTTTTGATAAGCAGACTAGCTAAAATAACCTTTTTTTTTTTCTCAGCAAGAAAAAAACTGAGGGTACATATGATCTACCTTACTGGGATCGTGCAGGTAACAGAATAGTTTTATGAAACCATTTACTCAGTGTTTTTTTTTCAATGTGTATTTCAGATGCAGTTACAGTGTCCACTAGCAGAAGCTTCTTTAATGCTAACTAAGGAAGGCATAGCAAAGACTGAGTTACTTTTCTGGACAAACTTAACTGCACCGCTTCTTTCTCTGATTTCTTTTTTTCAGAATTAGTAAACGTTGTGTCTCCTGTTAGAGCTGACAGCTTCACTTTTTTTTTTGTGAAAAAAGTAGAAAACCTCTTAATTATACAACATGAGGGGGAAAAAATATAAGGAATGCCTTTATACATTTGATAAGCTTTTTCTTTGTCTGGAAAAAAATCTTCCATCTTAGTGTATAAGTTCTGACAAAAATTTTGTCTTTATTGTCCTAATAAGCATGTGAGATTTAGGTATAACTTCCATCCTACTGTCTTGTGCCTCATAAACGTAGGATCAGACAATTGCACCAAGCAGTTCTTTGCAATTGTCCTGAAACCACCTGTGCCTCAGGAGCAAAGGGCAGCTGCAGCAGTTAGTACTGCTGTGTGGCTGTGCTTCCCTTCTCTGCCTCCAGTTGAAAACTTGCACACCTGTGTGTCTGCTCACTGACAATCTTAAGTATGTCTTACCATTTAGACAAGGAAGCTTCTAATCACCTCTTATTTGCTACTTGTCTGTTTCTGATAGATCACAGCTCTGATGTGTCTATTACCCAAAGTAGTAATAATTGACTTATTTACCTGCTTCAACAAAATATAATCTGTGCTGAAAAATATTTTAGTAGCTTAAAACACACGATCTTGGGTGGTTTTTTGTGTTTGTTTTTCTTTGTTTTTGTAATCCATGTGAAGGATGGTGGAAAGGGATGAAGCAGTTTTTCCCAACCAAATCAGCAGAACACGAAGAAACTCCTGTACGCTACAGCAGCAGTGAAATCAGTCACCTAAGACCAAGAGAAGTCCCAACAATGTTGCAAACACAGTCTGCAGGTACTTTGTGGGCCATGTTTTACATATATATATGTGTGTGTGTGTGTGTGTATGACATGCCAAAAAAATTCTTTTGATTATATATTCATGCACTGGAAATAATGTCGTCAGAATATTTTTATGCACTAATCTGAAATGTGGCACTTGATTCTCTGCCCTCACTATATGGTTAAATCATACTTATGATCTGGAAAAGGAGGGTTTATGGATGGTGGCACATGCCCTTTCCCTGGTGACCCAGGCATGGGAGGAGGATGTCTGACTTTGCCTTTGGTTCTGCACTTACCTGCTGATGGCAGAATTGGGCAGATGTGCAGGAATTACAGCTTCACTGCAGGCAGAATTACTTTTCTCCTTTTGGCTGCTTGTCTGTTTTCACCCAGCTAGTCAGGCTTTTCACCTCTAGCTTTTGTAACTCAGATCGTCTGTTGAGCTGAAACATCTCAGACTACATGCAGGCTTCCCCCCTCAAAGGACAAGCCTGCCACCCCAAGGACCATTTTCTCTCCAGACCTGGGCACAATAATTTTATTTAAGTCTTAATTTAAAGAGAAGAACATTTCAATAAGCTTTATTTGCAGGCAGATTTGCAGCATGGGAAGTTGCAGCTCACCTGAGAAGTATAAACTTGAGAAGTGAGGATGTTTTGGCTATCCCAATGGCTTTACCTTTTGGGTGGAAAGGAATCCTTTTTCAAAGTGATTGGCACTGCTGGACAGAGATGGGCCACTGGTTTGATGTAGGATAGTGATCTCTGGGAGACTGCTGACAGGTTGTATTTAATGTGATGCCGCTGTAAAAGAATCCATTAAGTACGTTTGTGTTTTCTTTTGTTGGGGCTTGCCACACAGAATATGCTCAGCCCCTGGTAGGGGGAATTGTGGGCACGCTTCACCAGAGATCAACCTTCAAACCAGAGGAAGGAAAAGAAGCCAGCTACGCTGACTTGGACCCTTACAGTTCCCCCATCCAAGAAGTTTACCACGCCTATGCCGAGCCACTGCCTGTGACTGGACCCGAGTACGCAACTCCAATCATCATGGACATGTCCAGCCATCCCAGCACACCTCTTGGTGCTCCTTCCATTTCCACCTTCAAAGCTGCAGGGAATCAAGCTCCTCCACTGGTTGGAACGTGCAATAAACTGTTATCCAGGACAGACAGTGCATCCTCAGCACAGGCACTGTACGATATACCAAAGGGGCAGCCGGGGCCAGGCAGTGCTGACCAACTCATGTACCAGGTGCCACAGAGCGTGGCCCATCCCACTGTGAGTAAGGATGAACAAAGTTAGCTCCTGAGTAAGGTAGAATGGTGGCTTGTTTCTAAAAGCCAATTCCATAAAGCTCACAGTTTCACTTTTTAAATTCCATTGTTTTGGTATTGTTAGTCTTAAATAATACAACGTTGAACCAAAAGATGTGGTATAGGAGGTCCGGGAAAACAGTAACTCTGCTTTTCCTTAAGCTGTATGTACAATTGACAGCTTCTCTTCTGCAAAACCATGGACTTTTTTATTGCTGCTGTACAATTGTCTGCCAGACATGAGAGAAGAACTCTTATGATTAGCTCCAATGATTCATAGATGTGAGTGATAAATTGGGAGAAATAGTTTAAGTACAAAAGCCAGTTATTTCTTCCTGATGGTACTATTTCTTGGGGAAAAAACCCCCACCTTGATACCCAAAGTTCTTAATTTCTGTGCAAGCACTACAGCTGCTAAAATTCCTCTTTAATTTGTAAAATGTCTGCACAATATTGGACTTAACAAGCTACTGTCAGGACTGATGGAAAAAATCCCTTTAGCTTCATGGCGTAAAGTAGTTTTGATTCTGAATTACATTATTTCGGCTTTAATTAACAGAATTGGGAATTTTCAGCTGTGTGTTCCTCAGAAGGTTCCTGCCTTTTGGTTAGGTTAGCCTTCCAAAAAGAGAAGCTGCTGTCTGTCCAGTCTCTCTTCTGCCTCTTCTCCTTAAGCCACTCAGTCTTACTCCTTCCTAGGGATCCAGGAGGCACAGATTGACACAAGCAAACTACCTGGCAGCTGCTTTTTCCCTATGCTGTGAGGGCCACTTGAATAGTATCTGCCTTGAAATCAGACTTGCCTGATGCTCAGTGCAAGAAGTATCCAGGTCTTGGAGGTGACTTGAATTGAGAAAGGCCCTGCCCTGCCCTCCTCCCAAGTGTCCATTATTCTGTGTTCAGGTGTGAGCTTATACAAAAAAAGATATGTACATACATTTGTGAGTGCTGAAGGAAGCACACAAACATTCTAATGGTGCACAGTTTGTGTTAGATATGCATTTAGCACATATGGTACGTTTTAGCACAACTACCAAATTTAGCCTTAGGGCTTTTTTTATAATTGTTCTTATTAGAAGCATGAAAGATTCCAAAACGTTTCTTCCAAAAAGAGCCAGTACTATTCCAAAGAGAGTCCATTTCAGATGTATTTATTGGAATTTGTATTCTTTGAATGTTCCAGTGTTCTGTACTTTGAAAACATTGCAGTTGGTAATTTACTGGGATAATGTAAACTCGTTTTAGCTAGATAATCACAAAATGAAAACAGTCTGAATGGCATATTTGCCATTTTTAATCTTACTGGGGAAAAAAAAGCACAGCTTTCTCACCTAAGTAGGGGAGAACTCCACTATAAAAATGCAGTATTTTTATTCTAACAGCACTATTGGAAGGATGCTGAATCAGTACATGTGGGACCCCCTCCCTACACAGTAACCCAGTTTTATGGACTTCAGAGGTTACTGTTTGTTTGTTGTGCAATTCAAAGCCTTGTTTCCTGCCCAGGTCCTTAAATGCTGTGGACAATGTCTGAATGAAAACTGCAGTGCTGTTCAAGAGGCTGCCACTGTGCCTTAATACCAGTACAGTATCCTCACTTACCACTTGAAAATCTGTTTGCAGTTTATAAACTCTGGAGTGAAAAATCACTTGTGGCCTTCAGCATCTAAAGTATGATATTATGTAGAATCATAGAATGGCTGGGTTTGGAAGGGACCTTATAGATCATCTACTTCCAATCCCTTGCCATGGGCAGGGACACCTTCCACTAGATCAGGTTGCTCAGAGCTCCATTGAACATGGCCTTGAACACTTCCAGGGATGGGGTATCCATAATTTCTTTGAGCATCCTGTTCCAGTGGCTCACCACCCTCACAGTAAAGAATATAGCTATAGCTATAACCTAAACCTCCCTTCTTTCTCCATCCTGTCACTGCTGTCCCTCTCTGGCTTCCCTCTGGGCCCCTTCAGACACTGGAAGGTTGGAATGAGGTTTCCACACAACCTTCTCTTCTCCAGGCTGAACAGCCCCAACCTTCTCAGCCTGTCTCCATAGGGGAGGTGTTCCTGTCCTTGCTCCAACAGTTCCATGTCCTTCTTATACTGGGGGCACTGCTGAATGCAGCAGTCCAGGTAGGGTCTCATCTGAGCAGAGGACAATCCCTCACCCTTCTGGCCACATTCCTTTTGATGCAGCCCAGGGTCCCATTGGCTTTCTGGGCTGTGAGAGCACACTGCTGGCTCATACTGAGTTTTTCATTGACCATCACCCCCCCAATCCTTTTCTGCAGGGCTGCTCTCAGTCACTGCTCTGCCTAACCTGTCTGTGAGCCTGGGATAGCCCTGACCCAGGTGTAGGACAATACCTGGTTCAACTCCACGAGGTACCAGCTCTCAGGGCTGTCCATGTCCATGGCATCCCTTCCCTCCAGCATGCTGACTGCATCTCACAGTTTGGTGCTGTGGGCAGACTCGCTAAGGGTGTGCTCAGTCCCACTCCCCCTGTCACCAACAAAGATGCTGAACAGTCTCTGTGCTACCTTAAAGCCCAGTTCTACAATTTCTGATCATTCATTCTCATTCACCGAGAATGACATTTTTAATTATTTGTTTTAGAGCTGTCTTAAGCCTAAATGTGAATGTAAGGATGGTAAATAAGACCCATTTGTGAACAGCAAATTCCTGCCTATAATTGTACTTTTGATGTTATTTTGATGCAGCTTTTTCTGCCTTATAAAAATAGTCTGCAATCTTTGTAGTCTTGCTTAAACAAATAAGTTCTTAGCTATCAGCAGCAGCTGACTGAAATTACCTGAGCTGATTTTATTTCAAGAGGTAGGAAGTTGATCGTTTCCACAATACAGCTACAGCCAAGTTGAGAATCCTCTCCATTCTCAACCAGTACCAGTTTAGGCTTAGAAAAATTAATCTACAATAAAAATCAGTGGATGTGTCCAAGTCAGTATAAATAACACGCCTGGATTTAATTTTTACTGCAGACCAGGAATGGTAGAACTGTGGATAGCTGAAGGCTAAGGTGGTGTAAGAATTAAGCAGTTTCTTTACAGTGGGTTATTTTTTAAACAATCATAATGCAACTTCATTACCTGAGGAGCATGAGCTGTTAAAGAAATGTGTGTTTTTAAAATACAAGCCCCTTTTCAAGAAGGAATTTGGTCCCAGGCTTTGCTCCTGCTTCAGACTTTGGACATGTTACCTGCTAGGGCTAAGATACATTTGAATGTGTAGCAGTTGGGTTTAATTGCATGACACACTAAGACTAGAATTTGCCTGTGTACAATAAAGCAAAGGTACATTTCATGGGTCTCTCTTATATGTGAAGACATGTATATAAAATGTATTTCAATCTTGTTTGGCGTGAGTATTCTCCCAGAATGTATGTTCTTACCTCAGCATGTATTGTAGTTCCTCAGTATTTGTATATGTTGCTAGACTTAGACTGTATAAATAGTGAGGGGGTTTTATATGTTAAAAAGTATTTTAAATAAATTGTACATACGTGTTACTCAGTATGTTTACACTTAACACCTACCTTGTATCTAATTCATCTGCAGGATTATTTGTGAGTTATATGGGGTCATGCCCAGTCTCTAAGGTGTTTCATGGCATCAGGTGAGCTGGTCCCTGTCCCCAGTCAGAAAAACCCCTCTGCACTGCTGGAGAGGCTGCTGGTTCAGTCTTCTACTAGACCATGGCTGGTGCCAGTTACTGAGTAAAGCTGATACTGCTTGTGCTTTTTCTTCTTCTTGATGTGAATTCCAGCACTGCAATGCCTCATACGAGAACTCAGTCAAAATTATTCTTTTATGAGTAAATGTAGTGTGAGTTCACAGTAGCTTGTTGCAAGCTGGAAGAAACTCCTGTTGCTGTACCAGACATGGAATGCCACTGGGTGAAATTCCTGTTTGGGTTTGACTATATCCCATCATTGTTCACTTAGGGCCTGTTCATCAAACCAGGCTAATCAAACTGAATTTCTTTTTTATGGCTGAACTAACTGCCTAGCTACAAGCCAGCTTGTGCTGCGACACACAGCTGTCACTTTTATGAAACCACAAGATCAATAACCAAATTCTGATCTAAAAAGGGATATAAAACTTGAAACTGGTGTCAGTTTTCTGCATAGCATCTCTGCTGAAAGAATGACCAAGATTAGAATCTTGTTTCTGATAAGGAGGCACTTACAAGTATAAAAAATTTCCTCATGTCTTGCTCATCTTCTGGGTGGGGCAAGGATTTGTGGTGTTCCTCATCCTAATACGGTTAGCTAAAAGACTGAGGCTGGGAGCAATTTTTCATTTGTTGGAGAAATTCTAAATCCTCTCTTGTGCATGTACAACCTCTTTGTACTCTTCCTATACTTGCTTCACTGAAGCCTGCTCACAAAGAAATACATGCTTTTTTGTTTCCTAAAGTGAGGAGTTTTCTCAGCTTTCTGATGACCAAAACACCTAGTGCTTGCAGAGGGGAGGCAAAATAATTTACTGAAACACATCCCTCTCTGATAAGAGCTGGCTGCATTGCAGCCAATTAATCTACGGGAATAGAAATACAAGCTTCTGTCTTTTGTCTTGTGCATGTTCTCCAAAATACCCAACCAGCCAGAGCAGAATGGAAGATTCATAGAGGAATTCTCTCCGCTACTCCTGCAGTTGGAAGAATTCAGCTGGGTTTCCTTTACCTGGCTATCTGCTTTTGGGGTTTTTTTATTAAAAAAACAGGCTGAAGGCTGTGCTTTTTCAAGTTTGGCTCATAAACAATCCAGAAAACAAATTCCTTCATGATAGTATAATAAAAAGGATTTGTCAAAACTTAATTGCAATCAATGCCATGAAGTACAGAAGTACTGCCAAAGCTTCTCATTAATCTGCTCAGGGAAGGAAGGCAGGTGGAGGCAGGCAGGAGAGAAGTACAGTGGAACAACTGTCCCAACAAAAATGTCCATATTAATGGTTTTGGAAGAGCTGGTTGCTCTCCCTGACCTGCCAGTGACTGCAAAATTTTGCAGTCCTGTTGTCAGTGGAGGTTTGTAGTATGGACTTGGAGGGAACAGTTTAAAAGGATAACCTTGTGTCAACAGTTAAGTAACATTCCTTAGCTGCCAAGATAATGAAAAGCTATCTGCTTTGCATTGCATGAACATAAGAGACAAAAAATAAATTTCCATAGCAATTATTAGGAGCAAGTGAGAAATCGCTACAAAGAAGACAGAGCAGAGGGGATGTTAAAAGTGTATTTTGTAATTTAGGATCAAGAGGCAGACAAATTCTGCCTCTAAGAGGCGATAAAGAAAGTAATTAAGAGTCTGATGGAAATAAAAAATGCCAGTGATATTTTCTACTCCTTCATATTTCAACCTTACTTTAAAAGTCACTTCTGCTTTATACAGTAAACTCAGTTTAAGGGAAAGATGAAAAATGGACAAACATCACTGGAAAACTTGGTACAAGTAAAAGAGTTTTAAACCAGTGTGGAGTGTCATACAAAATACACTAAAAGGAAACTGACCAAAAAAAAAACCAAAAAACCAGGAACAAAGGTCTTTTCAAATTACCTACAGATCAAATTCTACCATTCAGACTAGGACAGAGCTGACACCAACACCACAGGAACATGTGGGGTTTATGATGTCTTTCTTTGAATTGCCTTAACTGCGATTCTCTCCTCTTTATGTTGTTCCATTTTCTTTTGAAAATTGAGAAATCTTTCTCTTTAGGGGCTCACTATAAGTAGAGGTCCAGGGAAATCCATCTCAAAGCTCCTCACAAAAGATCCCTCATAAATCCACAGAGATTGCATGGGAACTGAATTGGGAATGTGTAATTTACATTCACTGCAGTCTAGTAGGTGGCAGTAACTTGAACAGGATTTCAATCAAACATGGGAACAGCACCTATCCTGAAGTGGTTTGTGATGTTCAGTCTCCTGACAGAGCAGTGAAAACTCCTGATGCACAGGAATCTTGCTGAGATCTAGAATTTGGTTTTTGGCTCCAATTGTGAACACAAAACAATATACGATATCAGAAGTAATGGCTTTGTAAAATACAGACAAAAGTTGTAAACTCACTTGTGTATGTAAAACACCTATGATGGACAATATTTGGAGTTCATTCAGGATTGCATTTGCAGAACAAAGATTAGAGTATTCTCCAGATACTGAGATAAAATACTTCGAGCAAGCCTCCTTTTTTTTCTTCAGGTTTTACAATGACAAAATACCAAAAAAGAGAAAAAAATAAAATCCCAAAGTTCATAAGCCATCTGTATTATAGGTAACTTTGTCCAATGTTACTTCAACAATTACCTTTGTTTCTCAAAATTAAATGGGATCAAAATTCACTACTTTGATGTGAAGGAAGACGACCCAACATCCTAAGAAAATTCCAGTTCCTAAGAGCAGATTATAACCAATGGTATGTCAATTATGTTTTCTCGGCAAAATACAAATAATTTATGCTTTTGTGCATATTTTATAGCATTTTTCCCAACACAATAGGGGAAGATGGAACTATAATCACGAAGTACTGGTCTCTGTATAAAGCAAACAAGCAAAAATGAACGCTGATTGTTCAACCAAATGTCTCTCATGAAACCAGACCTCCACTGGCAGCATTCTCACTCCAAACAGTGGCAGATGCTAAATTTGTCAGCATCGAAAGACTTATTTCAAAAGTTTTAATTTCTTTGCTTCTGTATCAGATTTTAAATTCACATGATAATAAGACATGATACCCAGTACTAATAAAGCTCCCTGCAAAAATGAGTCCCAAGATGATCCACTGCATCCCAGCTGAATCTGCCTTCATAAATGGGACAGTTTAAAAACTCTCTCCAGTAACTAATTGCTTTGTTGGTACAAGCACAGAGTTACAAAATTATATAAAAATACCACTGTTTTAGTCAGCTTTTCTCTAGTACACCTGCACTGAAGTTTGTTTCCTCACAGCATTTTCAATCCCATGGAAACAAGTGGATTTTGTTACCAGCTACTTGGAGGTTAATAGTAAAGTAAAACTGTGACTGTATAAACTAAATATTCAATGGCAAATACTTACCAAAAAAATCCTGAATTTTGAATGTGGGTTATTGCCACTTTAAAAAATAATATTTTTGCTTCCACATGAAATAGGTGCAGCTCAGAACATTGTTATTTATACAAAAAAGTACAGTAAATTCACGACTATACGATGCACCCTTTTGACTAAAATTTTCCCCGAAACCCAGAAGTGCGCCTTATAGTCCGGTGCACCTTATCTGATGGACAAAGTTCAAAAAATTTGCCTACTCGGAAGTGAGAGCTGCGAGCCACGGGGGGAGTCGGCAGGGCCATGGCTGCCAGGTGGAGGCGGGGCGGAGCAGTGGCGGGCACACCCTGGCCCCGTGGAGGCGGCATGACCCCTACACAGGCACCCTCCGGCCCCGGTGAGGCGGCACGGAGGGGTGGCGGCCATGCCCCGGCCCCGCCGGATACAGGCAGGCCTGGGGGCTCGCGGCACCGCCCCTGCCGGGTGGAGGCGGGTCCAGGGGCCAGTGGCTGCCGGGTTGAGGTGGGGCCTCGTCCTGCAACTGCACGAGGGGAGCTGGGGGCGGAGCCTCGCTGCAAAAAAAAGGTGCGCTTTATAGTCCGGTGCGCCTTATCTGATCTACAAAGTTGCGAATTTTGCCGACTCCCGGGGGATGCGCCTTATAGTCCGGTGCGCCTTATGGTCGTGAAATTACTGTATTTTCTATTATGTATTATGATGAGAAATTATTGTACATTTGTTTCAGTTACATAACTATTTTCAGATAAAAAACTGTCTTCAAAAGGCCTCAAAATAAGCACATCACAGACTTTGTAGCCTTCCTACTAGAGAAAGAAAGTGCTAATACCTGGGAAATGTCAGGATCAATCCACTGTTTTCCTCACGGGTTCTTAACTCATCATTGAGGTTCACACGTTATGTAGGGACAAGTCAACTCTGGTATGAGCCTGAAACTTTAAAATTATACCACTCCCCTACAGGAAGAGAAGATCTCTTGCCCCAGAGCTCAGCATTATCAAATTGAAGTAATTATGGAAAATAATCTTTCAACAGCTGAGAACACTTAAAATTACACCTGACACATTCCTACCTTATTTACTTCTATGACATGATCACTGTCACCTGATAGGTTGGTGTGGGACAAAAAAAAGTAAATTTCGAGGCAAATCCCAAATTACAAAACCTAGCCTATTTACTCACACTGTGGGAGACATTCCATTCTAATAAAAACTCCCCTAAAGCAGAAGAAATATGAAAATGCCCAACAGGCTTGTGCTCTGCCTTCTCATTTTCTTACCTCTTTTGAAAAGCAATTCTTGACCTTGGTAGTTAAGACTTGGCTTTCCAGTGGTTGCCTGAGGTGAAGTTACAAACTTAGAAATCTGAATGATAAATTCCTCAAGCTACAGCCTAAATCCCATTGGCACAATTACAGTTTATACATATGTTAAGCAGTTCTTGTACTTAATTCATTTTATCAGTAACAAGAACATGCAGATATAAAATCTTATCTATAGCTTTTCTTCTTAGTTCATCAACTTCATTCAGGATCAATTGTTATTAACTGCAAAGCCAGAAATCACAGTGCATGAGAAAAGCCTGCTCAAAGGCTTTTCCATGATCATTGCTGGGCATCATGTCAACAAGCTTAAAAGACAGAAATCTGACTATAAGCAGTGGTGTAAGGTGTAGATGACGACTCACTGATCATCCTTTTATTGGTTTTAGTGTTTCTAATTTCAGTTTCTGGATGTCCCACACTGGGATGGCACCACACAGGCCAGCAAAAGCCAGCCCATGCAGGGACTGTCATCAAATTACACAACTTGGAAGCACACCCTGCCACCCACCAGGATGAAGTGGGTGGCAGTGCCTTTCCTTGGAGCGTATCCTTGGCGCCCAGCATTGAAACTCTCCTTCCACCCAGTGCTGGGGACATGGCCCCACTGTCCCCTACTGCTGTGACAGATTTCCCAGGACAGCCTCTGTGGGGAGGAGGGTTATTAGCTGCAGATGTTACAGTTGTCCTGAGCTGGTGTGAAGCCTCTCTCTGCACTGCCAAATAAGTCCCATATTTCACCTCAGGAGCAGCACAGTGGCTCCAGACTCTCCCCTCTAATCAACTGGTTATGACAACCAGAGCTATGGGCAGGTACTATTTCCTTACTTTTTTTCTCTTAACCATTCCAGTTTCTTGGACACATCAAGTGTTTTCAGGTTCATTGTCTAATGTCACTATACAGCCCAGAGATAGCCCAGGGATTCATATAAGTTATCTGAGAAATCTCGAGACCTTTTAACATAATCTTAAACCCTGAATCCTCCCGTATTATAACTGGTAATGCAACAGTCTTCAATACAGACAGGAACTGCCACAGGGAAAAAAACAAATAACTTGATTAGCTGGGTTTGACACAGTAGAAAACCTCATTTTCTTCACAGGCTTTTTCAATTGCTTCGGTTTGAGAGAGATCATTTTAGGCACTTATACTGCCAAGTGACAATAGCTGCAATTGCATAGGAGTATAACCAAAGGGCCTCTTTTCATCTTGTTTCATACTGTGTGTTTTTGTTCACAGAATACATAGTGTGTACTCAGTAAATACTAGATATTTTGATTAGAGCTTTTTGAAATATAAGCTTTCCAGGATATGAGCTTCTGTGTGATTTCTGACACAGAATCACATGATGATCTAGGTTGGAAAAGACCTTTGAGATCATCAAGTCCAACTCATGACCTAACACCTCCTCATCAACTAAACCATGGCACAGAATGCCTCATCCAGTCTTTTTAAAAACACCTCAGGGACAGTGACTCCACCACTTCTCTGGGCAGATGATTCCAGTGAAGAATTTTTTTCCTACTATTCCACCTAAACTTCCCCTGGTACAACTCAAGAATGTGTCCTCGTTCTGTCAGTGCTGCCTGGTGAAAGAGCCCAACCCCACCTGAGCACAGCCACCTTTCAGGGAGCTGTAGAGAGTGATAAGATCACCCCTGAGTCTCCTTTTCTCCAGGCTGAACAAGCCCAGCTCCCTCAGCCATTCCTCACAGGGTTTGTGTTCCCAGCCCCTCCCCAGCCTCGTTGCCTCCTCTGGACGTGCTCAAGAGTCTCAACATCTTTCCTAAATTGAGGGGCCCAGAACTGGACACAGCATTCGAGGTGTGGCCTCACCAGTGCTGAGTACAGGGGAAGAATGACCTCCCTGCTCCTGCTGGCCACACTATTCCTGGTACAGGCCATGGCCATTGGCCTTCTTGGCCACCAGGGCACACTGCTGGCTCATGTCCATCCTGCTGTTGACCAGCACCCCCAGGTCCCTTTCTGCCTGGGCACTGTCCAGCCACACCATCCCCAGCCTATAACACTGCAGGGGGTTATTGTGGCCAAAATGTGGGACCTAGCACTTGGACGTGTTAAACTTTATCTTCTTGGACTATGCCCATCCAGCCGTCTTTCCAGCTCTCTCTGCAGAGCCCTTCTACCTTCCAACAGGTCAACACACGCTCCCAGCTTTGTGTCATCTGCAAATTTACTAATGAAAGACTCAATACCCTCATTCATGTCATCAGTTAAAATATTGAACAAGACTGGCCCCAGCACAGACCCCTGAGGGATACCACTGGTGACTGATCCCCAGCTGGATGCAGTACCATTCACCACCCCTCTCTGGGACCAGCCATCCAGCCAATTCTTAACCCAGCATAGAGTTCTCCTGTCCTAGCTGTGGGTTGCCAGCTTTTCCAGGAGTTTACTGTAGGGAGGCTTGCTGAAATCCAGGTACACAACATCCACAGCCTTTCCTGCATCCACCAGGTGGGTCACTTGGTCATAAAAGGAGATCAGGTTGGTCAAACATGACCTACTCTTCCTAAACCCATACTGGCTGGGTCTGATCCCCCAGTCATCCTGCAGGTGCTGTGGGATGGCCCTCAAGATGATCTGTTCCATAATCTTTCTGGGCACTGAGGTCACACTGACAGGCCTGGAGTTTCCCAGATCCTTCTTCCAGCACTTCTTGTGGATGGGTGTCACACTGTCCAGTTTCCAGTCACCTGGGACTGCACCAGTGAGCCAGGACTGATGGTCAATTATGGAGTGGCTTCACAAACTCATCTGCCAGCTCCCTCATCACCCTGGAAATGGATCCCACCTGGTCCCATCCATAGACTTGTGAGCATCTAAGTGGCTCAGCAGCACTCTGCTTCCTCTTGGATAACAGGGGGACCACTCTGCTCCCTGACACCATCTACCAGCCCAGGAGGGCAGTTTTCCTGAGGATAACCTATCTTAATGTTGAAAACTGAGGGAAAGAAGGTATTAAGTACCTCTGCCTTTTCCTCATCTTTAGGTACTAAATTCCCTTCTGTATCTAATAGAGAATGGAGGTTGTCCTTGCCCTTCCTTTTGCCATTGATGTATTTATAAAAATATTTTTTTATTGTCCTTCACAGAAGTGGCTAGATTGAGTTCTAATTGGGATTTTGCCTCTCTAATTTTTTTCCTGCATGACCTAGCAACTTGCTTAAGTGTTTCCTGAGATACCTGACCCTCATTCTAAAAGTGGTACACCCTCTTTCTTTTTGTTCCCTTAGTTCTTTCAAAAGCACCTTGCCCATCCAGGCTGGTAATTTTCCTCATTGGCTCATCTTTCAGCACACAGGGACAGTCTGTTCCTGTGCCTGCAAGATTTCTGTTTTGAAGCATGTCCATTGTTCTTAGACCCCTTTGTTTTTAAGGGCTGCTTCCCAAGCAGCTCTCCAAGTAACTCTCCTGAATAAGACAAAATCTACCCTCCGGAAGTCCAGTGTGGAAGTTTAGTTGATGTCTCTCCTTGTTTCACCAAATACTGAAAACTCTATGATTTCATGGTCACTGTGCCCCAGATGGCCTCCAACCACCACATTTCCCACCAGTCCATCTCTGTTTGCAAACAGCAGGTCTAGCACAGTCTGTCCCCTGGCAGGCTCGCTCACCAGCTGTCACAAGGAGTTATCCTCCACACCCTCTAAGGACTTCCTGGACTGCCTCTTCTCTGCTGTGTTGAGTTCCCAGCCAATGTCTGGCAGGTTAAAGTCAAGAACAAAGGCTGGTGATATTGAAACATTCTCCAGCTCTTACAGAATAAATCATCCACCTCTTCTTCCAGGTTAGATTGTCTGTAACAGACTCCCAACCAGGATGTCAGCCTTGTTGGCCTTCCCCCTGATTCTTATCCATAGGCACCAATTTCATCAACATTAATCTTGATTTCCATGGTATTGAGAGCCTCCCTAACACAAAGAGCCACCCCTCCACCTCTTCTCCCTCTCCTGAAGAGCCTGTAGCCATCCAGTGCAGTGCAACATCCCAGCTATGTGAGTCATCTCACCACATTCCTGTGATGGTGACTGCATCATAGCTCTGCTGTTGCACCATGGCCTCCAGCTCCTCTTGTTTATTACTCCTGCTGCCTGCATTGGTGTATATGCACCTCAGCTGGGCTACTGATTTCACCCTAGCTCATGCTTACCACCCTTGGGCCTGCTTCCAGGCAGCCCAGCTGCACCCCCTTCCCCCTTCAAGCTTAGCTGAAAGCCTTCTCAATCAACCCCACCAACTCATGGGCTAGAATACTTTTGCCCTTGATAGACAGATGGATCCAATCTGTCTGTAGCAGGTCAGGTGCTGTGAAAGTTGCCTCATGATCAAAGAACCTAAAATTCTGCCAATGGCATCAGCCCTTAAGCCATTTGTTGATAATGTGCATTCTCCTGTTCCTTTCATCATTTTTCCCCATCACTGAAGGGACTGAGCAGAACACTGCCTGTGCTCCTGCCCCATCAACCAATCGACCCACAGTCCTGAAGTCCCTTTTAATTGCCCTGGTGATCTTCTTTTCAACCTTATCACTGCCAGCCTTGAGTATCAGCAGTGAGTAATAATCAGAGGGCTGAATCAGCCCAGGGAGTCTCTCTGTGATATCCCATACCCAGGGCCCAGGGATGCAGCACATGTCCCTGATGGATTTCCTTCCCTGCCATCTGGCTCACCCTCTAGATCCAGGGTCTCATATCTTTACTGAGTGGCACTTGGCTGGGTGATGGGGGTTGGGAGGAATTTTCATTATGTCCCCAAATAGGAACCCATTTCCACTCCCCTTCATCTACTACCTAGTAGATCTACTAGGTAGATCTATTCCTCCTTCTGCCCGATGGTAGGAGGCATGGGAGTCCTCTGACTCCTGGTGGGGTTCTCTCAGGGATGGAAGGGTGAAACTCCACCAGTCCCTTTCACTTTCCCTAATACTCCTTACTCTTTCTACTTCCTCCTTAAACTTCTTCATTCATTCATGAATGTGAGCAAAAGCAAAACAAGCCCCACTCTTCCCCATCCTGTCTTCCATAACCCAAAGAAAAAGCAGGACCCAAAGAGAAAAAAAAATGCTCCACGATCTCTCTTTTGGATAGAAGAGACAACCAAATTGAAGGCAGCTGCCCAAGGCACTCCCAGCTCATAACAAAATTATTCTTGGAATTGTAGGGAATAATGCAATTACAGAGAACCCAGTCAAAACACCTTAGCTCAAAAACTATGCACTGTAGTTCAGATTGCACTGAAAACCAAGAAACTTTTGCTTAACTTGGCTGCTGCTCAAAATCATATGGGCTTTCCAAATCACGTGTCAGGATATACCATCATCTTAAGCAGCTCAGCCAAATTTCTTTGCGTCCACACCCAAGAGCAGCAGCAGTTCTTCTTCCCCTTCTGCTGTTCCCCTCATTTTGTGGTTACAGATTTTTCTCAAATCAGCTGTTTCAAACCTACAGCTCCCAGTAAGGATTGACAGCAGCTTCTTATGTGACAAAAGCAAATGCTCTCTTCTCTTTTAGATCTAACTCAAATCCATATTGCTCTGCAACTTCTCTTTATATTGTCAAAGCTTTCAATGCCCTCCCTTCCTGAACTGCCATCTTTGGCCTTTACTCTTGTTTGAGTTTCATTTCTCAGAGGAAGGAGAGGAAGATTTTACACTGCAGTGCATCACTACAATAACGCCATCCAAACACTAATAATTAATATTCTGCATGTAACACAGGTGTTAATATAAAATAGATGCAGCATGTAACTAATTTTTCCAGATTCTATAGGTCTGTGATCATACTAATCTGTTTCATATGAAGGACTTATCCATTTACTTTTAGATGAAAGCAAATGTCTGTGATTAGAAAAAGAAAAACCGAGGCAGACAAATACTGGACATATATTCATGAGACTGTAAAGCCTGGAAAAGGCTTGGAAAAATTCTCTAACTGAAGTGCTAGTGAAATACTCTGTAATACCTGATTAATTTTTATGTCTCTCTTTGTAGATATAGAGTTATATCTGTTAATGGAAATTAATCCTAAGAGGAGCTGGCAACCAAAACCACTAAAACAGTTTAGACATTAAAATATAAATGTCCCCTACATCTCTTTGTAATTTAGAAATGAGATTTAAATTGCAGGTAAGTTTTTCATAATGATGGGATTTTGTCCCCTCCGGGTAGTTTTGTCATTGTTAAAAACCAAATGAAAGAACCCCAGAAGATGCTCCCACATGGAGTTACCATTTTCAAAATCATAAACAAACCCCAGAAACACATATCCCATTTGACTTATCTATTTTAGACCATTTTTATCATATAAATTTAGATTACATCTGTTAACAGGAATCCTTTATCCAGTTTTCCATTAATATCCACTAACCTCGCCAGAAAAAAAAAAAAAAATAATGTCCTCCTTTATTTATCTGTTCTAGGTAAAAGGATGTGGAAAACAAACAAACAAAAAATGCACTTTCTAGTACTGTCAGAATCTATGACATCAATAATTTCAGTTCACCAAACCTAAACCTCATTTCTGACATGCATCTTCCTTTTGTTGAGAGTGAAGGAAATTGCAAAATTTCATTTAGCTCAAAGGGACTGAAAATGCAGCAATAATGCAATAGCTATAACAAAGGAACCAACCATTTAGTAATTTTGATATGTCAAGATATTTCATATAATGGCAGTTGCTCTTTCATGGCCTAGTGTTGTAGCCCTCATGGTGGTGCTGTTGAGTTATGACTTTTCAGGTACAGCTCAATGTCCTTCAGCAATCATAAACCCAGACATCTTTGCACTGAGTTGTCAAGCCTACATAAGTCAGTTTCTCTGAGAAAAGAACCCCCTTACTATTGGTGAAAGTATGTTTGATAGATCAGCTAATTAAAATTCTATTTTTGAAATTTTTACCAAGGCACTTTTAAAAATTTTCCTCTGTACTCAAGACACAATCTTAATTCATAAAATCAAATGTCCAAAGCCAAGGCAGCACTGTGCCAAAGACACAGTAGTGGTCAAAACACTCCAGGTGTTCTGAAAGCAATTTGTATCTCAGGAAAAGTGCAACATCTCAGGTTCTTTCAAAACTCTGCCCTCCAAATCTCAGTTGGTTTCCCTGATCCAACTGACCTAATGATCTCCTAATAGCCAGGAAAAATTAATTACAAATCCCACCGGATATTTGTCTGAACTCGTGCCTCTCTGCTGCTATCAGCAGCAGACATAAGGGGACAATCCCTGGGACCTGCACAATGAGGAGCTGTTAATGATGGCTTTTACCATCCTTCTGTCAGGTCAGGCCAGTCCTTCAGCCCAGCCTCTCACTTCTGTTCCAGTCCCCGCATGAAGGGGAATAAAGCAGCAGCAGCACAAACAAATTCAACAAACATTTCATGTGATAGAGAAACATTCCCAGTATGGGCACTGAGGAGCACACCTGCAAAGATTTCTTGAGAAGGCAAATTGTGTCAGCTCTCTCACAGGGGGCGACCCACAACGTGGCTGTAGTGCTGGCACAAAAGGCAGCATAAGGAGGTTGCTAATACCTATTTTCCACCATTTTGAGCAAGGCAAGTAATTACAGTAATTTCACAATTATAAGCCACACCATTTTGACTAAAATTTTGGTCCGAACCTGGAAGGGCGTCTTATAATCAGGTGCAGCTTATATATGGACAAAGAACGAAAAGCTGCTGTTTCAGTTTGGAGGACAGGTGTCTGCTGAGAAAGGCAGGAGCTTCTCTTTGAAATGGAGAATGTAAACCCCCTCCCTCCAAATTATTATAATTTTGAAATCAAGGGGCTTTCAGGCAAAGATATGGGAATTAGGAATAACAGTTCTTTACTAGGGAAATTAAAATAGAAATACAGTACTGCAAAGAAACAACCTCCAAACCCTGACAAAGTCAGAGTACAACCTGACACCCTGTCAGGCAGGGTGTTGGTAGCAGTCCCATTAAATGGTGGCTGCATCCTCCTGCAGTGACAGATGTGGTTCAGTTGGAGCAGTGGTCCTGTAGAAGGTGCAGTCTCCCTCCAGAGGTCCAGTGGTGATGTGGAGAAATCCGGCTTTCCTCTGGAGTCCAGTGGAGAAAGGGGCTCCCTTAGTGTCCCAAAACCTCTTTTTTTATCTTGGTAAGAAATGTTGGGCTCTTCCTCCTGGCTGGAGCAACTTCCAATGGGATGCAGTAATTTTATCAGTCACACAGTGGGACTCAATGGGCCATTAGCAGAAAATGACTCCCTGGAGGAAGGGTGGGTTGTGAAAAGATAAAGAACAATGCCCCACCTGGTTTCAATGGATAGCCCATTAGCAGAATATCTGCCGCTGAGATAAGGATCACTGCCCCCACCCTCAAAAGATGGTGATAGAGTAGATACCTTTTATCACACTCTGTATTGTAACCCAAGACAGTTGCCGACACCCAGACCTGCGGCTTATGATCAGGTGCAGCTTATAATCGTGAAATTACTGTAATCAGACCTGCCATTCCCATTGGTCTGGTCTGGGCAGCACCATCTCAAACCAGACAGACACTGCAGAGCCAACAACAGAAACAGTTGGGGCTGAAGCAGCAGCTTCCAAGAACACTGTTCAGAGGGTAACAGAAAGATGTAAGACTTGTTTAAAGCTTTGGTAAGATGAAAAATGAGATTTTGGGTTTATAAACAAAGACAACTTCTGGAAAAATGGAAAGACTTCTTCGAAGACAGTCTTCTCTGTGGAGGGATTTGAAGACATTCTACATTTCAAGACAAGAGGCTCCTGCAAAGACTTCTGGGAGATAATGGGCAAACACTATGTGCTGGGCTGTTTTCTAGGTAACTTTTTTCCCTGGTAGACACTGACTCACTGAAATACATACATCATTATTCAGTCTCCTTTTAGTAATTTTTTTACCAGATACTTAATGAAAAAATTAAATCAGTAACAATTGCATCATGACTGAACCACCCCTATTATTTCTTGAAGGTCAGTTTCTCAGACAATGAAAAAAAAAACCCATAAAAAAAAAACAGGGAAAGAGAAAATTAAAGAAGTACCTATGGTCTGTAGGAGCCAGAAAGAGTAAGTTCAGCTTTGTCAGGAAAACCCATCAGGGCTTTTCAGAGAGCTGCACTGGATTACATTTTCAAAAGGACTTTAAAGTTTTGGGAGCATATCCCACTGTTAAAAGTGATTTAGACTAACAACCCCAAGCATTGTTGAATGCACTGCTTCACACTGTTTGTCCAGCCCAGTGAGGGGTGGGATTCTTCCACAGCTCCTGACAGATCCAGGTGCAAGGGCTGAAATCCAGGAATCCTGTTTCTACAGCTTCAGGATGGAGGTGACTGGCCCCAAGCAGGAAGAGCAGAGGGGACAGGTGCCTTTCCCAGGTCAGCACAAAGCATCAGTGCAGCAGGACTGTCCTCTCAGGCTGGGCTGGGAACTGGAGCAGCTCCCCTTCTGCTGCTCACGGCTCAGCTACAAAGCAGAACTTCAAGGAACCTGCACCTTCTGTGCTGCAACCCCCTCCAGCAGGGGCCATCATCAGATGCCCAGCCCCAGACTCCCAAAAGCAAGCACAGGTGCCTTGACAGTGGCATGCAACCTCCCTGTGCCACAACCTCTTCTCCTGCTCCAGTCTGTGATTTCTTTCTTGTTCCAGTGAGAAGGTTTTTTAGGAGAGAGGAAAGGCATACAAAATACTTACAAAAGGAATTAAAGTGTTTTATTCCACTTGCATTTTTACAACAGAAAAACTCTTTTAAAAAATTCGCATTTACCATGATATGCCTGACCTAAATTCTTCAATGCTGTTCCTTCATTTTGTGAGACTAGAAGTAAGTCCTAAATGTGTAAAATTTTGAACATGAAACATGAAAATTGATGAACCTATTCATGAGCTGTAGTGTTCACACTTTAAACTGATGGATTTTCTGGTGCTTTGTTTTTATTGACAATAAATTACCATTCTGGGTCATGTAAGAATTTATGAACTTTCACATGGAAGGGCGTGGTAGGTAGGAGTGCAATTTTGGCCTAATAGTTAAATTAGGTAGATGGTTTTACTAAAATATTTTGCATTAAAGGAGCTTTTTATTTAGAATTTCTATTAAACCATAAAAAAATGCAAATCAGTGATTGATGCCTCCAGTTCTCAGTAGCTAGACAAATAAATTTGGTCTAAACAAACTCCAAACTCCTAATAAATGTCCTGTATTCAACCACAAACTAGGTGTCAAACTGGAGTGAGTACACTGATGTAAACTGGTTGCTTTTCTCAGCATAGCTGAAAAATATATACAAAACCCAAGCCAAGCCATTCAGTACATGTACGTTACCCACAAGCAGATTTTAGCAGTAGGTTCTACCTGCTCAAGGTTATTTTTCTTTTATCAAGACCTTGCTTTTCACCCATCCAAATCTCCATTTCAGTTAAGAGAAATGTTGTCAGAATTGTGGGCTGAGTAAGAAATTAATATGCACCCTGACTTCTGGCCAGACATTGGTACCACATAATTTCTTTGCCAGTTCTAATCTGCTGTGCTATCTGCTGTTTGAAGCTCATCTCAGTAAAAGTTTCCTAGGAAACAAAATTAGGCTCACAAATACATCAATGAGAATGGCACCTCAGGTAAGTTTGGTTTCAGCTGATGGAATAGCCCTGCCCCTCAGTTTGCTTACATTCACCAAACCTGACACTGCAAATGGTCCGGAGCTCAGGGGAGTGAAAGGTCTGTACTGCACCTTCTTTGTTCACTGCACATGTCTGTTCTTTGTTCAGAAAGTCAGGTGAACCTTAATGCTTCTGAAAGTATGTCTTCTTTTTCCTGAGCTTTAAGTGGATGCCAGTTATGACAAAACCTGTCAGGATTGCTGCTGTGCCAGAAACTAGGTAGGCAATTCCCAGGAATGGGTTACTTCCGCCACTCCACACCACGGTTGAAAGAATCACATGCTTCCTCCCCTTGAATCTGGTAACAGGGAAATCTGACAGAAGGATGTTAAGATTTCACTAAAAAAGTGTACATTATTTCCAGGAGAAGCGAAAGTAGTGGTTAAATGCTCAAAAAACTTTCCAAGGCATTAAGAGTTTTGAGGTCTGCATTTGCTGCCAAAACTCCTTTAACTGATTGGTGATGTTTCTACTATTCTGGATACAAAAACCCAGCTGGTTTTTGGGAGGTGGTAGGCAGCTGGTGGTAAGAAACCCAGTTATTTTAGATACAGTCTTTATGTGCATGTGGAAATACTTCCTTTTTTAACACTTTGTAAATTCCAGATTAATAAATTTATAGGACTGCTACTGCATAAATTTGCTGTGAAAGCTCAGTTGAAAATGAGCCTTTTGGGAAGCTTATCATGATACTCCACAAAGTCTCTGTCACAGCAGATTCTCACCTCTATCTAATATGTTGTAATCAGAATGCTATATGAGTTTACCTTTCATATCTTCCAAGGAAGCTTTCAGAATGAAACCATGACAGAACATTTAAAACCCCATCTCTATCAGCTGAGAAAGAAGAGAAATTTATGGTCATGTTGACATAACTCCTGCTGACAAAAGCAGTACTTTAGTCAGCAGAGTTCCCACTGTGGAGTGCGAGGGGGCAGCTGCACCAGTACAAAAGCTCCTGTCAGTCAGGACGTGCCCAAATCTCTTGGAGGGCTCTGCTGACACAGGGGTGTTCTGCACGGCTTCTCTGCCAGTTGACCACACAATTCCTATTCACTTCCATCTCCCTGTAACTCTCCAGCAGCCTCAGGGAATCTGAAAGGATACTGTAGGAGATCTGGAAGGTGTAGTTCCCAGCTGGCAGGCCCTGCGCAAAGTGCCGGACCCGTCTGACGCGCCGGTAGAGATTCCTGAAAGTGGCAAAGGCCGACACTCGCATCCAGACAATGAAGTCATCATTCACATAACCATTGTTCCTCTCATCTTCCTCGTCTAACAGATACACTGGTTTCTGCCAGTAAGGGGGTCTGGCTGTCCCTGGGCACGAGGAGACAAAGCAGGAAAGACACTTCCAGTAAAAAGAGTGGTTACTGAGATTCTGGGCCTCACACAACCAACATAGAATATGAGCTGTGGAAGAGATATAAGATATTGTCCAAAATTATATATATGCCAGATAACAGCATCTCTGAGCATGTCCACTTACCTCAAACGTGGATGAATACTTTAACAGTACCTAGGGGCTGCCACACATTAGAACCTTCAAGCACAGGAAAACAAAGTGACTTGCATGAGCAAGTCTGTTTATTCTGGATTCTTGTCTCTTCGGCAAGCAACATGCTCTCTACATTGAGGAGTTTGCCTTCATTTTTACATATTAATATATTCCTGTACAACAAGAAAGGCACCTTTTTGCAGTCTAATTGCACAGCCTATGACATTTAGAATCTGTCCCATGAAAATACATATATAATTAACTCTTGCATATTGTGCCCTGTACAGGACTGCCTTGATCCACAACAGCTGGCTTTTAGCTCCACTTCAATAGAGATCAACCATAACAAGGAAACAGCCCTAGGAAGCAGGTCTGAAAGAACTAGTGACAAGGGCAGCCTCTCATGTCTCACAACTGCCCAAGAACCTACAAAGGCAAGGAGGAAAGATGGGACATGCAATTCTCCTTCACAAATGTTTTCAACAGGAAAAAAAAGCAACTGCATCCTTGACTTTAGCTGGACAGATTAAGCATTACAAACACTATTAAGAAGGGTGCTGATGTGGGCTAACTTCAGTCTTCCAAAACCATTTTCTCTCAATTTCTATGGTCACTGATTAAAAGGTTAAAAGTTGCTATTTTGGCTAAATGTGCCTTCTGCTCTCAATCACACTCTAAAGCTGCTTCTTTAACTTGCTTTGGGAGATGTTTCTCCCAAAGGTGATTTTTCTCAGAATGGGAGACACATTAAGGGGGAGATAGGGAAGCCATTTAAAAATAAGAACCACCATTCTTACCTGCAAATGCAGAAGAGAGATTGTATAACTCAGGATTGCGAAATTTCACATTTTTATCTGTCCACCAACTGTTTCCAGTCTTCAGCAGTGGCACTTGAATCACAGATGAGTTACGATTGTAAAAAAGATCAATAGTATCTGCAGGGAATTCAGTAAGCAACATCTGTGAGTCAAAGACAGTAATTCTAATTGCCAGCATGACTAACAAAAAAATGTCACACTGAAGCATCTTTCAAGTGGATAGAAAACCTGAATGTCCTGGGAAAGGTTTCATCATGTGTATGGGACACTGCATATTTCACAAGAAGAATTAAAGTACAGTAATTTCACAATTATAAGCCGCACCATTTTGACTAAAATTTTGGTCCGAACCCAAAGTGCGGTTTATAATCAGGTGTGGCTTATATACGGACAAAGAACGAAAAGCTGCTCTTTTAGTTTGGAGGACAGGTGTCTGCTGAGAAAGGCAGGAGCTTCTCTTTGAAATGGAGAATGTAAACCCCCTCCCTCCAAATTATTATAATTTTGAAATCAAGGGGCTTTCAGGCAAAGATATGGGAATTAGGAATAACAGTTCTTTACTAGGGAAATTAAAACAGAAATACAGTACTACAAAGAAACAAACTCCAAACCCTGACAAAGTCAGAGTACAACCTGACACCCCATCAGGCTGGGTGTTGGTAGCAGTTTGATTAAATGGTGGTGGCAGTTCTCTTGCAGTGACAGATGTGGTTCAGTTGGAGCAGTGGTCCTGCAGAAGGTGCAGTTTCCCTCTGGAGATCCAGTGGTGATGTGGAGAAATCTGGTTTTCCTCTGGAGTCCAGTGGAGAAAGGGGCTCCCTTAGTGTCCCAAAACCTCTTTTTTTATCTTGGTAAGAAATGTTGGGCTCTTCCTCCTGGCTGGAGCAACTTCCAATGGGATGAAGTCATTTTATCAGTCCCACAGTGGGACTCAATGGCCATTAGCAGAAAATGACTCGCTGGAGGAAGGATGGATTGTGAAAAGATAAAGAACAATGGCCTGCCTGGTTTCAATGGATGGCCCATTAGCAGAATATCTGCCGTGGAGATAAGGATCACTGCCCCCACCCTCAAAAGATGGTGATAGAGTAGATACCTTTTATCACACACTGTATTGTAACCTTGGCTTATAATCAGGTGCGGCTTGTAATCGTGAAATTACTGTACCAGAGTCTTAGAACTTCTGAAGTTTTAAAGCCTGAACATTTCCTACTAATCCCTGTGTGTGTTGTGCACATTCCTCATGTCCATCAACTCCTGTGGGAGTCATTTATTTGCAAATCTCTTTTTGAGCTCTCTAGCTAGTTACAGAAGTGACTGTCCTAGTTATTTTCCCCTAGAATTTCTTTGACAATTGCCCCAAAACTTTGCTATACATGATGTGTTTTCAGCATCTAGGGTAGAGGTAAAAGCACAATCAAGGGAATCCACTCCTTTAGAAAAAAATTTGCTTTAGTTTTATGCCAGTTAGAGCTTGCTTACCAACTTGGACACAAGCACTTTCTTAAATCAAAAACCATTTAGTTAAAATTGTGCTTAGCCACGCCATCCAGTTTCAGTGGGTGAAGAGTGCCTGTTTTTATCCATAACAATTTTCCTACATAGATTAGTTTAACATAAGGCAAAAACATAGGACTCATTAACAGCTCTGTAAACCCCTAGGCAGCCAATGGCATGATGGGCAGGGATAATCAGACGATACAGATGGGGAGGGGTTGCCTTTTAGGAGACATGAGAAGCACAACTCAGCTGCATAAGCATCAATGAAAACATAATATTTTAATTTCTTCCTACAAAACCTGTGTTCACACAGCTCCTTAAAGCTCAGACACACTCTTCTGGGGAAGTGACTCTTCTGTGGCCCACTACATCCCCAGCTATTTGTCACCACTTCATTAACAGGAGTTGCAATGCTCTGAGCTTTTCCTGCTCAGTTGTCTCCCTCACATGCTCCAGAACAGCATGGGCTGCACACAGCTGGGCTCTGCTGCCCTAGGTCTGAGCCCAGCCCAGTAAATAACACTTCCAGGGCAGCAGGTGGGTGGACAGGCAAACAAAAATCAAATGTATCTAGAAATTACTGAATGCAACTGGCTTTCACAAGTCCCCTGGTGTGGGTGGCTCAGCTGCTTGGAAAGAGCTGCTGCCTTGCCAAAACCTGCTGCATGGAACAGGTTAAAAAAAGGGTGCAGGGAGTAGTAGAAATTGGAAGACAAAAAAAGATGGGGTAGCAGAGAAGAGTCTCTACAGTTTTTTTGTTGCTTTTCCTTCCAAAGATACATTCTGAAATCTCCCAAGTGTATTCATAAGTAGATTATGCCCACTAGGTTACAACAAAGATCAAATCCAGGATCAAATTAAGACTATGTATGCTTCCAGCACTTTAAGAACAGCATATAATTGTGGGAAGGCAGAATCTGGGCTCTCCCATCACTGTATAAGAATGTGCTTTTAGCAAGGAAGTACATAAAATCTGTTGTATCCTGGCTCCTTATTTCAAGAGGGTCTAAATTCATCACTCCTGCTGTACACTCACACAGAAGAGGGCCTTAGAAAATGAGAAATCTCCCTGTTTCCAAACAAGGGCCAAGTTACTAAAGAGTACGAGCCCCATATTCACCAGAGCAGCACCACCAAACAAACCCTTTTGGTGGGAGGAAGAAGAGACCTTGCAACACACCAGGTCTCTCCTGGCCTGGGGTAAGGGAATAGTGTCAAGAGGGAACCTGAGCAAGGGGCAGAGGGAGGTGCCCACCTACCATTGAACATGCTGTTGGCAATGGCCCCGCACGGCGCCATCGGGGTCCCGTTCCTGTAGGTGCTGAAGGGCGCACAGTAGCTCCTCTGGATCTGTGTTCAAGGTCACACAATAATCAAGCACACACCCAGGGTTTGGTTTCAATTTGCTGGTGTCCTCCCACGCCTTCTGAAAAGCCACTGAACGATTAAGTCTCCAGTACCTTTTGGTCACACTACACAGACATCCAAATGAAGGGGTCTGTAGTTCAGGAACAACTTCCACATCTAGGCACAGAAACTTAAGGTCTTCCCCAAATTTTGCTGCTGACTTGCAAGCTCCAGAATACAAAAATAGGTTTGGGGATCTGCTATTGTAAAATGACTACAACTGAAAATGTACCAGTGAAGCCTTGGCTTACCCTAGAATGTCCTTCTTTTTAATTCTGACCTGGGCTGCATTAGTGCTGGAGAACAGCAGATGTAGTCAGCCACATTACTGCAGTTCAACAAGGGTAAATCTTGATGTATGAAGATACAGAATGAAAAACAGAAGTCCACCTCAGTTTTATCACATCTTTCCTATCCCATTTTATAAGAAACTATAAATCTTCAGGTTTCAACACAGGAACACTTTCAAGTAACTCCAATGACCTAAGTATCTGATTGGCACAAAAGCCAAAGGCAGTTGCATCTGGATGCAAACAAACAAGCTGACAGGACACCTGGAGAGTTGTAGGAAGCATTTTACAGAAATGAGGAACATGTCTGGAGAGTTGTAAGAAACATTTTACAGAAACAACAGATTATCATGGCACAACCATCATATATACTGAAAGGACATGTGAACTACGCGTATATTAAAAAATGCTACTTTTAAGCCAAAGAAAATATGCTTTAGATTTATAAGTAAAAGAACCTGAATGCCATGATTGCATTCTCCAGTTTCTTTGTGCAGTCTGCTGCAGGTGATGCTGTCTACTCCCTCCTTAAACCTCTAAATTGCATACTTACAATGCTACATATCACTTATTTCAGAACAAACCTTTTCCTACTCCTTGCGCACTTCCAAAGCTGGATGGCAAAACTAAAGACTTAGAATAACTTAATTCTCTAACCCTATAATAAAAGCACAGTTTAAAACACTTCCAGCCAAGAAGACGGACAACACAAGAAGGAAAAGCTTTCTGTATATTTATTTGAAAAAGACAATGTATTCTAAATCAGCATCACAAGGTGCAGGTTTGAGAGCTGCAACACAGGACTGACATCTTTTATTTACCCCCCCAACCTTCCTCTCTTATTAACTTATTAGACATAATGGCCCTAACAAGCATAAAAGCCAGGACCAAACACTGAAAATCTGTACTTTATTATTCCCTAGAGCCAACTAAACACACTTACAGTTCTGCCTAGTTAGCTCTCCATATGGTCAAAGGCACACCTGCTGGAAGTGCTGCTGATCTCACAACATAAAAAGAAAACTTACATTTACATTTCGGCCCAACAGTTGGGCGTCACTTCTTGACATCACGTATCGACGGTGGTTTTGATAGAAGTTTTGCAGACCATAGTACATAAAAACATCACCCTAGAATCAAGGAATAAATCCCTTCAATAAGGAGAGTTCACAAAACCAATGAGAAATCCTATTACTTGCTAAAAAAGAGGAGAAGAGAATACTCAACTTATATAAAAATGTCTTTAACTATACCCTAAGCAATACAGTGTCATGGGCTAGAATATAATCTTCACCCTAATGATAAGTGTTTATGTTTTGGCACAAAATTAGCATAATTTAAATCACTGAACAAAACCTAAAATAAAAATGCCTGATAATTATTTTACTCAAGACGGCATGGCTGGCCATGAACTTGTAATGATTATGAATCATATTGTAGAGACAGATATTAATTTTCCACAAAAGAAGGTGCAAAAACCTTCACATTAAAAGGAGAATGCTAGGCAGGTAAATCACACATGAAAGGTAATTATGCAACTATAAAAAAACCTGTTACTCGGTTAAATTAATTTCTCATCTCAAACATCACTGTAATCTGAAGAATTACAAAGTATTTTAACAGCCTCATCAATACTGAAGAATCCTAAAGTGAATTTAAATTGCACCGTAATTTTAAGGAATCATTTATTCAGTACTAAGCATAAGATCTCTTTGGCAGAACACGAAGCATTTTAATAGTCTCAACAACACAACCTGGTAGTTTAAGGCAGGAAACGAAGGATACATTTTCTGGAAGAAACTTCAGAATCACATTGCTAGACTTGAACTATTTCAAGGACCTTGGGGATTAGCAGCACAACCCTTGTAAAAATGACTGCAGGGGTCTACTTATGTAAAGTGGTCAGAGCTTCAGATTCCCTTCCCACTGGAGAGCTTAGCAGAGCAGCAACAGCCAACCCCAGGCCAAGGGCAAGTCTTTGCCTCTGACTCAGAGAGAGACACAGAGAGAGGTCACCTCCACAGTCAAACACAATTTCCTCCACCCGCTTCTTCTCCTTGGACATCTCCCAACCAAGGAGCCTGGTCCTGGTTTTAAATACCAAAATGAACAACAAAGGCAAAAGTGTAAAAGCATTACATGCTCTGAAAAAGTACAAAGCAAATTTAGTCAGGAGCTCTACAGAACAGAATTACTCTTTAATCATTTAGGGATATAAGTAACAGGTGGTATGCAGCAACTTGAGTTGGTTTTTTGCACCCACTTACCAATATATCTTCCTTTAGTGTGAAATTAACAGAACAGTGGCATTCCTTATTCCAGTTAGAGGAATTTTCACGGAGTTTTGAACAGTCTGAGCACTTATCTGAATAATCTATCTGTCAGAGAAGTGAACAAGCAAAGATATTGTCATAAAGGACATGCTCATAGGAAAAGGTTAGTGTTTTAGGTCTGAGGCTTCTCAGAGCCGTTCTCTTCTAAGTGACTCTGGACTGCCAAAAACATTGTTGAAAATGAAGAGGCAAAGTGATGACTTGGCCTCAATGAACAACCACTAAACTTATCCCTAGTTTAAAGCTGGTTTAGAGCCCTTTGATGACTGTTGCAGTACTTTCACATCTGCCCCTTGGCAAAGGAGTGCTGAGTGAAGAACGCTCCTGCACCTTGGGCTGGCTGACCAAGTAGTGCTTGACAAATCCCCACATGCATCATGGCCCACCCACTCTGAACAGCCTGGCTGTAGTGCTGAAAGTTGGCTCCAAACAGGAGTCTATTCACAACACCACAGGTTGTTCTCCAGGAGGGATTTAAACATTAAGGCTCTCTGTATTTCAAGATTTTGCCCCAGCAAACATGTATGTTCTTATAGTGTCAAACACTTTCTGAGGGATTTGCTTATTTCCCTTCAAAACCCCAGAAAATGATGACATTTTGGTTTTAGCAGCCAGGGGCAGTAATTATCATGCATATTTCAGATATTACCACCCAGTTAATCACCCAGTACTCTGACTTTATTGATGACAACTGTCCCTGAAGATTTTCGTAGGAATACCAGTTGCTGGACACATGTCCAAGGCATGAAGCCATCTTTATCTGGAAGCAAAAACTCAAAGCTTTTATTCTCCAAACCTGGCCTGGTTTCTTCTTTTACCACTCCCAAACCAACCTGTATTTCTCTGACGCTGTTTGCAGCCAGGACAAGGCAGACTCCCACAGTGAGGCAGAATGCCCCTGTCAGAAAGAAGGTGGAGAGCACAGATGCAATGGTGAGCTGGGGTTTCCAAGCTGGTAGCCTCTGCTGTTTGAATGCACTGTTATCTGGACACCTGGAAGGTTTGGCTTCTTCTCTGGGAAGAAAACTTGTCGTGTCTTCCATTTTCTTCTTCTTGGTGAGAGAAAGGAATAATATCTTTGTGCTGGAGAGTGCTTCAGCTGAGATACTGTCTATTGTTGGGAGACTGTACTCTTTGTTCAAACTTGCATCATGGTGAGGAATTACTTATTAACTACACCTCTCTCTTCCTTGTTTTCTGTATTTGTGCCTGGATCACCATGATCAGCTTGTACCAATCAAGTGATAGTGTACTTTGATCAGGGTGTCCAGTTCATTCCTCCTTCCATAGCTGCCCAGCTAACAGGCACTACATACAATGAAAGGAGTTCTGCTCCAGCTGCACTGGAGCTCACAGGGAGGACTGCAGGTGCTGAGACAACACTGAACAGAGAACATTGCTTTGGAAGACCAAACCAATTTTCTTAACCTATTATACTCATTGCTATTGACTGAGATGCAATTCAAGGTTGTAAAAAGGTCGTGTGTTTTTATCACAGAAGGACAATTCATTTCTAAAATATCCAATTTGGATCAATGGCTTTCCAAGATACTGATGATTTTCTCATCTCTGTTAATCTCATTCTCTGAAAAAGAATCCATCCATTCCCTACTATCCGCAATGACAAAAGAATCACCCAGAGATCACCTCATTTTAATTTAAATGGACAGACATAAGAATACTTCTTGCACACTTGAACAGTTTAACCAAAATAAAATCTCAGTATAATACACAGATAATTTCTCATGTAAAAGCAAAAAGCAGCATTTGGCCAGCTCTAGAACAGATAGGTGAAAAACACCTTTTTAACATGTTATTGAAATTCATACAACTTTTTCAAAGATGCCCAAGGGCAAGAACTGCATTACCACTCCCATGAGAGAAATACGTGTCTCGTTTGGGACAGCACAGGGAGGGAACATAAAACTGAGCTGTGCAAAGACATTCACACCCATGTTTGCTCATCTTCAAAGTCTTACTAGTGACATATAGTAGTAAATCTAGCAGGTGAAAGTAGTGTAACTCTGACATTGTTCCTGCAATAAAAATAATACTAGAACTACAAACAAAACTTCTGGGTTTTTATTAAAAGAAAACTTAGAAAAAGTTGCAATGTGCCTTCTGTATTGAGACCTCTGAAAAGTCAAAATTCAGTTGCAGGCAGGATAATAGTAAAACACAGCTGCAAATTACTTCCTTGTTGGTAAACTCATTAAAAGAGTCCCAGCTTCACAGATCCATCTCTGCACAGCTTTATAATACTCTTCTCCAGCAGGTCAATTGTTTCTTTCTTTATCTGAAGAAAACAAAAATCAAAGAAAGCATAAGAAGTTACTGATAATGATACCATTCTTTATTTACTCAGGCACCTTACTACAGGACTAGAAATTAAAGAAGTGATTCCTGCACAAGGTCCTGTGGGACATTTCTGTTTTTTAAAACACCCACCATTTACTCTGCAGCCCTGAAGTTCCATTTCACATGGCTGCAGAAAGGTTGTCATTGGCAGAGTTGATAAAGCACACCACAGCAAAAGGCCCATCCTGGGCTGCAGAATCCCTACAGGACTTTCCAGAGTAACAAGTAGCATAAAGCAGATCAACAGCAGTGCAACAGGCACAGCCCTGTCTGTGTCTGAGACACCTGAATCAAAGTAAGCATGAAGGTCAGGTCTGCCTCTGCTGCATACAAAGTACTTTGGTTTATGACACTGATATGGCTGTAGCTTATGGCTTATCTAAAGATAAAACAAATGTATTACAGAGCAAATATTGACTACATATTTCAGAGGGAACACAAGATTCTTTATCACCATGGTTAGTCCACAGTTTCCTTATAGCTCCCTCTTACCACTTTTAAATAACTTATATGCAGGTTTTCTCTTTTGTGTTTCCACTTTGCAGAGGAAAAAATGAGGTAAGAAATCCCAGCCAGTCTCAATTTCAGACTGGATGTGCTACACGAAGGTTCACTTGTGACTTTCTATCACAAGTCCATTTCTCACAAACCTTTTGTTTTCATGAAGTCTGAAACTTAGCATATTTTCAAATATACTGAAGGCTTGGTGTGTGCATTGTTTGCAAACAATACAATATTGGGTTTTGTTGGAAAAAACTTCACTTAAATCTTTGGAACAGCTCTTTATTGCCATCACTCTCTGTACAAAAAGCCTCTAAAGCAGGAAGCTTGTCCTTTGGTCAGATCAAAAAGTACAGTCCATTTTTAGCTACACCTTTATGGCTTACTTCAATTCCAGTGTGCCAAGACAAAGTCTGATAAACTCATTCACTCCTCCTGTGGTTTCTTTGGAAGATTTCATCTCCTTCTCTCTCCACTGTTTGCGATGAAGGAAGTGGGAGACAGAAACAGAGAATGAAAAAATCCAGCAGCATTAATTAATGAGATGCTGAGGCAGCTGACAGAGCAGTGGATCAGGGCACCGTCCCCTGCGTGGATATGATGGGATATAGAACTGCCACATGGGAAGATCCACAAGTTTTTAAATTAATGTATTTATTAGAATATACCACTGTGTACAGAATTCTTCACTGAACATCAGGTGACTACAAAAACAGCAAGTAAAATGGACACGTGCTTCCAGCTGTTCTTTATTTTGTTGTAAATACAATGAAGTCTAGCAATGTTGCACCTTAAGTATGAAAAGAAATTACAGTAATTTCACGATTCCAAGCCGCACCTGATTATAAGCCGCACTTCCAGGGTGTTGGCAATGTTTCGTTTTTCCTCCATATATAAGCTGCACTGGACTGTAAGCCGCACTTTTGTTCGCAGTGAGGATCCCCGCGCAACTTCCACAAAGTTGCCAACTAGTAACAGAATCACGGGAATGCGGGGTTTACTGGCTTGGGCCGTGCAGGCTTGGCCCAGTTTCCCCCTCCCTCGCCAGGGAGCTGCCCCGGCCTGGCCCGGCTCTCCCCTCCCCTGCTGGCCCCGGCCCCGCTCCCCCGCGGCCGCCAGGGGTGGCCCTGGCACTCCTCGGGGCAGGGCGGGCTCGGTTCAGCTCAGGGCTGCTGCGTGCTCGCATTTCCGGTTGGCAAATTTCTGAACTTTTTTTCATATATTGGCCGGTCCGGAATACAAGCCGCACTTCGGATTTGGACCAAAACTTTAGTCAAAATGGTGCGGCTTATAATTGTGAAATTACTGTACTGATCATTGAGGTTTGCACTGAAAATAGGCCAGTATGCTGAGTTTCTAATCTTAAGTGTACAAGTTTGCCTCCATAAGTAACACAGGTGAAATAAATTAGTACATCAAACAGTCAAATCTCTGAATTGCCTTTGGTACAGTATTTCCTCTCCTTGGGAAAACTTACGACTATTCATAGCATGTATTTGACATTTTTGTACAAAATCAGAAAAGCTGGCTAAGACTGCGTTCCATATTTGAAGCCCAAATGTTGCTAGAACATTCCATTGGTTTATATGTGACGTTAAGATGCCTTATGACCAAAACTTTATTTGGGTGTCTTTTGCTGTTGGCATTCCTTATATGTAACTTTAAGGAATCTGCCTGATGTCTGCAGTGAGATAAATACCTGCAAGGTATCCACTTATAAAGCTCCAGTGTCAAAAAACCTTCCTTTATGATGTGTTACCTGAGTCAAGAGCAGTTTGACGACTCTTCTGTAATTACATATTCACTATTCTTTAATCACGCAATTCACTATTCTTTAATCACATATACATATCTATTGCTTATCCTAACACAACATATGATGGTGTAATGTGTTTACTTACCTGGATTTAACTTGAACTAAACTTTAATTTTTCATGCTAGCCTTATGATTTTGCCTTAATAAAACAGACTTGGAGTCATAACTTTTGGCCTGTGTTTCTAGACAGACGCACAGAACTGCTATGATGCTGCCTACAGTGAGCTGAAAGATATAGTTGAGGTTTGCAATAGCCCAAAATGAAATACTGGCAACATACTCTTCATTTCTTGCAGGTGGATCACGTATGGTCTACTTTATGGATATTGACGTCTGACTTTGACTTAAAAAATCTATCTCACTGCCATCAACACCATTTGTACTGCCTGTGAGTTTGTACTGTACTGCCTGTGATTTCACATCTTCTGTTCTTTAAAAAACTTACAGGTAAGTGCAAGCACCATACAAAAAAAGCCTTATGTATTAACCACAAGAGGGAGCCTCCTTGCCTCCAAAAAATCAAAGGTAGGTTTTTTTCGCTACTTCATTTCTTCAATGTAATTTTTTTGTTTGTTTTGTGTATGTGGGGCTGTAAAATGCAGCACATTCAAATACTTCGACAAATACAGATATGGATTAATGACTGATAATTTGTTTCACTTGTGAAACAGCCTAATGTCTATATGCAAAAGAGGTTCTTTTCCCTGGAGATTCCTTCTAAGTATGGGCCTGCTCTAAATGTACAAAACCTGAAGACACTGTGCAGGAAATTGAGAGCTTTCTAACAAGCACTAATAGAGGAAACTGTCTCTTCCTCCGACTCGAAATAGGTGATGCCCCACAACATACTATAAACATAGCTTGTTACAGCAGGAAATATAAAAGCTGGATTATAGAACTAAAAAGAATTGGGAGTTATCTTAGAAGGAATGTACAGATTATGGATGGCTCTAAGTTGTTTGTACCCTACCTCTTGTCAAAATAAAACAAGAAAGAAAAGAAAAAAAACAAGAAAGGAAAGAAAAAATCAAGAGAACTGTCTGTAGACTTACTCTTATGATGTTATCTTACTCTCAGGTGGAGAAACATAGATGTTTAGCCATACTTTTGTTTAGTTTTGAGGAAACTTTCCACTGAATCACAGAGAATATGCTGAGTTGGAAGGGACCCACAGGAATGAAGTCCAACTCCTGCCTTGCACAGGACACCCCAAGAATCACACCCTGTGCCTGAGAGCATCGGTCAAACACTTCTTGTGAACTCTGCCAGGCTTGGTGCTGTGACCACTTCCCTTGGGTGCCTGTTCCAGTGTCCAACGACCCCCTGGATGAAGAACCTTTCCCTGATATCCAACCTAAACCTCCCCTGACACAACTTCAGGGCACTCCCTCAACTCCTGTCCCTGACCACTGCAGAGAAGAGATCAGTGCCTGCCCCTGCTCTCACCCTCACAAGAAGCTGTACCTGCACTGAGGTCTCCCCTCAGTCTCCTCCAGGCTGAACAGACCAAGTGCCCTCTCAGCCCCTCCTCACACGGCTCCCCCTCAAGGCCCTTCTCCATCTTGTGTTGTGGCACCCAGAACTGCCCCCAGCACTCGAGGTGAGGCCACCCAGCTCAGAGTAGAGCAGGACAATCCCTCCCTTGCCTGGCTGTGATGCTGTGCCTGATGCCCCCAGGACAGGGTTGCCCCTCCTGGCTCCAGGGCACTGCTGACTCAGGTTTAACTTTCCAACGACCAGGACCCCAGGTCCCTTTCCATGGCACTGCTTTCCAACATCTCCTTCCCCAGTCTGTCTCTACAGCCAAGGTTGCCCCATCCCAGGTGCAGAATCCAGCACTTTCCCTTTGTTAAATTTCTCACAGTTGGTGATGCCCAGCTCTCATTTGCTGAGGTCTAGGACTCTGTACAAAGTCCTCCCACTGAGGGAACTTCCTGGGGACAGGTAGAACATTCGTTGAGCATAAACAGGGGAAACTCACAGCACAACCATAAAAGTCACAGTTGTGACTTGCAACAACAAAGCAAAAATTCTCTTTCTGGAGGTACAGTAATTTCACGAATACAAGCCGCACCAATTTGACTAAGATTTTGCTCCTAAACCGGAAATGCGGCTAATAATCAGGAGCGGCTAATACAACCTCAGAAGTGCCTGCCAGAGTGCTGAGCCGAGCAGCTGCAAAGTCGGCATTTTGCGATTGTTACAAATCGCTACTCTGTTGCACCGCGGGTGGAGCCTGGCTCCCTGTAGGCAGCACGGGGGGCGGGGAGAGAGGCGGGAGAGCTCTCTTTCCTCCTCTGCCACAGCCCAGGGGAGAGACGGGGGGGGCCCGGCGCCGCCACTGCTGCGGCCCGGGGAGGAGAGGGGGGACCCGGGCCGCCCCTACCGCAGCCCGGGGAGGGGGGGGAAAGCCCGCGCCGCCATTGCTGCGGCCCGGGGAGGTGGGGGGAAGCCCGCGCCGCCATTGCTGCGGCCCGGGGAGGGGGGGGGAAGCGCGCGCCGCCATTGCTGCGGCCCGGGGAGGGGGGGGAAGCGCGCGCCGCCATTGCTGTGGCCCGGGGAGGGGGGGGAAGCGCGCGCTGCCATTGCTGCGGCTCGGGGAGCCGACGGGAGCCCCGCGCTGCCATTGCTGCGGCTCGGGGAGCCGACGGGAGCCCCGCGCAAGCCATTGCTGTGGCCCGGGGAGCTGACGGGAGCCCCGCGCAGCCATTGCCGCGGCTCGGGGAGCCGACGGGGTGCTTTGTCCCCGCCCGCCGCCGCCGCGGCAGGAGCGGGGAAACTCCGTCCCTGCCCGCCGCCGGCGCCACGGGCGCGGGAAAGCTCCGTCCCCGCCCGCCGCCGCTGCCGTAGGAGCGGGGGAAGCTCCGTCCCTGCCTGCCACCGCGGGGCAGCGCCGACCCGGGGTGACCGAGCCCAGTGGCAGCGGCGGCCGGCCCCGAGCTGCAGCACCGGGCTGGGCCACCTGGCCCCGTCAGCGGCCCCTAGCGGGCCGAGCCTGCACAGCCTTAGCTCAGCCAGTAAACCCCGCCCTCCCGCGGTTCTGTTACTAATTGCACGCTGGTCCTCGCTGCGAACGACAAAGCGGCTTATATTCGGGTGCGGCTTATCTATGGACAAAAACCAAAATGTTTGCCAACACCCAGTGATGCGGCTTATATTCAGTGCGGCTTGTATTCGTGAATTTACTGTAATTTTGAGACTTCAGAGTACAGACTTCTCAGTCAATGTGAACATCTTTGTGCTCCTCTACCACTGAAGACAGCTTTACAGAAAGAAAACCTTACTGACCAAGACTTGAGAACTACCAACAAAAGTAATGAATACACAGAATATAATATATACAGGTGCTTATAAAATACCTCAGGGATGTCCACCATTCTCCTTAGTTTCTGATCTCTCCAGTTCCAATCCAGAATCATATATTTCATGGAGTTCAAGCACAGGGCATCTAAAAAGACAACATAAATTTGATTACCAGGATAACATGACATGTACTTATCAAAATGATTTTTGGCTTTTACATCTTTTGCTCTCTGTTTCCAAGGAAACTAATCTTTGAACACTTAAGTACTACATTTGCTAGTTGGAAACTAATGCACTGACACTGCAACCTCCCTTAGCCACATAATCCCATGCCTTCTTGGAAGATAAACACAAAAGCAGAATAACTACTGTTGCCAGACTTGTCAAGAGCTTAACATCCTGCCAGAAAGTAATTCCTCAAGCTTCCTCTTGATGAAACTACAGGAGCTGAATTTCCACAGCTGATGTCACTGGTAAGTTACAAGGATTCTAACCTGAAAATTGGTATTAACAGGAACAGACAGTGTTCAACAATTTACAGGACAGGGTGCTATGTGAATATGAGTTAGGTCAGTGGTGCTGCTGAAGAATTCCTTTATCCTTCAAATAAATGGTGGTGAAAAAAAAAGATCCTTTCTGAACTTGCTTTTCAGCCATCCTCCTATTTTTTCCCTGGTCTTCTACATGATGCCCAACATTTTTTCCCATCAGTTTTGATTCCTCTCCCTTCTCTAAGTGACCTGGATCTGCAATACTAAACCATAAAAAAGAGAATTAGAGCTTGGGATAAAATTTAATACTTCCAGGGATGGGACATTCACAGTTTCTCTGGGAAATCTGTTACAGTGCCTCACTGCTCTCAAGGCAATGTGGTGATGTGCTGAGCACTAGAATTTAATGCTGGTGGAAACAACAAAATTATGTTACTCCTGCACTCTTTTGGAAGGAGCAGTAGAGTCCCAAACCACTGCCAGTCCCTGACAAAGAGACCACAGTCAGAGCAAGACAGTGTCTTGCATAAGAGGAATGGAAAGAATTGCCTTATCATCTTGTCATTTTATTGTTTCTTTTTCTTTGTGTACATACTGTCTACTGAGTAAGTAAAAATACTGAAAATTTGGAAAGAGAAAAGATTTATAGAGAATAATTAATTTTATTACAGGCAAATGAGGAATAAGATCAAATCAACAAGCAGATCTTCAATGCACCCCTCACAAAAGTTTACACTGAGCTCAGAGTGACATATGATACAGTGACTTCTGCTACTATTTCCTTTTGATCCACTTGCAGTGTTTGGTTTCCTGAAGCTTTAATTCTCACACTGTGGTTTTGCAATCACTTTCAAGTCAACATAAATCAGTATTCCTGCCAAAAGAGGAAGTCTCCCACCTCTGCCTGCTCATTACCTGATTTTGTGTGCACACTGGTTTTGGTTTAATTGGGGTCATTTCACTGAGCTGCCAAATAGACTCTGGGGCTTGCACAGGGAGCAGGAAGGGGGAATAAGCACTGACTGGTGGGTGAGAGGAAGCATTAGTCTGCCTTTCTCTGCTAATACTGGCTTATGCCAGTGTTGTGGGTTGTCGAGGTTTAGAAATTTTTCCCATTATTATGTTAAGCTAGCCGGGATGGCTCTCCTATTAGCCGTTAAGAGCTGGAGACAAAGGACTAGCTGAAGCAACCTGATGGCCCCATTAGGGAAAGGTGGAGTCCTGCTTTTGTTTTTGGCAAGTAAGAGGACACTGGGGGTAGGAGAACTGGTACAGCTCGCTGGTCGAACTCGAGGAGAGAGGTTCCTTTTCTCCTGTTGGGATCAGGCTTCTTGGATTTGGACTGCTAAAACTTCCTGCTTCCTCTGAACAACTGGGAACTGGGACGCCCATGGTGAGCAGAATTCCTTCCTCACCCTTTCTTCCACCTGGGGCGGTGAGGCCACCTGGCCCCCTCCCCTGCCCCTGCAGCAGCCGCGACTGGGAGACCGCCTGCCCTGCTCCATCGGAGAGCCATCGGTGACTGAAAAAAAGGGACTGGGACTGAATTCCGTTCTGTTCTGTCACTGGTTTTTTTTTTTCTTTCATATAGCTGATGCTGTTTTCGTTTGTCTTATAAATATATCAGTAAAGAACTGTTATTCCCAACCTATACCTTTTTTGTGCCTGCGAGTTCCTGAATTTCCTTTTCCTGGTAATACTGTCCCTTTAAACCGGGACAGATCTTGGCGCCCAACGTGGGGCACGAGGTTAAGGAATAACAGTTCTTCAGTTGCCTGAGATTGTTTTTTTTTTTTTTGTTTGTGTGTTAGCAACATGTGGTCCAGTTTAATCTGGTTTGGGCTGCACGTGTTCATACATGTATATCTCCCATTTGCAAACCCTTACAATAAGCATGGGCCCTGTAACTAATGCTACTGTGACTGTTATCGAACTTGCTTTATGGGTTGATAAGGTGAGGAATTCATGGATTTTTAACTTCCTTTGGACGGCGGGTACATGGATTCAGGGATACCACACACTAAATGCATGTTTTTGGGATTACTTTAATAATGGCACCTACTGTGAGGAAATAACACCAGGGGAAATTTTCTCCCAACCCCTCACCCAAATTTTTGGGTCTACCCCACCAGTTTTTGAAGGGTTCAGATTTCCTCTGAATGCTAAAGATATCGTACAGTGGCTGGTGTTACTGATAGGCTTGTCCTATTTAACATTAAGAGATAACGGGGGATTGAGCTGGATAACAACTCTGATACCTACTCCAGGAAATAGGGGTGCTGCCACAGAGCCTGACCCTGCCCCAGAGACTAGGGATGCTGCCACAGAGCCTGACCCTGCCCCAGAGACTAGGGATGCTGCCACAAAGCCTGACCCTGCCCCACAGCCCATCTCAGAAAGAAACCAGCCGGAGTGGGTGGGGCTTCTAGTGAAGCAGATGAGTGAGATGGGCCAGATGATGAAGGAGTACCTCTCCCCAGCTGGTGAGAAGCCCTGCCATAAAGGGGGAGAATCCAGTGATGCTGTAGTGGAACCCATAGGTGTTACATCTGCCCAGGGTCCAGCTGAATTGCAAGGGCACTCACAGCCAGCAGAAGTCGCCCCTGTAGAAACTAGGAAGTCTAAAATGAAAACAAGGCACCTAGACAAAGAGGACCAGAGAGGAGGGCCCTCACAACCAGCAGGGGAGCCAGAGGTTGAAATCATCACTGAGTCCCTGTCTTATGAAAATCTCCGCAATCTGCGGAAAGATATTGCACGACGGGGCCGGGAGGCTTTGACAACTTGGTTACTTCGGGTCTGGGACCTTATGGGTACAGGTGTGCACTTGGATGGTACAGAGGCAAGGAATTTGGGATCCTTGTCCCAGGACTCAGGTGTGGACCAAATATTCGTAAGGGAGCCAGGCCCACTTCCCCTCTGGGAGCGGCTTTTAATGAGTGTAAGAGAGAGGTTTGTCAACAGAGAAAGAATGCAGGAGTACCATAATAGAACGCATTGGAAAACCGTTGGGGAAGGGATTCAACAGCTGAGAGAAGTGGCGGTACTGGAGGTACTCTTTGGGAGGGATGGACAGCATGACAATGACCCTGACAAGGTCAGGTGCACAGGTCACATGCTGTGGAATCTGGCAAACCGAGGGCCATCTCAATACACCACCTTCATTGCAATGATTAATGCTGATGAACACCGAGAAACAGTGAGCTCTGTTGCTAACAAGCTTAGGGATTGTCACAGTATGATGAATGGCGTAGTGCAGGCCCAGGTTTCTTCCGTGGTCCAGGAGGTGAGGGGGATGAGGGAGGAGATCAGGGAGGTGAGGGGGATGAGAGGTGACATAAGTGAGATGAGGGAGGAGATCAGGAAGATCAAGGCAGCACCAGTGCGAGCCTCATACCCCAAGGTTACAGCCCCACGCCCCTCAGCTAGTGGAAGAGGGTACACCCCACGAGCTGACCTATGGTTTTTCCTGCGTGACCATGGGGAAGACATGGGAAAATGGGATGGGAAACCCACTTCTGTCTTGGCAGCACGGGTGCGTCAACTCAGGGAGGGAAATGCTAACCGAGGGAGCTACACTAAAGTGAAGGCAGCCTCAACCTCCCATGACCAAGGTGCTGGGCATTACAGAAGGGAGGATGATCTGTCAGACCCACTTGAAGGAACCTCCACTATGTATGTTCAGGAAAGGAATAATAGCCAGGGCTAGAGGGGCCCTGCCTCTAGCCAGGGAGAGGCACGGGATAACAGAGTCTATTGGATGGTGTGGGTCTGATGGCCTGGCACATCAGAACCACAAGAATACAGGGTATTAGTTGATACTGGTTCACAATGCACTCTAATACCATCAGAACATGTAGGGGAAGAGCGTGTTTCCATTGTTGGGGTGACGGGGGGATCACAGGAATTGTCTTTGCTGGAAGCTGAGGTGAGCCTGACAGGAGAGGGGTGGCAGAAACATCCGATTGTGACTGGCCCAGAGGCACCGCCCATTCTAGGCATAGATTTTCTCAGGAGTGGCTACTACAAAGACCCAAAGGGATACAGATGGGCTTTTGGAATAGCTGCTGTAGTGGCAGAGGGCATTAAGCAGTTGAACACCTTGCCTGGACTGTCAGAAAACCCATCTGCAGTGGGACTCCTGAAGGTGCAAGAGCAACAAGTGCCAATTGCCACCTCAACAGTGCACCGCCGGCAGTACCGGACGAATCGAGATGCTGTGATCCCCATCCACAAGATGATCCGTGAGCTGGAGAGCCAAGGGGTAGTCAGCAAAACCCACTCACCCTTCAACAGCCCCCATCTGGCCCGTGTGCAAGTCTGATGGAGAATGGAGATTGACTGTGGACTATCGTGCGTTGAACGAAGTGACTCCACCGCTGAGCGCTGCTGTGCCAGACATGTTGGAACTCCAGTACGAGCTGGAGTCCAAGGCAGCAAGGTGGTATGCCACCATCGACACTGCCAACGCATTTTTCTCCATTCCTCTGGCAGCAAAGTGCAGGCCTCAGTTTGCCTTTACATGGAGGGGCGTGCAGTACACGTGGAATCGTCTGCCCCAGGGGTGGAAACACAGCCCCACCATCTGTCATGAACTGATCCAGGCTGCACTGGAAAAAGGTGAGGCTCCAGAACACCTGCAATACATTGATGACATCATTGTGTGGGGGAACACGGCAGTGGAGGTATTTGAGAAAGGAGAAAAGATCATACAGATTCTGCTGAGAGCCGGCTTTGCCATTAAAAAGAGCAAAGTCAAAGGACCTGCCCGAGAGATCCAGTTCCTGGGAGTAAAGTGGCAAGATGGACGGCGCCAGATCCCCACTGAGGTCATCAATAAGATCACTGCAATGTCTCCACCAACCAGCAAGAAGGAAACACAAGCTTTCCTAGGTGCCATAAGCTTTTGGAGAATGCACATTCCTGAGTACAGCCAGATTGTGAGCCCTCTCTACCTGGTCACCCGTAAGAAGAACGATTTCCACTGGGGTGCTGAGCAACAGCAAGCCTTTGCCCAGATCAAGCAGGAGATCGCTCATGCAGTGGCCCTTGGCCCAGTCAGGACGGGACCAGAGGTAAAGAATGTGCTTTATTCTGCAGCCGGGAACCATGGCTTGTCCTGGAGCCTTTGGCAGAAGGTGCCTGGGGAGACTCGAGGCCGACCTCTGGGATTCTGGAGCCGGAGCTACAGAAGGTCTGAAGCCAACTACACTCCCACAGAGAAGGAGATTTTGGCTGCCTATGAAGGAGTCCAAGCTGCCTCAGAGGTGATTGGGATGGAAGCACAACTCCTCCTGGCACCCTGACTACCAGTGATGGGGTGGATGTTCAAAGGAAAGGTTCCCTCTACCCACCACGCCACCGACGCCACATGGAGCAAGTGGATTGCCCTCATCACACAACGCACCCGCATCGGAAACCCAAATCGCCCTGGGATTTTGGAGATAATTACGAACTGGCCAGAAGGTGAAAATTTTGGTCTCGCCGATGATGAGGAGCAAGAACAAGTGAGCCGCGCTGAGGAAGCCCCACCGTATAACCAACTGCCAGCAGATGAAACACGCTACGCTCTTTTCACCGACGGCTCCTGCTGCGTCGTGGGGATGAACCAGAAGTGGAAAGCAGCCGTATGGAGCCCCACTCGACAGGTTGCACAAGCTACTGAAGGAGAAGGTGGATCAAGTCAATTTGCTGAACTCAAAGCTGTTCAGCTGGCCCTGGACATTGCTGAAAGAGAGAAGTGGCCAAAGCTCTACCTTTATACTGACTTGTGGATGGTAGCCAATGCTCTGTGGGGTTGGCTGGAAAGGTGGAAAAGGGCAAACTGGCAACATAAGGGAAAACCAATCTGGGCTGCCAACGAGTGGAAAGACATTGCCACCCGGGTAGAGAAGCTACCTGTGAAAGTTCGTCATGTGGATGCCCATGTCCCAAAGAGTCGGGCTAATGAGGAACACCAACACAATGAGCAGGTTGATCAGGCCTCAAAGACAGAGGTGTCACAAATAGACCTGGATTGGCAACACAAGAGAGAATTGTTCCTGGCTCGATGGGCCCATGACACCTCAGGTCATCAGGGCAGAGATGCCACGTATAAGTGGGCACGAGACCGAGAGGTGGATCTAACTATGGACAGTATCTCTCAAGTCATCCATGACTGTGATACGTGCGCTGCCATCAAACAGGCCAAGCGAGTGAAGCCCCTCTGGTATGGTGGGCGTTGGTCCAAATATAAATACGGGGAGGCCTGGCAGATTGACTACATCACACTGCCTCAGACCCGCCAAGGCAAGCGCTACGTGCTGACCATGGTGGAAGCCACCACCGGATGGTTGGAGACCTACCCTGTGCTTCATGCCACTGCTTGGAACACCATCCTGGGCCTTGAGAAACAGGTCCTTTGGAGGCATGGCACCCCTGAGAGAATTGAGTCAGACAACGGGACTCATTTCATAAACAGCTGGGCTAGGGAACACGGCATTGAGTGGGTGTACCATATCCCCTACCATGCACCTGCAGCTGGGAAGGTCGAACGGTGCAATGGCCTGCTTAAAACCACCTTGAAGGCACTTGGTGGGGGGACTTTCAAGAACTGGGAAAGTAATCTACCAAAGGCCACATGGTTAGTGAATACCCGAGGTTCCACTAACCGAGCAGGCCCTGCCCAATCTGAGCTCTTGGGAACACCAGATGGGGATAAGGTTCCAGTGGTACACATGAGAGGTATGCTAGGGAAAACTGTTTGGGTGAACTCTGCCTCCAGCAAAGACAATCCTGTCCGTGGGGTGGTTTTTGCTCAAGGACCAGGTTGTACCTGGTGGGTGATGCAAAAGGATGGAGAAACCCGATGCATACCCCAAGGAGACCTTGTTCTAGGGTGAACTACCTATGATACTGTGTCTGTAACTGCATGTATGTATGTAATTTAAAGGTTCTAATTTAATGTAGTATGTTAGCATGGAAAAAATTTGGGGTGGATAATGTTGTGGGTTGGCGAGGTTTAGAAATTTTTCCCATTATTATGTTGAACTAGCTGGGATGGCTCTCCTATTAGCCGTTAAGAGCTGGAGACAAAGGACTAGCTGAAGCAACCTGATGGCCCCATTAGGGAAAGGTGGAGTCCTGCTTTTGTTTTCGGCAAGTAAGAGGACACTGGGGATAGGAGAACTGGTACAGCTCGCCGGCCGAACTCGAGGAGAGAGGTTCCTTTTCTCCTGTTGGGATCAGGCTTCTTGGATTTGGACTGCTAAAACTTCCTGCTTCCTCTGAACAACTGGGAACTGGGACGCCCATGGTGAGCAGAATTCCTTCCTCACCCTTTCTTCCACCTGGGGCGGTGAGGCCACCTGGCCCCCTCCCCTGCCCCTGCAGCAGCCGCGACTGGGAGACCGCCTGCCCTGCTCCATCGGAGAGCCATCGGTGACTGAAAAAAAGGGACTGGGACTGAATTCCATTCTGTTCTGTCACTGGTTTTTTTTTCTTTCATATAGCTGATGCTGTTTTCATTTGTCTTATAAATATATCAGTAAAGAACTGTTATTCCCAACCTATACCATTTTGTGCCTGCGAGTTCCTGAATTTCCTTTTCCTGGTAATACTGTCCCTTTAAACCGGGACAGCCAGCTTAAAGTGATCATAAAACAAAGTACTAGAACCTTTACCTTGTTTTGACTGACATAGCACAAGTGAAGAAATAAAACCCTATAGTTTGCTACCCAAATCTACATGTTCATGTCAACCTAAAAAAACCAGTCAAAGTTTCACTTCTCATTAGACCAAATATAAAATACCTAGGGAGGAAACCCTCCTTGTTCTCCTACCTTGCTCCACTAGTGCCTTTACTCTCCCAGGAGTTCCAACCCCAATGTGGAACACGCCCTTCTCCAACATATTCATTTGTTCCTTTATCTAATTTGAAGAGGGAAAGAAAAATCACAGTAAATCCATAATTATTTTAAAATTTCTTCTCAAGGAGTTAGAAATAAATTCAAGATCTCATTGTATTTCTTACTAGAACACCATCAAGTAAAAATAATATCTGTCTTTCAAACTGTCAGACGATTATATCTGCAATAAAGTTTAAGAAATAGAACAAGCCAGCTGGGCATCACACTTATCTAGAAGTTCAATCTTTTTTAACTTTAAAAATCTGCTATTGCACCAATTATTTTTGGAGGTGAGAACAGTAAGCTTCCTTCAGCATTTAAACAAATTCTCTGGAATGCTGATAAACTTGAATTAACTCTGAAGTCCTTCAAGATGAAGATACTGGAAAAAGGTGAAATAAAGCAAATGACATTTGCATGTTTGACAGTATTTATATCAAAGGCCAGAGTCCACTCATTATTCCCAACACTCCTATAATTTGTGCTTTTCCACAGGTATGGATATTGGAGATCCAGGCATTCAATTTTCAGAATCCAGATGTGGGTGCTGGTACAGTTTGATTCCACAGACCTGTGTGTGTGAGCCTTCTGGCATTTGAACGAGCACTCGATGGGAGTGTGGAACAGTGAAACTCAGCACATGTATAAGCATCTATGTTCTGCACAAGGCTGCACCAGAGCTACTGGAGAGGGTGCTTAGTGAAATTCCTCATACTGCAGCAATGGGTTACCAAAGGAAGCACTACCTAAAGGAAGGAACTTCATATGAACACTGTATGAAAGGCACTACTGCCACAGGATTCAAAAAGAAAATTGTATCACACTATTCAGCTGTTTACTTGCTCTACTAAAATTCCTTACCTTTATGTGCTTTGCAAACAACTTGAGAACTCTGCAATCTCCTTTAAAAGATGTCATTGACCTAGCAATAAATAAAAAAAAAAGAACAATGAAATACAAGAAGCAGGGCTGGGCTTAAGGGCTTAAGACCACACATGAGGAAAGAAAAAATAACTTTCTCAAGCATTTCTCAATATGTTTGAGACACACAAAGTCCCCCAGCAAACCCTGGTTGTACTCTGAACACTGTGTACATTTTTGTTTGCTACTCATCAACAGAGATCAACAACTGGACAGACACAGTGGAAGATATCAGTAGGGGGCAATATTGTTTAGATAGCTTTTCAGATAATATTTAATATTGTGGCCTGCGTTTTCACAGATAGTTTAGTTCAAAACTGGTTAATCACCAAATCCTAATTAAAAAAAAAGTTCACTTACTGAGATACAAGCATTCATGAATATGAGTGCATGTGCACAAAAGGAAGGATCTGTGTATGAACTGATCTACATTTTACAGTCTTCCTGCAGCATGGCTGCTGGGAAAACCTAGGCTGCCTCTGTCTTTACTGCAGAGATTGTTGAAATTCCAGTTAACTAAACTAAATTGTTAGAAACCTTGACTTCTTCTTCTGACACTCCATTTTGGCACACAGTAGCAACTCTATGTTCTGTATTCATCAAACAGGAGACAACACAATCAGTATTTGCTGAATGTCATTTAAGGCAGCTCGTTCTGCATGCTGCACAACAAATTTTCAATTTGCAAAGCTAAAGATTTATCTACATCTAAACCACTTAAGTCTCAGATGCTAGTCTCTGCATGCACAACAGGCACTCGTGCCTTATTTATGCTTATAGCTGTGTCATGGAATCAAACTTCCTAAATCTTCATCTCATTTTATACTGACAGATAATTACAGGAAGTAGGGTCAAGACATAGAAGACAACCATGAAATTTTTGAGGTATCCATCAATTCACAGTCATCAAAACTTCTGGCATGAGAAGGGGGAGGACAGAGAAGGGGAAAAAACAGGGACAGGGCACACTGAAAATTGTCATCTCTGCCCTGCAGTGTTGCCAGCCTGAGAACACTGACACAGACCTGGAGGCACACAGGCCAGACACACCTTGGCATCTGAGGCCCTGAAATGCCATGTCCTCACTGCCTTTGGTGCAAAGCCATGACCTCTAGTGGCGGATCATGATGCTTTATGAGTTTACTAGGCTCCCAAGTATAACACGTTCCATGTTTCTCCTAAATTGGTTACACTTTACTTTTGGTTTTTAACAAAAGTAACACTTCCCAGGCAACTGAAGCACTGAGCATTACTTCAGTCCAAAACCGAACACCACACTCCCAGAGTTTAAAGAAGGAAAGGGATATTTCATCAGTTTGAGTCAGTGAATTTGCTGGCTAGCAGAGGACAGTGTCCCAGTTTTGCCTTTTTGCCTGTGGTTCCAAGACAAAACTCCTGACCGACTGCCAACCTCAACACAGCATTTGCTATTGACATACTTGATGAGTTCCAAGGAGCGAAGGGCAGAACTGCAGAGGACCAGCATCACCACCGACTTCTTCTCCTTGTGGTTTCTCCGGAGCTTCGCCCACTTAGGACAGACTGCAATGGAAAAGCCCTTGTACCCACAGAGTACTACACGCCACAATTTTAAATTACTAGAGTACATGATGAATGGTAGCCAGCAGCAAGAACACACATGCTGACTCCTTTGAGGTCTGGAACTTTGGCAACACTTTTGCATTTAGTCATGACTGAGAAACTGGAAAATGAAAAGCCCCAAAAAATAAAATACAAAAATATCACATAACTGAACAAACTAGATAAGCATTAATAATCAACAGTTTTTAAGGTCATGAGCCCATGGTCTTCATTTGCAACATATGGCAATTTGTATCAGAGAAAATCAACTGCAAAGAAACATTTACCAGACCAGAAGTTCTATATAAATATATGTGAATAAAAATTCTCTTGGTTCATGTCAGCAGACAGCTACTGGACTTTTATTGTAAGATAATATATACACCTACTCATGCAGCCACAATAAATTACTGATAAATAATCCCTAGCAATTAAAAGAAAGCCCAGAACCTTTCTGATACCAAAAAAAGTGATAGAGCAAAAAAAAGCCAGAAAAACAATACCTGTCATTAAAAAAATAATTTAAAAGTTTTAAAGTGATATTTCATAATAAGCAATATTTGGACCTACATATAAAAATGTAATAATATTGTCTTAGCAACATTTTTCATACATCTTTCATCTCACCCAGACAAACATTTAAACTCACTTTCCTTCAAGTATGAAGAAAAACTGTGGGTAAGATCATTGGTTGGCAAAAAACAGGAATCTGAAAACATAAAGAAAAAAATACTTTTGTTGATGTGCTTCAACAGCGAAGGGAGAATATATGTTTGCAACATAAATACATGTACTATCAATGAAATCCCAACTTGATAAATCCATCATCAATAAATTACCAGTTCTGGAACAAAAATTAATGCAGAAAAAGCTTTATATGGATTAAGACAGTGAAGGTAAAATCTGAGTTGCAATTTCTTTTTATTCTCTCAGCCTGAAACCTTGCATATAGGGCTGCTGCACAGGTGTGATCACATGCTTGAAAGAAAGTTTTCATATGTCTTTGCCACAATGAATCAAAGCCTCAGCCAAAAGCCTTACACTCCTAGACTGATCCTCCAATGTACCTAGGATGAAATATGTTTGTATACCCCCCAAATAATTCATACTGTGTAAATGCAAGAACCTACCCATAATCTACTAGGCAATAAATCTGTTCCCCTTCTGGCCTTTCATATTGTGATAATCCACCTAACTATATTGACTCTAATAGCAACACCTCCACTGCATCTCAGTGCCTTTCTCTTCCTCCATTTCCTGCTGACTTCCTTTTCCCGGGTCACTATGTTAACTAGGAAATATTTTAACAGCACTCTGTGACAGACATGCCATTTAACTTCATATAATGGCAATGAAAATCCTAACAGGCTCTTTGGAAGGTCCTTTCTCACACCTATACGGAAAATCAAAGTTCTTAAAAAGGTTATTAAAATTCCATTCTGAAAACTTGCCACTGTTCTTAAGAGCTCTTTGCCTGATAGAACAGAGCATTAACAATTCTCCTGTCTTTAAAAAAATACATATTTGTCATCATCTTGCACAGCCCCTCAAGGTGTCCATGGATGTTTGCTGATACATTTTCTAAACTAAGGAGTTTTCTTCAAAGATGTTATTCATGTTCACATGGATGGTGCACTGTGCTAATGTTGAAAGCATCAATCCAAGATCTTCATCAGAACAGATAGTGTGACAAACTTGGTTAGTAGCCAATGCCTGGTTGAAGTCCTTGCTAAAAACTTTTATTTTGCACTGATTCCTATTAAAACCTGAGACTGACATTTACTGGAACTTGAGCTTCAAAGGAAATGAATATGTGCAACTGGAGGATCAGCAGCTGATTTATGTTAAAAATCATGTTTAGAAGATGCACCTGATGCTGGTGGGGACAGGCAGGGGCTGATCTGAAGACATGGTCTCAATTAATGACTGACAGTTCAAGAGGTCCTTTCTGAAGGACACAGCTTCACTGACTCCTCACCAACAGTCCAGCAACACTGCAGTATTTACAACAGTTTTAAATAGAAGTTTCAGAGAGGGGGGAAGAAACACAAAGCTCCAGACTGCAGCAAGAGACCAAGCTGACTTTCTGACCAACCCTGACCTTCTGCACTTTGCCAGTGAACAGGAACACACAACTCCGAAGTAGCTGCTTGTTATTTACTCAGTGCTTTGACGTGAATGACTTGACAGCTGTACAAGTTCGTAAACTCCTTGGCACTCTAAGCCTTCAAATCCCAGCAAAAAAATTAAGGAAAAAATATCTCCATCCAACACATATGGAAATGGGTCACTTCAGTAGCCCAAAGGGCTCTTTTAATAAGAAAGAAACCAAAGCAATTTATTATTTCCTAAAAACCTTATATGCCAAAAAATACTTAGCACAAGTTTTTCAAAGAAATCTATATGGGATCTCTCCAGGTTTTCTTGATCCAGTAACAAAGCTGAGACTGCCCCATTGAAATAAAGAAGGGTCCACTAAGGAAGAGCACATTTACCTAGAGAGACAGGCTTATTCATTAAAAAAAGAAAAAGCGCTGCTGGGCTAGAAGGTCTCTGCACTGGGCATAGGTCACTGACAGTTCAAGAAGTCCCAAAGGTGAGTGCAGGCTGGTTAGCAGGCTACTGCTCTTCATGAGCCCTACCAACAAATAATGGACAGTGTCTCTGTCTGCACTGAGGCATAGGAGGCAGAGTTCAACATTGCCATCATCTCCAGTGCAACCTCCAATTGACAGAAGCTCAGCCTGCTCTGTCCTGTTTTTTGCATTTCCTATCTGGCTTTTAACAGGGAGCAAAAGAGTCCTCATGGCTAAAACTTGGTGATTTCACACATGGACCAAAATTACTACCTCAATCAGGCCACTCCCTGAAAAACCATTGCATGCAACATCTCATACCCATGTGAGAATGATGCCTAATTATTTTTTGTCTGTTTCTGTCAGTGCCTTATTATGCATCTGGACTGACTCAACTCCAGGGACAAAATACATCTCTCATAGCACTTGGGAGCTACTATTAGGAATCATAAAATTTCTATCAGTAAAGTGAGCTCCAGAAATTAATACTTTATAATAAAAAGAGACATTTAAACAATGTTTCATTTCCACTACTCCAAGAAACTCCACATTTATTCCAAAGAAACTAACATTTCAACTTAAATAGTAAATTAATATACAGTAAAAAAGAAATATAAGAAAATATTTTCATTAAAAAGTACAACTCAATTTCTGTCCCCAAAATCTTTTTTCTTCTGCAGAAAAAGAAGCAAATAGTATCATGAAAAAAACATTATTTATACAATAAATAAAGGGTAAGTTACCTGACAGCTGTAATTCCTCTCTTTCAATCACAGAACGGCTTTCACCAAAATGTTGAGCAAGCAGATTTTGTAGATCTGCAGGGACACCAGGTTTTGGAGCAGATTTTTGCAGAACATCAGAAATCTTCTTCTAAAAACCCAAGTAAAACGGGTCAATATGATATTTCTATATAGTTCTTTGGCTAGCTAACAACACTGTAAATAATGTTCCTCCATATCTTTGTACAGTTATATCAGCTTAATTATGGCTTAACTGGAAAAACACCTTACAATGGGACAAGATTCCCTGTATCTTTAGAGGGAATACTGATTTCAGATGCAAGCTGAGATATTTGGACAAGATGGTCTGTGAGCCTGAACATGAAAAATCTTGTGCATTCACCTGAAATGCTACTGTAACAAAAACCTAAAAACATAAAATCTGTTTTTTGAGTTTTGATATTGCTACATTTTTGTATCAGTTTGAAAATTCAGGTTTTTTTTCAGAATTGTTTGAGTTTATTATTCTTCAGGAATAACAGCAGGAAACAAGTGATAATATATGATGTGGTTATACTTTGATTTAAACAGGGTAATTATCTATCTATATTTGGAAGCGAAGATAGTTACCTATATTCACAGAATACCATGCCAGGGTGAGGAAAATAAGCTAAAGCAACAAAACCACAGGTCAAGCAAGAATTCACAGCTGCTTTGCTCTCCCACACTGTGAATTTTTTAAAAAAAATTACTAATTTTTAGACATTGAACATGAGTTCATAATGATTGTGTTTTACACCTTAGAAAGGTTACCAAGTAAGAGGTCTGAATTCTCACTGAAGTGAAAGGATTGCTTCATTTTTTGCCATAATTAAATAGAACATGTGGGTAGAATAGCCCAAGGTACACATTGACTGATCTGCCAGCATTTAAGAAAAGCAAATTTTAAGTATTTAAGAAAACAGCAAATTTGCAAGGATAGAGGTAGTCTGGAGAGAATGACAAGAATGTGATGCCTCTCTAGTTCTCGCTGAAAATGTTTAGTTTTTGAAAGTACAGGTTAAGGTTTCTCAGCTGTCTAAGCTAAACTGAACTCATCATCAAGGGGACACAAGGTAGCATAAGTCTAGAAGCGAAAAGGAGTGGAAGCATGTGGTTAGGATGGAGCAAAAGGATTTTGAGGCAAAGTGGGAATTTCACAGAGATAAGGTGGGTCTGGAAGAACTTTTGGCAGTTTTAAATGGAGGGTGAGTACCTTCAATTTAGTAGGCTAAGGTTCAGGACAGCAAAGATCAATGGAAATTTTGAAGAGAGGTATGGCAGGAGTTTCAATGTCACTTTCTTCCATCCATTCTTTCCCTCGCTGCATCTCAGCACCCGCTCCCTCCTCTCTTCCATTCCTCACCACTCTGTCTCTCCCTCTTGCCCAATACAGCTCAAATACTCCAATCACAGCACCATGAGGGGCAGAACACTGAACAGGGAAGAGCCATCTGGGGGATGCCAAAACAGGAAAGGTAAGGCAGGTGCTGCCTCTCCCAGCCATTGCCACTTTGGCACTGCCTGTTTCACCCCTGCTAAAGCCACCTGTGGGTTTGCAAGACCCCAGCTGAACCTTTGACAGTGGGAGACATGGAGATGAATGCCTTCCTCGTAGTCTAGCTTTGTCCTGGTGCAAAGCCCTCTACAGTTCCAGTAAGACTTTGCAGAGGATGTCTGGCTGTTCCACAGGCTTCTGCAGTGCTTGAATCTGTAGCATTCCTTCCCAAGATTCCCCTTCACTTACCACTGTTGTATTTTTCTGCCATGGAACAAGTGTATTCCCAAAGCATGACCAGAGGCTGTGAGCTGCACAGCCAGCCTCTGTGTGAGGCCCACAACCAAACCACTCCATTGTTCTTCCCAAATGCTTTTCCCTGCCTCACAAGCTGGCTCTACATGACCCACACTTAGGAACCTCTGATTTAGCAGACAGCAAGACACAACTATCAACTCATTTTACTTGGTAATTCAGCATAAGATGCTGTTCCACAGGACCATTACGTCATTCATTGTGCCACTCAGAAAAATTATTGCCCTCTGGAGGGGAGCCTGATACAACGAGAAATTCACTAAGAGCAAGAACAAAAACACCTGAGCAAACTCTCTTCCTTCAAGGAGAGCTGTGGGGAAATGTTCCTCATGCAGGAAGTTTTATTGTTTTTCTTCCAATTCATTCCAGATGCTTAAAAACAACAGGGCTTTCCCCCCTTTTCCTTACTTTTGGAGACATCACTTTGTTTGGAAGCCACAGACCAACCTAACAAATGTTTCCTAATGGGATTTTTGACAGGCTGTGCATGTCAGCTTAGTGGCCTGCTGAAAGCAAAGGTGTAAGTAAGCAGCTGCTGTTTGCCTGAGAATTGGGTTCCTTGCTATGTGGGTTTGCCAGCCTCTGCCATGGCATGCCTTCACTCTGGCTCCAGCGGAGTAACTACTGTACTTACTTTGCCAGAGCCACATTGAAAGCAAAATCCCACTCTTCCAGCTTCCCATTCCCTGAATGATTAAGAGGCCTAACATAACATAAAAAGGCCACCCCTCAGCCTTGTGAGAGAGCCAACTATTTACAGTCTGTCCCCCTACACAAAGACAATTAACTTGCCTGGTGCCATATAATCTCCATTTAGACTTCAGAGTGTGTTTGTTGTTGTGGGTGAGGATGGAGCTTGGCCAGAGCAACAACACAGAGTATTTATTTATATACTTATGCTATGAGGAAAAGAGTGAGCAAGGACAGTCCTTGGCTCAAAAGACAGCAGCTGGAGCCTGACCACAGTGTGGGAATGGGTCACATTCTGCAGCAACTGAAATTCCACCTTTCTTCCATACAATCACCCTTTCCTGGTGAACAACACTTTCAAGTGGGGTGTAGACATATACAACCCTTGCAAAAGAGACTTTATGCCACAGGTCAGGTTGGGGATAGATGTCTTGAGTAAGGTTTAAAAATGAGGAATTTCTCTTCTTCTCTAAAGAAGGCTGCAATATTATGACCATATTACTTCTCATCATCAAGGGCTGTCCCCATTCTGCATCTTGTAGTAGCATAAAAACCCATTGCCAAAACCCCAAACACACTCGTACCTTCTTTCTCTTCTTTGCCTTCACAGTGCTCTCTTGCTTTTCTTCAGGCTGATTTAAAAAACACTCTGTAGGCTGCAAAACACATTAAAAAAAAGAAGTAAGAAAAAAAGAGTTACCAAAATACGGCAAAGGAGGTAAGAGGAAATACAGAAACTATAATGCTGGGCTAGGAAAAAGCAATTAAAAGTGAACTTCCTCACCTGTAGAAGGAATCAAATGCTTACAGTTACATGTATATAAAGTAATTTTGGAATTGAGATTGTTATTGCAACCAAGAGAGGGAATAAAAGAAGAGAAAATTGAAATATTCAGGATGTAGTCATAATTCCATAAAATGGTGAAAAGCAGGTTCCACTAGACTTATATTTTTTATCTCTACTATTGCAAAAGATAATTTTTCTAAACTTTGCCAGTAGTGTTCTATAATAACTGGGTCTAAGGTGAGCATCCAGATAGTAAAAAATAACATGGAACTGGGTAAGATTAATTGGAAACAATCATGCTCTGGAGTTTCTTCTACACTTGTCATGCAAAATTTAGGAAAACATGTTTCAAATTTGTCCTACCCCATTCTTGCTTTGTCTCCTCATAGCAGGCAGGGTCAAATACACACAAGAAAAAATACATGGTGCATTTCAGAACAATTCAATATGTGCTGCTATCATTAACCCTCTTTTGTGCCTGAGTGAACAGGTTGAATTGGCCCATTTGTACAAGAGTCCCTGTTCACATAATCCAGGGCTAGGATTTGTCCTTAGCCACCTGAAATTGTCCAAAGCACAGGAAGTGAGGTATGGACTTCTGTTGTTTTGAGTGTAGCAATTCTCTTTTCTTTTGCCTTCTCAGGGCCTTCTACCTAATGGAAATGCACATTTATCTACATAGACAGGTTTTGGAACTTAATAAGTGACTTGATGAAGAGTAATGGGAAAACAGGCTGAGCTGCAGGAAAAAGCTCCATGCTACTATGATGCATCTGGCTGGAAAACTCTACTCTTGTGAGAAAATGTGGAGAAGACTCATCACATGGAGCATTAAAAAGTTCAGGAACAGCAAATCCAGCACTTCTCCCTGGGGAAAGCCTGAAAGAAAAGTATCAGCAGGAAAGAGAGCTTAGCTGAAAACCAGAGAAGCTGTTCCTTTGTTCCCTTGGGAAGGCAGCTTCAGTCAGGCCTAGAGGGCCAAAGGAAAGCCACAGAAGTTCAGAGTATCTGGGTCTTTCTGAGCCCTCCTTGCACAGCCCCACCTTAACAGGAGGACACTTCACAGAAACTGGTGCTAAATGACCCAACCCAGCATACTCCTGCCTTTCCAAGCCCACTCTCACAGCCTTATCAGAAGCATTTTTTGAGGTTTAATTTTTCATATTATATTATGCTTACATTTCTCTTTTCCTCCCCACTCCCCTTGCCACATTAGCTATTAAAACCAGTAACCACCATGCTCAACACAAATTAAAGACTTCTTGCTTTCTGTGCTGTGATGCAACCACAGTCATTGCCCTTGTAAAGGCAGTAATATTGAGTAGAAGTGGCTCTGAAACTGGTTGAGGACTGAAATGAAACTTAGGAATTGGCAGAGAAGATGTGGCTGAAGACTGACTACAATCAGCAAAGCACTCTACAGCTATGGCTGGAATGTAATGCAGCCTGCACCAAAACCCATGAGAAGTTGTGACAGGGATTATATCTTGCCTCAACAACAGAGATCAGTCCCTGTGATTTTCTCATGCATAAACAGAGATTATCTTCACTGGAAATGAAGGGAATGACTGCAAATGGAAACTCACTTAAATTAACAAAATTGTTTCAGAGTTAATGTAAGTTTTTTGGCTTTATTTTTGGTTTGTTGCTATTTTAAAAATCTGTCCTAACGCTGATTCAAGTGTTTTTAAAACATCACCATACATTTCTTCATTCCTATCCCCACCATTAGCATTCCCAGACATTGAGACTGAAACAGAGCTACCCTCTGCTCTACTCTTACACATCCCAGCTGTCCATAGATACTTAAAGGCCATTTGCCAGGTGTTTTAATCATAAATTCTATGTTCAACATCATATTTTATGCAGAGAACAAGCCTTTGGATTGCTTCAGTCAAGGGCTACCTACAAGCAATCAAAAAGTCAGAAAAGGGCCAACCTGACTCTCTGTCCTGCAGTAGAGTATGATGGTTGCCCATCCCAGTGGTGCTACCACTCTTCCAAGATACTGAAAAATGTCACTCATTCACTTTGGGCCCATTTCTCCCCTCTTATACATTGTGAGTGGCTTTACATAACTCTGCAAACACTCCCAACTGGTATCTGTATGAGAAAAGAATGAAATGTGCCACAAAGCTGAAAAGATTTCTCTGGAAGAAAAAACTTCTCACTGCTAAGCCTTCATTCAAATGTTTGAAAGTACCACCAAATGCCATGGCTTCCTTTTTGAAGGCAGTATGTAACCCTTTCTTTCAACAGCCACAGAAACACACAGCAGGCAACCCAAGCACACAGCAGGCTTGTAGGCAAAGCCTTGCTTCTTTAGAGAAACATGTTAAGACTCAAAATTGCCTCCTTTACATTGCACATATATATGTATATATTTTTAGACACAGTATATGATTAGTCCAGCAACAGTGAATCCATCTTATTCAGACATTAAAAATAAAGACATAAAAAAAGAAATTTCAGGGTGGTGAATGGTTGTAAACTTACACATCTTTGATGATTTGCAGTCTAAAATATTTCAGCATCTGATCTGTTTTGAACTTCTGACCCTTATTGAAGCATTAGTTGCCGACCTACTCATGAAATAGCTCTTTGCATGCCACCCTTAAGAAAAGGTCATTTGCATGCTTTTCTTATGCAAGACACAAAGCAGACAACTACTTTTTTTTGACACAGCTCCCTTGTGCTCTGTGTTTTTATGCTATTTTTACATGGAAATTCTTAAAATGCAGAAAACAGGAAATTTGTGCCGAGACCAGTGATTTATGAGCTAAAATGTCATAAATTCCTTGTTTGTTAATCATACACAGAACATAAAATATTTCCTGTATTATATTTCTAACATGTTTTATTTCTTTACACGTTGCCAAAGTTATGGGAAATTCAAATGTAGAGTGAAAACTGTCTTGCATGTGTGTGAAAGTTTACATTCCAGGTCAGCCACATACTCTGACTTTTGGAGTTTGCGACAAAGTAAACACATCACTGCGTCACTTGGATTGGAGACAGATCATTCATTTCACTGTAAGCGCGAGGACAGCCTGCAGACTAGGAACATGGACGCTCATAACTCTGGTTGGTGGTCTCGTCACAGGCTTTAAGGTGCCAAGCCCATTGCAGAACAGCTTCCAGCCTCTGAATAAGGCAGGCATGACTGAAATGGGTTTTCTTATTTGCACCAGAACTACAAAACCACCAGCTTTCCATAAATAACTCTGATTTTGTATGTCTAAAAGACAGGCAATAACCCATCCATGACTTTCAGTTCCCATAAAGTATTTCCTTCTTGCAGTTTCATGTCCAAACATCAAATTACCTGACTCCAACATGCAGGATAGTCTTTATGTGACAGAAAGACCAGTGGCAGGTGTTCTGCTACAGCTGAGCAGTCCCAGGCTACCTTGGCAAGTAACTTGTGTTGGCAATCCTTTCTAATGTTCTCATAAAAAGGGTCAAGCAACTCTTCCAAACAAAGTGTCTTAACCTACTTCTAAATGCCTATGTGAAAATGGTGATAAAAAGTGGCTCCATAAGAATTCTCACTCCTCAGCATCTGACTCTCTGATAGAGCATGTACAAAGGCAATACAGCTTTCTCCTGTATTGCTTGGTCCTCTTTCCTAATCAAAACATTGATCTCATTCAGATATTTGGATCACTTCACCTTTGGTCTCTTTGGAAAGACATCCAAAAGCATAGTAATTGCTACCATGTTGTTTACACTTCTCTGCTATAAAAAAAGAACATCCCTGCAAATGGTTTTCACTTGAGCAATTGCCTAGGCATTACAGAGTGAATTTACTGTTGACCTAGGGGTCAAAATTAATATCCATAACCTCAAGGAGAGACAGCTTCCAATGTAATTTTAGCTCTCCGACAGCCACTCAGTCGATTCTCCTGGGTGGTATGAGGAAGGCAAAACAAATTTACCTTCAAACAAGAAACTTCTTAAAATCAACCAACCTCTAGGTGACTTTTTCCCTCAAACTGGGGTGATGCTGGTTGTTCCTTGGCATACTCCACGTAATGCTGAGTAACACAGTTCCTTGGATTAAAAGAAGGTTTTAGCAGTGCAAGGGTAAGAAAACATCAATCCGTGAAGACCTACATTCTTTTTCACTCAGACCTGGAACTGGGGACATGCTTGGGTAGAGAATCTGTACAACAAGTAAATATAGCTTTATAGACTTTGTGTGTGCAGGGAAAGGCAAAAAAATTGCAGGGGAAGACACTCAGTAGCATCATTCATTGGACAGTCACTTTGTAGGACAGCAATCTCAGCTCACACAAAACAAGTGTGAAGTTATTGCTGAAATCTACACAAATGTGAACATTTTCAAATAAGGCAACATAATTAAAAAAAAAAAAAAAGATACACGAATAGATCAGAGAGAGTGAAGAAAACGGTCCCCTTACTGAAAAAAGGACATTATGTTTCCCTATGTGTTATCCATTGTGCTAAACAATTGCTTAATTTACAAACCTGCTTTCTTTTCTTTTTCACAGTGGGTTTGGAATCTGGATCTTGACATGTTGCTGTCTTGTTTTCACTTGCTTTTTCAATAGCATCATCATCTGAAGGCTCTAATCAGAAAAAAAGAAGAGTTCTTGTTTACCGTCTTACTTGTCTTTTAAAATCCATCTATCCATCTTTGCATTCAAAAACAGGGATACAAAAATCTTTAGCTGAAAAGCTGTCACAGCATGATTGGCAATAAATACAGTTGTAACAAATACATCCTTCTTGCTAAGTTTGCTGATACTTCTTTCAAAATAAAGTTATTTCCTCCTACTAAAACAAGTCTTGCAGATGAAGAAAAAAAGTGCAAGCAAACACATACAAAAACGCACAAGATCCCCATTCCAAGCTCCCAAATGCCTTACTGACACAATAAAGAGGAAAAATTACAAGAAAGGTAAAATGCCCTATTGTAAAAAAAAAGCACACTTTTCCTGCAAGTACATTTTAATTGTGCCTCTTACTTCAGCAATAATTAGACAAAGGCACCATCCCCAAAATTCAAGCAGAATGTCCACAAGACTAATACACAAGACTATGTTTTAAAAGACAGCTATTTAAATTCAGGTGTCACTACCCATTCTCCATCTCTTTTATCTACAGAGAGACTTTGGTGAAAAAAATAAATGCACAGCAACAGCTCCCTCCAACAGTGTTATAATAGTGCTTTAAATGTATTCAAACACAGATATTTCTACTGGGGACTAAGTTACTTCTCTGACTATTGCCAGAAGTGTTATTATCCATCAAACTGAATTACTTCAACCTCTGCAATTGGAATATTTCTGTACAACAGGTATTCAGTCATTATTGCAATCTCCTGTATTCCAAATTTCCTGTAAATTCACAGCTTCAAGATTATTTCTTTTGAAAAGAGAGGAACAGAAGTATTTCTTAAGCATCTCCCCAAGTATAGATGATATAACTACATGCAATCCCTAGTTGTGAGCAGAGTAAACTGAGAACATGAGATAGAGAAAATCAGTTATAGTTGTTATTTACAAATTCCATGTTGAAATAGCTACCTACTGAAAAAAGGTAAGTGAAAGATAAGTGAAAAATATGCAAAATAATTTAAGTGAAAGGTAAGTAAAGGGATGAAAGAAGGGAGAGAAGAATCTCTACTAATCCACAAACACAGCATTACATATTATGTAGCAATAAGGTAGTGGCTTTAAAAATCCTTATGTGACAGAATGGGTAACAAAATGGGTACATATTTATTCGTGGAAAGATACCATCTCATAATCTTCACTCCTTTTTCCCCACCTTGAAAAGCCTGTGTAACCAGTCAGCACCCTAAAGTTGGGTTCTGACAGATGATAGAAGTTCAAGAAAGGTTTAGGAATTTGAAAGATAGTAAAGAAAATCAGCAAATATTTTAGCAGGTTGGATGCCATTTGTCAGGAAATCTACTTGATATAAACTAGATTCTTGGCAAACCACAAGAGCTTTAGAAAGAGAGCAGCAACTGAAAAGAGAATTTGTTTTCTTTTCAGTACAACTAAGAGACTCCCAAGTGAAGAGAGTAGATAAATATGTTAATGAATTTACAGTAATTTCACGTGTATAAGCCACACCCTTTCGACTAAAATTTTGGTCCCAACCCGGAAGTGCAGCTTACATTCAGGAGTGGTCAATACATGAACAAAGTTCTGAAGTTTCCCAACCCAGAAGTGCGAGCCGCGGGTTGAGCTGAGCTCGCGAATTGAGCACCTGCCAGTAAAACCTGTGCTTGTGTGATTGTTACAAATTGGTTACTTTGTTGCACGAGCATCCTCGCTGCGAACGGAAGTGCAGCTTATACACCGGTGTGCCTTATGTATGGACAAAGAATGAAAAGTTGCTGACACCCAGAAGCGCGGTTTATACTCTGGTGTGCCTTATACTCATGAAATTACTGTAATTAAGACCAAAATAAATGCCATGGAAGAAATTACTTGTTTGTAGCTCAATATAGGATGAAGACATTCTGAAATCTTAAAATAGGAATTGAGCAAGCAAAGCCCTCACTTTCCAGCTCTAGAGCACATGCAGGAATGCGTGCTGCAAGTGAACATTACAGCTCAGCTGAACTAGCTGTTTCATTCTCCTTGCAGGCCCAGCCTCAAATCAGAGCTGAATGGACTCTGGCCACACGAGTGCCAGAGCCCATGTAGAAATGATGTGCCTAGTCTTGTACAGCCCAACACCTGGCAGCAGGGGAACAGGGCAACAAAGCAAGCTCAAAGTTTGTGGGACAAAACTTTTCCTTACATTACAGAGCAAATATCTTCCTCTTGAGCATGTTCAAGTGCTCCTGTACCATATGGCTGTCCCTGCACAGCAACAGATCTTTCCTGCCTATTCCTCTCCAAAGTCACTGAGCACTTATGTCCTCCAGCCACTATGGAATCTCAGACGCAACACGTTGTAAGAAGAAGCTGAAAAATCACATCATTCGGCCTACTCCAGGAAGTTTAAAAGGTGTCTTGGTAATTCAGTGTTACCACTGGCCATTACCATGGGCTTATTTTCCTGTGGATCACCCTTGTTCTGGCAAATTTATTGTGCTTTGTTGTACAAAATACAAATTTATGTATTTTGGTAGGACAACTTCTGTATTTAAGGACCCATCTGACTTCTGTCTCATTTGCCCTGGCTCCAGAGATACTGAGAGAGCAACCAGCTTTAATACACACCAGTTCCACACCCTTGGGGTTTTGGACACACTGCATTGAAGCAGGCTGAAGAGATGATATAAATGAGGTACATCAAAGAAATCAAAATTGCCTCTTCATCCCTCTTGCTCACTGTGCTTGAGCCCCAAACACCCACTCCAAAATGAATTTGTACATGTTTCACTGAACTGAACTGCTGTGTGAGTTCTTTCCAACATTTCACATTGAAAATAAATGAGAATTGCATCAAAGAGATTCAGGGGAAGCTGCCTGTGATCTGCAAGCATTCCTTCTGAAATCCCACTTGGCATGCTCTGAAAGGCAAACAGGAGTCGTGTAAGTCTTAAATAACCCCTTCTCTTTCTCACAACTGAAAGACATGCTGCTAGCAATAGCAATCTAAAACTGGACAAATGGTTTCCATGATCTGAAATAGCCTGACAATGTACCACCTGTTCACTGCTCATTTGAGTTTGGACAGCACTTCATGGTGCAATGTCCTCTGCTCTCAGCAAGAAGTGAGAGAAGAGAGCACAGACTCAGAGTAACAAACATCAATTCAAATTTGAGCATCTTTCTGCAGTACCTGAATATCTTTATTTCATACAACTGGAGAACTTTCTATTTATTCCAGAAACAATCACCCACATCCCAGCAGCTCGTCTCAAGCTGTAATTATTTGTGACACCATGTCAGCTCCTGTGATGACAGGAGAATTTTGTTGCAAGCATCAAAGTACCACGGGCCAGACTCTGCCAACCATGCTCACATTAAACTGTGTACCTTTCTCTGCAAATAGTTACCTTGATGTCAGTGGGGTTATTCACAAAATAAATCATAACTTGATGCAAATAAGTGCAGAAGCTCAGAGATCACAAATATGACTGTACCAGACCAGCACTGTTTGCTCTGCTTTGAGGTGTTGAGCTTTCCAGGAGATCTCTCTTTGCCAGAACAGGAGAATTCACAAATCTTTCCTTAATAATAAGCTGGTGAAAATGCAGAACCTAATTGATTAACACAAAGTTGACTTTCATCTGGCTTGAGGTGCAAAGGAGTGGGCAGGCAGGCGCTGACAGGACACACTGCCTGTACAGTGATGCTGCTCAGCACAGCAATTCTCTGCCTCTGCTTCCCTGAGACTTACGGCATTTATGCAAGCACAAGGTTGTCCAAGGCATCAGAACAGTCACTAAATGCTCTCAATACAGAAAAATAAATGGGAATTCCACAACTCTCCACATGCTTTGGTATTACATCAGCAGCATGGCACATACTAACAGGCTTCCCAGTCATGAAGTATTTATATTTTATCTTATTTTGAACCATGCAAAAATGGAAATAGCCATTTCTGCTTCACACATGCACACACACACACAAAGACTTTTTCATTGATATCAACCACTGTTTAAAATCATCCAGTGCACTGATTTCTAACTTCTTTCAAATTTAACATTAACATATCCACGTAGTCTAAGTACAGCAGTCTGTATACTAATTATATACATGTAAACACATTTATTAATACATACACATCTTCATGTTTATACATATTCACAAAAAAATACGGAGATATTTAGATAAATTAACACATTCCCTTTAATAATCACCTTTATTAACTAATATATTCACAATGAATTTGTATTTTTTCATTATTTATTATGGCATTTTTAAAGGCAAACAAGACCTTAATGATAAAGGATGCAATGACATCTGCTTTAATGTGAATGCAATTTTGTTCACACAAATTTGCATTTTCTGGGCTGATTCACCATTACTGAGACTTTTGACCTTCACATGCCACTTTCCTACTCTGAAATTATTAACATAGGAGTTATAGTGACAATGACATAAATAATTAATTCCTGTAAGAACCAAGGCTGACTGAAAAAGTGAAACTCTTCTAGGAGGACACTTCCAAATGCCCCAAAATAAATAAAACGTTACAACTGAAAATAATCATAAAACTCTTTGGGAAATGCAGCTTGTGTTTCAAGCCAGCCTACAGCTGAAATAAAAATAAAGGCAGATCACAGAAATTATGCCAGCCATGAGAGGCTTGACAGGAATATGAAGAAAACAAAAGGAGCTTTTCGAGAGACGAAGAAGGTAAAGTTCTTGGAACTCTTCATAATGTAGGAACAACCAACTAATTAGAAAGAAAACCTGCTAATTAGAAAGAAAACCTGGAATAGAAATACAGTAATTTCACGATTATAAGCCGCACTGAGTATAAGCCGCACTTCTGGGTTTCAGCAACTTTTTGTTTTTTTGTCCATATATAAGCCGCACCTGATTATAAGCCGCATGTTACAATACAGAGTGTGATAAAAGGTATCTATTCTATCACCATCTGTTGAGGGTGGGGACAGTGATCCTTATCTCAATGGCAGATAATCTGCTAATGGGCCATCCATTGAAACCAGGCAGGGCATTGTTCTTTATCTTTTCACAACCCATCCTTCCTCCAGCCAGTCATTTTCTGCTAATGGCCCATTGAGTCCCACTGTGGGACTGATAAAATTACTGCATCCCATTGAAAGTTGCTCCAGGCAGGGGGAAGAGCCCAACATTTCTTACCAAGATAAAAACAGAGGGTTTGGGACACTAAGGGAGCCCCTTTTTCCACTGGACTCCAGTGGAAAACCGGATTTCTCCACATCACCACTGGACCTCTGGAGGGAAACTGCACCTTGTACAGGAGCACTGCTCCAACTGAGCCACATCTGTCACTGCAGGAGGATGCAGCCACCATTTAATGGGACTGCTACCAACACCCTGCCTGATGGGGTGTCAGGTTGTACTCTGACTTTGTCAGGGTTTGGAGTTTGTTTCTTTGTAGTACTGTATTTCTATTTTAATTTCCCTAGAAAAGAACTGTTATTCCTAATTTCCATATTTTTGCCTGAAAGCCCCTTGATTTCCAAATTATAATAATTTGGAGAGAGGGGGTTTACATTCTCCATTTCAAAGAGAAACTCCTGTCTTTCTCAACAGACACCTGTCCTCCAAACTAAAACAGCAACTTTTTGTTCTTTGTCCATATATAAGCCACACCTGATTATAAGCCGCACTTTGGGTTCGGATCAAAATTTTAGTCAAAATGGTGCGGCTTATAATCATGAAATTACTGTACGTTGCTTTGCATACATACCCAAATATAAGTGAGAGAATAATTTCTACTAGGTGGTTTTGGTTTTTAGTTTGTTTGTTTTTTCGTTGGTTTTTTTTTTTTGGTTGGTGGTTTTGGTTTTTTGTTGTTGTTGTTGTTGTTGTTGTTGTTGTTCTGGAGCTAAGTGAGATCAAACATCTATTTGATGTACAAAAGGCTCCCAGTGACAGGGGCCAGTACAGGACAAGCTCAATTCTTACAATTAATTAATCTCTGTGACAAAATTTGGAGGGAACCTGTTTTACATGCCCACAAGGGAGAATCCCTCAAATTTTATTTGATGTATCTGCCTGCGATCAGACACACTCTTGGTCAGAAATCCCCGTTTTGTTCTTATGCTTTCATCAGGTCTATGTATCAGTACTAAATTAGAATTACATGAGAACAAAGTTTGTACAAAATTTATTATGCCTCCCCTTTACTCTTTTCCAATTTCATCCTCTCTGCCTGTTCTAAAATTGTCTCATAACCAAAACCAGATTTTAAACAAAGCCTCTGTTTCCTAATTTTTAACAAAAAGTTCTGTACACTGTGGAAACAGGTTTTGTATTTGCTATGCTCTCTTTCTAGTTTCAGATGTTACAGGAAATGATGTGCTTGTCATTATTCTGTAGGTGGGCATAGCTCAGTTTGGGTGTGCAATGATGGATTAATTTCAGGTTGCTTTCCAAGTGGTGTTTTTATTGACTGGTTGATTAAATTTCACTGATCTGTGTTCATTAATCTGGGGCAAAATATTTCTCTAAATTCAGTAGATTGAAACATATTTGATGCCAATTAAAATGCCAAATGTGTTGGGCACATCTCGAGACTTCTCTTAATTGTCACTTTTCTTTGGGAGGAAGGGAGAAGAGGGGCATAGATAGAAGAGGTCAGAGAAAAAAAATAATTCCGAGACTTCCTTATTATTCTGTTTTGCTATTAAAAACTGACCTTTATCTTCAGTGAATCAGATTAAGTAATCTCAAGGTCAATGCACTACTTGGAACTTTTCTCACTGAATCTCTGCATGTCCCATCAGGTAAATACAGCACAAGGTCAATTAAATTTCTGTAAAATGTAACAGCTGTCAGCAAAACTGGCTCCCAAGTCCCTGTCCATCCTTACTCAGCTGAGAGGGCTCCTGTTGCCAGCAGAGTTGTGCTGACCACAGTAGCTGGGCTAAAAGTGGAAATGACACAGTATTTTACACCACACCCCTACATTACCACTCCTCAAGGCAGCAGAGAATGGGGCTCAGGCGGGTCCTGCCATGCTGCCCACCAGTACCCAAAGAACAGATGAGCTCTTTAAAATGCAACAGACTTGGCTGGTGGGCTGCCTAACTAGCAAAAAAGGAATAACATGCCTCCCTGACAAAAGGGAAAGGTTCTGCAGAGGGAGAAGAAGGTATAGAATTCAGCATTTCTTAGCAGTCCAAACCAACTCCTGGACAAATCCCAAATTACTCAGCTATGTGTCACCAGCAGAGCTAACCCCAAAAGGAGGATCTCTCTCATGTCTACCAGGTCAATCCTCCCTAAATTCCCTCTCTGTAGGCAGTGGACGCTTTGATTTTTCCTGTTGAGAAGCCTAATAATAGCACAGATACCCTGGAGCCCGTGGTGTAAAGTCAACTGGCCAAGCAATAGCTGTGAAGCTCTTTTGGAGACTTCCAGACCATGGAATGGCTAAGAATGCAAACTATATTATTAATATGGTTCTTCAGATCAGTTGCTGGCTATTTATCATGGCAATACTTTAGATACTTTAGAAATTTCTAGTAAATGAGATAAAAATATTAGACACAAAAGCAGTCTGTCCTTGGAAAAATCACCATATAACCACAGCATTAAAAATAGCTATGACAGTGTCAGCACCCTTTTCTTTTCTCAGATTGCTCTGGCTATACTAGAAAGAGTCCTCTGGCAACTCAAGAAAAGCAAGTAATTCTCGCCATCACAGGCATGCATCAAGCACAGTGAGTAGCATAACTGAGAAATCTACATGACACATTACAGAAAAAAAATCCCCAAACAACAAAACATCTCCTTACCTCCTTGAATAAGGATTAGCTACATCATTTAAAACAGTAGAGTAAGACGAGTTCTAGTCTTAGAAATTAATACAAGAATATAAACTCACAAGAAATGAAAAATAGTATTTAATTGTATCAAAAGACATAAAATTATAGCTTGATGGAAAATGTAGGCAATTTTTGCAGTTTAGCTTTTGCAAAATGGGCACATGTATCAAATAAAGTGCCTTCATTCAAAAGGCTTTAAAAATATTTGCATATTTTGACTATGCAAAAGAACTAAAGAGGGAACACTGGATGCACTGGTACCTGCTATTGTCACCAGGAAGCACAAAGCTACACAGAAAGCTCTGTTGCAGGTTATTTCCAGTTAGTAACCACTGCTTTGACTTTATCAGCCTACTGCAACAGAAGACAGAGCTGTCCCTCTGCTCAGGCTCAGACAACCTCCATGGGAATTACACATGGTGCCAGTGCTCCATCATCCACAAACATCCATAGTCCCCACGGTCTGGGCAGTTTTGCCTTCCAATCTCTATGAACTAAGGAGTCATTTCCCAAGGCTGGTGCATTCCAGTGCAACAGTAAATTTTTATATTTTTGAGGATGCCTCAAACTGCAGACTTTACCTCTCAAAGTATTTTAAAAAGGTATTTCCAAGTGTGCTTGTGAGGCACGCCTGAGGGGTAGACAATGTAGGACTCAGACAATCCTGTCAAAGAATCAAACGAGCTTCAACTTTGTCCCCATAGGTAACATTAAGATAGCATAAACTTCACAAGTCAGTCAGGCTAAGCCTGTGCCAAGCCACTCTGTAGGAATTCCCTGTAATAATTCCTAAGGACTGGCAAAAACTTGTACTACAAAGTCAAAGACAACATTGTTCTAAAAATGCAAACCTTTCCTGGGGTAGTTCAAAAGGCTTATCTAGCACAAACAAATGATTTTGCCTGATAAATCCTGTGACAGGATATTCAGTTTAGGTTTCTTTTCTTTACCCTGATGGATAATTTAAATTAAAATCACTGTCCATTCAAGCAAAAAGAATAGGTTTTAATGCAATAGTATCAAGTTAATTTTCACTATACTCTGATATGATAAAAAAAGTTTTTTTAATCACCAACATAACTATCTGCAATGCAAAGGATTTCCCACAATACATTTCTAACAACTGTATCTCCCCCTTTTTAAATACTTTTCTTTTAATATTCAAAACAGGCACTTCCAAACAAATTTTTGACATGACTTTCTAACTAGGAGTGAATTGAGACATAAAATAAAGTGCATATCAGGGAATAAGACCAGGAAATCCTCAGTTGTATACATGTAAGCCACAGGAGAATAAATTTTAGATGATCAAGGTGAGGCCCAGCTTGTAGCATAGCTACAAGCTTGCCCAACTGATAATTTGACTTTTTCATTGTTATATTTTGCCCGTAAGACAGAAAGGTGGTAGAAAAGCCACTGTAAAAAGTACTAGGTCACCTTCCTTCTAATAAGAATAACTTTTTCACCTGCTAGGTGAAGGTAGAATTTGACATCCTACTTCTGCCTTGGACAATGGAAAATAGCATCACCAAGGTAAGCAGAGAGAACTCAGTATTCATTTGGTCCCTGGAGTTTTAAAACCCATGGAAAGCAAAGGACGAACATGAAGATTTGACATGACAAGAACATGACAGGTCCTTTTACTGTTTGCCATCCAATTTAATTTCTTCATTATGAGCTTGCCAAAAAAGAGCAACCAGAGACTTCAGCACAGGGTACAAATCAGTTTCGTTCTTTGTATGCTTCAGCAGTGGTATCATGAGTGAAGGCTGAGATAACATCCACAAATCACTTCTGTCTACTCTTTTTCTTTTGTTCTCTCAAAAATGATCCTTCATGCTGAAACTTCTAATAATCTTATAATTCCAAGTTCAATTCAAAAGCATACTTCCAGAGAGATGGGGAAATGGGAGACTGATTTTTTTAAGTAGCATTAAAAGGGTTTTGGCTATTTTTAAATCTACTGGATGAGCATTATAAATGCTAGCCTTTTAAAAAGAGCTTCTCTTCTCGACAGATACCACGCACTGCACACCATACATTCAGTTTAGAAACCACACAGATGGGTGCCAGTAAACCTCTGCAACAGTTTATGCCAAAAATACAATGCTATCCAACTCTGAATAGCACAGGAACAGGACAAGCTAGCCTACAGCTCACCACACTTGAAACTGTCTGAACCATTATGGTTCACAATCTCACCTTGTAAATGCTCCATGGGATATTTAAACAACCACAAATGTCTAGGAATTTGGGGTCAATCAAAAGAAAAATCAGCTCACACATACTAGTTACAGAATGTTTAACTGTGTTCAGGGAGAATCCCATGAGTCTGGCTTGAAATTCATCTCAACCCCAACACAGGCATCTGGGAGGGGAAACTGCCTGGGCTCTGGAAAAGTCAGACACAACTCATTCCAGAGGAAATGCTACCAAAAAAAGCTGGGCAGTTAAAAACTGTCAACAAATAAGCAAAAAACCCATGCAGAATCATAAGGAAAACACAAGTTAAGAGCTCAGGAAAAGCTAGGCACAAACCACTTCTTCCAGGAAGTTTGCATCACTGGGGTTGGTCACACAACATTTAGAGCCCTGTACATATGAACAGCACCACTCCATAAATGCCTCCCTAGAGATTAAACTCCCTGCCCAAAGCCAACCAATGTATTATTTGTATGAGCAAGAAATCACTCCTTCTCCACAATATTTGTATGGGAGAAGTGCATGGCCCAGTTCCTGACAAAGTATGACTCTGCCTGTGCTTTGAGATCCACTAAGCACTGCGATTCCTTCTTTTTTTAAGAACTATCCGTCTATCATATATGGAAGCTGTTGTTAGCTGCAGAGAATGAAAACCTGGTGAAAAAGAGGGTGAAAAGTATACTCCTCATGCTGGGGGAGTATATCCCTCCTTTATCCTCATAACCTTCCTGGTCTCTGGTGAATTCAATATCCTGGCACTAGAGAGAGGGGCAGAATTGGCAGTAGCACTGCCACTGTGAAGCTGACACTGGTAGGGTTGGTGTGGCTCTCATGAGGATACAACCCTGGAGCACAGACAACACAGTGCTATCTATGTTTAGTGATGCTGGTGACCTGTACACTTAGAATTTCACTACTTACATAGTGCTATTCAATATACACCTATCTGGAGGTGGACTTGTTCCTTTTTCAGGTCTTCTCTTCAAAATCAAACACTAGCATTCTTCATTTGTTGTAATATTAACTTTTGACAAACATTTATTTGTGTTAATGGGAAAGAAATAGGTTATCTGGGAGGAAAGATGAACTTGGATAAATCCATAAAACTACTTAATGGCTGAGGTCTAGCGTAGGTCTGACTGTGAGCGAGTTTTAGCCAGGAATGTAGCATGGTCCCAGATGCGGTATCTCCCTTAATACTGACAGTGATTCGTGTTTTTTTACTGTTCTCTGTATTGGGAAGCAGCTGTGGCTCACAGCTGGGAGAGTAAAACAGAGAGTCTGGCTGATCCTGTGCACTTCAAGTCTATAGATCATGATAAAATTACACAGTGGAACTTGCCAAAAATAGTAGACTGCAATTAAAAAGGATATATAGCACACGTCACAAAAACTTAACAGCACAAATCATTTTTCACAGAGACACATTGCTACTTTCCTGACTACTGATACCATTCCCACCTTTTTGGCTTATGGGTATTTTGCAGCTGCACGTATCTATAGTAGGCAGTTATCACGGCCCTGATTTTTCTCAGGTTTTCTCTGAACATGGAAAATTGTACACATGCATATAATGTAACATACACTCGGACAGATGTCACCACCAAATAATACATCCCACTGAACAACACTGCAAACAGTCCCTTATCCCAACTCTCCTACCCATCTTTACACACAAATGAGAGCTGGCATTTTGAGCTGCTCTGATTTCTGCAGCTTTTTTTATTTAGAAGCCTTCATATGACATAGAAGTATCAGGTCTCCATTTGACAGAGTATCAGGTTGACTCATATCAAGTTAAACTCTCCTTCAGGCTAAGAACAAAATACTCTGACATGTTGCCACACAGAGTTAGAGTGGCAAATTCCCCAGATCATAAAACATCTGTTGAAAAACAGTTCCCTATATAAGGCACAAGGGTTATGTTTCTATGCCTCTTATTCTTTGCTTCCTCCTCCTTTTCATATACTTCACATTTCTCTGCAGTTTGATCTCTGATATTGCAGGTTCTTATTCCCTTTTAAGCTATCCTAGCATCTCAAATTTATATGGTACTAGAATATACATTTGTGGATTTAACTCACTTTTCCAAAAGGTCTCACTTATTATAAGAGCAAATGAAAGGAGGGATAATTTTTTATAGTGAGAAGCATTTAGGGCAGTACTGCACACTCTGATGCATTAAGGTTTTTGAGAGGAGAAAAGGCACCGGGCTTGTCATCTGTGTCAGTGCTCTCTGTTTAAGACTAACGATTACAATGCAATCTCTCATCTGCACAGGCTCTTTGTGAACTGACATGCAGCTCATTTGTTTAAATGATCAAATAAAGCACATTATGAATCAATCAGTTCTAACTACCAGAAAAATAAGAGCTCATACCTAAATTCATTTGCTGCAAGCAGATGGTGGATTGCTTTTCCGTCCCTTTCTGCTGCAGTCCTGTTCCCTTAGATCCTCTCTACTAAGAGGGGGACATACCGAGAGGTCAGTTTTCTGACAAGGTCATCTGCCTTCAGAGCATGAAGAGAATTGCACAGAAAGTGGGTTGGGCTATATTTAGAGTTTGGTCCAACTCTGTGCCAAGGTCCCCCCCGCTGTCTCTCTCTTGCAGCACCGTCTCAGGTTTATTCTTGCAGATTCTCAGCCCACAGAACACACGAGGATAGGAAAATCGCTCTGAGCTACTGTTGGATCGAGGTTTTCTGCAATTTGCTAAAAACAAGTGGAACAGCAGTTCAGATGAGAACTCCTTAAATCCCTCATTCTTCTAGTCCTTATCTTTATCTAAGTGGATTCTCCCTTTTCAGTTGAATAAGGAGAAGAAACTGCCTGGGATAGAGCAAAAAGACTCTCCTGAGATAAGGTAAGGTTGCTTCATTTTTGTATTGCCATTGTAATTACAGAGCAATTGATGATTTGGATCAGAGATGCTTCTTCTCCTACACCAGTTCTGCATATCAGCATTAAGGGTATTTTTGGATAATGAAATTCTTCATGTAAAAATATCAATTCTCATTATTGCTGTCTATAAGAAATAGGAAAATAAAAGGGTTTCAGCATATGCAATAGAATATACTATCCGTTTTTTAAATTAAATTACTGTAAAAAGCACACAGCCATGCTGATAGACTGTATTATTCTGAAAATGAGAACCTCAAATGTGTGGCTATATGCACATTGATTACATATACAGGCATGGGTTTAAATGCGCTGAGTGATGTTTCAGCCACATTATTTTGCACAATATGAGCTAGCATGGTAGCAAGTTCGCAATACAGGGCTTGCTGCAAATGGTACACATCTAAGTAAAAAAATAATCATTAATAAATGAACATGTGCTCAAATCCCTTTATAGTTCCAAAGAAGTTCCTCAGCTCCAGAGTACAGGCAGTATTACAGATCATATTATATTTGGTTGCCTTTCCACTGGATGCTATACACTGGTTCAGCATTGCTTCTCTTTTTAAAAACACATATAGCTCAACAATTTTCCTCAGCACCATTTCAAACTGTTGTTATCCTTAAGGAAAAAATACTCTGCACAGAATACATCATTGCATACCTGTCTGTAAGGAGATTCTAACACACTTCAGGTCACATGGGCATCATGATACTGTAGTATGCATCCAACATGAGGAGAATGTTGTCATGCAAAGACACTCTGGAGCCATGGATTTAGCATTGGCACACACATGCTTTCTAATGCAACATGACCACAGCAAGACCACAGGAATGTTAACATGAAAAAATTGGGTGGAAAGGTCTACTTGGTCCAAACATTGATGGGACAGCACCAAAACATTCTTCACAACAAAATCTCTGTGTAAAAGCCTTAGCAGAAGCAACTGAAGAAAGACAGGTAGATTCTGGATTAAAAGTAAGCAAAGAGCAAGAGAGGTCACCAAATCACTGTTAGTTCAGCTAAGGTGACTGGATGAATTCCTGTACTTATTTCAGGTTGTCTTTTCTTAATACAGCTGCTGTTTAAATTATGCCATGCATCAGGTTGTAGAACATTCTAAGTTGGCAAAAGTCTTATCTGCTGAAAAAACTTCTCATTTTTCTTACTCTCAAGTATGTATAGGATCTTCTCATTCTTTGCTTTCTGATTTTAGTAATTTATGCTTGGAGTCTGGAGTGTTAAGTTTATTTAACAGATGTAATAAACACTATCAATTTCACACTAAATATCTTCCTAGCAGTCCTAAGATTGTTTAAAAAATGAAAATTATGGTAGAATGCCATGGAACCAACTTGGGCTGTGTTGCATGTGATAACTCAGATTCATCCAGAAGGTTTATATTGCAAGAACTTGAAGAGGCTGAAGGTTACTGAAGTATGTCAAAGGCATTTATCAAATCTATCAGCAAGTAAAAGGCGTCACAATACAAAAGCATCTAGTGCAGTCTAAGATCCGAACAATCTTTTATAAACAGTAGCTATACACTGGTAAGAAAAGGGGGAAAATATGTCTTTATAAATTTTAAATGTTCAGGTTTTGCCTAAAGTTATTGCTTAATGACTCAACTTAGTTTTTGTGACACTTTGTGGTACTATTCTCCATTTGCATGTGGGAAAATATTACTTACTTCTCCATCAAAATTAAAGACATCAGGGATGTAGGGATGGCTTAAAAAAAAGAAAAAAAAGGCAGTAGTGATGTGACTGAGGTTACTAATGCAGTGTTCCTAAACACCTTCCTGCTGCATCACACTGGCAGACAGACTGGTTTGTTTTGAAGGAAGGGTCATCACACCCTCCCCACAGGAGCTGAACCTAAAATGTGTCTGTCACTCAGACTAGTGGGAGGTTTGCTGACATAGGGATGAGAGCTTTGGAAAATGGTAGTATGATGATGCATATGAGCATGGCATTACCAGAAGAAGCTAGAAAGAGGCACATCTGAGTGAACAGGTAGACAAACTCAATCTGCTTCTAACCTCTTTCTGGAGCCAGTCCTACTAGGTTCTTCTTCTTCCTATTCCTCATCATAAAATTCCATTAAAAAATTCCAGCACCATGAGATAGCTTTGTCTTGCTAGGGTGTGGTCTCCAATGGGCATGATATATCCATTTTAGTGGAGATCACCATGGAAGTGAAAAAAATTTTAAAAATAAATTAAAAGGAGGAAATTATTTTTTTTCTCCTCTCATGTAAGAAAGAAAGACTGAAACTTTTCATTTCTATAGGGGCTGGCTGATACCCACCTTCTTTCCCTGTGGTGGGAGGGCATGGTCATACATATTGAATGACATGTCCAAGGCCGTGGAGGAGGAAGGGAAAGCTTGGCTGCTGATGTATGCTGCCAGCTGGCCAGGCAAAACTCCAAGAGGACATTCACTCCTTGCTTTGGCACTGTCCCCCTTAGCTGACAGGTGTAAGCAGGGCCTGAGCCAGATGGGTAAATCCAAACAGTGCAGGGGGATCAGTCCCACCAGCAGCCAGATCCCCTGTCCTACTCCCTGTATTTACATTCTGCCATGGAGGCTTTCTTCTGGTGCAACCAAACAACAACCAAACTTAGGATTTTTCTCCCTCCCTGCCAAGCTGAACAGACAGAAACAAGCTGGGATTTTGGGGAGAATCAAAGCACACCTCAACTCATACTGAAACAAGGACCTTTAACAGGAGGTCCTGCCAGGTGCCACAGTTCCAATGCTACACAGCCCTGCAGTCACCCTGCAGAATACAAGACTCATTTCCATCCACCACCATCAATGCCTAGCTGGTGCTGCAGCTGGCATTGAGGCAGGGACACCCAAAAGGGGCTTGGAAGAGTCTGAGAAGGGTAAAGGTGGCACTTGGGAGTCAGTCAGTGAGTACCTGGGTACAGAAGTGTGTATACCTGCATAAGGGAGGAACACAGAATTTGGTATGAAAACAGGTGGCTACAACTGCTGAAGGATCTCTGCCTTAAAGCCTGCACTGAAATTTTCTTTCAAAACCTTTAGTGACTATTGCTACAATTTCTGAATATACTTTCCAGGAAGGGAAATATGCCAATATTATGTTGTATAGGAAAGAGAGATACTTATAGACAAAAAAAAATCCCAAAGCAATAATTAAGCAAATAGTTAATTATAGTCATTCTGCTAAACAGTACATTCCCCTGAGACTTACTTGTAATAAAGACAGGGAAAGAAATCAAAATTCATACTCACAACCAGGAACATAATACCAACCTTTGTCTGACCTGCTTTCATAAATCCATCTCTCAAACACAGCAAGGAAAAAAACCCAATACAACTTTTGCATAGGGTGCCATGCTAGTAGAGTGATATCTCATTGCAGAAAACAGTCTGCCCTGAGGAGAGGAACAGACCCATCACCTGAATTTTCTTTCAGCCTGATAAAAGTGTTGGGACTGACAGAAAGATCTCCAACACTGGTTTTCACATTTTGCATTACAGAATTTTAAGTGTGGCAAATTGACTGTTGTCTACTCAAAGCACAATAAATCTTCATGCTCACAGTAAGGCACAGGACAAGAAACACACCAGAACAGAGAGGTAACTCTTCAGGCCAGCTCTAAACTTGGGAAAACTGCAGGCAGACCACACTCTGCTGCACCCAGGGCCTTACTTCTCACCCAGACAACTTTGTGGTCCCACTCAGTACCATTTTCTGGCTCTCAGTCCTTACTTTGGTGATTATTCAGGATGGGTATACAACCCATTCACGTGAGAAGATGAAGGTTGTCAATTTTAAAACAACTTCCAATGACAATCCCGCCTATACAGTGTGGCATTAAGGTATGTAGGAAGAAAGAGTTAAAACTGGGATTATATAAAACTGATACAAATAAAAACTGATACTAATAAAACTGACACTAAAATGCCACAGAAAGTAATCCAACAACACTTGAGTTCTTCTGTCTCAAATACCAGAGAGTGAAAGTGCATACAGACAGCTGCAAAATAGTAAATTACAATTTTTCACAAAATGAAACATAGTCCTGCTAGAAGCAATCCTTTGAGGTGAATTTTCTCACTTTTCACTCATAACGAGCTTTTTGGTATACCAATCTGATCAGCAGGCATTCACTTCAACAGGAGAACCAAGTCCAATCCCTAGCACAAATAACATTGCAAAAAATTAAAAATCAGCATTTACAACATGGTTGTATTTTAGCACAGTATTCATGCACTTTTCTTAACCACTAATAATACTTTGTGTGAATATAAGAATGAAGGATGAAAAACAAAATCTCTAAATGGATGTCAAATAATTTAAACACTATCCCTAAAGAAACAATTTTAAAATCATGTACAAAGTACAGTAAAAATAGGCATTTTAACCATCTTGTCTGTCTTTAAGAACACTCAATTTAAATAGCAAATGAGCAGCAGCCACTCTTCCTGTCACTGCACTTTCTTTTGCTAACACAATGCATAGAGATGTCATCCAGTACAACTTGATGTATGTCCCCTCTCACAACATCTGCCTAAAAGAGGGGAATGGCAAGGAAGTCCCACCTGGGGAGAAAGTGAGACTGTACAGGATGAGCTTGTCAGTATATGTGAAAAATGAAGGGTTGAGATGATGTGTCAGGGCCTGTGTGCTCAAGCACCTGCTGTTGCTGTGCAGTTCCTCTCACTCAGCCAAGCCAAGGGGCTGCACATTCCCTGCTATACATTCACCCACTCACCAGCACCAACCCACTTAGAAGGAGACAACCAGACTGTGACAGAGTTTCTCAACACAGACAAGTAGACACCAAGAGGTTGAAACTATTTGACCTTTTTTGCAACTTGAGGCTCTTGAAGGGGGGAAAAACAGAGTCCTTGTTCCCCCTCACACTAACTTTTACCTGTGAGTTTTCACACTAACTCACACAACTTCAGTTGTCTGAGGTGGACAGCATGCAGTCTATTTATAGGTTTATTGAGTCTTCCCAGTGGTTGGCTCCTAACGTGGGCAAAGAATTTCACAAATCTCTTTGGAAGCCTGGATATTCCTCTATTTTAGACTTCCCTGTCATAAATGTACAAGGTAGGTTTTCCATCAAGTTTGCTCCTTGACACTGAAACAAAAGGAAGAAATGCCAGGTTTCATCAAACGGTACAGGGTATGGAGAGACCACTGCAGAAGGCACAGCTAGACTCTTCCCCACGGTCCTTTCCTGTGACATGTGACTTAAATAGAGCTGTCAACACTGAAGACATTTCTATTATTAAAAAACTCCAAAGCTGTAGTATGTACTAAGCAGTCAATATTCTATTTTACAATTGTTGATGAGGTACTACATAGATGAGTTGCATTTCCTTTGTGTAAATGCCCAGTGCATGTGGTCAGAGGAAGGACTTCTAGAAGATTTATTTGGATGGAAGTCAGGTGCATGTATATGCTTTCTTATACTAAAGAGATTGGGAGTATTCATTGATGCATTGAGACAGACTGCTTAGCCTTCAGCAAACCACTAGCACTTCCACCTCAGTTTGTCTAACTGCAGGAATAAAAAGAAAAAAGAAAGAAATGTAGAAATATCCCTTAATGGGTTTTGTTGGAGTCTAAAGAACATATCTAGAGTTCTTTGGGATTCTGAAAGTGCTATAGGAGAATATAATAATTGTTTGTTATATTCTGAGAGAAAGGACATGAAATCCCTTTCTTTAATCCTTGAAAGAGCATAAGTGTTTTTAAAAGTATTTTTGAGAATCCAAACCGGTTGCATAGATCATTAATATGAAGAACAAACTTGGGCCTCACTCTATCAGAGCCACAACTCAGTAGGATGCATTTTGATTCTGAGTAACACTCTCCAGGTTTCAGTACTGACAGCCACAATCAAAGAATTCTTTGTCATGTCTTTGCTATTCAGCAGCTTCTGGGAGAGTGCCCCTGACAGGACACAAGAGAATGATAAGGGTTAGCCTTATCCACAGGGTTTCACTACCACATCCAGCTCAAGGACATACTGCTGACAGACTCTGCAAAGCTGGGGCCAGAATATACACAGGGTGGGAGAGACAGAAGCAGTGCTTTATCTAGGTCCTGAAGTCTGAACTCTGGAGACAGCCTTGTAAGGCAGATGTCCTCAGGTATCCTGTAGAAATTCACATAATGTGAATTCTTCCTTCGAGACCCTGTTGGGAAACGCAGTCTCCACCTCGCTGATTTACTGCAGGACTGCTGATAAGGAAACCTGTATAGCAGAACACTACCCACAGCACAACAGGGACAAGTTAGGCAGCATATCTGCAGAGGGAGATCAGTGCCTTAGCCAAAGTTACAGAAAACAGCAATTGTAAAATATCTCACGTCTTACAATATGGGAAAAAACATAACCCTCACATCAGAGATACTTTGTCTCTCACTGTTTGCCTTTGGGAGCAGAAAGAATGGCTACATACAATTAATGATATCAAACAGAGCCCAGCATAGCAATAAAAAACCCCACACAATATATTAAGTACTGTCGTGGTCATTTTATCCTTTTGTTTTTGTTTTAAACAGAACTAATTACTTAGCTCAGCAATGGTCAGGACCAGGCAGACAAGCTACACCAGGACTGCATGAAGGTATAACTCTGGGGAACAATTTTGATTATAGTGAAGGTTTCAGCTGACTACATTTTAATTAATCCGAGTAGTACAGCATTCTGAATCCCCAGATATCCCCGATCAATCAGAGCAATGCTAAAGTATGCTGCAAAATGAGTCATTAACATGACTTGGTTTACAGCATACTTTAACATTGCTCTAATAAATTCTTCAGCCGTTCTTTTAAGTCTCAGAGGTAATCTAATTTCTCTTCTATTTTTATTATAGAGGCTTTCAAAAGACATTTCAACTATATATCACTAAAATCATGTTGCTGTGGAATGCCAAATATAGCATCAAAAACCAAATACCTCTTCAATACTTGTATTAATTAAAAGCACAAAGACATTCCTACTTACAAAATAAGGGGTTTTTTTGTATTGATAAAGCATTTTAATTTAAAATAGGTCACTATTATAATAAAAATGAGCCACAGTAGCATTTGGTTAAAAAGCTCAGCAGTGAACTAGCATAATAATATGAGATAAAGTGACAAGATAAAAGCAGGATATTCAGGGTTTAACACATAGTGCACTTATATATGTTTTCTGTATAATGCAGGCTTAAGGAAGTCAGGCCTAAAGTCTGACAAAATATGCATAGAAATGCATGGCAAACAAAGAACCAGATCCCAAAATAAGCAAGTTTTGAGCTAATACATCATAAGACCCATAAGATTGATGTCACTTAAATCTTTAAATTGTGCATTCTCCTCTGCATCATGAATTCACCCGTGTTTTGCTACTGTATCGAATCAAAAATGTTAAACTGCCCAATACTCTCCCTGCTTCTACTGAAGCACTGCAGTCAGTCGCCAGTTCAGTTAAATGTGACCTGCAGAGGTGGCTGCACATTGTCCCCATCCAGCAGCAGTAGTAGATACCAAATCTTCCTCCAAGAGGGATGTAAAAACCAGAAAAAGATCTAGACAATGTGAAAGGACCAGGAAAACTCCTGAAGAGAGTATTCAAGCAGAAAGGGCTAAACCCTAGAGAAGGGCAGCCAGCACATACCACTGAAGCCAGTGGCAGTGGGGCAGGAAAGAGAATGACAGCAAGAGATGTGGAGCTCTGATTCTGAGCCACTTCTCCTTGTTGTAATGTAGCTTTGTTTTCTGCAAAATCCAACCCCCTCCCCTTCTCAACAGGGTGAGCTGCTGCACCCCCTCTCAGGGTCTGGACAGTCATGGTTCCATGGTTCCTTGGTCCATGCTAGAGGCACTGTCACACAGGGGTGGAAACACACTTGCTCCTGGCAGTTCCTACCCTGTGAAGGGATACCAAGCTCCTCCCTGCTACACCATCAGGCCAAATGCAGCCCAACTCTGCCAGCTGTTCATTGTTGTTACCTAATTTTTCGAAAAGACGGCACTGAAGAGGCTGGGAGAAAGAAAGAGAAGTAAATTCACATATCCCTTACTCCAGTGTATCCATAAAGTTGACAAAACCCAACCCAATTAAAATAAAGTATGAATTAGATTAGTTTTCCAGAGTGAAACTGTTCTGTGAAGGATAAAAAAAGCACATCTCACTTGCATGCAGGAGCAATGAAGTAAATGTGGTTTAAGAGAATGATAATGGATTTCCTTTGACAACAGGCAAGGTACAGACCTATACTCACACCTCTAGCAATGCATCTAGTTCATTATTTTCTGTTTACTTCTGCTAACCCAACAGTACCACAGATATTCTATTTTACAGATGTCATTAACCCAACAGTTACAGTAATAATTTGTTACAGTAAATAATCACAGAATTGGGTAAAGGCAATGGCATTCTCTGAACATGTGAAGTTATTCCAGGCTGGAAACCAGTCATTCATGCTTAGCAGTAATTGTGAAACCAATGCTTGATGAGCTTGGACTGCAAACCTCAAAAAGGAAGAAGCATCAAATTATTGCTGCAGAACAAATCACAAAACCTGACTTTTTTATTTGGAGAGGCAGTCTCTGCACAGATTTGCAAGCCTCAGTCATTTTAATTTTATTTTTTTCCCCCCACACTGGACAATCAATATTTAGTTCAGGTTTCAGAAGAGCTTGTGTGATGTATTTAATACCCACTGAGTAGACTACCACTTACATCATGTTCAAGCCAGCAGGAAACAGCTGCTACTGCTCTCCCTGCCTCAGGTTAAGAACCAGAACTGGGTACCCAGCACTAGGAATGTATGAAAGTACCAACACTTACCTGCTGCAGCCTCAAGTGATCTAGAATTCTCCTAATTTTCTATTCTTCACTTGTGCTATATGTTTTAATTGCACCCAAGGATGTGGAAAGGTGTAAATAACATGATGCACTTCACCTTGGGCTGACCAAAAAAGCTGCTTCAAAACTGCAAGCTTAGGCAGATCATAGCCAGGACCTCAGAAGGGAGCCAAAAAGAGCTTGAGCCTACAAAGCTCTATCACTCCATGGCTCTGAAAAATAGTGTCTGACAAAAAAAGGTGTAAAAGAGATAGGTCAAAAGCCTCCAACCTGTGTACAACACAGAAAGCATTCATGAGATCAAAAATTCTCATCTTCCAAATTGAAAATAGGAAGCAGAAGTGACTGCAGAGGATTTGAATTTAAAAAAAACACTGCTGTTTGGGTTTGTTGGTCAAGACTTGTGTTAGCATATATTTAAGTAAACACACCTGTAGTCTGCTACACAAGGGTGAAAAGAAGTTCCTTCTGCTGTGTTCCTGTGTTCAGTTGTGGGGTCGTTTTTCTAAGACAGTTTTGAAGAGTACTGAGCCAGGAATTGGACATGATCACACATCCACAGATCTGTGCTGCATTCAACACAGTCTGCTACAAGGTGTGAGCAACTCGCCTGCAGAACAAACAGGAGTCAATCCCAATCTGTCTCAGATGGTTCCTCTTCCTTCCTCTCAGGAGGCCCAAAGCAGGCAGCTGCTCCTCCTCACTAGGAATCTTGCTGGAGCATCCCAACAGATTAGGCTCCATTCCCCATGAATCTATACATTATTAATCTTATCAGAAGCAGACAGTGCTGACGCCCAGCTTCCTCAGTGTCTGGAGGAATACCAGCTGTCTCCAGCTCAGCACAAAGCAACTGAATCTCTGCATGTATCAAGAAGAAATAATTCTTAAGTGTTCAGAATCCTTCCCCTCTCCTTTTTCCTATGCACTATCAAAGCAACTGCCTGGGATTCATATGCCACTCCATGGCTCTGCATGCCCAGGAGCAACACACTCCTTTCCTTATCTTCTGCTTAGAAAATGACTGGGGCACCAGGACCTGGCCCCAACAGCCCATCCATGTGAGGTTTTATTTGGATAGGTTACACAAGGACTGTCTTCATCAGACCAACAGAAGGAGATGCCCAGATTTTGCAGCCAGTGGAAGACAGGGGAGCACACCCTTAGAGCACAGGAATGGACACTAAAGAAAACTACTGTACTCAACAATTCCTTAAAATGTACCTTTAAGAAGTCCTTCACATTCTTGGTTCTAAGGTTCAATCATTTCTATCGTTCTTTTCATCAGCTGCAGAGCATTACAGCCAAGAGAGACCACACAGTCGTTAATGTTGTAAATAAAATAGTTCATTGTGACTGAAAGACAACCACATTGAGAAACATCTTACCTTGAACTTAAGAACTGGTTTATAAGGGCTAGCAGGTAAGATGCATATTCATCAGCCCTTCTTAGAAGTGACCTTAATGAAGTTGATGGCTAATTACACAGAAAGAGGGAAGAAATGGATTTTTACTGACTTACAGAGCTTTTAAAGTCTCTAACCATCTCAGAGATATTATCATGGTTGTGTAGACATGGCACAGACTGGTGCATTACAAAACCATGGTTTGACAGGTAGATTAACTCCTTAGAATCCACAGAGCACTAACTACTTAGCTAATTTTGCATCACAAACTTGTTTCTTTGACCAGTATTGCATTTCAGGCTGCAGTCCAGCATTAAGTTGGTTTATGAACAGTCACATTAAGACACACATATCTTGCATATCTTATCCTGTCAAGGAACTCAGAGGTCTCCACTGTGACAACATTACATGTGAAGAAGCACTATTTTAAAATATAAACATTTCACTCTGGGGTAAAAAGTGATTTTCAAGAAGTTTTTGATCCCCTAAATCAGGAACTGAGACTTGGCTAGCAAGTGGGAGAATTTTCTACAATTCAAAAGGTTACAATCAAGTGATGAAAGCAATCTGAAATAGCTCACAAGCAGTCATTTTTACTGTAGAAAGTGACACATCAGTTTCAGGTCTAATAAGAGCACATCGGCTGTTATGAAAAAGACATTAACTTGACCCACTGTTTTCCCCAGGTTTACAGCACTAATAAATCCATGTTTGTGTCATTATTCTATAGAACTAATGGCTAGTAAGAGTGCAGTAAGTGATGATTAAAGCAATAGAAATGCCCCATTATATGGATATTATTGCCATTGTGTGTGGAGGCACTGTGTGGTAAAGGAGTATTAACTTGAAAATCGTGCTCATTTTACACAGTTGGGCTCTCCAATGAAAGCTGGATTTGGATCATGTTAGCATAATAACATGTTCTCAAGTGTTATTTTTTAAATTGGCAATTATAATGAAACACTCTGGCTGAATAGTATTACCCTCATCCACTTACACCATCAAAACAATGTCAAATTTACTTTTTCTAAAGCTTAATTTTGGCAAAGCAAGTCATCTGTACTCTCAGGTACTGTTTAGAAATCAAAATTGGCAGATTGAGCCATTTGCCTCCTCATATATTGTACTTTTTACATTGCCATACTTGCCACATAACTTCAGCCATAACAAATAAAAAATCTGTCATAAATCTGTGTTTGACAGGGGTCTTTAAGCCTCTTAGAGCAAGCTGATAAATTTTGTAGCATAAACCCTGGTATGAAATACTCGAAAAAAATAAAGATTTCACAGTAGAAAATTGAAACATATTATGCATCCATACTCAAATTCCACAAGGCAAACCTACTCACATATATTTACCTGGCAAATATGTATGAAGGTGTTTTGACTGTTTATCATTGCAACAAAGGAAGGCTGGCCAAGTATTTATATCCAAACAAATTAGCTTCAGCCTACAGGCTTCCCCACAATCATATCTGGGTTTGACCCTTACCGTCACCTATATATTTCTATTAAGATACCTTCACTAAGACTTCATCACAAGGCAATGACAATTAGTCTCCATTAACTGATTTCCAGTTAACCAGAGGTCTTAAGAATCTGATGTCTCACATACTAATGTAGATTTGGAGCCAAGATCTGCCTGTTTATACAGGACAAAGCAATTTAAATATACCCTAGGAAGAGAGTTAGATTTTAATCATGTAAGACACAGTATTTGTCCAAGCAAAAGCACTAGGGGAATACACTAAAAGACAAAAGAAAATAAAACCCCCAAAACATGGCTGTTGAAAGAAAATCGTGGTTGCGTCTCATGTTAGAAATGTTGATACATGAGTTCAGAGTTGCTGCCAAGGTTATGGTCATTCTGAATACATAATGGTTGTTCAGCTTCTACCCACCAGATTTAAAGAATAAAACAACATGTAGGTTTGCACAGATCTGATACTTCATGTAAAACTAAACAAGTTGTTTGCTTTTTTTGTTGCCTTGTTTTGTTAAAACCAACCACCATTCTGCATGTGTTTAGGAAAAGTCACATTTTCCAGGAGTCTTCTATTCAGTCATAGCAATTTATAAATCCATTTCAAAAATAAATATTTAGAGGTCATGTAAGCAATGAACTCAGAGAATGGCTGAGATCCAAGCATTGTAGACTGAATGACATGATCCTCCAGACATTTTTCTGCCCATGTGGTGCCATCAAAGAATTTTGGTTTTTTTTTTTTGTTTTTTTGGTTTTTTTAAACATCATGATAAAAATTAGGAAGGAAACAGAGAGACATATGAGAACTGTGAAATGAGACAGGAATAATGGAAGAGGAGTCATATCCTATCACTCAAACATGGGACTGCAGAAGGGAAGGAACGAGATAAGAAGAAAAATCAGAGCAGCAATGGCAGCCAGGTCTTTTCTTGGAAAGAGCTTAAGAACAAAATTAAAACAAAAAACAACACTCACATTTCTCTTCAGACATCAGCTACTCTCTGTACTCTCTTCTTCTCACCAGTTTGGACATGACTTTTACCAGGAAACCATTTTCAATTGCCCATTTGGACTGTGAGGTGCTTGAGGAAAACACTGAGGACTCAGCTTCATGCCAACATCAATTGTGGTTGGCAAAATACTCTGCTCCACTAATTACCTTTCCTTGATCAAAAAGCTTCCTGAGGATGACCAAGGAAAAGGGAAGGAGAAACAGCACCTTACTGTTGATAAATTATCTGCCATTTCAGACCACTGGAAAACTCTAGAAAAGTGCTGCCTCTCCTTCAGCTTAAATACGAGCACAAGAGAACGGGGTACCTTGATTTTTACAGCCACACAAAAGATTCTTCTCTGGCCTGGCCACCAACCATGCCAGGTAGCAATTTGCAGCAATAGCCTTCATTGGATTACTCTGCTAAATTAGCTGCAGATGCTTCTGTAGTCAATCTTTCCTTAGCTGTGTGCTCCAGAAAAAATGAACTGGAAAAGTCTACTTTATCAGCTCTGTATCAGCCAAAAAAACTGCATGAAACCATGAAGTCAAGCTCAAACACCCCTGGAGAATTCTGGAGCATCACTGTCACATCCTGATTTTAAAATTTCATCCACTCAGCTGAAAGGATGCTTAAAACCAACATTTCTGGGGACAAAGAAAATCTAATTTCATTCTTCTCTCATTACTGAAATGCAGCCGAAACCCATTCTCAGAAAAGCCAAAAATAAATAAATGCTAGTGTATGCAGGGAGGTTTTAGCCTCAGAAGTGGAATTTCTCACAAGAACTGTTGAGCAGCTGAAGATATAGGAAATAACACTATTACTTCTCTCAGCTAAAGCAATTGCTAACATATACATCATCTCCCTTTAAGGTTCATTTGCACAAAGGGAGGTGAGCCTATCAGTAAATAACAGACTAAATTATCACACTCCCATAAACCTGTGATTCAATAACTGCCATACACCTGAATATCATCACAAAAGCAGATCCCATACCCCAGCTGAAAGCCATTTAAGGCCTTCACCTGGAAACTCCAACTCCATTTCAGCCTGAGATCCTGTTTCTTAACAGCATGACATGAGCCATTGTGCTGACAGCGAGGCTGTTTCTGAGAAACACCACTGCACTTCCACGCCTGACTCTTCTACTTTTCTCCACATCTGAAAAGCTTGTTTGGTGCTCCAACTCATCCTACACCATGAGCTAAAACCCTAAATGTTGAACCCTTAGCTCCTCATTTTGGGTTTAAGTCTGAGATTGAGAATCTAATAAAACCCAAGATACTCAAACTATGTCCTAAAACTACAAAATACAATCCTTTTCCCAGCACTTTCTATATATATACTGGAAAAAATACTACAAAGCTTATCAGAAACAAAAACCAACTTCTCTACAGAAGAGTAGAGTGAGATTTCAGAGGGCAGCCAGAGCCTCTCACTACAGAACGTGAAGATGATTTTTCCCAAATCACGCGCCGAGTTAAATGGCAAGGCCATGCAAATCTCACTGATGCGGTTAAGCAGCTGCAAACCCCTGTGTGGCTCTTCTGCTTATTTATGTGTCTCTACATCTAGTTATTTTTCACATGCTCAATACACAAGACTGAACTTTGCTTCGCCCACACTTAGTGTTAAATGGAGCTGCTCATTATTTTCATGGAGTGAATTACCATCAGAGTGGAAACATACCTTTGAATAGCCTTTGTTCATCTAAAATCCTGTGTCTTTATGCTTGCAGTTACCATATTTCTCTTATTTCTGAAAACTCTTACGGGTTAAATAGGGCAAATCCTCCATGCCTCTTACTACTTGTAAGGTTGTTTCTTCAAGTGCCCACTGTGCTGACCTTAGGTTACAAGTCACATCACAAAAGAAGAAGAAAGCCACCAAGCATGCCCTACAGCGTTGGTGGCACATAAGCAGGGAAGCTCAAACAGGCAGGGAAGGAGAAAGTGCTGTATTCCTCCCACCCCGTGGTTTGTATGTGCAATGACACCATTTCTCAGGACACTCTTGGTGACTCCTTGTCCCACGCAGAGCCCACAATGTGGTTCCCACTGCACATCCCATTTTCTTTGCTTCTTAAAGAATCAAGATTTATATATGACAACCAAAATATGTCTGTGTGTATGTCTATGTCTGTGTGTTGATCCCAGAGTTTTTGTCTTGGCCCACAGCCATTGAGCAAAGGTTTGACAAAAAGCTGGAGAAAGCAAATTCCTGCAAGTTCTTACAAGTTTTGTGAAAACAGTCAGGAAGGCAATTCTATAATTATCCTTGTGAAAGGCGAGGCTGGCATATGCAACCCCAGAGAGAGGGAGCATCCCAGCAAATTCCTCAACCATGGGAAAAGTATCCACTGAGACTCACAGTCAACCACTGGACATAAATTTATAGGCAAGCAGGCATATTCAACCCCAGTGCTCAGAAAACTACTCATCTGGCTAAGCGGGCACTGCAAAATATAGTAATTTGAATGATTTATTCCATTCTTTCTTCTAAATCTTTCCCAGCATTGGATCAGGAGGGAGCAAACTGGTGGGCGACACACTTCGTTAGCACAGCAAGGATCTTTATAAAAGCAGATTTTGTATTTTCCAAATTAAACAGAAAAAAAGCCAATGACAGGGTGTGGTAAGGGATCCCATTTGTTTCTAGTCTCTTTTCAAACACTTTGCATGCATGTACATTCAAATACAGAACAACATCCATTCTCAAATAAGCACCAGGGTAGAGCCAATGCATCTGTCCAGGGGTAGCTAAGTTTACTTTTTCAAGGTCTGTATTTCAGAGCACAGATATCTATCATGAATATTTTGATCACACATCCCCAGTCAGCACTGGCTGTGACTGCTTTAATAAGAGGGGAAAGGGGAAGACTGAGCCCATCATCACCCGTATTCAGGTCATGCCCCTTTAGCTGCCCAGGCACAGTTCAGCTACACAAACCACCCTGGCAGTAGCCCTTTACTCAGGATGTTTACTGCTCACCCTGCCCTGATGATCCAGGGCAGTCACAGAGCTAAAGCAAGCCATTCACCTGGAGATTTGCAGGCGATTGGAGGAAGCAGGCTGTGACCTTTTTGGCCAGCAAAAACCACAGCAGGAAGACGGTGCTTGTACAAACCTTATCATGCGACATAAAACTTCCCTGCTGGTGTAATAATGCATGGGGAAACTATTTCCCACCACAGCTTACTATGTGAGGATGTAGCCTCAGTACAAAAGGACACATGAACTTCCAGGCTAAAACAGTTGTGCCAGACCAGACATGCACACTCTTAAGGAGTTCAGACCTGGGCAGGCATATATCACACATTGCCCACAACAGCAGCAGTGGTAACAGTACAGGCAGCACAGAATGGAGGACAGGAGACTCAAATATGTGACTGCACTGCCCAGAGGGTCTCACCAGTGACTGAGAAATGAGCTTTGACACGTCTTCTCTTGAACCTCCATCTTCCCAGAAACTGAACACAGTGTAAAGGGAGAGCTGTGGACTCCCTACAGCTCTATCTGCCTATCCTAACTACATCCAATCTTGCTGCCTAATACCACCATTTTCTCTCCATCCCACAGATAGCTTCCTTTCCTCCTCCCATGAAACTTTGAATGTTATTTTTTATAAGTAGAAATCACCAACATTGATAGAACTCTTACATCTCTGTTTTCAAAACTATTTTTAAAAAGGCTTTATGATTGCACTAAATATATCCCTATCTACTCCAGCCCTCTCTGCTCAATCCCTATCAGTAAGTCCTTTAATAGGATTTATTCAATTTATTTTCTAGTTTCCCAGGTGATGACATGACAGACCTTCAACCTGGTCTTGCGCAATCAGCAAAGGAGAGGTCAGTGAATTGGCAATAACAAAGTATTTGAGAGCCAGCAACAGGGACGGGGAGTTCAGATATTCAACAATAATGCACTAGCACAATTGCATCCTTCCCTCCACAAAGGTTCCAGCATAAGAAAAAGCTTCAGGAACAGATCCTTCACTGTAATCTCCTACGTTGTTTTGATCTGGTTCCTTAAGCACAGTTTGATTTGCTTGCCTTCAGCTGTGGCTGGGACCTACAACAAAGAGGTCTAGAAAGGGGACCAAAATACAGCAGGTCCTACATCTGTGAAACTTGTAATAGGCAATCAGGCAAGGATCTGAGTTTAATCTCTCATCCCTGGCTTTTTGTTGCTTTCACATTCTCCAAGTTAACAGCCACTTCTCCTTTTAGGAATTTGGATGAACATGCATTTCTTGCCAGTTCTCACAGATGAGCTCACTTGGTCAGAGCATGGTGCTAAGAACCATGGTGCTAAGAACACCCAGGCTGTGGGTTCAATCCCCACATGGGCCATTCACATAAAAGTTGGACTTGATGATCCTTGTAGGTCCCTTCCAACTCAAGGTGTTCTGTGATGCAGGACTTCAGGCATGTTTGCCACCACCAAGGGCACAGTGCCTCTTGCACAGCATGCAATGGGAAAATAATTTCAGCAAAATTGCTCTGCCAGGGCTGGGTCATACTGTCAGCAAACATGAGCTACAGGGAACCCCTAAGCAAGTCAGATCCCTGATGTGAGAAAAAGTGGGCCAGAAAAACATGCATCTCATAAGGGAATGGGAGAACACCTCTATGCAGTAATACAAAAAGGCTGATGTTTGACATAGAGTAATGCAAGGCTGAAACATCTCTTTCTAAAAGACACCTCCATGCATGGACTCATGTCCTGAGTAGGAAGTTAAACAAAACTTTCTTAGCATAGCAGAGCCTTGTTAGCTCACCAGTACATGGGAATCTATATGAAAGAAAAAAGCAGCAAAGTACTTTTAAAACATCAATTTAAATCCAGACCAGCTCTCCCTCCTCAGTAAGGCTTCAGTGTAGTTGCTCCTGTTAGTGAGGGAATGGAAGTGGTGATATTTCAGGCCTATTCTTCAGTGGTGCTCTAAAAGCCCTGGCTCTGAAGCCAGCCTGCCAATCAGCCACCTTGCTCTGTTTGCACACAAACCCAAGTCAAGTAACCTGAGGAGACATTAGCAACTCAACACTCACCACAGTTTCATGTCGTGGTCTGACCAAGTGGCACAAGCTCTTAACCACAGCATGCTGTGCATGCTAATCCCTCCTTGATACTGCATGTCAGCTCCCACTGTGAATCAGCACAGACAGCAATGGATTTTGGCTTAACTCAATTGCACTTGCACTTTTTGGACTGAGAGAGATTATCACTCCTACCTACATTACACAATGATCCTGACTGCAGTCCATCAACATCCTCCAAATGATGCTCTAGCAGAGCTAATGTGCAGCTAGGGGTGTCCCAGCTGAGACTGCCTGAGCAGCTCAGCCATTCCCTTCAGGGGGAAACACCCAAGGAGCTGATGTCATTGACACTTTACCTGTCTGTGTCGAGCAAACTTGTTGGCAGCCAACCACAACAAAACAATGACACTTTAAAAGAAGTGTTCATTACCACAGTCAATCCAAACACAGCATTGCCACCTCCACCTGATCCCCCTGCGCAAGACTTTAAAACAGCTAAAGCAATAGCTACATATGGATGATGAAAACATTCCACTGGGAACTGAAATATGCTGAACACTGCACAAGAACATGAAGTTAGATATTTTCTGTATCCAGAAGTGGTTTTCCATTACATATTAGACTTCCTAATTTTTATACTTCTTTGAAATTCAGGTCCAGAGCAAGGTGAGGCCCCAAGACAGTGTGGCAAAGAAATGTGTGCAGCCAATAGGGCACAGGGTAACAATTCCTTTGACTTGCCCATCCAGAAAGGCCAGATACTTTGAGAGGTACCCACAGGATTTACAGCTGCCTGATTAGATGAAACTGTGATACAAATCTGTTCCAAGCAAGGCTGCTTCTCACTTACCTAGAACAGCAGCAGGTCTTTTGAGTACTCGATAAAGAGTACTCAATAAAGGCAAGACTGTTCTTAATGAATGTGCCAAGAAACTAAGAGCTCTGCCATTATGGAGGGATTCAGTTATCTGCAGACAAGATACTGTGCAGGATCACTTCTAAAACAAAGTCAGTTCCTTCCTTCCTACTGGTATCTGAAACCTGCCAACAGCCATAAGAAAAGAATTCAAGAGAAAAAATAGGGTAGCACAAATATGGGGATTAGCTGGAAAAACAGACCATCTCTTTTTTATTACCATTAGCGTTTTTAATTGCAAGTGGAATCAGAATATATTCTCCTAGTGATAATGTAATTTCAGCAGTCTGTTATTCAGGATTGTATTGAATCCATACTCTGCAAAAAGTTAGCTTCCATGCCAAGTTCATCCCCGTATCCCATCCCCAATATACTTGTTCCAAAAAAACCCACTATATTTAATCCCAAAGTTTATAAAGCAGATAACAAAAGCTATTGCAGTAAACTCTAAAGAATTACTAGCCTAGTTCTCTTGAAATCTCTACGGAAACTCCTGCTGGTATAATATTTAAGACTTAAGTCCCTAAAGCAACGTTTTCCATATGACTTCAGGCCTAAAGCTACCTAAGTTGCATCAAAACTGCTCAGACATGTTGATGTTGGCATCAGATCAAATTCTTTTAAAATACAGTTAAGATGTGCAATAAATAGAGAACAATGAAGTCATTGCATGAGAAAAAAATTCAAAAGTTACCAATCAGAAAAAGCAAGGCAGATCTTGCACAGAAACACGAGCAATCATTTCAAAGAGTGGCTGAGTGCCTTCCATCAGAGCTTGCACAGCCATTATGCTCTTCAAAGCATGTCACCCTTCAGCTCTGTCAATATGGTATAGATCAAGGATGGAGATACAGGTTAATATATAACCTGAGAGAGGTGAATATATTTGAAATTCCATTTGATCCTCATCAAAGGAAAAAATTCTTCACCCTTACTTCAGAGCACAAGAAGTTACCAAATGCCCCTGAGGACAATGGCTGCCCCTCTGAAATAAGGCCTTCCCCCCACAGCAACACCATCAGTTCCAGGTGGACCATATTGGTTCTTCATGAGATCTTCACCTTTCAATAGTGGCTTAGAACCAAGAATGTTACTATTGAAGAACAAGGGCGGAAGATCTGAATCCCAAGATAAGTAAGCAGCAGGGCTGACCTCATCTGCTGTTCCCTTGGGCAGTCCATTTAGGATTGCATGAAGTTCCTGCAACAGTATATGAAAAACAGACATTGAGGTTTTACTATTCATAGGCAGGAAGTAAACAACATTTAGCAGGAATTAAAACCACTTATTCAGAGAAATTTAAAACACAAACCCCACATATAAATCATGCTGGGGTTAAAGCAGTATGTTGATCCAATGAGGGAGCACAGGAGGAACAGTTCGCAAGAAAAGCCACACTTGTGGTTCATGTACATCTGTGAAGGTATAGAGAGAACTAGAGAGGCAGGTATCCAAAGTTCTTCAAGAAACATGGCCACTACATTAGAATAGTAAGAATTAGTTTGGTTCAGATCCATACCCAGAGGACTCAGCAGAAGAAAAACACCAAAAACCCCCTCCAAAACACATTAACACATTTCAGTAGGCAGAAAATCAAGCTCCTGATGAGCACTTCTGAAAGTCCCCATCCTACGTGCATGTTCTGCTGAGAGAAACCTGCTTGAGCTGTCAATACATTTCAGCTTTTGTCCACTTTGAGGTCTGTCCCATGCAGGTGAGTCTAACCCAAGTTTCCCCCTTAATACTTGAAAGAAATCTACTCTATAAAGTAGATTTAAAGATTCTCTAATACTGAAGATTATCCTTCTACCATGCTGCAGACATTCAGGGGAAATTAAATGGGAAACAAAAGGTTTGAGAAACATCAACAATACAGAAAAAAAAGCAGAAGATGGGCCCAGAATTTCACACCTATCACTGCAGCAAGCCACATTCTTTTATTCAAATCTTTTCACTTTCTTTCTACTGCGACGACCTCAAAGACCTCAAGTATCTCTAGGCCTTAAATCACATGCACCTCAGCTGTCTGAGCTGCAGCATTAGGACCCATAGACGAAGGCAGTGTTCTCTATTCATATAGGCTGAGACAAGCTCATGTGGACTGCACTGAAACCAATACAAGTCCTGTATTGGTCTATTGGTGTCCTGCCACCAAACTGGCTTTGAGATCAAGTTAAACCAGAACAACCATATCAGGAGAACATTAAAGAGCAACCATTCCAAGGAAAAGGCTTTTGCTTGAGTTAAACAGATTTACTGTGATCTCCCCATCATATTTCTCACCCCCACACTCCCCATCCCAGTATGCTGCAATTTGTTCCAAACAGTTGAGGACTACTGAATACTCAGTACCCTGAGATCAACATTTTTGTATTTCCTTCCCTTGGAGGCAAATTAACACCTAAGGAAGAAATAATTTTAAAAGTACAACACTCAGTGCTTATATAAAGTCATCAACTCAAAGAGGTGCATGAACATTTTAATGTACTTACCAATCACAATTCTAGAAAACATGCCTCTACTCAGCCTTTCACAATAGGCATCAGTTTTTGGCAAAAAAAAAAAAATTCCACAACCAAAAAATCATATGTTTTAGGACCTTAGAAAGATGAAGAAAAACAGCTTTTGGTCCATTGCATCTAATGCAGCCAAAGTATCACACCCAGCTAATAAAAAAAATCATTCTCTTGATGTAGCCAAGCTGCACTACACTGATATCTGGGTATTATCCTGATGCTGGAAACACCTAATTCATAAAAATCTGGAATTCTATTCAAAAATGCTGATAGGACACATGAATCTGAAGTGACAGATACACCACCAGAGCACAGAAAACTTCTTGGTTTTGAGTCTACACATTAAAAACCATAAACATTTACAGTAGGTTCTGCAAGAGAATAGACACATACTCCACAGGTATCCCAAGGCCAACTCACTTCCCAGGCCCCTGGTTTTATAATTCTACATATAACTGAAATAAACCCAGCTCAAAGCACCATTGTGAAAACTCAGTGTACTCAAGAGTTGCTCCATTTACATGCTCTCATGTCCTAAGAGAAGGGCATAAAACATGATAAAAATATCAGGAATTGGGTTTGAGGAACTGTGATCTCATAGATGAGAACAGAACAATTTCAACTGAAGTCAATGGAATTATACCCACAGACGTGAGATCACAACATGGCACTCAAAAAATAAAATACCTTCAATCATAAAATCCCCAGATGCAATGCCTGTGGCCAACATTTATATAAGCCACATGTGCATTATCCTGAAAGAAGGTTTTAATTATTTTTATAGTGAGATAATGTTCCCTTGATGATCCTCAAGTCTAGTAGCATGTAGCAATTAAATTTCATTCTTGAGAAGACAATAGCAAACATCTGCTACTTTGAATCTATACAAGAATTAGCAATTTTTCCATTTCTTCATAATAACAGTGACTTTTCCACAATACCATAAAAGCTACTGACAAGCTACATACAGAAATTTGAGGAGAAAGCAGGGGAAAGTCTTCTCTGAGGCCAAGTGCAAACTGGAAGTTTTACACTTTGCCAGTTGCAAGAAAAATGGGAAAGAAAACACTTCATTCTGTAATAAAGTATCAGCTAACATACTTAGCAGAAGGAAACCCATTATTCACCAGCCAAATCTGACTTTCATTCAGTGAACTAAAAATATATCTAGAGAGGTTTGTTAATATGGTTGACCTAAAAATTTGGAACTTCCTTCCTTCCAGATGCAAAACAGCTCAAAATTATGCATTTTCAGGTAAGGATCCAAGGGCCCCTCTAGTGTCTATTCCCCACAGAAGTTAATCACCAACTGCTACTGACCACAGTCAGAGCTTGAGACTAAGGAAGCACCGTTACTCCACGTATGGATAGAATATTGAACAATTAATATCTTCTGTGTTTTCTAGGATTCACTTCACAGAGAATATGCTTTTTCCCTACCAAACATAGTTTAGAGTTGCAGTTGTTCGACTTACCAAATTTAAAAGATTAGCCAGTCTATTTGGACAAATTCCTGTGATGAGCTGATTTTACATGGCCAATGATACACTGATTTTACAGTGTCAGTGATCAAGAGTGCCAGCAGGATTCTCCATGCACAGGGACACTAAAGGATAGAACTCAGTCAGCTTTCCTTCTTGGGTGACTCTTAACATTAATCCATCATAATGTGCTTACAACACTCCCAAGTACCCATGTATAATAATATGGCAGATTATTCTGTGTTCTGTAGTTTTTCCTCCAAATAATTTACAGGTTTGGATTTTTTTTTTTTTTACATACAGTAGTTTCACGAATACAAGCAGCACGGATTATAAGCCGCACCCCCGGTGCCTCGACAATGTTGCTGTCTTTGTCAATAGATAAGCCGCACCCCGAATATTAGCCGCACTTTCGTTCGTAGCGAGAATCCGTGCGCAGCTTTCACAAATTGGCCAATTAGTAACAGGATTGCGGCATAGCGGGCTTTACTGGCTCGGGGCGGGGCCAGGCAGGCTCGGCCCGCTCATGGTTGCCGATAGGGGTGGATGGCCCGGCTCGGCGCTACGGCTTGGCTGGGCCGGCCAGGCGGTGTTGCTGCCGCCGCCGCCGCCAGGCTCCCTGCTCCCGTCTGCACTGCCACTGCTGCGTTTGCTTGCCCTGCGGGCGGTGCTGCTGCCGCCGCCGCTGCCAGACTCCCTGGCTCCCCGCTCCCGTCTGCACCGCCGCTGCCATGTTGGCTCGCCCTGGCCGGCACTGCTGGCCGCCGCACCGCCGGGCTCCCCCACGCTGCTAGCCCCAGTTCCCCTGGGCTCCCGTGCACTGCCAGCCCTGCTTCTACGGGGCTTTTCCCCGCCGCCGGGCAGCCCCGCGCCGCCAGGCTTCCTGCTTCTACTATCCTGTCCTATGCAATGTGGCTCCCGGGCTCCCCCGCCCTGCTGGCCCGGGCTCTGCCGCCCTCCCTGCCCTGCCCTGCTGGCTCAGGCTCTGCCGCCCGCCCCCCACACTGCTGGCCCCGCCTCTGCCAGGCTTTCCCACCTCTGCCGGGGCCGGCCGGGCTCCAGCTTGGCTTGGGGCTGCCGCGGGCTCTCACTTCCGTGTTGGCAGCTTTTAGAATTTTGTTAATGTATTAGCCGCCCCGGAATATTGGCCGCACTTCCGGGTTTCCACCAAAATTTTGGTCAAATTGGTGCGGCTTGTATTCGTGAAATTACTGTAATTTCAGGATAGATAGTGAGCGGTTCAATAGCTCCCCTCAGTTTTTGGCTATGTTTGTAGAGTCCAGTAAAAGGAACTGCTCTAAAGTGGGCACACATTTTTAAATTATAAGGAAATTCATGAGATCCTATCCTTGATTGTCTAAAGAATTATTTCAGCTGTTTTGATAGATGTGTCCATATAAAACCATTTGGAAGAAACAGTTTCATCCCAAACCAGAAATGACACTTCTTTCATTGGCATGGTGGTGAGGAATGTGGAGTTACAAATCATGCGTCATTAGGAATAACAGACATCTCAAAGACAAAATCTAAATAAAGGGACTAAACTTTTCTATAGCCACTGGCAAAGAAAGTAAGTACAATTATGTAGGAACAAAACAACAGTACAGCTATTATTCAAGTGCATAAGCACTGAGCAACTCAGTTTCGTTATGCAATGTTTAATTTAGAGGAGTAAAATAGTTGCTCCATCTGAAAACTTTAATCCAAACCAAATTAAAATCTCAGGGAAATGTAGCAAGCAGTTTAAAATGCATTCTAAATAAAAACACAGAAAAATGGATGTCTGTCTTAAAAGAGATAAGGATGTATAGTTCAATGGTTTTCTTTAACTGCTTAATTTTGAGGCCAACACTTATTTGAATATTTATTTCATTCATACTTACAGATGAGGAAAAATATATTCACACAATCTATAACAATCTTGTGTATAACAAACCTTTACTTGTAACACGGATGCTTCACTCTACTTTTAACTTGCCTTTAAACTCCATCTCTTTAAGATCCCTTTGCAGTAAAAAAAGATGACGAAGTTTGCAGACTGACTTGATGTTACAAGTAAAGAGGAGCATTTCACAGCTGGCTCACAGTAATACCCTCTGATCACTCCTTGGCAACAGCTGTAGAGATCCAGCACCTCTGTCAGCCATGAAGAAACAAGAAGTGGGGGGGAAAAGCCTACAGGTTAATGTAGTGGGTTTTTTCTATCTTTCATTCAGAGGTGACAAAGAGACACAGTTCATTATGTCTAAGATAAATTGCCTTCCTAAGGAAGTAGCACTTACCTAAATAAATTTGCAGGCTGGAAACATCTTGCATCATCATGTCAGGATTTTTAGGTCATGCAATAGCATCCAGAGCCAGGTAGGCAAATGCCTCATTTCTGTTTCAAAACCTCAAATTATGTTTTTTTTCACAAACTTTTTTCTACTGAAACATCTTAGTTGGTTCATCCAGTTAAAAGGCTCCAGGATGAAACTGTGATATTGTGAAGGAAGTAAATTGCCATCCATTTTGTTAAGAAGGATGATGAAGACATAGGAGGAACATCCACAAAAGCAGTAAAGGAAGGTCTACCATATGTAATTGTACTGCTCCGCACTGCTGGGTAAGCTAGTATAAAACTGATTCTTGTTTTCTTCCTGGTCTCTCATCCTGCATCTGGCAACTTCTCCCATCCTTTGTGAATGATCCTGATCATTCACAACTCTCTCACACCTCAACCTTATTAGCTCAGCTAGCCTGCTGGGTATCTTAACTGTGCCTTTGACTTCTATAGGAATTTTTCTGTTCGTGCAAAGAAATCCTGACTGAAGTTTTTAAAGAGTGCCAATGCATATGCTTATGGCTAAATACAATACATGTGAAAAATGAAGCAATAGAGCAGTTAGATCCATTACATGTTCTTGCAGTGACTAATAATTTCTTTTGTGTTTCAGAAGATTTTTAAGAGTCAACTGAAGCATGGGAATATATTTAATGTGATTTTCCAAAGCACTGTATTTCTGAAGCTCTGCCAGTCATGTAGTAGATTGAACACAGCATTACGAAGTATTCTCACATGTAACCACAGGGACTCCATGACACAGGTCATTTAAAGCCTTGTGAGATTCATTTACAATTCTAGGTAATGCACACTTCTGAAAGTATTTCATGACAACTGCCTGAAGCTGTGTTTCAAAAGCCAGAGTGCAAATTTCACAGCCCCTAGTTCCAACAATTCACATCCTATAAAATATTCAGAATTTTTATCTTTTGCAAAATAGCTGGAATCCCATGCTCTTGGCAAGAAAATTTTTATATTTTTTTCCCCTAAACAATAAAAATAACAAGAGCTGTTAGCAGGTTGGAAAAGGGTCAACAAAACTAGTGTCACAGGCTTTTTATTTCCTTTCTTTCAAACTCCACGGGGAGTCTAATGATCAAAACTTAGCAAAGTGCGTAAGTATGTTGTGTAACAGGATTGTTAGATCTCTTGGCTTCAAATTAAAATGACTATAAACCAAAACTCCTATTATGGATATTTCTTGATGTTTGGTGGTCTGTTATGCATTCCCAATACGGATAGTAATTTTCATCCTCTTGCCATTAAGATTTCTGATTAAAAACCATTGCTGCAATACTTCCATGAAATTACTGTAATTTGGGAATTTTTCTTTGAGAAAGAATGTAACAATAATTAATGTGTCTATCAATTCCTTTCTCCTAGTTAATGCCAAAAGTGTAAGGCATGAATTATAACCACTTGCTTGCTTTGGCTATCACACTGACAAAACCTCATAAAATAATTTAGGTTGGAAATGGCCTTTGTGTTGGACCCACTTGGAACATTTCCACAATGGCAGAAGCTTCATCTACTTCTGCCCACAGAGACCTGTCTGATTGGACAGCTCAGACTCACAACGAACATCTGAAATAAAGCTGGGTCTTCCTAGAAACATCTGAAGTAACACTCCACTGCTGATCCACAAGAAAAGGGAAAGTAGACAAATCTGAAGCATATTTTGTACTTATGCTTAAGCAATTCCTGGTTGAAGCTTAAAAAGCTGGTTTTGATCAATGAAGTTCTCTGTTTCTTTGTGTTACATTAAGGAATGACTCGCCTTTCTTTGTCTGATGAGATGGCCTGAGACTTGCCCCCAGCAGAGCCAATCTTTCCAAAGCTTTCCTTATTAAATACTTCATCTATTTGGAGGGATTTTCTGTACAGTAACCCACCACTGTGGATTACAACCAGTGACCAGCAAATGGTTTTGAGCTTCACCAGTGTGATTAAGAAAGGAATCCAGCCTGAGTGCCATAAACATCATAAGCCAAATCTTAGTCACATGGAATTTGATGGCAAACTTCCTACTGATTTTGTGGAATTCAGAACTTACTTTCTAGTCACAGAAACTTATCTATTAAAAAACACAGAAGGAATCTGAATCTGGTTTCCTTAATATACATGTTAAGGCACAGATTTTGCTACATTTTCACAAGCATCTAATGTTGAAACTTTTCTTCCAAAACTAAAATTTCACATCCTTTGGTATTTCTTACATAGTATTCTACCTTCTCACCTTCATGGTATTTTACAAGCATATCTTAGCATCATAAAACAACACACCACATAAAAACACACACCACATCAGATATAGCAGACTTCTCTCAAAGAAAATGAATTCACAAATTCTGCAGTCAGTTGAGTAGATTTTCCCTCTAAATACCTAAGTCAGTCTTTCCCCCAGTAAATGTAAAGTAGCATTTTAGACCTTCACATATAACTTAAGTGAACATTATTTCTTAACTCCTCAGAGAAGATACTGATACTTAACAAGCTTTTTTTTAAAAAAAAGACCCAAATCCCCCAAAATCAAAATGACCAAAACCAAGAAACTCAATCAGGAAATTAAATAAATTCCTAAACTTCTGCACATGGCTGGAATTGCCTCAACAGGCCTTACATGCATCTGCAAAATACAAATGAAAGTTAGTTAGATAATTCTGTAACCGTAGCTGCAGATTTTCTTGCATATTTTGAATAGTAATTTGCTTCCAAAAGATGCTAATATTTAATTTAGCTGTTTCATTTAGATGTTTCTTTCTACAGCTTTTTCAGAAGAAAACAGAATTCCTTGATTTTGGTTATTTGCCCTGAAAACTGGGATAATTTATTTCAAAGTCAGTCAAGCTGTGTCTGTTTTGTGGAGAGACAACTAACATCAATTATACACTACAAAGAAATCAACTGACTGCTACTAGGTTTATAATTTTTCATATTGTAACACACTGAAGGCAAAACACTTCAGGTAGAATATTAAAAACCAAAGTCAACTTGGCCCAATCAGATATACTGCATGGTTTAATTTTGGTACTAGTCAGTGGTAACTGAAGTGCAGAAGTGTTTCAAGTAAATTTTTAATTAAACAGGCAAAAGATGACCAGAAAAGACTAAAACATAAATCAAGTTAACCATGTATTATTTTACGATAAAGCACACACATGCCACATTATCCTTTGAAACAACCCAAGTGGCCAGATTTCTGAAAGAAGTAGTGCAGGTTTTAAGGAGCAGCGGGCATTATCATTAGATGAGACCTTACTCTGCACTTACACCTTCCAGAACCACTTGATGTACCAGAAGGTGTTGGGAACCACTGTGGTCTTGCTAATCTAAAACCCCACACAATCATCAGAGTTAAATGAGAGCTGACTAACATAACAAGGAGTTAACCGTTTAAGTAAGATGTTGTAGGGCTCCTCCTCAAGGGATTTCTTAATTGCTATAAAAACAATGCTCTAAATCCAGCTTCCATTGCTAGAATAAAAACAAATGCTGCTTCCGTCACTGAATTTAATGCGTTTTGTATCAATGTAAAAACAGGCTTCAAAATAACACTTTTCCAGAGGTCATGGCTCACAGACTCCAGGCAATCCATCATCAAAACCTTTCAAAAGCAGGAGCCAAATTTAACTTCAGCACGTGATAGGATAGTATTAAACAGACAGACTGGCAGTAAAGGATTCTTACATAGGAGCTTACACAAAGCCCTCAAAAACGTGTGTTATCATGAAACATACTTAGGCATCTCATGTGATCTCAGCAAGCAAGCATGAGTGAGTTCACCTCATATGGCACTAAAAATCAATGCTGCAAATGTACTGCTTTCTTCTCATAAAGTAATGATGAAAGCCATTCTTCTTCCCTAATACCTCCCCCATTGAGCCCTTCAGGATTTTGTCTTCTGCTAAAGACATAAAACTTCAGCTTTGGCCATTTATTTGCACTAAAACATAGAAACTGGTCCATTTTCTGCAGCTGCTAGATTGTTCAAACCTCAATTTAAGATTGTATCTGCCTCATCAGATTTCCCCTTTGGTGATACCTGAGTAATTAGTTATATTTTCTCCACACAAGCCTGTTTTTTCCACCTTTTTCCTAATTGAACTGCCACAAGTTTTTCAAATGGAGGAAAAGTCAAGCTAGAAACTTGTTTTGGGGCAAGGGAACTGCTTTAATTTTAACTTTAAAAAACGCATGGCTCATCCAAATGAGCAAGATTTTAAAATTCAAAGGAAAGTAACTGTGATAAATAGATCATTTTACAAGAACAGCAGTGAATAAACCTAGCCACTAGGCAAATTCTAACAAGCCAAATTGACCAATGATAAAGGAAAGAGGTGATGGTATCCAGCTCCAAATAAGCACCCCTTTTTAAAAGTTGTTTTAAAAACAGTGTTTGGAATTTATTGTCAGATTTTATTTGCATCTTTTACACTGAATTTTACGATGGCATCCATCAAGAGATGAAAGTTGTGATGTAGTGTTACTAATCCTCTTATCCAAGTATTTTGGACACTGATTACAACATTATGAGGAATACTCAGAACTCTAAGGCATAGGGCCATTAAAAGGTTACTAAAGGTCATCCTTTCATAGAGGAATGAAAAGGCTTCAAGGAAGCACAGCTGGATGTTTACTGCTCTTCAATGCTCAAAAAAAGTCACTTTGGCCATGCAATTTCCTTCACTGCTTATCCATACCACTAACTCAAGCTCCTGCTACTCACCTGGTACCATACAAAGTCTAAAAACACACATGGTTACCAGTCTCTAAAAAAATTCAGTTTGCATGTTCCTCATCTACCTGATTTTAAGTAGCTTCATTAGGAGAATAAGTGGAATAGACCTGATCTGACAATGCTGTCAGAAGAACAGCCTGCACAGCCCCATGCTCCCAGGTGCAACCAGCAGCAAGGCTGAAGATGTGTCCTCAGGAAGGAACACACAGCCCCTCCCTGCATCACTGGGAAGGGGTCTGCCAGTCAGAGTATGTCTGTTTTACATGCATACACGTGTCCTTATCATGCACATGTGTGTATATTTACACAGAATCTGCCCAGTAGCCACTTCTGGATCCCAGCACTCCCAGCTGCTGGCACAGACCATCACACACATATCCAGATACCTCCAAAAAGAGCTCTGGCATTGACTCATCTTGATGGGTTTCATATCTGGACTCTGGGACAGAGGTTTTCCTAAGACAGTCCTGGACTTGTTGTCCCGTCCTTTGCATCTGTAGTTTTCTGCCTGTCATTGTGCCCCTGTGCTCCTCTGGGCCTGGAGAGGTGGGACTTTGGTGGGCTGATGGCCCCAGTGATGGCCTGGGAGGAGTCCAGGGCAGGGTACCAGTTGGGATCCTCTGTCTGTCTTTGTCTGCACTCACAAAGTGTAGCAGATTGTCCCATACTAGAGTGACCAGGCAACTAAAATGCCCTGCCCTACCTCTAGATTTCTTTTCCTTTTCAGTTAATTTATTTTTCTGTAATTGGTGAACATCTGCTCTTCCAACTGAGCATTTGGTATAATTCAAAGGAAGAATGAAAGGCATCTGCATTGGAAGCACAAAACAGAGGCACTTCATTTCAGACAAAACAATCCTCACAGAGAGCATCAAAATAAATTCCAAACAAATGCAAAGGTGAATTTTCCAAGTGCCAGTCACTTTAGCAGATGCATCGAGCATTTGTCTGTGATTTTTAAAAAACTTTTAGTTTATTATCAAGCAAAGAACTCCATAAACCTCATTCAACATTCCCACTAACTGTGGGTACCTTCAGGCTGGCCCCACCCAGAGCTCCCAAGCTGGCTTTGCCACACAGGATGCTTTCAGCTAATCGCCTTGGGAGAGGATGAGTGGTGGCCAGCAGAGCAGGCAGAGCTGGACTGGCTGACCACGGTCCTGCCAAAAGGTATTTTTACTTTCTGACCAAGCACTGCAGGCAGCAGCCTGCTGCACTTGTGGGGAGTTGCTAAGCATTTCAACCAATTCTTTCCAAGCATGGGGAAAATTACTGCTGCTTATGTAATCTGTCTTTTGCCAAATGGGAATCTGGGAGCTCAGCTGAGCTGACGTTAGCATTTAAGTTAAGGAGCCAAAGCATTTTGCACTCTGATGCTCTTTTGGTTTCCACCATTGACTAGAGATTCTGCTAAAAAGTTACATCAGAGTCCTAAATGCTACCTATAGCATTAGGATCAAGCAAGGTGTTTTGTTTGAGGTACAGTTTTGCAGGCAAGTTTTGGGAATATAGGGCCATCAAGCCGTACATAGCAAAAGCAGCAGCAGCAGCATGGAACTGTGTGAGCCCAAGTGATAGTGGGTACTCTACTGACCTGTGGCTCCTGGAAAGACACAGCCCCAAGCGTCTTCAGACAACCTTCCCATCTTGTTTCTTAAATTGGAAACTCATTTAACCTCTTAATTGCCAGCACATAATTGCATTGATTTACAATCACAGTCTGTACCTTGAAGTACAAAGTTGAGTTATTAATTTTTATACCACTTAATATAAATACGTATCATGGAAAGATACAAATGCCAAGAAAAGAAAACAGAGACAATTAACAAAGATCTCTCTCAACAAAAACAACATACTGATCAATTGAAAACCCATTTCATAATCTGTCAGGTAATGGCAGCAATGAGTATTAATTTCAAAATAATAAGAATAGGATAACCAACTGAAGGAAGTCCATTGTGGAAGTCTTTTACCGTAGTAATAAACCCCAAATCCTGGAAAACTTTAAATGTTCTTATTGGGTACCAAAGCTGGCTTATAAACTGCATATGAATTAAGAACAAAACAATGACAATAATCTTCAGATTACATCTGTGATGAGAAATGGCTCATCCAAAAAGAGGATGCCAACCCACCTGACACTCCTGTAACTTGAGTTTGGGCCAATTCTTACTCTCAGTCAAGTTTCTACTAGCTTGAATGACAGTTGATCATATTGCTGCTCAGAAAACCAATGTCTCAAGTTTAGAAACTTAACTCTTGTATATGCATACAGGAAAAACAGTCTCTTATGTTCAGGGAACCTTAAAAGAAAACAAGCCATGAGGGCACACTGATGCAAACAGGCGTGACAGAAATCACGAGCTCCCTCTTCTGTAAATACCTTTGGTTGGCAAAGCATTTCTTTGCCCTTATATCTACTAAGTGATGCCTTCAGCAAGATTAAGCGAACAGCTGAAAGCTGTTTTTAACTGTTTTTAATTCAGAAGCCCCTAAACTGTCCAACAAGAAGCAAATTTAACTAAACAGACATGTAGGTGTTTTATGTATCCTTCTTCCCCAATTAAATTTTAGATACCTTGTGAAAAGGATATAGAAGCGGTGCCACCCCCAAACCAGCCTCTGCTGTAACTGAAAGGGTTGAATTTTTGTTATTCTCAAACCCAACTTTTTGCAAACAGCAGAAAATGTTTTTACATTTTTTTTACATGGACTGCTAATAAACTGGATGAACAGGTCTACCACTCTCTCATGACTTAGTATCAAGTCAGTTTATTCTGGTAGCGATGGGCTTCTTCCTTTTCATTATTTCTGCCAAAGCTGATTCGTATTTTCAGCTATTAAAATAAAAACAACAACAACAACAACAAAACCCAAAACCCCACAACCAAACAAATAAACCAAAAAGGCAAGGCTAAAGAGATGCAAAGACAAAACAGGTTTGCTTTACTTGATATGGCTAACCATAACAGCAACATAAAAATTCTGGCTTTCTTCAATACTTTACTCCACCTGAATGCCACGTGTAGGGGTAAGAGAGCCTTGTGACATTTGCAGACACCTCACTGCAGTTTCCTGTGTGATAAACAGACTCATGTCAGTCAGTAAAGCTGAGTCTCAGTGAACCAACGACAGGTGTCATCAAAGTAACAGGAACCCATAGCAGGGAAAAACTGCGGCTCAACGCCAGTGTCGGTGTGTCTTGGGCTTGACTCATTTCTAGTTATGTCAACACACTTCAAATTGTCAAATTTACTTTGACAACCCTATGGACTCCCCTCTAATTTTTTCTGTAATAGCAATAAGTAAAAGCTGGAGTACCGTGAGATTTTATTCCAATCAGTCTGATGAAAATTTCACTAAAAAACCAGAAAACATAAGGAAAACAAAAAAGAGATGGTAGATTTTGGCTATGGCTGCTGCTGCTGTTGTTTTGCTGCACTTTAAGTAAAGCTACATTTTTAAACACTGACAGAGCTAAGTAAAATTTAGTAGCTCTAACTTACAGTTAATCTTGGTTAGATTCTCCATCACCTGAAGCCTTTAAATCAATATTGGGCGCCTCCTCAGAAGATAAGCTGTAGCATAGCCAAGTTTATTGAGCTGAATAAAAAATTACTAGATTAGGCTCTCTGGTTTGTGTTTATGTAAGATTGCAACCATGACATAATGTCTCTAACCTTAAGTATCCACTAGGCTATAGAATATCCAAAATTCAAAGGCTGTATGGGGGAGCTATTGACTCTAGTGCACCTAAGGTGGGCACATAAAACATTGTATGACAAACAAGAAAAAAACAGTGTAGTAACTCCAACAGGGACAACTTTGGTCAAGTATGGAAAATTACTGCACACGCTATTATGCTGCAAATGCAGTGCTGAAAATAAAATTCACATCTTATAACAAGACAAACAACTACAGAACATATCTGTCTTAACAGTGCCATGGCAACTGTAAAAGAAAACACACACTGACCTGAAATAGTAGCAACTTCTTCCCGTTAAGAATATTGCTTATAAGGGAACAAGCAAGAGCCGGTTGACCACATATCCATAAAAGCTGGGAATGTTTTCTGTTTCCAGAAAGTGTTTCAATGCCTTTACTATTTTTACCAAAATAAAAAGAAAACAAAACAACCAACCAAAAAAAATCAAGAAAGAGAAAAAAGAAAAGGTGGGTTTGTCACTGATTTTACAGTCCCCAAGCACACGAAGCTAACAAGCTGAACATATGCACACTTCAGGGACTTTTCATAATCCAAACCACCCAGTTTCCACTTGCCTCAGAATGTGCTGATAAAAACAAACTGCCTTAACCAGACCCTGATCCCAGAGGTTAATCTAACCCTTATGCACAAGCACCCCACTCCTTTGTCTCACCAAAGAGACAATAACCTGCTCACACAAGTAGGCTGACAAAGTAAAAAAAGAACAGCTGCATCTGCCCAGCCAGGGATTAACTGGCATTTCAGTCCTGTCTGTCCACCAAACAGCTTTCACATTACTAAGATTCACCACTTTAATGCCATTAACTCCAGTGAATTTTTAAGAAATACTATACACAATTGGATAGACCTGTAAGAAAGGTTGCACTGGGTTGACTGGAGACTCCTTCCTAAAGAAAATTTTGCACAGGATGTTTTACAATTTTATCAGACTTTGTTCATTATCACTGCTGCCAGATTTCAAAAGAGAGAGAGAAGTCCTGAAAATAGCAAACTCCAAAAATCTGGTAAAAAATCAATGTGGAGAAAGGAGATTATAATCAGAGTGTGTAGCGGAAAATCTCCCAAATGTGAACTGTGACACTGCCAGTCTTATTTGGTGGGTACAGCACCAAAACAGCTTCTGAGTGGATGTAGCAGATGATGGCTATTGCCCAGTGTAGTATTCAATAAGGAGAACAGTGTGGAGTTGGATGTATCCAAGCAGAAGAGGACACACATCTAATCATTACCCAATTTTCAAGCCACAAACAGTTTGGATTTGCTTGTTTAACCATAATATATTTTTCTATTAGCAAATGACTATGTATGTATGTTCACAAGTTCTCCACATCTGAGGAAAAACTCAAAGCAGAAAATTCTGCTTAGAATCAAGTACCATTTACCATCTCCTACAATAAATATAACTGTAACTGAAATAATCTTACATACTGCACTGAACATTGAAATATTATCTAGCAAGCAAAAATAAGAGCTAATATATATACTCACATATACCCCTCATGTCTTTTCTGCGACTAACACAAAAGTTTAATTTACAAATACTTCATAAATTTGTGAAAACTAACACGGAAACTGTTCTGTAGCTCAGTGACCTATTGGAATCAACACAAGTGCTGTGCACACAGTCCTTCCCAGTTACACAGGCCTGTGAGCCACCAAATGGGAAGGGAAAATGGCAAAATAACAGGCGTGTTTTTGCATTTAAAAACCAGAAACAGGTTGGACTGCTACTCTCTACCCTGTTCACTGACTTTCTAAGAGCTCCCATTTAAACACCTAGAATAACTTACTTTTTGTGGCTACTTCATCCAGTTCTCCACACTGAAAGTCCTAACAGCTGCTGCTGTTTGAAGCATCCAGAACATTACTTGCATATACTTTGTAAAAATGGTATTTGCTAGTAAAAGGAAAGCTTTTAAAGCTCAGGGGAAATAGCCTTGGGGTTTTCCCCTTCTGAGAGCTTAAAGTTTTATAAGTGAACCTAAAGGACTGCCAGACTTCTAAAGTGACAACACATTACGAAAAAATTTCCTATGTGCTTTGCAAATTTGAAGTCAGCCACATTTCACAACTGACATCAGGGTTTTTAATATCAGCTCTAATGAAATATAATTCTCCAATGACATAACTGTGAAGTACAGCATTTTCATTTCACTAGCTGGCAGAGAGGTTTTGGCCTTATTATTATTATTTCTTATGTAGAGCCAAAAGTGTTCTAGGCCCTGCACAGACATGCCTGAAGACAAAACCTTTTCCTTGTATCTGCTGTAAACACAGAAACCACAGCGTATTCAGCTTTACAGAACAGGTCACGCATTTTCACACAACTGCTATGGCCAAGCCATATGGTAGGACACAGCAAAAAAGACAAAAATGTAAGAAATGGTTTGCCTTCATCTTTTCTACAGTTTCACTTTCACTAAATTGCTTTGGGTAGGATTGGATAGCTTCTGTTTATTGAAAAAAAAAATCCTGCAGTCAATGAAATTCCAGTCATCATCACGAAAGCCTGAGGGAGTGGGGTGCTAGCTAAGGATTAAAAAGATAGTCTTATTTTTAAATCTGGTTCTTCCTGAGGTCACAGTTCCTCTGGTGGATTAGAGAGGTGTTTATTTTAGAATTGATACATGCACAGTTCATAATGGTTTAACCACACACTAATAAAAATTAAAAAGCTCCCATCTGCAAATTACTGAACTAAGGGTTTAACTGAGAATAGCTCTGCCTTCCCTAGACCCTGAAAATGCAGGAAACAGAGATGACAGAAAAAGCTACACTTCTCCCATCAGGGCCTATACCCCTTGATGAGTGAGATGAAATCCAAGCATGGAAGACAGCAGTCAGAAAGAGAGACTTGCCTACTCCAAAGCCCCTAAGTAGTTAGTAAGAGCATCTGACATGGGCACTTAGCTCTGAATTTGTTGTGGGAACAAGCAACAACAATAACAATGTTGTATTCACCCCTTCACCTACACATCCTGCTCAACATACGTCTCTTCAGGTCTCCAATGGTGCTACTTGGGAAAGAAATTGCCTCAGCTTGGCTGTTGCCTGCATGTTGTGCCTTGGGACAGAGCAGCGACCCTGGTATCACTACGTGCTCAGGGATACTGACTCCAATACTGATACTACTCCAGAGAAACCCCCACATACAGATCCAGCTCCATCTTAAGAAGGAATTTGAAAGGGGTATCTCATGGCATAGTTCACAGTAACAATTCTAAGCCTGACCTGCTAAAACATACACAAAAAGGATAAGCTATACTGACAGGTACCAAGGGGACACCTCTGCTGTGGCAATATGCCCTAGTGGTTGTCATGAGTGGAAGGCAACAGGACACCATCTCTTTGCCACAGGGCTGATGCACACTCAGCTTGAAAAAGAGTAAGAACCAGCATTCAGTACATTAAATTGAAAGGTGGACAGAAAAGCCTCCAAAAACATAAAGGGCAGACGTCTGGTGAGAGTTAACAAAAAGGTTCATTTGCGGGGTTCATTTGTTGGTTTCTTGTATAAGTCTTGAGCTAACCCCTTGCTGGATTTATAAGACACAAATGCACTAGATCAGCAGCAATTTCCCCTTTGGACTGAACTCTAATCAGGGTACCTTGGTACCCTTGTCCTCTTTTTGCATCTTTCTGAAATCTCGAAGCACATTTTAATGTCGGTTTGCAGACCCTGAATTGCAGCCTGAACATGGTTTGAACTCTCAGTGTACCACTGACAGCTGCACATACTTCCATTTGAGGTTACAACAGAAGCTGAAAAGAAATCATGTTTGATTTTTCTACTTTGGGGGGCAGGTGAGGAGAAGAGTCCACATGATGAATTATGGTGCAGCTTGCAGTGGTAGTGGCTGTCTCTTTGGGTGCCACAGCTCATTTCTGTAAAGTAGCTATGCAGGATGAAGTAAGTGTTATCCTTCAGTTTCTCTAGACTGCTGACAAACATTACACTGGTCTCCAACACAGATGGAATACAAAGGAGAAAACACAGAGCATGACTTCCCAAAAACAGTCAAAAACTTTGGTCCTCTCTGGAGGATGCTCTGGGAAGAGGCAGAGGATAAACAGGGTCACAACAGCCTTTCCCAGCTCCACGCAAACAGGCGTAAACCAACAGTAACAGAGATGTTACCTCTGAGGGGCTGTGTGAAGCTTCTGGCAGACAACAGCACAGCAGGGAAAAAACTGCAATGTATATCTGCTCTCCACAGCCAGGAGATCACAGTCAGGACTACCACACTTGCTGAAAGCTTTGCCTCAGAAGGGAGAGCATCAAAACCATGGAATTATGGCGGGGTTTGTCCCACTGTAAATGCTGGCATTTATAATGCAGAACAAAGTGTCACCGGATGCCTGTTGCGGACACTCATGGTTTGCTTTTCACAATGTTATTTAATGATGCTTTGTACTAAGATTTCATACAGTAGTAGTTCTTTAACTGAAGTAATTACATTTTCTGCTTGTAGGAAATGGTCTCCTTTGACCATACCAAAGAAGCTATTGTCCTACCAATCATATTGTCATAATCAGCAGCCAACACTTTTTAAAGGCACTGCCATTTCTTAGAGCTCTTACCTCTTTATTAAAGGACAATGAAAGCCTAAAACCAACAGAATACTCTTCCCCAAATACAATACCCCTCTCATCAGACATTGAAGCAATAAATGGCATAGGAAGGAGAAAAAAAATCATTAAATAGTTACAAAAACTATCTAAAGCCTCTATGAACTCAAAAAATATTATTTTCCACACAGTTCTAGAGTCCTAATAGGCAAAGTTATACTAAAGCAGCATTAAATCCTCTACATCTTCCACTCACACAAACAAAGCAGTCCCCTCCTATCCTCCACAGTTTCCAGCCTCAAATATCCTGGTGTAAAACGATCAGACAAAATAGGTGACTTATGTTTTTATTGGTTCCTCCAGACTATGACGACATTTCCTAAAACACTGAGCCAGGAAACTATTAACATCTCTGAAAAAGTGGAAAGGGTCAGGGTATTTCAAAGGATCTGTTTGCTAAGAGGCCTTTGTTACAGATGTATAGGCCACTTAAGATTTGGTTAATAATAACAAAAGTATTTCACATTCCCGTAACATTTCTAGCTCCAAGGTATATTGTGAACATATTTGTTACATTGTGTTATGTTCTTGTACTTCTTGTGTTATGAGAGCATTACCCCTTTTCACCTTTCTGAGAATTAAAAGAAGGTTAATAAAAATGCCTATGATTTTGTAAAGTAGTATACTTTTGTAAAGTAGTATATCCATTCCAAAATCAGAATTACCCACAGATCTGAATGTGCTCCTAATCTCAGGCTGAAAGACCTGGAAGATTTTCTAGATTTATTTCAGCTGCATTTGGGAGCACAAGTCAGGTCAGGGATTTGCAGGTGGGGTCAGAGATCCCTTAAAAAAGCTCTGTGTGTGTTATATACAAGCACTAAACCAGAGCAACCAGTACTCTTACAGGAGCGTAGCACAATGCATGCAGGACAGAGAGATCCCACAGAGACTCTTCCAAGCTTTCTAGTTTTCTAGCACATGCTACCTGTATATAGCTCTTCGTTTTGGCTGCTTTGTCAGTAGGTCTGGGAAATATCAAGGGGGACACAAAGGACTTGTACAAAAGCCTCAGAAATAATGATGCTCCAAAGATATCAGCACTTCTTTAGTGGCCAGAACAATGTCACCCACAAACCCAATTCTAATCCTGACTGCACAAGAATACATACAAAGGTCAGTTCCCTAATGCAGAAGTGCAAAGCAGATAGTACGATGCGTTTCACAGAGGAGAGAGCTAAGGCATCCTAAAAGAAGTACAAGTCACTCTGTTTCCACTGACTAAGGAACTTCACTCATCTGTCACATCTCAAACAATCACAGCTGGGTCAGTCGACACATGCTGCAGGTGAAAATCCCACTATTGCACAGTGCCACCTCCTGGGCAAGCAAGACTGGAAAAACACCCTCATGTGACCCTTCTCTTCTGCAGCATCCAACTTTTTAGGGTCACCTCCCAAGCAAGCTCTGGCAGGCAGGCACTACCTCTGTTCTCAGAATGCAAGCCATGAATTCAGGGAAAGAAGAGCAGATTGTTTACAGCTCTCCCCATTAAACGTGAGCTGCAGCAATCCCACTCTTGAGTGAGGCTGTATCTGCATAGGCAAGCACCACACAAACCCACAGGATTAAGTTCACTCTGGGTTGCTGGCTAATCACAAATTAGCAATCAGGGCTTCCTTTCAACATCCAAACAGGAAATGGGAGTGGAGGAAGTGAAAGCTTAATAATTTCTTGCATGTTAACAAGTTACATGAGCCAGTCCAATAAAAAAGCTTTGCTAAGTGAACTTAAACCTAGCACACAGTCTGCCCCAAAAATGACAAGCATTTATCTTTAAAACCAAGCTGTCTGAGTGTTTTGGAAAGACAATGGATGCAGACATTTAAATCAGCATAATTTAATTTCCAGGATAAGAGGACATCAAGCAGTGATCTGAAGTTGAGGATCATATTGTATTGTAATCACTAGTGCTGAGACCATAACCCCCAAACCAAACCCAAGGTGGTAATCCTGGCATCCCTCTTGAAATTTAGATTAGAAGGGCAACATTTTAGTTATCACAAGCTGTTAAATCCATAATGGCCTCTGACAAAGGAGCAAGAAAATCAGGCCTAACTTCAGCTCCCTTTGTTTCCACTATCTTTTAGGGGTACTGTATTCTTTGGCTGTGGACACCCTGTAATATTTACCTGGCCACACCCACTTAAGTGTCAGGAAAGCTGGGAAATAAAGTCCCTGTAAGACACTGAGAATCCCAAAATGCCTAAAGGAGCACAGTACTTTCAGGCCTCCATGTCAAATGCAGCAAGGAACATCTCTCCATCTTTAGGTAATGAGATCACAGCCCCTGGCAACTGGAAAAAGCCTGGCCCATAATACACTCCTAATTTGGTACTATCTTCACAGCAGGAGGAGGAAAAACAATTTTGTGCAACTGTTGAGCAATTCTCAAGAGTTCAAGGCAGATGAAAGGCCAGTTTCTTGGTTGCCTGAAGACATTAAGACAGATTAGGGACAAAAGCAAGAGGACTTAAATGGGTGGACGTAAACTTATGTTTTGAGGGAACAAAACTGCAAGGTAGAATTCCTTGTTTTCTCATGGATGTTGCCAACAAAAAAGAAAAATCTCTTGGAAGAACTCTGCAGTATACAAAGAGATTATTCCAGTGGGCTGCATGAAGAACAGAACAGAAGCAAAGGAATTTGGAAAAGAAACCCTGCTGACAATATAACCACTACACAATCTCATTCTCTCCCAGGGACACAAGCAAGAACAGACATATAACATAGATAGTTACCATGGCCCACAATAAACTGGCTACAGTAAATAAGGAGCTAAAGCTGCGTGGGTGCATGATCTGCATTAGGGAGTGTGAAAGTAAGTTTTTTCCCCTACTTTCAGCAGCAGAGGCATGGGCACTCCTAGTTCCAGTGCAGCATTTACCATGAAGTGCTGCCTGCCATAAGCTGCATCAATGGACTTGTTACACTGTGCACATAGCCGGAAATGCAGACCTTGCTGTGGACTCTCATATTATTGTTCTGAGCAATAAAAAAAATGGGGAAAAGTCTGTTGTACATGAACATTTGTATTTCCATCCTAGATCCTGTTTCCAAGGTGACAGGAGCCAGAGCAGGTATTTAATCAGCCTGGGTCTTAAACCACCTATTTGTAAAAACTCTCCAGAAGAGTTTTGAAAGCTGAAAAGTAAGGATTCTGTAAGACTGCTGGGTTTGGTGCTGTGCTGTGGTTTTTATTTCATAAGACATGGTCACTGGCAGGTATATCTGTTACTGACAACCCCGATAACTCATTCCACAGTATTCGTATTGTGACCTTGCACTTTAACACTTGTGGTGTCAGCTGTCTTCAAGAATTTATTTCTGTGGAGTCACTAACTAACCACTTCTTTTTTAGGATGTTTGCATCCAGGGCAGCAATGCCACTTCCTACTACGTGATAAAGACCATGAGGACTTTGCAGGACTGTCACCTGCACCATTGCCAAAATGACGCATTCTGCCAGAACATTCAGGTTTCCAGCCTGTGATGCTCCAGCAGGTTAGCTGATCTTCACTTAACTTCTGTAGTACCAAATGGTTTTCCTTAAGCCAGAGACTTCCAGTTTTCCTTCCCTCCACTTCTAGTGAGAGATGTAAGAGTTTCCAGACAAGGTTTCTTTGGTAAGGAGTGCTGATGAGCTCGTACCTGTTTAGCAGCTATCACTCTATCAACAATGCACTGTCAAAAAATGGAGGAGGAATGTGCTTGACAATGTGAGGGACAAGTTATGATGTTTCCTTCTTGCCCTACATTCATGTAACATCCAAGGCTCACATGTGCCATTCATTTAAGTCTCTAAAGGAAGGTGTAGTTGTGGCCAGTTTCTCTGGATCAGACACCAGGTAGCTGTTAAATAATATTAAGAATGATTTCACCATGAGATGCTTGTACTGGATTTCACCCAAAACCTTTTTATACTGCATATATTACTGTTTTGCTGCAAATGTGGTCTCAAAGCAAAGTAAGAACTTTGATGAATATATGCATGAGATCATCTAGATGAGGAGACTGCATGTTTACAGAGGTGTGGAAACCCTTGACGAAATAGATTGTCTTTTTCAGCCTGTATTCCAAATAAAGGTTCTTGGATGATGAACTCAGGAGTTCCCTGAGTCTTGTTCATTGAGGGTAACCTAATGGGTAGGACATCAGTCTAGGGGCTGCATGACCCAAAAAAACCAACCAACCAAACAAAAAAACCCCCATATATATAAATATATATATACATATATATATACATATATTATATACCAACAGGACAGTGCAGAAAAGCCACAATTTGAAACTTTTCCTGAGGGTCACTTAGCAGCCTTCCAGGTTAGTCTCTGGGAACCCGTAACTCAGATGTTGAATTCTGTGACGAATATAACTGATCCATGTGCAGAGTTTTCCTCCTCAAAGACATATTTCCAAAGGTTTTCTTTGTTGATGATGACTACTGGGCTCTGTGTTACACAAACAGAAGTATAACAAGGCAAGAGGAGACATGCTAACCTTTCAATTTATATGGTAGTTGTAAATGCTTGTATAAGCTCAAAACAAGTGGTAGTCTTACTGAGGAGGCATCCAGCTCTAGAAGCAGCTCATATATTTAGGTGGTGATGGAAGGGAAGGGCTCTTAGTGCTTAAATCTTCAGTAGAGTTTTAAAGTTTATTTTCATAGCCTAAAGGCTTGGGAAGGTAATGATAATTCGTGGTATTCTCTAGAATACCACTGTCATTGTGGTCTTGTTGAGTTATTTGCATAATTTGCTTATTCTGTGCCACAAATATTAAAAAGTAGGAAATATTTCTGCCTTGCATCACCTCTGCCAGTGAGAGATTGCCCACAGAGGGAAAAGGAACAGCTTGGAGATGACTATTATAAAGGATATCAGCCTCCATTTACACCCCTTCAAGTGCAAGTGACAACTGTAAACTGGACCTAAGATTTAAGCACACAACTGTGCCAGTTAATAATTCACTCATGGAAAAAGATAAAGGAGATTTTTGTTTTGCAGGTGCTCCCCTGCACTTAAATTTTCAGTGCATATTTTCAAAGGCCTCTTATTCCCAGCTGCATACAGATTTACAAAATTAGAGATGTTAGCAACTTGTTCTCCATTTTGCAGGGATGGCTGAAGCTTACTTAACTTCTGACAAATTAATGGAGAACATCTACCTTACTCCTTTGGTACAAGTAGGTGTAGTGGAGAATTCCCTTCTGCCAAAAGGAACTACCTGAGGAACAAACTAGGAGTCTTTCTCAGCAAACTTTGACTTTTAATTCAGATGCTATGACGGGGAAAGTCACCAGTGAAATGGAGAAGCAAACAGATAAAAATCTCTGGAATGTCCTCTCTGCTCAGAGCTCAGGAAAACTCAGTTATGCAGGGAGACCTGGCATGAGCCCCACGCTCCTCCAAGACACAAGGGACTCCTTGAGGGTGTGAGAGCTGCAGTCCCAACCAAAAAATTTCTTTTGTCTCTATTAGTCTGGCAGACCTGACAATGAACTTCTCAACTTCTGGGCAGGGAAAGCACGTGTTGGGTCATGCACTCATGTCATGCTGGATCATGGGGTACTGCCTGTGGTTGGAGGACTTTGTGACAACAAGCAAAGTGTTCTGGCATTTTAACACCCTTTAAAAGGCCTCCTGTCAGTACCAGGCATGACTGACTGGCAGAGATCTGGCTTAACTAAGCAAACTCCATTTTGTTCCTCATCCCACAAGACAGGTGTGGCTGGTTGGGAAATCAAGGCTCAGGCTTCCCCAAGGCCCTGCCCTGCCTCCTTACAGGGAGGAGGAAACCCAGCTGCCTGTGCTGCAAACTGGGCATGGTCCAGGTTAAGCTGTGGGGTAATGTGAGGTCAAAGCCTTGTGTGATGATCTGATGTTCACTGCATGCACTGAGCCACGAATGGTCAGTGAGTCACACAAAGCTCTCAGGAAGGTGCCCACTCCACTTGAAATGGAGAGAGCCAAGAAACACCACTTGCTTTTAGCTGAAGATCAGACAAGGACATATGGCAAAGTCACACAGCTGCTGTGGAGACAAAGGGCATGCCAGGCACCAGGTTTTCTAGGAGACAGCCAGCCAAGGAGGCTGCATCTGACCTGTGGTCTGTTTAAGAAATACAGCCTCACTGTCTTCTGTGTTTTATCTCATTGTGATCTGGGTTAAGCGAGGCACTCAGCCTATTGTTCTTGCCACATGATAAGTAACTAGCTACATGTAAACAAAGCAATTAAGCTCCATAAGGAACTGTTTGCCCTTCAAAGCTGAACTAAACATTGCAGTTTGTTTGGGAAATCCAAATATGGTAAATTACTGACAGTTAGCTAGGACCATGGGATTGTTTCCTGCACAGAAAGGACTCCTGGAACATGCAGGACATACTGGAAAATCACCTTTCTTCCTCTTTAGCCTGACATTAACCATCTAAAGACCCTACTGCACTCATTGCTAGCTGCCTTTTGCTGAGTATCACCTTAGCATAACTAATTTATGATAATTCTTATCATAATTTATGATAAGAATAGAGAGAGAAGCTTCTTAGGCTGGCACAGCTTGTTCTAAACCCCTGCTCTTCAGCTGTAAAACCACCAGGCTCCATCAGCACTCCTCCAGGAGAACACCTCTCAGTTGTTAACTCCTTAATCTATTTGGTAGTCAGACAATTCAGTAGGGAGCAGCACAGCACAGAAATATACACCAACTAATTATTTTCTTATTAGCTGTACTCCTGTAGCACCTAAAACCCCTAATCAATATCAGACTGTCAACTTACTGAACAGAATATGCACAGACGAAGAAAGAATCCCATCCCAAATGTCTTCAAGACCAGAAGGCTGGACACTTTAAAACCAACATATACATTCAGCACAAAAAACCCCAACTCTTCCACTGCTAAAATAAATGTGTTCAGTTTTGTAGGCTGAATTTATATATTCATAGAATGCAGTAATCTAGCATAGACAAGGTAAAAAAAGAACCACCAAAAAACAGAAAGCAAACATTACTAAATTCATTTGGGGCTATTAAAAGCAAAAGTAAATATTGCATTCTGGCATAGCACCCATTCTAATGTTCACTTTTATATTTTAAATGTGCAGTTTGTTCCTTTGCAAAGATTTAACAGACATCCCCAGTCACACACCTGCACTGCATCTCTCTGCTGTGTACTGTCACAGCACCTGAGCTGAAGCAGGCACAAGGCTGAGGGAGGAAAATCAGGAGCTGGCTGGAAGAGGACATAGTAGTGTGTGTGCTGAGCCCTGTGTCAGAGGTCCCAGCACACCAAGGGGAAGGAAACAGCCTGGAAGGTGATGGCAGCCTTGTGTTCACAAAGTTTCCACTGGAAATCTGGGAGTTAAAACCACAGTCATTGTGTATCTTCTTATATCCATTAGTCACGGTCTCCCAACAAACTCTGCTATGTGGTATCTCTGCTTACGCTGCCTTAGAAACATCCCAGCCTCCTGATGAAGTTACTAGATAAATTGTGAGTTTTGAAATACAGATAGACAAAGGTTAAGAAAACAAACTCTCTTACTATTTACTGTAGTGCTGCAACACGCACGTCTCCATCTCTGATGAAGGTGAAAAACACCATTTTGTGCAACAGAATGGCAAGGACAGCTGTTGGGAGGCTGAAATTGCCTGTTATGGTGGTATTATCCAACTGACATATAGCTGTGGGAGACTGGGACATAGGCTGTGCAGGTGCTCTTTCCAGTATATTAACAGAAGAAGCACAACTTACATATTAAAAAAAAAGACAAAAAACCCCAACAAAATAAAACAACCCAACAAAAAACACAACAAAAAAACCAAACAAAAAATACCCCCTCTAATTTGGTTCACTTTACAAAATCTGGGTGCCAAAATGGAAGGCAGGACCAGTATGAAAAAGATAAAAATAGCCTTAAATTTTCCTGAGATTCACCTACCCTCATCAATGCCACTGGCCATCAGATTTTTACAAGTTACCTTCTCTATTCCTTGCAAATACTTACGGGCACACCTTCAAAGCTGCCCATGTACAATGGAGGAGCTCTGAGCATCCTATGTAGAAAGCAACAGTGCCAGGAACACACAGAAAAACACTCAACTGTTGCTAAATCAAAAGTCGACAAGTGCTGCTTTTCTGTCCCTGAGGTTTCTACTTTTTTGACTGCTGAAGGGAATCCTTCATTCAGCAGAGACAATAAAGCCTAAAGCTGCTTCTTGGGATGTATTTTAGGGTGGGATAAGTTGGGAAGGGATGCAGGCCTAGGGTGGAGCTTCTTTAGAGACACATAGGGACCTGGAGAGTTTGGGACTCATCCTATGGGAAGATCAAGTTAACCCAGAAGAAACTGAAAGCTGTGAAGGACTGGACTCCAAGGCCAGGGGTGAGTGGTCTACACCTGGGACAGACTGTAAGACAGTAGTTGGTTCCTAGTTTCAGTTAAAGTGGTGTCTAGGGAAAGGTCCAATTCTTCTTACAGCCAACACAGGAACAATATATGAGGTGTGCAGCTTTCTTGTAACAGTGTAATTGCAGTATAGGAATTCTGATTGTGAAGAACTTGAGTCTGGGAAGAAAAAGAAAAGCTTCTTCTAGACATATGCAGTGACTAGACATGCCAAAGCTCAAGCTTTCATCAAATGGGCACAACTACTTTCAGCAGGCTCTACTTGTCCTTTGGACAGTTCAGCATCCATCCTTTCCAATACAACACTTTAGAGGAAAATATTGTAGGAGTGCCGGTCAAGATGCACTCTACAAAATCCACAGTGTAGTACAAGTATTAGGTTTACCCTTATTCCTTACTTAAACATGGTGTTCCTCTGCCTTGTCTAATCTCTGCACTCTCTTTCATTCTTTAATTCTTGGCTCCATTAACTGCACACTCAGCTCTTTTTGTTTTGCCTCCATTGTCTCTGGTTTTCTTCCTCTTCACTAAAACAGCCTTTCCTTCTTGCATGCTATTTGCCCACAAAAATCATAGCATTAATCTGATTTCACATGTGTAGCACAGTTGCCTTTAGTTTTGTATTCCCCACATATTTCCTTCCATTGATACTGTCCACAAGCCCTCTGGAACAAGGCCTGTTCAAATCTGAACTATGTTTAGCAAAGCAGCACCCAAGAGATCATGACTGGCCCCTGGTTGGTTAACTTGCTTCTTACACAGCTGCCACCCTATTCCACCTTAGGATTTGAAGTTTAGGTCAACACATTATTGCCGTGTCATCCCCCAGGTACAGCACCTGAGGCAATTTTCTTCAAGGTCATTTTGCCAACAACTTTTAAGGTGGTTGAAGAACTCTACCTCAGAACCCAGGCAACAAAAAACCCTGCTGTATCAGGGAAAACTCTTCCAAGTTACAGAGCAAAAGGCCTCTGCCTAACATCCCTAAAAAACATAAGGCATAGTGCCTACCCTGCCCTTGCCTCTGCAGGTAAGAGGGCTTGGGAAGCACTTGCATCCCATGGTGTGGAGCATGGCAGTAAAACCTAGAAAGACTGTTCAAACAAGGTAGGACCTGGGCATCCTGTTTCTCATGGCACCATCCTCAAAATATACAGTTGCTACCAAACATTACACTGTAAATTTCCCACTGAACCCAAAACACACCTGATGAATATCCAAAAAAAAAAGAATAAAAATATTTATATCTTAAAACATGCTGTCTGGGTAAACAAGATTGTAGCTGGGTTTCTGTTATGTCCTGCTTCCCCATGAGCAGGCTGAAGCAGACATAAATGTTTACAGCAGACACTGCTGTGATGCACTCATGGCCCATGGGCTGCCCTTCCCACCCCTGCCTGGCAGGAGCAGAGCAAGGCCTGAACACAAGGGTGAGTGCCTGCTTATGCTTGGAAGGTGATGATCCATGAGCATTCTGCAAGTGCTGAGCTTCTCATCCAGCTGAAATAAATCTTTCCCACACTATGGGCAAACACCATGCATGGCCACAGGTACAACTGTCAGCTTCTCTTCAGGTTCTAAGTACCTGATGGACCCTATCTGTAGCTACAGAAAAATACCTTTCTTCATCCTCTGTAAGTTATGAGCCTTCATACCTTTTTTTTTTTTTTTGGTGGAGTCAATTTACTCTCAGATAATTATCTAAAATTTAAATGAGAAAAAAGTCATGACCAAAAATTATTCTCTCCAGCTCTCACTGGAAGCATTTCAAAGTCCATCTGTCCATTCCATTGCCACCAGTCACCTTCCCCTTTACAACGTCTGTGTGCTAGAATTCATGTTATTAATGTGACAAATTTAATAATCCATTACATTAATACTTATTACATTATGTTGCATTTGGCCAAAACTATTATTCATACACACAGGCATGTGCTTTTTATAACTCAACATCTTTGGAATATATTAGTTTTTCAGTGTACTTTTTATACTGAAGCTTTATGACAAAAGATCTCTAAACCTACACATATCCTACCTACCTGTACCTGTAATAATAAGCCTTCAAAACTCTTCAAGATGACAACTGAAAATCTGTAACCCGTAGGGAGCTTGCAACACTTCAGTCCCACGCAGAAAGTAACTTCTGTGTTTCATTGCTGGTAAGCAAACACAGGAAATAACCACCCAAATAAAGATACCTGAGCCACTTTTTTTTTCCAGTTAGTACCATAAAGAGTACAATGTTTTAACATACAGAGAATTCAAATAGTTAAGAATAATTTTATGACAGAAGTTGAGTACAGGAGCTTCATTTCAGGTAAGCACCTGAATTCCTGATTTATCCTAGACTGAAGGTCTGACACATCCAGTCAGCAGGTATGATTTCCAACAACATCTTTGTATTTCCAGCCCAAGTACATACATCACTCTACAGTAAAGAGGGAAGATTCTTTTCAAAGTTTCTAAGATCTGAAGTGCTTCTGAAACAAGGATTTGCCACTGTAGTCAGAACACCTTAGATGCACTCATTCTGCAAATTTCTTCTTATAAACCACATCATTTATAGCAGACAACCTGTAATCTACTGAACTGTCAGTAAGAGAATCAACAATAAAAATCAGTTAAGTGCTACTGTCCACCCAGTTTTTCTACTTAATTCTTGTGGTTTTATCATCACTGTGTTTTCTCCTCTTCCTCAGTGCCTGAGAGAACCAACATATAGTGTTTGCCTATTTAGCCACGCAAACACAGCAATGGCAGAAAATATGCTTGAAAATTGTCTGAACTATAATAGAGAGAAAAAATTGATTCTTTTTCTCTTGAGTAGTCACAGCCATTACTTGTAACAGTGATATGCAAAAAACATAAAAGTGAATGTATGAACTCTTGATGATATGCTGTAGTCCATTACATCTGAGGAAGTGTTGTTACAGGGAATACTAGTGAGAGCATTTTGATATGGGCCACAGGACTGGCTAACACCAGTTTCACTGCTCAATGTAGCATATTTTTCCTATTATGTAATGCTTATTGGAGGTATTATAACGATACATAGCTGAAAGCCATCAGTAACAGCTTTCACAAGGGACCATGCAGAGAAAACTGATACAATGATAAAGAGACAGCACTTGATTGTTTTTCCTTATAGTCTTTTGTACCTTTTGGTGGCAGTTAAATCAGTATGCTCAGTATGATCAGATCTCTTAACCTCACCTGCCACCTTTATGATACCATTTGTCAGACCAAATTTAGAAAACAGCTGCTGGAAGAAGGTTGCTGTCTCATCTCTTGTGGAAGGTCACTAAATAAGGAGGCAGCAGGGGGGAGGTCTCTGTCAGGTCACTTCACATCATTACAAGCTGTACAAGCTCCATCTTTCCCAGGATGATTTCTTTCAGCACATGCAGATGCCAAAATGATTAGAAAACAGACTAACTAGCTGGGGCAATTATGGGGAAACCTCTCAAAATATGAAACCATATTAGGTGGCCTTTTATTGACTATGCCTAATTTAAAGTTAATATGTCATCAGGGCAGACTTGCAGAAATCCTCATGAACGCAGTGTAATCGAGCTTTTATTAAAACTAGACAGACGTTTTCACCACCAAAGCCAGGATTTCATTAGGAACCTTTCTCTGGTTACTCTGTTGAACTTTCTACATTTACAGAACCCTGTCAAAATTACCTCTTTAAAGATTTAAGACTGAATTAACTGATACTTTCCAGGGTGCTATTTATCACAAAAAAAAAAAAAAGTACACTAATTTGGATAGTTTAGGGTATTCAGATCTTATGTCCTTTCTTTTGAGAAACTTCAACTGTGCTCGTGAGAAGCAGATGAAAAAGAACTGCTTCCAGTCTCAACCTGAGATATTAAACAACCATTTAATTATCGAAAGGAATAAAGTGCAAAGCAAATGAAAATTCAGAAAGTAAACAGTTTCATATCTCAAAATCCTTCTGTCACCGACAGACCACAGAGGTCTAGGAGTCCACAGCAAGTAGAATTTAATACAATAAGCAGAGTGGAATCAGTATTAAAAATTCATGTGAAATTAAATGACTGAACACTACTTCAAAGCAGCTGTCTATACAGTTACTCCATAGTTTATACATAATCCCATTTCTTGACTAAATACTCTAAATTCAACACTGAATTGCATGTAGAAGTCTGCCTATCAGTTCTTTAAAATATCACTGTCAAAGGATGCATATTCTAACCTCACTGTGTAAAATATAATTTTGGAACCCCCTTATAATTCCAGGATGAAATCACCACAATTGATCTAAAAATGCAGTATTTCAAAATCTAATACCTCATATTTGGGGGGGGGAAATATTTGCATCTTGCAGAGGGAGAATGAAAGGCATCTCAAGTATGTTTACCCTTAAAAAAATATTGTAACCTAATGGGGGAAAAAAAGCCCACCAGCTGCTTAAACCAAAGAAAATATTCAGTTACAAGTCCCAGTCCATTTTGGCACCTGGTCACTCTTTACAGTGCAGATGCAGACAGACCGTGCAAGGTGTAGGATGAAAACATAAGAAGTTGTACACTGTCCCATACAGTGGAAAAGGGATAAGACATAGAACTATTTGCTGATAACAAGCCCACGAACTCATTGGTTCCACATGATTCCTCTCCTTCATTTGCTTCTTCAGTGCCTTCTGGGCCACTAGAAAGGCAAGTTCCTTCAAGCAGAGACCTCAGTAAGGTCATGCCAAACATCAAAGGCACCAACAAAGATGACACACAAATAAATATGTGCAGGACATAAAAGAAGGCAAGCCTGGAGCAGCTGTCAGAATAAAGGAAGCAAGACTAAGGCTGAGCAGACAATAAGAGATTAGAGAAAGAAATGCTGGCAGATTAGCATCAAGCTGAGCAGTGAAAGCAAAAAAGGAAAATTGGTTATTGCTCTCCCCTGGAACAGAAAAGCAGTCAAGCTAAGAGGAAGAACTTGGTGAAAGAACACAACTGCCACTATAATATTAGCCTTGCCAAACCTTAAAGTCCTATAAAAAAGGCAAAATCAGTGTCTAAGACAACAAATGAACAGGAAGCACATGCTATTTATCTGGCAGTCAATACTGAGAAAGCATGCAGGATGAAATTACAGCATTTCATCCTCGTATGAATTCAATCAGAGAAGCTGGAAAGAAGGAATAAGCTGAAGATGTTGCAAGCGTAAGGGAAGAGAATGCAGAGCTCCCATTGCATGTAGGCAATTAACACAGATCCAAAGACATGTCTAGACACACTGCAATAGCTCTGTAAGGGTCAGGTATGGCAGCAGCCCAGCTGTGACTACAGAACATAGAGCAGTTTATTAGCTCATATACCAACGTTGTTAGTCGACCTGGTGAGAGTGACTCTCTCAAAGTAGCAAAAATATGGTGTAAGAGCATGGGAAACTTAAAGCTGGTGGCATAAGTAAGACCTATGTGAGTCTTTTTGGAAAAAAACAAAACAGCTTCCAGGTGGGAAGAATTTGAAAACTACATCTATTGGATTCAGTCCTTGCAGTTTGACAACAGCAGTTTTGGCTGCAAAGGATTCTGGAGCTGCTGAAAACAAGAAATATAGCAACTCTGAGCTACAAAATCATTCACTGATTTTCTCATTTGTCAGTCAGAAACAAACTGGAACTCAGGCTTCCAACCTAAAATTCTTGTTACAGTCACTGCACTTAGTAGGGTAAAAATTATATCCACTCAGACAATAAAATAGGATCATGATTTGAAGTCAAATTAGTACCATAACAAATTCTGGACCAAAGAATTTGAGTCTTGAAGTCATCTCTTCTTTCTGTTCACTCAGTCCTCCAAGCAACTACATGATGCCTAACACTGTGGGTTTGGGCACATGGAAAGCCACTCACTAGAGCTTGCCCAGTTTCAGCTCAAGTAAAAGACCAAATCTTTTCATAACAGTAACTACATCAACAAATTCAGGATGGACATTAACTACAGCAAAGCCATGATACAACCATATTTATATGAAGGCCCTGATTAATGTCTTACCATGCTCAAGTGCTTTAATGAAGTCAGGAATTGAGTACAGGGACCTTCACAACTGGGTAAATGATGACTGCATAAAAAATTGAGTTTGCATCCCATCTGCCCTACAAACTAAAACAATGTGGTCAGCCAGTATCGGTTTTTGCTCTGCTTGTAGTTTAGGTAAATCCTATCTACTTCAAGACTAAGAAGAGATCAAATCAGTTGAAGATTTTTAAGAGAAAAGAGATGTAGAGAGGAGAGCTAAAGATCCTCACACAATAGAGATATAATTTGTGCCATGGAAGCTGGGAGAGAATTGATCAGCCAGGCTGCCCAAGGCTTTTGGGCATGAGCAACATTTTAATGAACACTTCACCCACGCTCTAAGCTATTACATAGACATTCTCAGAGCTATTGGAAGACAAAACTGATGGAAGGATGAATCATGACTCTATATGGGCAGTGTCACAGAGCTGGTAAAAGGCTGAACCATGACCTCAATTTAACCTTTATCTCCTGTCCAACCTATGCACCTTATCAAAAAGGCAAAATCCTATATTAGAAGTGCAAGCAATACTTCAGGAGATGCTCAGACCACCGTCTGAGATACATCTGTTCTGTGAGGAAGGAAGGGAGGGAATGAAATAATCAGCCTGAGGGGACACTCCAGTATTTCTTCCATGACTTTTGTACATGAAGTCTTGAAACTTTCCATTGTCTCAGGACTCCACGCAGTTTCCATCATCTAAAAAAGAAAAAAATTAGCGGTCCACAACGAGGATTATTTGGACCTGTAGTATTTGTGTTTTAACATATAATTAAAATGTTCAACCTAAATGAATTTAAAAGGCATGCTGTGAATATTGTGGTGCATAGGCAAATATGAAATATACTGGTGAATCTTATTTCCCACTGTAGAAGTTTGATCTGCTGATAGGAATTCAGTCTCCAAACCTGAATATTTTTGAAATCTATTCATTTATGTCAGTCAGACACTCTATTCTTTTCTGTTATGGGATCTGAAAAAGTGTCAGTCAACTTTTGTGTTGTTCTGCCTTGTGACAACTACACACTGTAGAAAGTCAGAAATGAGGCAACTGAGGTCAGGCACAGTCCTTGTAGTTTAACTCTTAGTCATTCAGATTGAAAGAATATTTATTTTCAGCTCCTACATGGGCATTCATAGAAGTTTTAAAGGGATCATAATGTCCCATTAGCATTCCCTTGAGCTGCTGTAATACAAGTCAAGCATAAAGTCATTAAAATTTGGTGTTCAAGAAGTAGACTTTTTGAAATTTTAATTGTTTTCTAATTAGAGAAGAGACTATAGGGCATGTGTGGTTTATAGTATTACATAACAAAAATAGCATTCATTTTAACAATTGTCTAAATGCAGATTTAAACAATTAGCCAAAATACTGTCTCAAATATTATCATGTCCAATTATAAAAAAAAAAGAGCTTTTAAAAGCACTCAAATGCAGTTATAGTAGGAAAGCCATAAAATCATATTTCAGTGATGTAACAAGTCTAATCTGAACTGGGTGGATGAAACATCAACCCTAGAATGTCTTTATTCTGTGGGTTTATATAAAAAAAAAGAAGAGACCAAATCCGCACCTAAATTCAACAAAATAATTTTTTTAGAGAAACACAAGGGCTGAATTAATGGAAGACCATGTGGACAGGGTTTACTGATTTTGTGTAAATATATTGCTCAAATCATCAAATTTAGCTTTTACAAATACACTGTTCTCTTTGTCCCTCCCAATTTTTGCCAAACATTGATGTGTGAGAGTAGGACACGGCAAGCAAGATAAAGATCCTTAACATGGGTGGTTCCAACCCCACACCACTCTGTTTTCCACGACTGCATAATAGACTGCAATTTAAAAAAAAATATTTAATAGATTACCTATTATTATATATATACACACGTATATAAATAAATAAAATATGCATTATTATTAAGTATTATATCCTCACATGCATTTTCCCAGCTTGTCTCAACATCTCTCAATGTACATTTCTTTGTGCTTTCTGTGCTTCCATGCCCAGTTCCACTGAGCTGTGTATTGAAAGCTAGAAATTTTCCTTCTCTCATGGTCAAGGACTCCTGTGTTTCTCCCCTGTGTCCCTTCACCTTTACCATTTTTTCCTTAACGATAAAAGATATGCAATTGACTTTTCTCCTCTTTTTCTACACATATAGTGAAGATGTTCCTTCACCTATTATGTGCCAGAGCAAACGACACAAAATTAAAGGACTAGGTATTCTGCTTCTGGCATAAATGACAGCCCAACTACTGGGACTTTTGCCTCTTCTCTAGAAGGAAGGTGTATAAACCTTAGTTATTTTTTTGTTTTTGTTTTTTTGTGTTGTTTTTTCAGAGTGAGACAAAGCAAAATCTATAGTTCTGTAGTCCACCACCAGTGTTATGGTAGTCAGCTTGCTCCTAGGGATGAGAAGAACCATAGGACAAGCAACAGCTAGTGACAACTCATCACCAAGCAATGAAAGTATAAATAAAAGTAAACTGGCAAAGTTTAGAGTTTGGAAGAGTAAGAAAAGCAAAGCAGGAAACATAAATGTGGGATGGAGGACCCCAACTGAAGGGAGACAAAGACAAGTGACAATATGAAGCTATACAGCCCATGGGAGATCACTGTATCTGGGATTAAATCCCACCAAAGCTTCCAGAACACACTCAGGTTTGCTCTGAAAAGCTTATGGATGTATGGGAATTATGAATAGCAATAAATATCTTATTGAAGCAGCTGCTTATTTGCTTCAAAGATCAGGAAGTATAGGAATCAAATGCCTGTCAACAGAAATGTCACACTTCCCCAGCCCCAAAAAAACCCCATATTGGGTTGAAGTGCCTGATTTAGTTCTAAATATCAGAAAAGGAGGGGGGGAGAAAACAAAAAAAGCCAAGGAGGACAGGGCCAGTGCAGAAGCTGGGGCAGGAAAGCAAAGCAGAGCAGTGACAGTTTTGTTCTAGTTTTAGATGTTCAGTACAGAGAATCGGCTGAAAATAGCCAGGCAATGATGCCTGTTGCATTCTGGAGATTAGGATCAGGCAAAGGCTTTATGCTGGCTGCCAGCATTTGAATAGTTTTGAGACATTTCAGAAGACTACGTGATTCCAGAAGACCTTTTTTGTTTTTAAACTAGAGGGTGCTTTTAATAGATGTTGAGTAAAGTCAGGTCTTGTTTGAGAAAAACACTGCTTATCTCAAAATAAGCAGGATCCAGACAAAATGCTGCATTGGGTCACTGCCTCCTAACGAGATTTTACTTAGGAGCTCTACCCACTGTGTTGAATAAATGCAACTTGAAATTGAAGGCAGAACAACCTAACTGGTAGCAAAAGGTGTCAGCTAAATAGTCAGGGCAAGGGCAGTACTGGATGAATAGTAATTACAGGACAAAAGCAGTGCCTGAAAAGCTTGTTCCTGGATTTCAAACTCTAAATATCATCTGCCCTCAGCAACTGCAGCTTTGAGCAAAAGTAATGAGGGAATTACTGTTAGCTCTCACTCACCTAAGCAGGCTCCTCACTACATATAAGAGAACAGTCACAAGCACTAAAGGAAATGTGCTCACGTTTGGGCCAACAGGGCACGAGATTAACAAGAGATGATAACTGGTGTGATTAAAAAAAGCCTGCACAACTCTTCCATTCTTCCTGTGGGCAGTGACAACTGGATGGCTACTGGATTCCAACCTGAATCGAACCAAAGCATCTGGAAAACTGACACGAGACAGAACACTCACTCCACTTTTGACACAGTAGTCAACAGCTATAGAAATCCTTTTCTTCCCCCCTCTTTTTTTCCTCAAGAATTGGAAATAGTGACTCACTAGCTCTGCATCCTACAAATCCTACCCCCTGCAACGAAGTTTAATTTTAATCATTCACAGCCACTCCCATCACACTGCAGTCAGTTGAAAAAGCTTTAGTTTTTAAAGGAAACTTGTGATTTTCCGAGTATTTTCTCCTCATACTAAAGGAAGCTGTTTAAATCTCTCTCTTTTATTACATGCTTCAGCACACCAAGCAGTCTGAAGACAGGGAAATGGATTAGATAAATGGAAATATTTCTGTTATGACCTAATTTAAGGATCTTAAAAATAATACCATAACTTCAAAAACTGAAAGGCATCAAAAAGCTTAAAAATATTGCAGAGACATGAGAGTGCAAGATATCTGGCAAGTATTGATAGAGTAACATTTAACTTGAATGAGAAACAGGAGGAATTCAGAGACACATGGTTATCATTCACATAAATTTTCTACCAGGGTATTTCTGTTACTGTAATACTCTTTATACCAGGAGTCATATGCAATGGCTCAACATTTTATGTGCAATGTCCATTTATGTCATATTGGTGAAAATTAAAGAAAGGTTTCAATTTGGAATTTGCTGCCTCCTAGTACAAGTAAAAGATCAATGTAATAAAGCTTCTGCTCGTTGTAAAAGAAATCAACAGCCCTAGAAAAAATCAATCTTGGAGCTTTTACAAAATTCACAGCAAACAATAGAGGAGATGGCTATGACACAGAATTATATTTGCCCCATAATACATGCAAATAGTATACTTCAAATTGCACCTTTTATAAAACTGCCTAATGTTTCTATCAAAGTAAGGAATGCACTGCTTCCTTGATTACCTTAACAATTCATTTGTGCATTTGCACTAGCACTGAAACTTCATTAGCATTATTGCTTGTTCTACAGAATACCTTTAGTAAACCACATTCTACCACACCGTCAATGGTTTTCAAAGCAGACACACATTGCCATCTCTATTGCAATTCCCTCATTAACTAATTTTACAGTTTGTATTATTTTCCATATTGCATTTCTCTTTTACAGAAGCATTTAAGACATCACAGCAGCCTGAGTAAAACTCCAAATTATAAATAGTAACAACTTCTCCTTATCAGGCACTAAGTGTCTGGGACCCAAATAAGGTGAAGTAATTTGTAAACTGGAGAAATAATGAATTTCAAGAAAAATTATTCCAAATTTATCACAAAGAGTTTTTCCAGTGGGTATCGGCCTCCACCTGTATACCAAATTCACATCATTAAGATATGATGGGAAGAACTCCTCAGCCACACACTGTTTACTACTGAGTTCTTTGATTCTCATGTATGACACCTGACATCCTCAAATCACTCCTTGGTTTGTTGCATTTATGGCTTCTCTTTAAGTAGTTTACTTAAGAGTAGAAAAATACTATGCCTAAATCCACAGGAAACACCACTGTCCCAACTCTAACCTGTATTTGTTTCACCTCTTACTGCTCCTTTAAGTTCCACTGCACATGTCTCTATCTCACTGTCACGACCTGTATTCCTTGTCATCTCTTTGAGCTTATTTGCACAGCCTAATACTGCACCTGTAAACCCCTGAACTTACACTTAGTTGGCTGCTGAGAGAAATGTGTTCCCTTTTTCTATGATACAACATGCCAGTGTGGTTCTTCAAAATAAAGCAGGGACAGTGGAGTTGCAACAAAGTGGAGCTCCACAGGATGCCTGGCACAGTGGACACTGCCCAGCCCAACACCTCTGAAAACTCCAACCTGACACAGTCACAAGAAAACTGCATGTTACAATGGCTCGTTCCTGTTTTTTTTAACCACAGTGCAGCCAGAGAGAAAAGAAGGAAGGCTACAGCCGAGGTTAAATTTAGGCAAAACTCTTCCCATAGGTAAAGGGGGATGGGCTTATTAAGACATATTTTATCCTGTGAATTCATGAAACCTCAAAAGCAAAAGAACATCGTTGCTCCAAAGAATATCAATGTGTCTTCATGCAATACACTTCCTCTCCTAGCTTCCCTGACAATTACTTCATCGACACTGTCCCTTTTTCAGCATCTTTCTACTAAAAGGTTTTCTTTGGAGAATAACAGTGCATTTTACAGATGGAACAGCTTGTTTTGCATCTTTGTTTGCTAAAAAAAACCCCCAAACCCAAAAACAAATGCAAAAACCACCCCAAAGCAACAAAAAAGAAAGATTTTTACTCAGAAGAAGCATTCCTAACATGAAAAAAAAAGAAACAAAAAACCTCACGCACACAGCAGAAAGACTGTTGATTGCCTCACTCTGCTGGAATGCTTTACAAAATCCCTTATATCCCCATATGGAATAAAAAGTCACAGCAGTTCTGGACACTTCACCTATATTTTACAAATACCTCAGTTGAAAGGTCATGTAAATTTTATTCTCAGTTCTTCAGTGTGCTTGGGTCTCTCTATAGTATTTATAAGGCAAATTTCAGACACAAATTCCATTTAGCCAACATAGATGACCTTAGAGGAAAGGAGAGAAATATGGTTATCATAGATAACATTTCCTAATTTCTCACATGAGTTACAAATTTAATTCCATGAAATTGCAATGGGATTGATAGTAAAATCACTATGACCTAAATGCTGTTCACCCAATGGACACACACCACTGTACCCAACTCCAGTAGTGACAGGCTTTCAACCAGGGTTGTACCACACACAAATAGAATATTGGCCACAGACAGTGCCTCTCACAATGTGTGTAAAGTGTAATGGGACACAGCATTATCTAAGCCATTGGGAGTTACAGACCACAAATGCACATAATGGTTTATCTCTACCAGTTTACTTGGGGGTTTTCACAGCTACAGCTCAACTCCTGCTCAAGGTCACAAAACAAGAAAAAAACTTTGCAAGTCAAGGCAGTTGGAGAATTTTAAGGGTTTATTCTCTCAGTAAATACAATCATCTGAAATTGTTAAGTGAAATATTAAAAAGAAATGTCCTGTCCAGCTTTCCCCATTCATGGACATGGTTGTTTTTTCCCTCATCAGTATCTGAGCAGCTCGTGAGAACTTGGGAAGCCAACAATGTAATGTAAGACACTATTACCTCAAACCTTTAGCAACAGCTGAAGCACAATGTAGGCTGACTGCAGCACAGTAAAATTGCACAAGCGATTAAGGATGCATCATTTGGGTAGGGCAATATAACAATTTCACACCACTTGTAACCAATCTCTTGCTGCTCCTGTTATGCAATTAATGCCATTCACACATTAACAAAGGAAAGAAAGCAAAATCCTCAAGGCTTCACTGCTTTTCCTAATGTGAGTACCTTTTGCTCTGTTATTATAAAGACATTTCCATTGATATGGATGACAGATTGAGGGTTTATAAATTACTAATTCCCAAAAGCTGCTTTAAAGCTTTCATTTCACAGGTTTTTTAACTTAAGTTGCATATTAGAAGAGGAGATTAGTGTCACTGTTATAGAGATTACTGCACATTAGTATAAAGACTTACAGAATTTTGAGTCGGTGCCATTGAAGTAGAGCACTGTGCCGTATGGGAAACTGTTACTGCAGTTATAATAGCTCGTAATATGGTCAGAAATGCAACAAATCTGAAAAAAAATCTCAGCTCTAATTCATTATGTTCATATACTTAAAATAATGCATGCAGTGCTTTACAATCCTTTGCTCTTCCATAAACATGGTGTAATTTTGACATTTAAGCAAAAAAACTGCTCTGATTTATTTGCAGATTGTCATATTTTTGTGCTAAATGCTCAGCTGCTCTGGCCAACAGACCAAACCATGACATTTGTTCATATATGGTTATTCACAGTTAAAAGCTCTCTCCATTGCCTGGAGGTTTATTAATAACTCATCACCATGGTATCACAGCATCTTAAGGAAAATAAAACACAGAGATAGTTGCTAGGCTCTCCAGCCTCTAGGGATAAAAGGGAATATTTCTTGAGGAAGACTGGGAGAAACTCTTTTGGTGCATTTATTTACCACCCTTGAGGGTGAGGCTAGGCCAAGAGACAGCCCTCATACTGTGTTCTGAAAGCTACAAGTATTACAGCCATCACTCAAAGATGTCACCCATGATCCAATTCTCTGTACTAACACATTAAAAACAAATATCCAGAAATCCAAACTGTGAAGGAAACCTAAGGAAAAAGAGATAGGGGTAAAGGAATGCATCCACTTCTGCAGCACTCCCATTTAACCCTCAAAAGGACTCTGCAGCCACATCACTGTTATCCCCAATTATATTAACCTCGCTAAGCTGTTTGCTAACATGCACTGAACCCTACACTGCTGTGCTGTAAACACATCTGACATTAGTGGGGAGAAACAGAGAACAGGTCAATGACATATCCTCTATCAAGAAGAGCTTCAGATGTTTCTCACAAGTATTTTCACACGTACTGAATGTGAGAAATGCAATCCCTTACCTGTAACACCCTACCCATTGATATTGAGAGAGATTTCCCCTTGGTCTGACAGGTTTAAGTTCCAGAAGAAACAGGCAGTCTGCACTCTTGCAAACATTATCTGCTTCAAAAAGTGAAATCAGCTCTAAATATGCTAACATCTTCAGAACATTAATATAGGGGAGCATCAAACTTCAATGCAGTAAAACACATATAGCAGACAGGGTTTGCTTGCAGATTACATTCCTTTTCAAAAAGTATGTAATGTCAAGGTTGCCACACTATTAATCCAGGAAAGAATGTGACTGCAAAGGAAAAGCTGTAAAAACAACATGTATAATGCAGGGTACAAGAGTTTGCTTCCTACTTAAACATAGCTACAGCATTGACCAAATGTTTTCTAAGACCAAAAAGCAATGAAGTCAGAAGTCACACCTTTAGTAGCTATGCTGCTCTGATGAAGCGTCTCATGAACAGGAAAGCTTTATGGAATCATTACATCTTCTGCCAGGGAGAAACATCCAGCCATGTAAACTATCCAGTCTACCATCTGAGAGAGGGACAATGAGTGGTTACACCATTTCCTTCCCTCTTCCCTGCTCAGACCAGAAAGCCAACATGGTTGCAGAAAGAACCATAGGATGTGGTTGATTCATCTCCTGTGCCATCTCCTTAAAGTCTCAGTACTCACTCTTCTCTTCACATGTGAAGTTAACCCAGCAAAAAGATCGTGTGGCTCAAGGGACAAGGAACACCAGAGCCTTTCCCACTGAAGGGCTGGCATGACACAAAAGGCCACAAGCAGGAGGCCTACCACACTCCTCCAGAGATGCTGCCATAGCTCAACGCATTTCCTCTCAGAAGGGTTTTCACTCTTGTGTGCTATTTATGCAGCATTTTAGAAGAGGGGAAACTGCTTTTTATCACATTCTTTCACACTCATATTACTGCATACTGAAGGAGAAGTCTGTCACCTCCATTAAGTATAAAAGTCTGTATTTTGATCTATCAGGTGCCCTTATGTTAAGTTTCAAGAGCAGTCAAGCACAGGAGGAGACTTATTCCTCTTGTCCTTCGACTGCTTAGTTAATTAGTGCAAGCAATGAGAAACCAGAAAATCTTTTTATTTTTGCTAGATAGTTGTAGTTCTGAGCAGCAATGATTTTGGCAACGTGAAGCTGCATGCTACTTAAGGTCCTCTGGGGTGAAAAAGAAGCATAGGTCAAGGTAAAAATATCTGGAAACAAACAAGCAAATCACCCTGATCTAACCCTGCCTCTCAGGGTGCATTTTGTCCATCTCTCTATCAAAAACATATATAACTAGTTATATTTTTTAGAACAGCAATTGTTGATTGATGAGTCATCTTTCCTGTAAATTTATTTTTTTAAGTGATTTTGGCATTGTTCCTTGAAATTCCTCTCTGGCTACGTAATGGAAATTTTGACCTCACACTCTGGTTTCTTTAACATCACAGATTGAGAGATTATGAGTTTAGGAAGACCAAACAGTTGAACAGAGGATGCAATGTGGAAATTTGTAGCTCGAAAAGAAAGCAAGCTGTACTAAATAAACTCACAAGTAAATATTTAACTGTGTGGCCATTAGGTTACATTCCCAATAATACAGCAACTCATTTATAGTAATTAAGAACTCATGAGGGAGAGGGTTGCTTCCCTCTTTCCTCTCACAAAATTAGTTATGTGGTTAAAGTTGCTGGCAAGTGAAACTCACCAAAATATATCAAAGCTTAGTTTCTTCCTATTAATTAGCAACTCCCCATATTACAGTTTCTAAAGCACACTGCAATTAGTAGTCAGAAAACACAAAGTAGAAAAATGTAAGCCAGAAGAAAACAAAAACACCAAAGAACACATTAATGGGACATAATTATTGCAGAGGGTAGCATAACACCTCAGATCACAACCACCTAGAGTAAGGGCTTTTTTTCCCTATTCTCCCTTCTCTTGGGGGCAATGGAGAAAGTACATGGTAGCTCAAAGTCCTCAGCTATGCTGAGTTCAAAACATATGACAAAGAACTCAGCATTTTAAATTGCCTTACTCCCACAAGAATAATTAGATGGATCTTCATAGCAAGAACAAAAATGAACACATCTGAGAACTACTCTGATTTATCTAAAATATAATTTAACAGATAGAAGAGAATCTCCTCCTTCCACTCAACCTGGATTCAGCTGGCAGGAAAACTCCACAGGCTCAGAAACAGACAGTGCCATAAGCACCTACTGGAGCATGGAGCCAACATTTGCAATCAGTCAATTGTAAATCATCATGGTAAGCTAAGTATGAAGTGGCACATTCATGGCTCATGAAGGGCAACCCTACTGAAAATAAATTTACATGCCTATCAGTTGTCAAGTGGGACATGATAACATGAGCTTCAAATTATGCATTCTTGGAAAAACTCTAAACGAGATTTCTCAGATGACAACACTGTTACAGTCTCTGGTAATTCTTCATGGTCATGCCAGAGGGCATTGCACTCCATCCCACCCATGTTTAGCTTGCTCCACCAACCAGTTTTCACTCACGCTGAGCAAAAGGGACCAGATATTTGGGAACGAGCTCTACTAGCTTCTCTAACCACAGGGCAGCCCACAACAGACTCTTCACAGTTTTCATTAGACACTGAACAACTTAAATGGCCAGTTTAAGCCAGAAATATCACAGCAGATTTGAAGGTTTGAAGACAGTCCGTGCTCTTGCCCATCAACATGGCACTATGAATGAAAACTGTGCACCAAACAGTAAATTAGCTCTGCCTAGGTAGGCTGGGACACGTGACTGTGCTGCTGGGATTCCAGACAGCTTTGCAGCTTCTTTGAAACACATAGGAACATCTGTTCTCAGTATGTTGATTTGAGGGAATGAGTTAATGTGACTTGTACAAATGTGATGGCTGACTGATAAGGTTTCAGAAAACATTGAGGATAAGATGCTACTGAAAAAAAAAATAAATCTATGTTTTGTAACATTCCCAGCTCTTATCATAACTTTAATGAGGTTGAGTTCTCAAAAGAAGACAGTAAAATTATTTGGTTTCTCCCTTTTCAGTCTCAGCAATCAACACAACAAGTGGTAAAACTCATTGTTATTTGCAAAATAAACCAAAAACCCCCCCAAACCCCAACAAACAAAAAAAATTAAAAAAGAAACCAAAACAAACCAACAACAAAAAACCAAACCAACTTCAGATTTTCATGTAGAGAACATCCATAAAAAAACAGCTCAAAGTTTCTGAGAACAGGTAACAGCCAATTTGAAACTGTTTCTACATACATTAATGGCTGAGAAAGGGCAGTAGATTAGTAAAACAAAGCTTGTGGTCTAGGGTGAAATACACTTTTAATACAAGCTAGTACAGACTCCCTTACATACAGTGACTGGTGGGTGCAGAAGAGAGATGGCCAAAAGCTTTCTTATTACATCGATGCCATTTTAAGTAAAGCATTTTCAAGTTTTCCATATCATTCTCTTCAGCTTCACAGGCAAACTTTCACTGATGCAAATATAAGTCAATACTGGGGGAGATGGGTGTCCTTCTAGTCACAAACATTGTAAGAATAGTTGGGCAGAACATGGGGAAAAATATTTAGCATCTGTGTAGTTCCTTCAGCTGCTAGGGAAACATCCACCAGATGTTTCTAGATGTTACCTCAGCTGCCTCCCAAACCACTATCACATCTGCTCTCTTCCTTATTGAATACCAGTGGTAACACAACTAATGTTTCACTTAACTCATCTTTGTAAAATATTCTCAACACCCTTGAGGAACTCCTTTTTAAGGAGTTACGCTACCCACAAAAAGCAATGTGAAAACCCCCTGTGACTACATGATTGAACTTCCGGAAATTCTCAAGTTATTTAATATATAGGGAATACCACCATCTAAAGTATTATTGGAAGTGATGATGTCTTTTCATAAACACAAGTATTGAAATAGCAACAGAAATAATGGTTCACAGAAACTACCAGAATTAAAAAGGAAAAAGTGAGGGAAGAAACCCCATCATTATTAAATGCTCCTCTTCATTATGGACACCAAAATTCTTCCACAAGTCCTTCCTCATATACCTAGAACTGAAATTATTTCTTTTGTTCAGCTACTGAAAATCCCCTCTGCCTATCACCTTTGTGGTATGAAAGACTTGCTTGCACTTAGAAGCAGCGGAAGTATTACACTTGTATCCAGTAGAGAAGAGAAAGGAACACAAAAAAACCCCCAAACCACCAAAAAACCCAATGGACAAAAAAAAAAAAAAAACCCAAACCACCAAACACAAAGACCACAAAGATAAAAATGTCTTAACATTTTCTATTCTGAAATTTTAAAAAATCAAGTTTACACATAAGTAATACATAGCATCTGTGTATGATCTAAAATAATCCAAAAGGAAGTATCTTCTTAAGATTGTTAGTGCATTAGTCCAGTTTATCTATTATTCTCAATGATCATAATTTTTAAGAATGTGTAAGGAAGTAATGATTACTTACTCCAAACTCTCTCAAGTTATGCTCCAAACTTTGTATTTTCAGCTCAAAACATTTTTCTAGTTGTTTTCCAGGTATGCTGCACTATACCATGTAATTTAGAGAAAAATACAATAAAGACGTCAGAAAAGCAAAAAATATACAAATCCATGTTACCACTATGCTCTAGCTGATACCCTGCATGACCCTGAACAAATCACTTAGCTGCATTCCCACCAAAAATGGAGAGGGCTTCAGACTCCAAAAAATGACTGTCAGACCAAAAAAATGTTTACAGAGCAGCTTGCAATCATCAAACAGAGGGCTCTGCAAATGGAAAGTATTACAGCATATGAGATGTTCTAGCCATGTGTTTAAAAAAACCCAGAAGAGCAGAAAAAAGAACCTTCACAATCATGACTAGGCACATGCTCCAAAGAAAAATGAAACTCCTGCTTCTCTGGTATAGCTCTTTGATTTTTCATTACTTATATTTGAAAAATACTATGTCTATAAACAAGAAAAATAAATCAGAAGCCCATCCATACAGGATCAAATAAAAACTGGTGAAATATTTTGCAAACTGTGGGCATGACCAGGTTCTTGGAAAGAGGCAGTATCTAGTACCAGATTTCGTTCCTATAGCTAAATTTCCAGGTACCAAAGTATTTTCTGCAGGTTTCAGTCACCTTTATAAATTAAGGGATAAAAGGGAAATAAAAACAATGTGTGTCAGATCAGAATGCAAAAAAGCACATATTAACCATTGATTTCACAGATGGAATGAGAAGCTCTTGCCTTTTATTTGCACATGAGAAATGAAGATAACTCAATGTTTATTTGCACATGAGAAATCAGGATATGTTTATTTGCGGGAAGAGAGAGTATCACTATTTGGAAGTAACCCAGAAAGTTTCTTTTTCTTCTCCTCCTTGGTAAAATTTGGATGAAAGAACAACTAAACCAAATGCCACTGTTTCCTAGTGAAATAACTGTTCAAGTAAACAAAGAAATACATTCATGATTACAAAGGGATACATAAAACCAACTCTACCTTGTTTCCAAATGCATAGCATAAGCAAAGCAAAAGCCTACTATTTTCTCCATAATTATTTTTTCTTGTTAAAAAATCAGCTATATATTTCATTCAACATACAAATCTAAATAGATAACATTAAATAATCTGTCCACATGTGAAATTAACAATTAACCTCAATAATTAAAAGCATCAGAGTGCCGAACACTCATTGGTTTCTCCAAACATTCATCCATACTGCACATCTGACAGTGGTTTCAAAGAAAATCTGGATTGAATAACATGATTCAGATGTGAAGAGATTGACAATAAACAGCATTTTAGCACTACTCAGTCATAAACCAGCATGCTTTAATACTGCATGTCCACAATAGGAAAAATGAAACGGCTTCTTCCGAGAATAACATGCTGGGTCTTTGACCCATGTGCCTGCAATGAAAACCAAGAGAAATTTGTTTTCCTGATTTCCCTTGTTCCTTACAGCCATACAGAATGAAGTGTAACTACTAAAAAAGTCACAACTTTGCTTTTAAAATCTTAGAAAAAATTTTAATTACTTACCCCCTTTTGTAACTTTCAATGAAATAATTTCATGATGTTGTTTTTTTAAAAGAACAATGCTCACACAAGAACTAAAAACAAAGCCATAAAATACTTTTCTCAAAGATTACTAAGTACACTGGATGGCCTAAGCAAAAGCCACTTAGTGCAAGCATGTCCTGATGCTAATATAAATTATCAGCCTACTCATGCAAAGAGGCAACTACAGGGCTCTGGGAAGAAAACACAAAACACAGCAGCTTCTTCCAAATTTTATAATAAGGGCCTTCCTTATCTCCTTTCCAATTCCTACAGGAAAGGGTCTTTTGTCAATTTCCATAACCACTAATTCTTCTATAAAATGAATGAAAGAATGAACACTGTAACTAGAATCACCACATTTTTCAAGTCTTCCAGGCTATGGCGGACAGATGAATTTATCCTGCTTTAAAAGAAACTTTAAAAGAAATGCAAGTATATATCACAACACTATTAGCAGATGGTGATTACAAAACGTGTTTGAGGGAGGCTTAATCACACAGTTCACAAGAAAAGACAGATTACTACAGAAATGTTACCACAACGAGGCACAATTTCCAAAATTCAAAGCTGAAAATAGTTTTCAGAATAGAATTTGAGTACATTTGTCAAAACCAGCAAGACTTGACAAAAAAAGGCATGACTGTGGACTTGTCCTGTTCCTGTAATCTTTGGCTGTTAGAGACGACATACAGGAGTAGGCGGCCAATGGTCTGACAATACATTTGCTTCTCAATACTCAGTAGAAGCCAGATATAAAGAAGTGATATCCATTATTAGCCTGTCTATCCATTCAACTGATGGTATGATCTTTTTATTACTTAATTTTTTAATAGCAGTCCTTTTATTGTTAATGGATGTGGTTCATGCAAATCTTATCCACCACAGATACAGACTCATCAATTACTCTGATTTACAGTGCTGTAATGGGACAGTGTTGACATGAAACTCAAGTAGTGTAGGAATTTCCAGAGGCACAATGCCCAGTTTAATTTCAACTCTGAAGCAGATTCCCTTTGCACCTTTAGGTTACTCATCTCCATTTCCTCCTCTCTAAACCTGCCTCCCAGGATGGTGCTGGAAGTTTACTTAATGAATGTGAGTCATCTTAGCACTGCCTCCTGAAATCCAGATATAATCAATAATGAGCCAAAGCTTTACTTGGGCAAAAGCTGCATTTGAGGAAAAGTGTGCCCTCCATTATGCCTGTCAGAAGTGGTCTTACAAAACACCAAAAGCAGAGGTGTGCTATATCTCTGCCAAGAGGTGCACCAGTCTGCCTTTAAGTGTTCAGCCACAAAGGCTGCTTAGCTTTCCTAGAGCCACACTCTGACCTGCAGCATGACAGCTTCTCTGCTAACCAGCTCAAGCTAGCAATGCACGACACAGCAGTCAGGTGTGCAGTCTGTGTGCACCTGCCTTCACAGCCCCCAGATGCAAAGCAGAGACATCACTGGTTGTGAGCAAACATCCTTTGGCAGGAGTCACCTCTCCCTGGAGGATATGTCTCCCTTTTCCTACACACAGCCAAAGGGCAGGTTAACACTCTCCACACTCACCTAGCTGCTTGAATGATCATTCTCTAGTCATTTCCACCCAAGACAGATTAGCACAGATGAGCTTCCTCAACTTTTTTAGTTGTTCTGAGATTGCTTGTTCTGACCAAAACAAGCCAGGGAACAATTGCAGCTGAGAAAATGGGTATGAGAAGGCAGAATTTTGCAAGAGATATGGTAAATTCTTGTAAGTGACCAGCACACCATTAATCAACATCCAAGGACTTGTTTAAATTATGCAGCTCCCAGATGCGCTCCTCCCTGTGTCATTCACAAGGCCTCAGAATCATGAGACTCCTTGTATACCTGATTTGATCACCTCCATCTCTCTGTTCAAGTACTTTTGTATGCTGTGATCCCAGCTGGTTTTGGCATCAGTATCAAGAAAATAATTTCAGGCACGTGTACTTGAAGAAACTGTTTTTTCTATAACATTAAACAGCTTTACATTATAGACCAAAAGGAAGGGGAAGCTACTGGAAGTGTTGTATCTGCAAAGTGTCATTAACTTTCCATCTGGTCAACCCCTGGCAATTCCAGAGGTATCACAGCAGATATGTCCATGTCCCACTTCCCTGTTCATTTCTCATGACAGTCATCATCACTCCCTTTACTTTTTGGCCATAAGGATCACTTCAGCATACAGTGTTGGCTAAAGATCCTCAAAGAGTATTTTCGGTCCTTAACTACAGAGTTGTGAGACAGCTTGTGGATAAATGTCCAGTTTTAATGACAAGATGAAATGATGGAGAAGCTGTTATTACTCTCAGAGGCAAGCTGTTCCCCTAAGTTCCAAGAGCAGTTTCTGCAAGTAAGTGTCAGGAGAAGAGCTGCCAAAAAAAAAAAATTAAACCTGCATCAGCCATTTAATACACAGAAAAGGATTAAACTGCATTAGTTGTAAGTTCCTCAAGGTCTGACTGTTTCTGTACCAAATATATTGCCAGATCCATTAAAGAAAGTGAAGACAAAACCAATGCACGTGCATGCATGTGCCCAGACACACACAGTGCATGACAGCCACCTCACTCAGATCTCTGGGCAAGATTGATTTCAACTATGCTAACTACCATCCTGGAAAAGAGATTATATTCAGATTTGTAACTGATAATAAAAAAGCCCCAAACATATATTAACACAAGACAAAACATGAGCATCTTACAACAGAATTATCTGAAAACTACCACAACCTGCTGGCTGTTTTTATTGATATTGTTACAATCAAGACATTACAGGCCCCCATTACCAGCAGTAAACCAGGGACCCAAATGTTCAGAGTTAATGCTTTTACCATATTCTAGATGGCTAAATTTAGTTTCAGTTGGTAATTTTGCCAGGTCAAAAAAAGAGCAGATTAACTCAGACATCCAATCTTTCCACTGTACATATAATTCATTAGCAAACTCGTACACACTTTCCATCCATTTACATTCACTGGTACTGAAGTATCAAAGGGATATGAACTCCTTTCTCCTTTTCCCCTGAAGCAACACTGTCTCCAAGCCTCATTACCTAAACTGAATATAGTTACAGGACAACTACGAGCAGAGTTACACATCTAAAACCAATGTATTAGTCAACAACTGATTATATCAAAAATGTGATACTCATTTGAGAATATCCTTATTAAAAACCCTAAGAAATCCCATGACTTTTTATGAGTCTTTTAAGCTGTAATCAATTTATAGCACAGAAACTGAGTCAGCTGCTATATAATCAAGGCTCCTCATGAGAAGTACAGCTTTGCAATGACTCAACGGGCATTGTTCTCAACCTGCATGAGCCTGAAGCACTGCAATCACTACCAGGAGTAGCTCACAGAATCTTCCCACTAAAATCCACAGGAAGTTATTTTCATCTTCCCCTCCTAGTCAGAAATTGCTTTGTTAGAAAATGGAATCTGCCTTCCTTTACCACAGCTACTGCCTTCCAAACACAATTCCCATTTTTTGATAGCACTAGGTAATTAAGTGCCTCCAGTATAACTGCAATGTGCCTTTATTCTTGTTCCCTACCCAGTTTGCTGTCAGGCTATGGGGGCCTCGCCTGAAGTAGTCTTGACACCTCCACAGAAATACTCCCACTGCCCTGAAATGATGTTCTCTTCTTAACATGCTCAATGAGCTTGGCAGAAGAGATCATACTCAGATCCAGCTTCCAGTTCTCCCTTCCTCCACATTCTGGTGTGTGTTGGCCCTTTGCCCACAAGTCCAGATCAGGAATGGTGGCAGGAAGGGATGTTGCTCATCACTGCAGAAGACCTCCTCTGTAGGAAAATGCAGAAATCCTCCTGCGAAAAGCTTCCTTTTGCATTTGGAATAGACCTTGGTTTAAGGAAAGGGAAATTTTTCTATTCAAATGGGAAACAAGCAGAAAATGCAACATATATCAGTAAAAACTCATGTGCCTGAGAGTTCCCATTCCTAGTAAACAATTACTACTTGCAGTAACAGGCAGTGCAGATCCTACCTCTCTCCTTTTGTGTATGTATGGGGGAGGGGGTTGAGTTTTTTCCCCACCTTCCCTTCCCACTTTTTTCATTTTCTTCAATTCTAGCATCAAAAGAAAACTAAGATCTTTTGGAGACATAAATGAAGCATTCCTGCTCTGGAATGGCATCAGCATCTGGACACCTGGCAAAACATAGTTCAATACCTATTCTACCTATTTCTCAACCCCCCTGACAGCAAGCACAAAGAATATTGCCTTTCTTCTTATTTACCAACAAGAAGCTGAGTGTTCAGAAGTCCATTTCAATAGGTTTTGTTCTGGTTACATTACAACAGATTGCTTTGATCTGGGGGGAGGAAGGAGGAGAAGAGCAGAGCACATCTTAAGTTCACAAAGCTAAAAGCCAAGATGCACAAAACTGAAGCATTCCAAAGTTAAAAATAATCATCTTTAAACTGCAAGAGCAGAGCTGTAATTTTGAGCAGTACAGCATGACATCACGGTTTATGTGGGGCCAGCTCAATAAATCAAACTGTGCCTAATTAGAGATCATACTGCAAATCTACATTATTTGGACAAATAATTAAAACAGGACAGTCCGTAACACAAGCCAGATATGTTTACTAAAATATGTTTTTTTCAAACTTTTATGTTCACTACTGCTCACAAAGCTTTCACATTTAGTAAATTATAGACCCCTAAGCTTTTATTTTAGGCTGACTTCACTTTCAAGGAATTCTTCAATTAACTTTGTGTTGCTTCAAGCTCTTCATCCAATGAGAAAACAATCTGTGGTTTCTGACTTCTCCCAGTGCCAATGGCTGCCCTCCATGTTTGACTTGCAGACTTACTGTCTTTTTAGAGCCAGAATCTGTTTGTCTAAAATCAGCCTAGTTGTCATAGTATTTTGATAAGTCCTCTATAAAAGGAGAACAACTTTGTGGTGGGTTAACTGCTAAGAATAATGAAGGTTGTTCTCACAATCTCAACAGAAAAGTGCCAAGATTAAGGAAAATTCAGCAATACACCCAGAGCTGAAAGCCTTGACTACCTTAGTTGCCCTTCTTTTCCACCTACTCCAATTTTTCCAATTTCTACTTTTTTCAGTTCTTTTTCTAAAATGTGTGTTTTTCTCAAATCTAAAAGCTATAATATACTCAAACATCTGTAGCATAAAAAAAGCCCTCAGTGCTATCAAACATTACTATCTGTAGATGGTCAGGACGCCTCTGGAATTGTTAGAAATGCTGTGGAGACTTTGACTATCAGTCACTGGGTAGATAATGTCAAATCAAGAGCCAAAGAGTTTAACAAAAAGCATGAGCTGAACAAAAGGGATAGGATTCATTCCTAAACTGCACATTTTTCCTCCTAGAGTTTGAGAAATTTGTGTGAAAATTTTTAATCTCAGAAATAAAAAACAGGGGAGAGTTGGCAGCTCTCCTTCCCTTCTGATATTTGGTTTGGTAAATGGACCAACATACAGATGATTAAAAGAATTCTCATGACAATGAGAAGCAAAATGTTTGACACTCTCAGAAAAGAACTATACAAAAATAAGAGATAAATCTATTAGTGCAATATTGAGTTGTGCAAGAAAGTATCATTCATGTCTTAATACACCAATTTTTAGATAAAAAAATCCAAGGGGTTTTAAAGGAATCACAACACATTAAACATTAAATGCACAGCACACCAATATTTATAAAGTTATGAAAAATGAGTTTCCCTCAACCACAGCCACCACCATATCCTTAAACAGGAATGTACCTTTCAGACCTCCATTTCAATTCTTCATTACAATAGATATGCATCAAACTTGTAATTTTTTTATTTTTAATTTAAGACTACCTTTGTGGCCAGAAATATTATGACTGATCTCTGTTAACTGCAAGCATTCAGAGCCATAGCCATTCCAATTCCCTTAACATCCTCAGTGTGCAGCAATGATTTCTCAGGAAAAAAAAAAACCCAACCCTGTAACTATTTGGACATACTTCTGAAAGCAACAGTGAAAATTAAGAAAGCAGTCTTCCCAAAGATGTATCTATTTTTGAAATGTGTGCTTTTAAAACACAATGCTTATGGAATGAACTACTTCAGTTCTCTTGTGTAAACTTGTACAGATTGTTTGCTGTTGATCTTTTGAGTCATATTTTGGCAGTAAACTGGTATCCTTGTAGAAAATATAAGTACTGCAGAACAAGTGATGTAATCTACATCTATACTTAATTTTTTAAAGTTAAATTTATATTTCAAAATAAATAGTCCAAACTCCATAGTTCATTTCTTTCCCAGATTAAGAACTTTAAGATACTGAAGATCTTCAGAGGAGACAGTTTGTCTGTAGGAATGTCACTCATTTAAGTCACAGGACACAACTCAGATCAAAGAGAGTAATGTTTCTATCTGGACTCAAATGTAGATGTACTAACTGTTTTCTCAACTGAATGACATAAAGTGACTCTCTAAAACCAGTGCAAAACCTGATCTCAAGGAAGTGAAATCTAGGGCTTTTTTCACAGTGCATTGTTCTTTCCTCCCTGCCCCCAAGCTACTGTCCATTCAGAAAACAAGGCTCAGAAGAGAAAAAAGAAAACTGCACTGTAGCTAGGCTGTTTGCATGGCCCAGGCTTGTGCTGTGTGTGCAGAATATATACATGCACTGCATGCTGATGTGGCCCAGAGCAGGGACACAATGTCCAGGTTTCTAGTCCTTTGTGGAGCACACAACACTGCATGGCAGTTGGACACAAGTGGAAAGAACATATGGAGGTGGGTAGCTGACAGAGTGAAACTAATGCAATACTCCAGTCAAGCTGTGCTCAGCCTCAAACTATCAAATATGGTAATTCTTTTACCAACAAAGAGATTGCCAGGAAAGGACAACAGTGAGTGAGAAAATATATAAGCGAGAGCATGTGTAGGACATGGAGCATGAGTGCTTTTCCCTTTCCTCCCCTCAGGTTTCTCCCACTGAGAACCATCACCTATAGGCCTGAATGTCTTCTAAGTCTGGTTACTCTCAAAGTAAGAACACAGTCAAGGCCAGTATAGAGAGAACAAATATAGGAATCCCACCTTTAAATCCTAGATCAATGTTTTCTTACTTCTCTGAAGCAGTGATCGATGCCAGCTGTCTCACAGCTTTTTCTCACTCTCATGCCATCAAATGCCACTACTTGTCTACCCTACTGTCCTTGTCACACTGCTTCCCACCTCTTCCTCACTGCCACCTGAGAACCAGTTTCATGGGGAGCCATAAAGATACGGACAAGCCCATGCACACACTTTTGGGCAACTAAAAACTTTGTCTCTAGAAGAACAGCATCTCAAACTGTTCGTTCAAGAGCATCTCTAATGGCACTTCAGATAGAATGGCAAGGAAAGAGCATATTTAAGACTCCAAAAACATTAACACAGCTTGCAGTGACTTTATTAGAGGCTGAAGCCCACGTAAAATCTGTTTGAATAATAAGCAATAGATTTTTGCCTTACATTAAAAAAAGGATCAGACTAGATGACTACAGAGGGTCCTTCTGGCTAAGTTGTGACAATACATATGCTAGAGAATTTTAAAGGTCAGAATTATTTCCCAGTATGAATTCCACTATATCTTGTTTTAGTTTTGATCTTCTGAAACCAGACAAATCCCAAAGGAATATTATGCACACAGCAGCCCAGAGCCTGCCCTTTAGATACTGTCCAAATAACATACTTTCTGACCAAGGAGATAGCAATACCTTTGTTTCCATTAATTCTCTATTAAGAATCACAGGATTCAAATTGTTGATGTCCAGCATTACCTCATGCTGGGCCTCTCACTGATTAATTAAAACTGTATACGTATAGGAAAAAGAATCAAAAAGCAGAACTGCAGTAGTTTGAATCAAGAGTGTCCCTGATAAAAGAAACGGGCTGCTGTTCCCAACTCCTTTCCATAGGTTGATTGTGAATTGTAACCAGACAAAATCTCCTTTTTCAAGCTTCCAGAAACTGGCAAACATGTCTACTGCACAGGAAGTCATATTTATAGTTGCATTACTTTCCACAATAAACCAATTCTCCTATAATCAGAAGTTGTCTCTAGGCTTGCTAAATGAAATATTTTTTCCCTTCAGATTGCAGCCTCTTAACAGGAAACTTCCAAATCTACAGTTAGTAATGGCTGCAGAGGGAAAAACACAGTTCAGTACAGCCCCCACATCATTATTACACAGTAAATATATGGCAGGCTTTTTTATTTCAAAAAAGAAGAAACAGCTCTGAAGTCCTGGTATTGCAATATGTGTTAATTGCCCGGTTGAATTACCATTTAATTTTCAGTGTGTGTTTAGCTGACCTACTTTCTACTATCTAGCTATAAATTCTTCTTGGATATAGACAGACAAAGAGTTTCTACTATGTAAGCCTTATTATATACTTGGGCAGGGCCTTTGAGTATGCAGGTATTCCACAAGAAATCTGAAGCAACTGCATTGCTTCACTTAAGGGAAATATGTTTCAAACGTCTCCAAATTACAACAGGTGACAGTTAATAACTTGCTTGTATATTTTTACAATCATCTTACATATGGAAAATAATTAAGAAAAACCCAAACACCGACTAGACATTTTCAAATTCTCTTCCAGCAAGTATATCAGAGTATTTAAAAGGGCACAGCACTAGCTTTGGCCAAGAATTCCCCCTCCTCCCTTAAATACAGAGAAAAAGAATGCTATTATTTAAAGGAAGATAGATTAATACTTTACCCAAGCAGAAATTCTTCAAAACCAAAAAAAATCACTGCAAAACTCATTCTTACCTAAAATTAGAAGAAAAAAGAGAGAAAAGGGTAAGAAAGATAAAGAATCATCCCTTGGAGCATAACACCTTCAATATTGAAAGAATTCCTGAACAAATCTAAAGTAAACAAGTTACACGAGAACAGGAAATTACAATTTCTTTGAAACAGTAATTAACCTTACCAGGGAAACCACTACTAATATAAACAAATAAGTAAAAAAGGAAACCATTTTACCAGAGGGAAACCTGCCTTGAAGCAATGTGACAAGGGTATATAAAAACACTTTGCCTGAAGTGATGGGTCACTAAAGAGAATTGGAGCAATTCTGTAGTAAGGATTGTGCAGATACAAGTTTCAAATAGGTAATTTTCAAGGTTCAAAGAGGTTGGGCCACAGAAATGGAGAAACTTTTAAATACAGGACTCAAATTTAAACTGAATGTAATCTCATACTGTCATCACACAGGAACACGAAGATTTGGAAGGATATCTACCAGGCTAAATTGCTTTTATAATCATAGCTTTCCATGCCAAATCTTTGCTATTTATAAATAAATACAACTAAAGTAAGCACAAGCATGTATTTAATTATATTAAATGGTAATCAGAAACGAGAAAACATGAAAAAATCAGAAACTTGAACTTTCATCAGAAGATGATGTTTTCAAAAATTTGCCTAAGTTACATGCATACAGAATTGAAAACAGATCTAACATTCAGAATGTAAAATCGTTATTTTTAGATAAAAACTAATTCTCAAATCTGAAGTATGTTTTACTTTCGTTGCTTGCATTTCTTAAATAGTTGCAAGTGAGCAGCAGTCCTCTTGTATTTATTCCAGTGGAAGAAGAGAAGTTCATAGTGGTGTAAGAAAGTTATAAATAAAATAAATACCAAAAACAGAAACATTTTTTCTTTCAGATTTTAAGTCAAGTATCTGCAAGTAACAGCATTTCAGACTGTTCTTATTTGTTCTTGTTTATTACACTGGTGCCGTTTGTGGCTTCTTGTATTTTAGCAACTGGAATATACACAGTAAAGCTAGCAACACAACAGAAGCTTAGCAAAAGCAGACATAATTGGATTTTTTAAAACCACCACAGAAAAGAGCAAGCAGCTCTACAAACAGTGGAACCAATGCAGTTTGGCTTCCCATGAATTTGTGTCTTATGGGGATTTGAAAAAACGTAAGTAGGTCCACAAGCTCACACCAAGACCTCTCTCTCCTACCTGGGAAGCCACTAGAATGAAATTTGCTAAAACTTATCATCAAAATCTGTTTCTCAGCTGGTCCATCCCCAACACTGGGAATGGCTGTCTGAAAAACAGAAAAAAGTCCTTCTTCCCTAGAACAACAGGTCAGTGACAGAAGTATCAGATCCACTACTTTTACACAGGTTCATTCTACTTTTACTAAGTGGCATTCAACTAAGAAAACAAACTCTCTTCATATCTGAACCAGCTTCTAAAATACTATAGCAGTGTCACGTTTTGTGACTTCTTGTTATCTTTTTCATGCATATAGGAGACTTACTACAAGAGAAAAAAAAACTTTATATGATATTAAAACAAACCCCCAGTCAGCACATTCCAATATTTACATACAAGGGGGTTTAGTAAATTCAGAAATGGAAAATATTTCTTATAGAGATCTAAAATACAAATACACCACATGCCTTATTACCCACAGAAAGCAAGTTTTTTTTCTTACCTCTCCTAAAGAGATTTGGGAAATGGAAATTTCCAACGCCAGAGAATGGTAGAAAATAACATGCACAAATTAAGAATGTCACAAGGTTGCACTCAGGAAGCTTAAGAGGTTATCTCTGGAAACACCTTCTCAAATGGAAAAATGGTGGCGACAGCAATCATGAGAGATGAGGGGAAATCAGGGCTGTCTAAAAACAAGACGAACTCACAAAATCCCAAAAGGAAATTTAGAGCAGGAATGAAGGAAGATCTCTGATGGTAGCATTATGCACTTTTCTCATGTTGTTAACCAAAGAGCAAGAGGGCACTGAGAAACCCTCTGAAGTACCCTGTTGCTGTCTACCTGCAGGAGCTCAGACCAAGGGCTCCGCAGCACGCCAGGAGTCAGGCAGCAACAACCCCAGAAGGGTTTTAAAGTACAGGCTGTGGCATACATGGCAAAAATAAAATACTAAATCTTCGTTGTTTTGGAGACCTCATACTTTTTCTGAGTATGTAAGACTCTCATGTTGTCCTTTTGCACCCCTCTATGCATGGTGATCTTTGGCCACACAGAAGACAATAACTACTGAAATACCATGATGACCCTAGCAAGTCTTTGAGAAAGGCACCTAACTGCACACAGAAACACGTGGTGGGTGACCTTGGCTTTCTCAGACAAGGTCTCTGAAGCTTGACAACACACCACAAGTGCCAAACAAAGCAGAGCATGTGCAAAAGGCGCAGTACTCCTTAGGTAAACCTAGATTTAAGTAGCCCAATAAATAAGACTGAGCTAGAGTTATAGCCGTTTAACCTACTTAGTTATTTTGGCTTGGTACATTTTTATCTGGCTACCTGAGCCAGGACATTGCTGCCAACATCTGTTTCCTGCCTCCTGGGTCCTTCCTCAATCAGAGCTTCCTCTGGATTTGTGGGCTTGCCTGAGCCAAGGAGCCAGACAGAGCTTGCTCTTTCTCTCTCCAGAGCTGTTTGCTGCTTTGTGCAGCAAGAGGCAACCACAACCTGATGAACTGCATGTCCTGCCTCATAAACCTGTACAAGTGAAGGTACAAGTTTTACAGAACATTTACTTTTTACACTTTGACTTCATTCAGTGCCTTTCAATTTTGAAAAAGAAAAAAAACCGAAAAACAAACACACAACCCCCCCCAAAAAAAACCCCAAAAAACAACAAAAAACCATAAAGAAACAAAAAAACCACAACAACAACAAAAAACCAAACATTTTGAAGCTTTGTTTGATTAACTTTCTAGTTGCTAGCATGAAAGAGAGGGGTTTGGGCAAAAAGCAAAAAATCAATTCTTCAGCCAAGGCACTGGCTATTTCGCCAGAAGAAAACAAAAGCCAGAAACACCATTTCACTCCTCAAACTGAAAGACACATTGTAGAAACACAGCTTACATAAAGGCACGTGTCAAACAATATGCTTATTTTTTGCCTAAACACTGACTCACTGAATAAAATCTATGTTACTCTTTTATGTAAACAGTTCCTTTAAAAGCATGAAAATAAAATACAGACAACATTAAGCTGAACATGAACTTTTGCCATCCCCATTTAGGCATCTGGGTAATTATAATCATTAACTCCATTAGCTTATGCTGCAATGTATGTAAAATGTGTTCACATTGCATTAGAGAACTTTAAGATATTTTAGTTATATGTTTACAATAAGAATTTATTTGTCTGGTGCACATTTTGAGATTAACAGATCATAGGATGTTTGTTTTCCTTTAAGGTATGTTTGCAAAATTTAATCAAAGTGCACATAAATTTTACCTCACACATCAGTATAGCCTTTATTAGAAGTAGTTGAGCCTTTTAGAACTAACTTGGGTTGGTTTTGGTTTTTTTTCTGGCTAAATTCTTCACTTTGACCATTCTTTTCTCTTAGGGCTATGTTATTTCCAAGAAATGTCACTTTTCCACTTATCAAGGTTGTTTTCATTCTACACAAATGCTATCCTCTCAAGCTTTCATTTTTGAAAATTTCAAAAAGTAAAGGGGATGATGCTGTACTTGTAAAAACATTCTTTAGTAACAGAATGAGTCTCAAGGCATTTTAGGTTTCCCACAAGACATTTTTCTGTCTATCATTTTAGAACTTTTTCCCACACATTGTGTTCCTGATATAGGCTTTGGCAGGTTGTGAGATATGAGCTGGCTGGAAAATGATAGTCTGCTTTCAGCATATTCTTTTACAGTTAAACATTAAGCACTTTTTGCACAAGATAATTCAGACAGTAAATCACACGGAGAAAAGGTGACAGTTTCAGCTGAGGAAAGCTGAAGTCCTGAAGGATACCAAAGACTTTGTGACAGCTCCACAGAGAAAACAAAAGAATCTTGGAAAAATAATCAGCATTACTTGAAAATTCTACACTGACTTCGTTCTGGTCTTTTTAAAGAGATTTGAGAACGCACAACAGTTCAAGGACACACATGCACAAATAGCAGAACAAATATTGTCTGCAGGTATACTGAACCAGCCCTCAATAAGTGAGTGACCAAGGCTTCAAAGAGTATCACAGAACATGCCCATGTTTTCATATCAGATAAATTTCCCAAATGCTTCATTAAGGAATCAATAGATGAACCAAATTTGATGGGAACTCTTCCACCTGCAAGGAAGTTTCAAAAGCCAGAGACAGCAGCACAAACTTGCTGTTTGTATTTTGTAAGCTTTTCTCTGTACAAATACACAAGAAGAAACAGGAGACTTTACTGACAGACGGCAACTGACTCACTGTTCTATTGCAAAGCTCACTAATGTCAAAACACTACCACTGTTAAACCCATGAACCTGAAAAAACTTCGTTGATAAAAATCAGAATTCATGTAAGGACAGAGAAAGTTTCTAAAGCTGTCTGAATCACAGATATCCAATGGTACTTTTCATTTAGCCTTATGGTCAGCTATCTGCAAAAAGTGTATTGAATGTTTCATAAACAGAGTTTAAAACAAAAGTGCTTCTAATCAGATCTGGCAGGAAAGGGAGAAATGCATACATAGAATGAGGTAAGTGTGATCTTGCCCAGCTGAAGAACAGGGAATGGCAGAGCTTCAGGCCATGACTCACACAGACACTAAACAGTAGAGAGCTACAGATAATTCTCAGGTAAACTTTGCATGAGCCACTACGTCATCCTTCTCTACCCTTCCTGCATTAATCATGTCATTAGTAACCTGACGCAGCCCAAGAAGAATGTCTGATTTACAGGGAGCAGAGCAATGCTAACAGAACAAACCCTTTGGCAGGTCAAAAAAGGAAAGACCAACCTAAATTTCATTTTAGTATGAACCACACCCTAAAAGAACATGGAAACTAGGAAAAAGAAAAAACAAAAAAGGTATCTTCCCACCATGAGATTACATACTTCATTAAAAGTTCCTGATGAACCAGTTACTTAAGAGTACAAAGGATTTGCAAGTGCGCACGGATAAAAATCCAGCCCTAACATGCACCTAAACAAAGCAAAGGGGGCGGGGGGGAAACCCCCAAGCTTTCTTTTGAAGTTTTCACCACAGTTACATAATTTCCATGTTAGTCCAGGTGTTTTCAAACATCTTTTATACAGTTGGGAACCAATTGTACAATGAGTACATAGTGTACTCTTAGGAAAGATTCATGTTTCAGCCAGGTACCTTGGTTACTCCACTAGATATGAAAAGGATAAGGGGAATCACTGGGGCAAGCAAAAAATGGAAAATTTCAGAATTTCTTTTAAAAATTATTACCCAGTCTGAATTTATAGCAGTTGCTTCAATAAATGTGGTTATAACTTACATTGTTTTATATGGCTATTTCAACTTTAAATATCCTGTAAAATAATGGTCACTTGAAGGAAGGGCAGATCACTACCATTCACTCTGAAGCAAATAAAAAACCCCTGTAGATTACCTTAAGAGCAAAATGGAATTATCCTTAGTTTCTTGAAACAAACAAAATTATCACCCAAAATAAGGTGTGCAGGTAGTAGTAGCTGCTGTGTTAAAACTCAAGTCCACAAAAGCCATTTCATAGCAGCAATTTCCCGAAGAGCACCACAGAAAATGTATACTTAAGTCTAAGTGTATGGCAAACCCACTTCTTATGATGGTATTTTGTTCAGTTTCTCATGGCTTCATCTAAGTCTTCCTAAGTAGACTGTTTTCTTGATTGAACACTCCCTTTACCCTCACCTTCCTCTCAGTTTATTTTAGCAACAATTCTGTGAACTACCAAATTCATTGCTTACCTTCATGACTTTGAACCACAGGGTTGCAGGTCTACTTTCCATCTTAAAGCAAAGCTCTAGAAATTGAAACCTCCTTTTTCTTTGACCCTCTACAACAGCAGAGCTGAAATAGCTGAAATGTTTCACCTCAGTTAAAACCAGCTAACCATTTGGTTCCTACTCATTATTAATGGCATCCTTTTCGCAATATTAAAAGTGGTGTACAAAACACGACCAACTGTATAGCCAAAATGTTAGCAAATAATCACAATATTAGTGGAATGCAAAATAACAGAAATCTTCTCAAAACAGTTTGGAAAGCTTCTCCATCATGCCATGACACTAGCCCTATATCTCTTAATAAAAATTTTAAAAGAGATGTTTTGAAGGTTTTCTAAACTTATGTAAATGGCATGTCCCTTTCCTGGCTTCTGGCTTTAAAGACAACAGTAACTTGAGAGAAGCAAAAAATTCTTTTGTCCCTGGTAGTTGTTCAATGTCATGTGCAGGAAAACACAGACAACCCCAAATCTGAAACAGGCAGTAATCTGCCTTAGAACTGTTCCCTTTGTCATCAGTGTTTCTGAAGTTCAGGTAAAGACTATGTGGACACAGTGAAACAACTCTCAGAACAGTGTCTACATTGATAAAGAGGGTTTGCCAGAAAACAGTAGGTGTTCGTGCTTCATTCAGCAATAGTGTAAAGGACAGTTTCACAACTCAGGTTTATTTTGGGAGGAGTGGGGATATCTGGCTTGTCTTTTTTAATTTAAGACCTGAAATCAAAGAAAAGATGTAGCAATACAATGCCAACAGCTTAATGAATATTCTGTAGTGTATATAAGCACCCTGGAGAAAACCTGCACTCAGATAAACAACAGATTCCATCTTCCCCTGCCCTAAGGAATATAAACCAGGCTTATAGTTTACACCTAATTCAACAGAGGCTTTCAAAACAAACATATTTCAGACATACCTAGCAAATACTCCTCTTCCCACTCGCACCCAAAACTTTCTCTTGGAAACAAAAGGCCTCTTCCTTGACAAAGATTTCACGGGTATCTTCCAAATCTGCCAACAGCTTGCGTTACATAGTACACCTAAAAATTTTAAACTGACCTTTGTCCCCTCTGAGAAAGTTGTCTGTTCTAAATGGCCCACACACACTCAGCAGAAAGCCAAAGCTCACACAGACTCTTTCAAACACATTAGGTATCTGTCCCATGGGGAGAGCCTGTGCATGCCCCCACACACACACAAAAGGGTGAGGAGAGCTTTCTGCAGTATTGAATATCCCACAGCACATATCTGGGTCCTTAGAGGCTTCTCCTGCACCTTTCTCTGTGGCACTGCTTCCTTTGCCAGGAAGTGTGACCTTGCTGAATGGCAAGGAGGCTGCAGAATGGCAAGGAGGAGGAACACTCACAGCCCACTAAGGTTGCACGCCTACTGAAGTGAGACCGGAAGCTGCACTTTCCCCAAGGGAATGTGCAGTGGAGCTTGCATGGCTATTATATACCCCTTGCGAACACACAGAGTTTTCTGGTGGTGGAAAGTGAATTTCACATCTTCTGACAACTTAAAAATCTATCCCTAGTGAAGAAAAACAAAACCAAAGACACAAAGCAGACAATGGCTACAGAGGCTCCAGAGGAATGCAATGAGTGTAACGAAAGGCAACAGCAGTAGTGCGACAAGGGTTTATTAATGGGTCAAAAAAAAAGCTCAAATGACTCAGACACAGAATCAAATCCCAGCAAGATTTCCTTAAATCTTCTTCAGTGACTGCAGGCCTTCATGCAGTTTGTATCCAAGCTCTCTTGGGATCCGTAAAAAGAAGGCTCTATCTGGCCTTTCACCTCTTGATCAGAAGGATGCCTTACCAAAACAGGGCAGCATCACCACCCCCTTTAGCAGAGCAGAAACAGGCTCAGAAGAGTCAAATGGTTACCTCTCAAAGAAAGGCAGAGAGTCAAAGCAGAGCACACACAACTACCAAACTGCCATAGTTGCAATGCAAATGGTTTTTTTGGAGGAGCTGTAAGAATTCCATCAGAAAATGGTCAAGAGTTTGTACAACTATTCAAAAAGCACATAAACAGGCTTTAAGTGTGGAGAGAGGTGACAACAGTGGAGTGATTTAGGTATTTAATCCCATTAGTTCAAGGAAGACATTTCTAACCACCCTAAACTACAGCCTTGCTCTTTGGAAACATTACCTATCCTTGCCACAATCAAGATTTTCATGCACCCTATGAATACTTCAGTATTTCCTTTTGGTTGTTAATTCATATGTAATTCATATTCATTCCAAGTAAGCAAGAGAGAGCCAGGTGTTGTGATTTTGAGCATTTCTACATTTCACAGGTAACTACTCACAAAATTAACACCTTTAACTCATCTATGCCAGGCCTTATCTCAATTAATCAACTTAAAAAGCTCAGTAGCAGTAAGGCTAAAACATTAATTTGACAAAAAAATCTCAATTGCTTGGCTTAAAAAAAAAAAAACACTGAATCAATTCAGAAATCCTACTCTTTTCACCAACAAATCTACAGATTTTGAAACAGAGCTTTCCAAGCAGTAAGACAATGTATTCCTTGATGTTCTGTGTCTACCATGGAAGAGCCTTTGATGGGGACAATCACAACAGCGAGGTTTTAGTTTCTTCCAGAATACCAAGACAAGTCCCAGATTCTTCTATACATTTGATGAGAAGGTAAATGCTGGATGTCTAGAGATGCAGAAGAAAGATCAGAATGCACTGAGATCAAAAAGGGACAGCCACATAACTGACTGGAATTATGGATTGAACAGAAACAAAATCTACATTTATTGGTCAAAACCAACCCAATATAGTTTGACAAAAAATACAAAACAAACAAAAAAACACCCCTTAAATAACATATTTTGTTAGGTTAATTTAGTTCCTTGTGGTAGATCTCTGAAAAGCCAAGGAGACAGACTGATGGATTGACATAATTTCTCATATCTTGCATTGCCATATAATTTTGTAAGGTGATTATTTACACTGCATCTCAAAAATTTTTTTTGTTTTAACCAACAATTAGTAAACCATAATTCTGGTTTATCTTCCCCATGTGTCTGAATCAATAACTGTTAGGTAATTACAAAAACTTTCTCCCTTTTGACTTTGAGAATGAATTCCCTGCTTCACTATCAAAAATTCAGAATTTAAACAAGAAAGCCACTGCAGATCCAAAATTTTGTGCCTCTATCATTTAAAAGCAAAGATACGTAAAATGTAAACGACAACACAGGGCACCTTAGTTTTAAAAACTCAAACATTCTTCTTTTGTTAAAAGGTGCTACTGCAGCTTGTTATCTTATTAAAATAGCCAATAGAAAAGTGATCAAAAGGCACATTACCTGAAAAAGTTTGAGGCAGACAATCATAGGAATACTTGAGATTACCTGACACTGACATTGAGACAATTCATAGCATCCAAAAAGCAGTGGGAAATCAACACAGCCTAGTAGAACTTAAGAAATCTAAGGGTTCAAGAAAGAGTTATCCAGAGCACATGAGCTAACCCAGACTAACTGGTGCCTTCTCCCTCTACTCTGTCATTACCCATCAGTAATAGATGGTTTAATACTAGAAATGTATTATGCGGTTTTTCACTCTTGGCAATAACTTCCAGAAACAGTAGACAAATCTAAAATAGAATTCAGTTTGAAACAACTGTGTGTGTATATCAAATGAGTTGATACCATCAAATAACAAAAAATATGTCTTCCTGCATCTAAATAATCCCATTTTCCATCCTTTTCTTTTCTGTTACATCCTTGGATCATCTTCTAAAAACACAGATCATACTTGTTTCATTCCTCAGCATGTAGCAGGGCTGAGTTCAGCTGCACTCAGGTCCTTTGTCCACTAGCCTGTCTTTATCTCCTCATGCACCTCACCTGATGTCTTAGGCCACATCTCTATGAAAAAAGCCCAACCTCTGCTATTACACCATTCAGCATCCCCAAGATCCCTGGCCATGAGCTACACTTTTCAAAGGGCCCTGCAAGGTCAGTGACCCAGCTTCACGGTGAATTTCCAAAGAGGAAATTACTACATGAATTCCAGCAGCTAGAATTTGTTCACTCCCTACTAACATAAATGAGTATTTTTTAAACTACAGAAGAATAGAGCAAAAAAGTACAGAAGAAACAAGTTTTTAAATTAAACAAAGATCAGAGGCTAAATGGCAGTGCTTTATTTTAATATTCATACAGGCATCTGCTAGACTTCATTTCAGTTAATCGTATTATTCATGTGCAACTTTTTAAATGGTAGAATCTTTACTGGATCTAGTTTAACTCTTAATAAATTATTTTATAAAAATGTGTCAAGCTAATGCTGAGATAAGGACCTCTTCAATCTACAGAAAAAAATCTCTCAACCAATATTCACTTATGCTTGCTAAAAAAAAATAATCATTTATGCTTGATTTTTACTGCAGATTCATACTATAAGAGGCACAATTCTGGAGACAACTAAGAGGAAATTTAGGGAAAGTATCCCTAACTATCAGAGGAAGAACTCTGATCAGGTAGGAAATATTTTTATTTGCATGCTTTTACATGGGTACTTTTGAAAAATATAAATAAAATACAAGCTTTCTCATGTCTGAACTTTTCAGTACAATGAAAATAATAAGAACCTGTACACAGAGTACACTTTTTTGCACATAACTTGGCAGATTGACTAGTGAAAAATGTTAAATCTTTCTAAAGCTAATTCTTTTAAATTCAAAGTCAGAGAATGCATTAGGGGAAAAATGAGATTTTCTTCTTCTTTTTGTACTAAGGAACTCAGTTGATTAAATTAGTGAAAAGCACATTAGATATCAAATCAGTCTTTGAGCATAAAGTAAATGGGAAAACATAAGTAGATTTGTACTCCTCCTTTACCACTTCTTCAAGCCAAAGATACCCCTTAAAATAGTAAACAAAACTATCAAAAGTTATGTGAAGCCCCCATACATTTAAAAAGTAGGTTCATACAGCCAGCAATATCATTATATTAAATACATACAGTGGTTACCACAACTGCTTTTGCCATTTGTACATTAGTGCAACAAGCGATGTTTTTTCTGAATTGAAATTATGTTTCTGTAAACACATTCCGGAATTTCACTGTTTCATTTAAATTAATATGGATCTTATGGTAAGTGGCCCCGAGAGAAAGCACATTTCTGATGTCTTTGCATGAAATGCATACCTTCCTGAAACACTTCCTGTCTTGCACCCGGTTTTGGATATTATCACTGTTGTCTGACAAGAATGAGGTCAGCTAGGATTTGTAGCAATACTTTACAGCAGCTGCCCGGCATTTCTTTGAACCTCCACAAGCCTTTAACTCCTTAACTGCCTCACCAAAACAGACATTGAAGTCTTGCAGGAACACTAGAAGAATAATGACTTTTCAGGGTGCTGAATAGTCTCAAAGGGTCTAACAGAGGGAAGTAAAGGACTGAGCTTTTCAGGTGAGCAAAAATGAGCAAGATCAAGAAGAGGGATGAGAACTTGAGAAGTATTACCACCTTTGTGGCAGCCAGCCCAAATCAGGGATGGGGAGGTAAGACAACATGATATATACAGAAGAAAGAGACATACGGTGTTTGAAAAACAGCAGAGAGACACTCAGGTTTAAAATAGTCAGGTTTATCAGCATTCTCTCACAGAGAGCCACTTGGCTGACTCTCAGCAAATAAAACAGTCCATTTGCTCAATAAAGCGGCACTAAAATTGTATAAGCAGCAAAGAGTACAGTAATTTCACGATTACAAGCCGCACTGACTATAAGCCGCATCGCCGGGTGTTGGCAAACATTTCGTTCTTTGTCCATACACAAGCCGCACTCAATTATAAGCCATCCTGTCGTTTGCAGCGAGGACCCGCGTGCAACAAAGTTGCCAAATGGTAACAGAATCGGGGGATGGGGGGGGCGGGGTTTACTGGCTCGGCAGGGCCGCTCGGGGCCAGCCGCCACCGCTGGGCTTGCTCACCCTGGCCCGGTGCTGCGCTGTGGTGGCAGGGGTACACGGAGCCCACCAGCACCCATGGTGGCGGCGGCAGGAGGGGAAGGAGCCCTCCACTTCCCCCCGAGCCGCGGGGCCATCAGGAGGGAGCCCCCTGCCTCCCACCTGAGCCATGGGGATGGCAGCATGGAGCCCCTGCCTCCCCCGAGCTGCGCTGCCTGAAGGAGGGAGTTCCCCTGCCTCCCTCCCCCTCCTGCACTGCCAGCAGGGAGCCTGGCTCCACCGGCTTGCGCAACAGAGTAACCAATTTCTAACAATCGCGTAAACCCGGGTTTTATGGCAGATGCTCAGCTCAGCACCTCGGCTGCATTTCTGGGGTTGGAAATAATTCACATATTAGCCACCCCTGAGTGTAAGCCGCATTTCCAGTGTGGGAGCAAAATTTTAGTCACAACGGTGCGGCTTGTAATCGTGAAAGTACTGTACTCTGAATTTGCACAGAACTTAGTTATAGAGTTATACAACAAACTTCCATCTCCAATACCCTTACAAAACTTCCTGATGTTTTAAAACTAGTTGTCTCAGGTCAGGCTGACTGTCAGAAATCTTTTAAATTCATATGGGAAGCAGCATTTACACAATCACTAGTATGAGCTCAGTGCATGAATTAATCTCTCACTAGCAATAATTGATTTGATCTGTATCAATCATGCCCATATTTCCATTAAACGAGCCAAAATCTGCACCCGTGTTATACTGGCTGTGGGAAGGCAGACAGAGCAACAAAGATGCAGGCTTAATGGTATCTGGCACGCAAGCTTTACTTGTATGTAAGTTAATGTGTTTAATTATTTTAAAGTTCCACTCCTGGTGTAAATTTACTTGCTACCAGTTGCTTGAACTGCACTGGCCAGGGTTTCCCTTTGAGCAGCTTTAACATGATATAAACCTACCACTCACCAAAACCCAAGTTTCTTTGCTTTGTGGTTTTCCACACCTTGTGTAAGGGCTGTGGAGGAGACAAGAACAGCTCTATACCACACCACAATATCTCCCATTAAGGAACCAGAAGAGGCTCTGAGGAGTGCAAAGTATGTGTTAAAAATGCTCAGCTATGAGATTGGTGCAGCACAAATATCCTGATAAGAGAAATATCCACAGCTTCTTACTTTCCCTTTTCACTGTGGTTACAGGTGTTACACACATCTTCTTCCTTTATGTACAGTGATCCTAGTTTGCATCTTCTTCCAAGAACACTGTGATGACTGTGATTTAAACCATAATTAAGTTACAACATTAAGGTAGGCATAGTTTTAAAAGACCAGCATTCCTCCCTAGGCTCCATACTGCTCACACTTTGCAGGGTTTTGGCAGCAAGTGACTCAGCTCATCTGTTATCAGACTGTGAAACACTTCAGAATGTACAACAGATCTAAGAAAGCATTTACAAACCTGATTTGAGGGGAGATTTAAAACCAAATCTTTCACAAAACTGATTCTGTGTTACGAAAGTCCCTGTGTGCCTTTGGCAGCTTCTGTTCCCACCTGAGGCAGGGCGTACCCACACGTAATGTATGTCATACATGTGCGTGCAGGTCTGCAGGACAACGTCTGTACTTCCTTCCAAATGGAAACTCTTCAAGAAGCAGCTGCCACTGTGCACCTTATTGTGTACAGGAGCTCAAGCTAAAAGCTGAGAAGCAAGTCAATACACAAAAAATTAGCCCAGCAAACCAAGCAAAATGCAAAGAATGAAAAAGTAAGCAATTTCCAATCGTTTCTCCTGGGTCATGAATTAAATTAACAAATACTCAAGAAGGAAATAACATTCAAATGCTTCAAATGCATCTTCCTCATCCTATCACGACAGTTCCTGATGAATTTAGTTACAATGATTAGAGTAAATACATATATGATTTTATTATACATAATTGAAAGACAAAATAGAGGGAACCAATTAAATGATAATAGACCAGAAGTATTTTGGGTTTTGAAACAATTGCAAAAGCTCACATGTCCCTGGAGACTCGTACAACAATTCAAATTAGTTTGTCTTGAGTACCTAACAGCCCAAATACAAGTAACATGTTCTTTAGGGACAAATTATCTTTGATGAAATGGGGGGAAAACTGCTCAATCTTACAGGCAGGTTACAGGATTAATTTTAGCTTTTGCTTACTGATGAATCATTGACTTCGTCTTAGTCTAGCTTTAAGTGCCTGTAATTGGCCATTCCATAAGCCTATTGAGAGGCTTATACGCAAGCACCTTAGTGTAAAAGGGGAGAGGGGTGGAAAAGAGAATAAGGGAAAGCAGTTAGGAAGGCTTTGTGTGAAAACCCAGTCTAAGAGACACGAAAGAAAATGCAATCAAAGAAACTCTATAAGCTCCAGCTGCTTTACCTAATACATGCAGGTTGATTTAAAATGTTCACATCAGCCTTCAGCAAAGTGTCACCTATCCTAAAAGATTTGTAGTTTGAGGGATGTTTGAATGTTCATTGGTTCATTCAGTTGAACAAAAGCAGAGAGCAGCAAGAAGAAGCCTGAATCATTTTGTCAAAGCTAACAGGAAAGCAACCCCTGACAGTCTTGGTGCGGTGCTCTGGAATATAAGAACCAGGAAATATAAATAAGGAAAAAAAAATTCACAAAGTCTTATGAGGACTGCAAAATAATTTCCACAGGAGTGCAGAGGAAGTCTCATCCCTTTTAATACCTTAAACGAGATGGAACAAAATAGTGGAAAGTAACCCAAGGAAAAAGCTAGTACTGGCAAGTAGACAGGCTATATGGAACACATTTTTATCTTGCATCTCTGATTTCTATTAACATTTTTGTGGCTCTTGAGGCAGCAAGGTAGGAGCTTTGGTTTATACTCCATAAACACAAGCCAAAAGCCTCCCACAGTTCCATTTGGTAACTTCAGTTTAACGTGTTCAAATATACACAGACTTCTGACAATGATTCAATTTCCCACTCAAACATAAACTATGCCAAAAAACACCCAAGATTATTTCAACTAATAAACATTTGGTTACAAAACCTGTCAAATCAACTTGATCTTTACATCAATTTAAAAGCCTCTTACCACAATCGTTGCCTGAACCATAGTGTGCTGCAGAAAGCACCAAAAGAAAACAATGATTGATAACATTCTCACAGTGTGCCTCTGACTGTGATCACTTCTGCAGTTGCACAAAGCTTAGGACCCTGCACTTGGAAGAGTGATTCTCCTGCACTTGGCTTATGCTGTGAAAATAATTTTAAGGACGTCAATGTCCTGACTCCTGAAGACTAGGATTTGAGACTAATATTGTGCCAAAATTTAATTTGCAAAACTAAATAGATTGAAGTAGTGTATCCTGCCCTGGTGCACAGTTTCAAAGCCCTCTCAAAAAGCTGCCCTTTGATTTAACCTTCATAGACATTTCTTCACAAGAAATACAATACTTGAAAATATGTACAATGTTACCCCAACTTAATACAAGTGCTGTTCAGTAGCATATTTATTGTCTTTGTGAAACAGCGACATTTGAACTTCACATTTTTCCAAATTCCACCCAATTCCCCTACTAAGTTTATATATTGAGTATTAAAAAGAAAGCTGAAGCAAATAATAAAAACAAAAGTTTCAACACACAGACACAAATGAAGTGCAAGGTAACTTGTGATATACTGGATTTATAGATCCTGAAATTGTGTTCTCCAGATGGTTATTTCCAAATTTTCACAGTTACATATCTGGTATGGTTAGCTCTTGCCCAAGAGGTTTTTCCAAAGTAAGAAACATCTCTAATAGACCATTCTGATGAGCAATTAAAGAAAAGTGAGGCAAATTTCCACCAGACAGATGAAAGGAATACAGCAGAAATGTACATCAGGTAAAACACTGATTGGAAAACCATCCCCAGTTGCTGTTATAGGAGCTAAAAGCTGGTTTTCCTGATCAGGACTGAGGCACATTTGAGAGGCTATACTACCTATAAAAGCAAGCCTGCTCCACAACTACCATTCTGAAGCTAATCATGAACAAATAAATACTAAATTTGCTCAAAACCCTTGAGACTAAAGTTCTTAGACAATCCTGTTCAACAGAAAACACGTGTATCCAAACACAATATCCTGTTTCCATACGTATTTTCTCCTACAGAATGGTGACATGAGCTAGAATTTCATTCCCACTGAGAGATCTGTTGACTACTCATGGAAAGATGAATCACTCTTCTCAATGGAAATAATTACTCGTGACAGCAGTTAACTTCTAATATATAAACTATTGCATGGGCAAAGTTAGCCTGACTCCCTATTGCAAATAATTAATGGATTGCTACAAAATGTATTTCACTACCTAGCTTTAAAAGATACTGGAGAACTAATAGTCTTGAGTCTCACCTGTGCTACAGGAAAAATGCCAGGAAAGCCAGAGGCTGATCCAGTTCAAAAATGTTTCTGACAGTGGCCAAAAGCAGATGTTTGCTGAAAGACAGCAATGGGAGTGATCCTTCTCCTAGCATGCCTTCACTGTCACTTAAGGATTTAAGCTGCTTTCAGAACATATTTCTGAACTACCACAATGAAACTGTTTCTCTGTAAATCTCCTCAGTGAAAGCACTGACACCTCTGGCCTCAGCTGTATCCTGTGGCACTCACCTCAGGGGTTTAGCTACATGCATCAAAATACTTCACTTTGTTTCAATTCTATGGCAAACTGATCCACTGAGTGTCCTCCATCATCATCCTGAGCAAATAACTATTTCCACTTACTTCATGGAAATAGTTACTTCACTTTACTCAGGATATCTAAGCCCTAAATAATGTGTCTTTCACACATTTTCTTTCATATTTGAACAGTTAGGGTCTGCTTGTCCCAGGAGAAAAGAGCACAGGTAGGATGGTGCTACTTTACATTTTATGAAGATAGGGAATCATCTGCATCCCATACCCAAAAAATGTTTGCAGAAAGACATAATGATGCCTTCTCGTTTAACTTACCTTGCTGTGTTAAAGCTCTCTGGTTTCTGAGCACTGCTGGAGACTAAGTTGAAGTACTCCCACAACAATGACAAGGGATCTCCCACAAAGCCCTCTTTGCTGAGCATCAGTAGCTAATAACTACCTCAGGACTTTTTCTTAGAGGTAGAAGTGCCTAATTAAATAGGCTGATAAGTCATCTATTTTCACAACTTTCCTGCGACAATTCTGGAAAAGCCAACTCTGGTATGTTGCACTGAACAAGAAGCTCAGGATTTCTGAAGAGCAACACCGATTCCTTTGAGAAGGAAGAGTGCACAACAGGGAAGGAAAGAGGCTTTCATACTTCAGAGTTTAGGTACTTAACCAACCAATCTGCTGCTACGCCTCATGGAGAAATCAGGGCTTCTCCCGAGTGGGAGAAGTCCATCCTTGGAATTGTGGAAGTGCCCTCTGAACACCAACTTCATCCCTCTTCACTGCCTACAGCCAGGCAGGCTAGGTACATATGCAAAGCTAATGTGAAAACCTTCCTGCACAAGCATTTATATTAAGAGATCTGATTCTGGACACAGAGTCATCCTTTTTTTGCAAGATATCATGGTCTCAGCCCTTACAATTCTTCCTCACAGTGGAGTGAGTTTGCATATATGTATGTCTATATTGTTTTAGAGACAGTTAATTTTATATATGTAAATACATATGAGCCTTATTTGTGTCCCACAACTGGGCACAGAGTTACTCACAGCCTTCCAGATGCTCTGTCCAGTTCACCCTGCATGCTCAGCTTCCCTAAGACAAAGATGACACTCCAACATTGGTGACATCGCAACTTCCCCAAAACTGTCATATGTCTTTTGTCAAGAGCTCCTTTCCTCCCTCCCTTCTGCCCTTCATCCTCCCAGGCCACCCTGGCTGTCCCCAGTGCCAAGGTCAGCAGGTGCAGAGGAGCTCTGGGCACAGCAGCAAACCTGGAGGCAGCCAGGGCAGGGAGCACAGCAGGGACATGTGGGACCCCTCGAGGCAGTGCTGGCAAACACCACTGCTCCAGCAGCTGGACACTGGCCAAAAGCTGCCTTTGCTGACCTGCCAGGCCAGGCAGTAGATCACCAGGCTCCATGCCTAACCGTGCAGCTGCAAATTCGACAAAGCTGTGCCTTACAAGTATTGTACAGGCCCTTTGGGAAGGCAGCCCTAAATCTCCACAGGGTTACATCTTGCACAGGTGGCCTCTATAGCTTCATGGGATACTGGTCTGAATATTTTTTTCAAAGCTAGCTCACTACATTTATTACTGTGGTAGTGACTAAGCCTCCAAACTATTTTTACAGGCCCCAAACAATAGTAATCATTTAGGATCAAGTTCTGCTTGCTAAACTGAATTGTGTCTAGTCTAGATTCTTAAAGCTCCACATCTCTGACAACCTGTGGATCACAGAACACAAAGGATATCAGCTGGGATGACACTGGCTTAACAGACATTTGAAGAACACCACAAAACCAAGAATTTGCTATAAGGCTTCTTCACTATTCAGAGCCCAAAGAAAAGCAGTATTGCAATATCTCCTTAGCAATAACTTCATTTTGAAAGGCACAACGCAGATGCAGTAAGGTAAAGATGATCAGGCTTCTGAATTATCACTCTTGTCAATTTTTTTTCAGCGGGATTTAGGAGCCCTGTCTAGGACCTAGCAGGACATTAGGAAGCTGTATATATCATGTTCAAATACAGCAAAACTAAGTCTAGAATGTACATTTACAAAAGGCTACTTTCATTTTATCCCAAAAAGACTGGACTTTACTTAACCCATAGGAGACCAAGTTATTCCAATTTAATTCTATTTCCTGAAACAAGAAGAACTAGTATTTACTGTTGAAGCCTTTGCCTGTTTTAAATTTTAAATAAATCACTAATGTCAAATAGATAGGTATGTTTGCAGCAGTTCTAATTTGAATGAAGTTGAAACTATGACCTAAACAATCTCACTATGTGAATACTCTGAGGATAAAGCTACATAATTTGTCTTAAGCTCATGAAAAAACAGAAGATGATGATGAACAGTATTCCTGACACTATTAAGGCTGGTGTTAAAAGCCACAATCTACACAATATTTATCATACACATGCATTTGTTCCTTATTTTTTCCTTCAGTTCTAGCCCTAAAAACCAAACCAGACATTCAGTTTTACTTCTCAGTTATGAATATATATATTCATATACTTCTCAGTTATGAATATACCTTCCCCATTCTTATCCCAGAAAATTCTATGGTTTGGTGTTTAAGGGGTTTTTTTTGGTGGTAGCGGTGATTCTTTGATGTTTTTTTTTTTGTTCACGTGGAGTAGGTGCATGGGTATGTGTGGGTGGGTGTGTGTGAGTGTGTGTGGGTTTGGGGGTGGGTTTTTTATAATTTTCTTCTTTTTTTAAGGCTCTATGACAAGAAAATTACTAAACCTTAATTTAAACATCTTACCGTTTTTACATTTGTTTCTTTAATTAATAAGTATGCTTGTGTTAACAAGAGACCTTTAAAATGCTACATTTTGAGGCTGTCCAGACTATACTTAAAGGAAAATACATGTACTCGGAGTTATACAAGCAGTAAGAGTCACAAAATACAGTCCCTGACCCTGTAAACCAATCTTGCACATGCAGCCTCACAGACTTTATTGGGTCTATCAGCACAAAGAAAGCTAGCCCCACTATGTGCATTCTGATGTTTACTGAGTATTTGGTATTAAATGATACAGGACAGATTCTCTGACCTTTCATTTAAAAGCCTTACCTTTATTTTACTTCTGGAAATTTACCTTAAATACTTAAATACTTAAATATTGGTGTCAGAGAAGTATTAGGACCTGTGATTGTTCCTCAAATAGAACTGCTTGCACATACAGGAACATACTATTCAAGGCTGTGTATCATCTTAATCAAGGTAAATCCACTCTACTGTTAACACTTTTTAAATACTTATTCACTCAAACAGAACTGATTTGAACAGAGCACTAAGAAAAATTATCCTCTTAGAGAAAGAACATAAATACTATTAATGCATGGGAACATATAATCATAACATACACACACACACCTGCTGTGCATTACAATGGCTGCTTTACAAGCATCCAGTAATCAAAAGGAGGAAGAGATGTCCACTTCAGAATTTATCTTCTTTTTTTCCCACACTAAGCAAATGTTCACAAACTTACAAGTCAGAAGTTTGACCAGGCAAACATACATTCCATAGATGTATATGTGATATATCTATAGGAGAGATGTCTGTACCTTCAGATGATGAAGTGCACAGGCACTGTCAGAAGTGGCATTAACCCTCTGGTTTAATGTATAACAAATTAGCATTATTTATGTGCAGAAGAGGCATGGTGCTCTCAGGAGCTAAATATTAGCTTCTGATAAAATAATTTTGGTGGAGTCTTGCTAAACAGCAAGCTAAGAATCTGTGCCTGCAAGATATGACTCATTGCTTCGTTAGGAAGGGCTTGCATGTTAAATGCAAACATTTGGAGTCACCTGTTCATGCCCTCCTCAACACACCTAAAGAACTGTCGACTTGTTCTCAACTGCCAGGAAAACCTAAAAAACCGGTAGAAATGTAATATAATTGCCACCAAGACCGAAAAAGCAATTTCAACAGGCCTCTCCTGGGGGTCCCTACTGGGGGTCCCTACTGTGTCCCCCAGGTTCCACCTTGCTTCTGCCTAGTTCCACATGTTTGTCACTAGCCACCAGGGGCAGGTGGACAAGCTTTCTGCACATCACCTGCACCAAGACACATGTAACCAAAGACTCACCAAATGTAGGACAACTGGTGTCAAGCAGCTAAGCTGGGCAATACAAAGGTTCTGCTTTCATTTTAAGTATCATTCTTCCAAAAGGATAAACAGGTGTTTTAAGTAGGCTTTTCAGAGAGGCCTTTACAGGGGTGGGGATGGGGAAGAAGGCATCCAGACCTTGGTGCTCCCCTTTGGAGGTCTCTGAACGTCAGACTCTTGCAAAATAGTCACAGATGCTCTCATTTAGATCTGCAATAACTGTTTCCTCCACTCTCACTAGCCACTGGGCTAGAGCTGGCCAGAGACATATTTTATATGAGCAAGTGGAAAAACAAAGAGAGGAATAAACAACAGTACCTGCTCTATGCCACATGCCTTGCCCTTCCCCAAGGACTCAGCTACAGTATCACCAAAACCAGGATGAAGTCACAGCTGCAGCCACAAACCAACAACTTTTGCCTTTGTGTGAATGTCATGTGGCAAAACTGTGGGGTCCTCATGCAACAATGAAAGGAAGATATTGGTTTTCTCTACCTGCCCTATGCCAAAACACAGGTGATGGCCTCAAGACCAAACTTCCAACACTGGGGAAAAAGAAGAAAGGACAGCTAGTGACAGAGAGGAGGGACATTCACCTAGCAAACTGACCTCTGTCCTACTTCCTTTTCACTGGAAGGAGGCATTTTAAGTTCACTGCTTACAAGAAAATTCCTATCAGAAAGCTGAGGTTTGCAGTGCATTTTTATTGCATTTTCCAAAGCTGGGTCATGAGAGCAGGACATATTCCAATAGGAATACTGTAAGGCATTATAATAAATAATAATGAGTGTCATGGCTAGTAAAACATGCAATGTGAAAACATACAATAACTAATTTCACTGTGTACAGTTACTTTTCAAATTCTGTGCTTTTCATATTTTCCTGGCAGACATATATAGGCACAGTCACTAATATGAACAATAAAAAAAAAAAAGCCACCACTGTAATTTTACTTTCACTTATTTAAGGCAATAATCAATTTTAATGAAAAAAAACTTTAAAAACTAAAAATAAACTACAAAGCTGACTTGAGCATCTACAAGGAAGCTCACATTTCCTGTGTGTTCATTTGTGTGGAGGTGAACATGCAGTAGATAATTTCAAATATCCTGCTGCCATAACATCAACAAGTAGAATTAGAGGTTAATAAGAACAAAAAGAAAGAATAAAAGAAGATAGAGAAAACAAAAGAAAATTACTCCAAAACAACAAAAAGCAGAAATACACATTCCTGACACAAAAAGGTGTTTTGATTTGAAAGACCAACACAAGACTTATTTCCATTTACACTAAAGCCTATGAATTAAAATTTCTTAGGAGCACCTTGTGACCCCAGGGCACTCTTAATCAAAATCCTGCAGTTTGTCCTCAGGCACCAAGGAGTCCTGTGGCAGCATATGTGGATCTGAATAAGCAGGATACAGGGCAGTGCCAGTCAGCACTCCTGGCTCAGAGGTGAGGAGGGAATTCCTGCCATTCATCCCTTCCCCTCACCAAACCCCAAACCTGAACAGTCTATGTCCCACAGACAGTAAGGTGTAATCTGCATAGAAAAGTGAGGGAATTGGAGATCTGAGAGAGATATTCTTTCATTAAACTCCTGGAAAAAAAGTATTTTGGATATTTATCCAAATTTTCCTCTTGAATATTAAACATGGAGGATGTAAGCATGGGGAACGAGTTGAGGAATCTTCCACAGCCATGCATGTGTTGTTATTTTGTAGCTGCAGCTGAAAGAGGAAAATGGCAGAGCCAATTATTTTGCACAGCTAAGGATTATCAGACAAAAAGATGTTAGCCTGCTGTTACATACTGAGATATTGCCATGAATGAGAAAAGCAAGCGAGGAGAAAGTAAAACAGTATAACACTGGTTTTGTCTTACAGACTACAAAGAAAACCTTGGTATTGCTCCAAAGCACCAAATCACAGAATGTAATGAAGATCAAAACTTTAGGATACACAAGAAAAATCCAGTCCACAGCTAAAAGAAAAACCTAACATCTACAAAAAAGAAAATTTAATTGTTTCATTTATGATCAGGTAAACCAACAAAAGATTATTGTCCAATTTCTAGGTAGCAGCAGAACACAGTCATTGGTGGAGATGATATTAAAAACATTTGGCTTAAACTAATGACTAACAAAAAACCCCTAACCCACCAACTTGGAACCCCTAGGTCTAGATACAAGCCTGCAGTCCTACCTGGAACCCACAGATGCTTTGTGGCAGCATGACAAAACCAGTAAAATGCTTCAAAAGAGAAACACTATTCTCATCTCAACTTCTAAGAGTTAAGAGCTCTCTGCTATAAGAGAGCCTGTAAAAAACTGGTCTGAGTGATAAAAGATGCAGTTCATGAAGCAAACAGACATAAGAAATTTGTAAGAAAGAAAACCCAGGCCAAAAGAATAAAAATAAATTTATTTTCCTGAATGTTGTCTAAAGGTGGGGAATTCCAGCTTAGGGAGAAGTTCACAAACTTTCAAAGCTTAGCTCATATGTGTTCTGTGTTGTTTTGATGTAAAAGGTGATAGAAAGAGATTTCTGGACAAATCAAACCAAAACCAAGGAGCAAAAAACCAACCCCCAAAACAAACAAAAATGAAATAAAAACAAAGAAACAAGCAAACAAAGATGTAAAGTTTCTGTGATGTGAAAGTCATACCTGGACATTTCAATGAACACAACAGCTACAAAAGCAGATAAAATTGATAAAATAAAAAAAAAGAGTCAATTGATTCACTCTTACCCTAAACTCTTGTACATGCACTATTTAATACAATTGTTTGAAGCAGAGCAACCGACAGAGCATAGTGGGGGAAAACCAATACAGTTGATTTTTAAAAGTTATTTTATTCATTACTTTCTTGGTAAAATAAGGAGCATCTGTGGATTCCCCCACCTCCTCCATCTCCAAACAAGGCATCTTCTCTCAGAGCAGGCTGCAAATAATCAAATCAATGGAGTAATGATCTTGATTGTCTTAACCAGTTCTCCATAGACATGAGTTCACAAGAGAGGCAGCTTCCTCAGACATTAGTAAAAACCTTTGATCTGTCTTTGAAGAAATTTTTCTCAGGATATTTAAAAGTCTGTGGTTTATTTTCATGTGTGAAGAAAAGCAACACTGAAGTGAACATTCCCACACAAATGTCTCAACAAATCTACGCTTGTCAAAAATACTCTTGAAGAAAATTAACATACATGCACTTTGAAGGTAAATATTTTTATTCTGCAGTTCTCACTGTAGCCTTTGCTGCTTATTTCACAACTCATGGATATAGGGCACTCCATACAAACACCAAGCAGACAAAAAATCCCATGAGCAAATTGGAAATGAAGATAGCTGCAAGGGTTAAGAAGTTTCGGTCTCAGATACCCAGACCACTTAGTGTGAGACAACAAGTTAACTTACACTGGAAAACAAATCCTAGATAATCCTTGCTTACTAACCATACATTTTCATTGAAAACAAAAGAAAAATACTTCAGAACTTTGTGGGCTTCTACTGCGCTTTTGCTGAAAGTATTTTATAAAGGCTGCTTATTTTGTATTTGCCATGAGCACCAAGCATAAGAGCATTAGACAGATACACGACAGACAAATACATTATTTCAAATGTCATATGTATGTGTATGAAGACACACACATGCACAGTGAAATACAAGAATTACCACTGGTTTCTTCCTTTTCTTTTGCCCACAGCTGTTATAGCTGTATAGCTATTGTAATGTTATATTTCTTCAGTTAGATTAATTTTGAAGAATTGTGATTACAGGCTGCTTTTGGAAGTGACATTATACCACATTACCAACTTGTTGAAGGGCACAGAAAATTACTGTCACAAGCACTTTGACAGAGATCATTTACCTTCTGTCAGAGAGGCAGGACCTTATTACAGTAAATACTAGTGAAATGGCGCTGGCATGTGCAAATGTGTATGTGTAGGGAAAGTTAACCACGGAAGCCAGAGGTGTAAAAATGGCACTGGGCTGACTAAATTTTCCTTGCCTTTTATTCTTACAAGCTTCTCTTAGTTATATTCAGGTTTTGCATCTTAATTATTTTGAGAAATATTTCTAAAATTACGAGATCTGTCATGCTGCTAAAAACATGGGAAGAAAAATACTCAATTTACAGTGGCTCAATCCAGCTTTGATTATTAAAATAGAACACTAAATTTTCCCATTTTGGCAGTGATAGAATGTTTTAGGAAGTGAGAGAGAATACTATAAAAACTGGATTTTAATGTTTTTTTAAACTGCTATGACAAAACTCACCTTGAAATATTTATAGAATTACTGCACAATGATGCTTTTGGCTGTATCAAGTCTGCTGAGGGCAGCAAAAGAAGTATGGGCATATTGTCAGGAAGACAAAAAGAGTTGCTTTTGTAGGTTCCCATTTACCAAAGTCACTTGAACCCAGGAAAGAAAGGGCCCATCTGTGCCTAAGCAAACACATGGAACATTTAGGAGAGACTTGTGCAGTAAGAAACTTCCCCTGATTTTTAAATTCTGCCAAAACATGTACTTACACAAAACTAATGCCATTGCTGAGACAATACCTTCAAATAGGTTCACACTGTGAGCCTACAAATTCATTTACTAAATTTCAGTAGCTAGAGGAAAAGCAAAAGCCAGAAGCACAGGTATTGACTTGGGAGCACATGGATCTCATGAAAGAGTGAGAAATGAGATATGAACGTATGAACTGATCAGATTGATAACCTGTAAAACATAAAAGCAAGGAAAAAACCTCAATAATTCTGCAAAAAAAACACCCTCAAACAAACCACCTCAAAAAACCCAAAAAACCTTCACCATTTAGTAGACAGAAGATGTGTGACTTTCCACACAGAAAATTCTGGTCTTTCCTGAAACTCAAAACTTAGAAAATTTGGGTTTGAGTTTTTTCCTTCTGTAAAATAACAATATGAAAGACTGAAAATAAACAGATGGAGACTCCTTCTCATGTCCTAAAATACCTCACTTGAGCTATTGCCTGTGGGATTTACAGTAACGTATCACACATGCAAAATCCTGTTTGTTTCAGAAGTCTGAATGTCCTACCCTTCAGTTTCACAAATGTCTCCATGACAGATGAATCTAGGAAGGGCCAACCAAAGTTTCCAGTGCGTTGTTCCTAAGGATAGCCTGAGCTTGTTTCTCTGCAGAAAGGAGGCTGCACATTTTGTGCAATATCTAACCAGGGGTGCCACCCTGAATCAAGGCCAGTTTCAAATAGGGCAGAGAGAGGGGAAAAGGTACTGACATCTCTACAAATTTCAGGAAAACTGATGCCTACAGAGTTCAGAGATAACCACAGTGAGGAAAAACTGCAATTATCAACTGTAACACTGAATTATCCAGCTGCATAAATGCCTACAGTCCAGGTAGTTTCAAGATATTCAGGGAAAAGGATGACTTTAGACACACAGTTTCTTAGATAGGAACATTTTTGCTTCATGATGCCCTATTTCATGGTTTTGCTTCAGATAATGTTGTAATTACAGATTAATTATACATTGGAGCCAAAATTACAACAGTTGAATAATAAATACTAAACCATGTTTATAATAGCAATAAATATTAAATTCAATAGTAAATTAAATATTAATAAATATTCAACTACAAACACTGTATTAAATAATGTTAACTATTTCTTATGCTCATAAAAAGAGAAAATTCTGTACGTGGAAAGTAAATTTATATAATTGAAATTGGAGCAGCTGAGTTTTATTACTGTTTACTAATAAAAATCTGTCATACAGATAATGCAAGATTCACTTTTTTTTGTCTAGCAAGAGAAGCAGATTGAATGGCATTGCAGAGTTTACCTTTCCTAACACTTAGATCTACCTGATGTTATAGCGATATTTCTTCACATTTTTTCACCAAAAATCTCTCTTGCACTAATCCTTATAAATAATCCATTATTACTGTCTAATTACAAAATAAGTATGAAACTTCTTACTTTAAAAAGAAAGATAAAACAAACCTAAACACAAGGGAACATACAGTAAAAAACCCCAAACCCTATTAATTTCAGAGGCAATTCAGCTAATTGCATAAAATTCCTCTCAACCCTCTATTTCCAGCAGTAGAAAGATAAAGACATTCTCGGTATTTTACCTTTGATTCCTCCTGAACCTTCTGAACCCATGAAAGTATTATTTTCATGATTATTCCTCCAAAGATTATTCCTCCAAAGCTGCCACTTGCAGCAGCACATTGAAGCTACAGTGCACCTGCAGAGTCCCTCTCCCACTGCAATGAAACCCTTGGCTTCACATTGTGGCCTCTTGGGAGGGGTAGTGCCTCACTGAGAAGACAAATTACCTCAAGCATGTCCACTGTGTCTCACCTACTTGCTACAGGAGCTGTACACTTGTAATGTGATAAATACACTGTCATCTTCCAAGACTACCATCAACTTGGTAAAATGCTGGACCACAAACTAGGAAAGCTGAATTCCTGTGGAGGAGGGAAAAGTAGGATTTGGCAGAAGTTGTCTCAGAGAGAAGGAAAAAAAAAAATCAGTCCATGCGTTAAAGTACTGATTTCTGAGCTGGAAGCTTTGTGGAACCCAGGCCTTCATTTCAAATTTCAAAAGAGATACCCAGTTTTTCCAAAGAAATGTTGTGTGATGCATCACAAAGAGGTCTATCACCCAACCATCTGAAGAATCCTATTTAAAATAGAATCTGACATCTCTGAACAGGAGTATAGATTCCTAACCATATATTCCTAATGTGAAAATTTCAGATTTGTTCAAGGTGAGCATATTATGCTTTCATGCTGTGCACTGTGAATGTGTGGGCTTTAAACTGACAAATATGTGGACAAACACCACCTAAGACTTAGTAGGACATGGGCTGAGACCAGTTAATCTACAAAATGGGCTTAATGAGCTCAAGGCCGCAAAACCAAGAACTAGTCACATGGCAAAGACTTTATTTTTCTCCTGGCACAAAATCCAATAGGGGGATGTGTGTGTTTATTTATATCTATATATCTGTAGTTTGAGACATTACAAGAATGAAGACAGGATCACAAATTCACACACCAATAATGAAATGACAGACAAGCGATCCAGATATATCCTTCAAAAGAATCTGGCCAAAACTGCCCACACATACTCAGCCTTCTAAAGATGACTATAAGTCTGCACATATGCAAAATGGACTGGGGAAGATCTTAGCTACCACACTCACAACATATCCTACAAAACACTACAGGACTGGATGGGGGAGGAGGAGGAGGCAGCAGATGGCGGAAATTTCACAGTACCTTTACTGCGAGCAGAGTACCATGACAACGCTAACACGGTTCAAAAAGCATCTTGCTGTCTCAAAAGAGGCTCCCTGTAGCCAAGGGATGAGGAATCTGTGGTCAGATGAACATAAACCACAACCAGCACAAAAATGATGTCCAGTTCTCACCCATGCACTTTTCGTGTTTGGGAGTGTTCACATCCTTGGCTGAATCCAGACTTACTTCCCATTCGAGTTACTGCTGTTCTTGCAGGATCCCCAAGGGCTTCAAAGACCAAAATCTGATAAGATCCTGTGAGTGGGGACACGGGCTGCTAATTTACTTTCTTTCTGCTGATTGACTTCTTGCAACTCTGCATGCCAACAGATGCATCAGGATACACAGGTAAGCACTCTTGCATCAGTCTTACCAGAAAAATGGCTTAATCTTGCCATTTCCCTGACAGGATGGAAACACTTATCCCATATTCCCTGAGTGAAGAACCTGTTAAAAGAATCTCTACACTGAATGACCACCCTATGCACCAAAACAGCACGCCTACTGAGAATGAGAGCACAGCTCAAATGATACCTGGTCATGGCACAGGCCATCCCTCTGAACAGAACATCCCTCTGGATAGAAGCCACTTCAAACGGTTTTCAGGAAAACACTAATGCCGTCTACCCAAAAGGAAGGGTTGTTTTCTTTGGAAGTGGGGAAAATCTAGCACAAAGCAACATATTTCCACCTAGGGGAAGATTAAAAATCCTAAGCACATTCTGTCAGAAGGCACCTCAGTTTAGTGGGTGCATTTGCTGGTCTAAAGGCCACACCAGGACTGCAAAAGAAGAACAAGACAAGTCTTTGTGGGACCCCTTTTCTTCTTGCCCCAGTTCACAATTACAGTGATAGCCAGGGGATTGCAGACCTCTTTCCAAAGACATCACATGCTTTGCACTCTCCCATTGCCAAGCAATCAGATCTCCTTTTAAAAGTCAGTCTGTTGGTAGGAGTACTATCCATTTCAGCATTTCAAACACACTGCCCTTTAAGGGATGCTAAAAACAAGAGCGACATAATTCCTTGCTTAGTCACGGATTTTTGGAAGAAGCAGCAAGTTCTTAACAATTCAAGGTCCTTACCTTGGGATTAATGGAATTTGTAGTCCTGTGAGGGATTCTGTTAGCTCATAAATCAATCACTGACTGAAAAGGAAAACACTAAAGGTGAATAAAAATGCCAAAATATCTCTTAAAAATCTAAGATGAAGCCATCTCTGAAGGATACTTCAGTCTTTCCCACAGAAGTGCAGGGATTTCAGAACCACCTGCTCATTCACTGCTGCCAAAGAGGCAAATGCAGTTTAATCTCCTTCAGAATATGATTGAGAGGGTGGAGACCAAGTTAACATCATAAAAACATTTGGTCCTTTATTCACCTGGCTCTTAAGGAAAGTATATTTTGACACTTCAGATTGCTTGTTCATCATCAAGAAAACACCTCCTTTATATGCAGAAGGACAGCATTCAGTTCAGAGATGAGCAAGATCTTTAAAAAACAGAACAGAAAGTAACTGTAAAAAGAACAAGAACATGGACGCTAAGAATAGATGTGAACTTTGCTGGGTCTCTAACTTGCAATTATGTGATTTACCAGAATGTTTCATTGTAACCCAATCTCACTCCTTTTAGGATCTGGAATCAGCCTACCAAACTGCACAAATCTGATGAGCTTGGAAACCATTACATTGTCATTTCAAGCAAGATACCAGTGCAAAATCTTCTGTAGAACAGGCACCTCATAATGTGAAGGAAAGCACAACAGGGCAGAAGACAGCTTTTGTGTTATTCCATTAGCACAATTACAGAAAATTAATCTCTGTTAAGTACCCACAGCATAGTGGTCTGTCATTTCAAGACATGTGACTTCATGATCTGGATGCTCCCTTTCAATCTTCTTTTAATTTCGATACAAGCAATGGTACATGAGAATGCTGGCAAGTATCCTTGCTTCTTCTGTTTACATAGCTGCAATCCCTGCCGTTTAGCAATTGAGCCAAAACAGATAAAAGATCTCAAGTGTAAGGCACAGACACACAATCAATTAATTTTTAGCAATTGTTGTTTACTGTTTTCTAAGGCATCTTATACTGTCATTCTTCCTGATGGTACAGAGAAAAAGGGCTTAAATTAACTTCTACATAAAAGTTTGCCACAAGACACAAGAGTGAGCTCTCCAGGACAAATCCCAGAGCCTCTGTGAATTACAAACTCTGTTACAAGAAGAAACACTTTTTTCGTACCTCTTTTTTGCAAGACAGCTTTCTTGTACACAGATGTCATCATTATACAATGTTAGTGTTGACTGAGACAGATATGCTAAAAGGCAAATTTTATGCTCATTAGTCTAATCTTGAGAACCAGGGCTCACTGTTTTGGGTGTCATGAACAACATTTATTTTCTCAAAACAGAAAATAACCCAATGTACCAAAACACACTGATGAAAAATTTTGAATTATGCTACTTCTATCTCAAATGTCTCATTAACCCTCATTAAGGGTCTAACAACATTGCAGAAAACCAGCACCCTCTGGAACAGAATGGGTGCTTTTTCTTTTGTGCAAGGGCATGAGTAGCCCAAAATGTCAGGTGTGTTTTGAAGGTAAATCCCTTAGGTGGTGGCACATCTAGGGACTCTGACAATTTGAAGGTGGCGCAGAATTTCAGGATCAGTGGATGGGATGTTTGGTTTTGTCCATTTCTGATGTCCCACGCTTTGCTTGCTACATCAGCAGTTACACTGTGCATTTAAATTTTCAAATTGCCCTTCTGTTACTCATACCTTCCTCCTCTGACAAGCTCATTAGCACGAACAGCCTTCTGTAGATAGACAACACTATAAATAATAATGTCTATCAGTGTACAGGTAGTGAGAAAGTTTAAATAAATCAACTGAGAAAGAATATGTTAATAAAGCAGGCTACTAATTCCAGAGTGCTTGTGCCTCTTGCCAGCTACATCCAAGTACCATTAAAAAAGTGCTTGAAGTATACCTTTAGTATTTCACTTCAACCTCTAATAATTCAGATTAACTGCTTAATTGGAAAAATATCTCCATTAGCAGACTTGATAGTAGGCACTGGTATTCAGGAATGTCAGAACAGAATACAGGTAAACTGTACATAAGAACTCTCACCAAGAAAAGGAAAAACTCCATCCTGGGAGATTGAAAAGATGCCATTCTCCACAGGAGCATAGTCTGTCTGGCAAGTCAGCTGGCCTTCCCATGGACCAGTGCAATAAAGACTGATCTACCTGAATGACAAATCTAAAAGGGAGTCACAATTAACTCTGGGCAGCTGTGAAAACTGGGTGGCATGTGGCCTTGAAGGCAACAGCATACATACAGTGCAAGAGCAAATGCAAGGGAGGATGTCCTTCTTGAACTGTTTTTCCAAGTTCAGGATTTCCAGGTGCACTCAGTTCCAAAAGCTTGAAAAGGTATGAAGCTCTTCCTCATACAGTGGTTTCCCTTTCCTTCCACAAGAAATGCCATATTGACATTTGTTGTCAACAAGTTCAATAGTAGCTTGATGTCTAGTTTATACCACTGCTGCAACTTGCATGCATGAAGGGAAAGATTTCTTGGACTATTTATGCATTTCATAGTGTCCTGTGCTTGTGGTGCCAAAGCCTACAGACAACCTCAGAGTACATTCAGGTTATCTGATTTAGTCACAACTCCTACATTTGAACTTAAAAGCATGAGCCTTTAACTGCACACAAAAGCCAAGGAAGTATCCAGCATCTTACACTCAAAGGAAACCAAGAGCCTTCTTACCAAGTAATAATAATCTGTAAGCAAGGGGCAAAAGGTGAGTATCCTTATAAACACACTACAGTGAATAAAGACAATCTGCATTTGACTGAAAGGCCAGGTTGAACACTAAGTAAAAGTAATCATCACCAGCTAACATTGCTGCCAGCCTGCTATGAACAACTCTTGGTTTCCAACATACGCTATAAGTGTATCCCATCCTAACCTGACACTGTTGATGTTTCACAAAACAGTTTCCAGTGCACACTGTCATGCAAATCTGACACACCTTAGTTTTCTGAGACCTGGAGAAACAAGTTTTTCTTATTAATGAGTGCTTCAAATCAGACTTCAACAGTATAGAAAATGTGACTTTTTTTTTTGTAATGTTTTTGATCAATTCATCCCACTCTCAGTCATCATCCATTATAAACCAAAAACTACTTTCACCTCCTCTATTCTTGCAGAAAAAAAATAAAAGGAAGCATTCTTAGCATTCAGTGGAAAGTTACCACAATTAAGGAGTGCAGTCACAGAGTTTAAGATTTAGTGTCAGAATCTGGAAGAGAAGGGTGTAGGGGAGGAGGCTCTCAAAGAATTTTATCAGCCACAGAATTCAGGCAAAAAGCAGTCAAGAAATCATCTAGTGCCTATCATAATGATTTTCTGGACTTTTCAGCAATTAGCTTGGCAGTCTAATGAAAAAATTGTGCCGTATTTGTATTTGGAACATGTTGAATTTCACCTTTGAATCACATGATCAAGTTATTGTTTGCTAGATGGTATCCGTGACCACAGTTTTCCAGCAGAGGTGGACTATAATCCATTCATTCCTTAATCTGAGTGGCGATAACCAAAACACAAGTTCCTGAGGTTAATCAATATTTACACAGTGTTAAGTCATTTATCTGCAAAGGCATTAGAGTGTATTTCCTGGACAGTGGCACTTCAAAGGGGCCTAGTTAGGATAAGTCTCCCTTGCACCAGGTACTAACACCTCTAGAGTGCTGGACTCAAGCACTAAAGAAGTTAGCAGGTTTTATACTGCATGGTTTTAAGAGTGGACAAGCCATGATCTGCAAGGTAGTTTGGTTTTGGTGGTGGTGGTGTTGGGGAGGGAGCATTTACAGTGCTGCTCACTTCTTACAGTCTGCGTGTGTTTGTTAGTCCCTGCTTTTTGCCAAAGGTGGAAAATGCAGCCTGTGTAGCTTGTAGCAGTGGAGGACTGCTTTAGTGCTCTCTCTTGGAAAGAAAAAGGAAAACAGAACACAGTGTGGGCTGGGCCACTATTACAGTGGAACAGAAAGATCTTCCTTGTGAAAAGCTTCTGAACCTAAATCTGCCTCATCATAATAAGCATCTACCTGAAAGGTGAGGTATGCCTTGTCACAAAATAGGAAATATGGTTTGCCGTGATGCACCCAGTGCTGCTGCTAAAGATGACACCTCTGAAATATCAAGGAGGGAATTATGTACAATGGCGTATGACCAGTGAAGACTCACTTCACTACAGACATCCAGTAAGGATCACAGCCCAGTACTGTTGGTTTGCACAAGGTTGTCAGATTTTGTCAAATGATAAACACCCTTGTGTGGACAGGAGAACTACCATTCTGGAGGGAATAACACCCACCATCAATTATAGTAATAGTTTTATAGCCTCTGTTAGCTAAAACAATTCTTTTTCTCCCCAATTTCCTTCAGCTTCAGAGATATAAACCATGCATTCCAGAAGTAACAGCACCGAAAGCCCAACCAGACCAAAGCTGAGCCAGCCGAGGGCGAAAGACCACCACAAAGAAGCGGCTGGTTATAGTGGGAAGGGAAACACACAAACACAGCAGAAAGAGAAGGATGATGTAGCCCAAGCCAGTCCCATCCTGAGAAGTCCAAAGGCAGAGAAAAAACAAAAAAGTTCTGTCAAGAAAAGGGAGGATCTCTCTCGTGATGACTTGCTATTTCTTCTCAGTGTCCTCGAGGGTGAATTACAGGTAATGTATTGTCGTAATTTGTATTCCAAATTAAAAGACACTCCACCCTCCACCACAAACACATACTGCTTTTATGTTAAGGAAACACCCTGCACAGTCTGACACAGGGCAAATATGAACTGTAGCATACAAAAACATCCCAACATTATAGCTATTGTAGCTATCAGACAGGAAACATGATCTTTATATCACAAATAACTCTCAAAGCAGACAACTCATAGAACTTTCTAGTTGTGTTGCCTCACTCTATTTCGAATACAAAGTATTTGTCATTGTGTGACTGATATGGAGAACACATTACAGATCTTTAAGATATTTTACTTAATTATGTCTTATGCTCCCACTCCTATGAAGTCATGAGCTTTACTCCCTATGAAACAGTATGTGCCACTTCACAAAAAGTAACTAATTTAACAGTATTTCTAACACTTTCTGCTGGAAAAATCAAAAGAGCCATTTTATTTCCCATAATAAAAAGCAAAAGCGTTACATGCTACAAGTTACTGGATTTTAAGAGTGAGCATTTTTCTACCCAGAAAAGGAACTAGAAAGTGAAAAGGAAAGTGGTAAATGATGCCTAACCTGGTCAAATGTAATTTCAGGAAGCGGGAACCAGATTTCCAGTGAGCAGGGAAAATATTTCTGTGGCAGGCTTATTGCACAGAAGCAGTTACTTTAAAACCACCCATAAGCAGAGAAAAATGCAAACTGGCCAAAGTGGCCTAAATGGGTGTAGCACATGGTGTCAGAGCTTATTACTCAGACAGTACCTGGGTAGTTCTATTCTTAACATATGTGTGCATGTTTATATAATAATACAGACATGTTTAAAAGAACACATATGTGATATGAATATTTAATAGCTGCACCAATCTTTGAGGGTAGATCCAAGGTAAACTTCTACAGATTGTTTCATTATGCAAACAGAACAATTTCCATGTTTGCAAAACATTTCTCTCCTGCCCATTTGGCCTATCTTAATTTAGGTTAAAATTCAGATGTTACACATTTTTTATATATTATACACACACTCTTCATTACACGTGCATCATATGAATATAAAAATATAAATATATACACACGCACACGCACTTCAAATAAGGTTTAAAGCTGGAATAGGGAAATGAGAAACTAGAAAACAATGAGCCTGACATGAACATTTAAAATCACATCGGAAATTTAAAAGGAAGCAGCACTATGAATGAAAAAGAAGTAATCTTTTATCCCTTATTTTCAACCTCCTGTAATGTCAAGTCAAATTGCTGAAGATCAGCTGTCAATCAAACCATAACTAAGTTTCTAATTTAGCCATTCCTTCCCAAATTCCACAACATTCAAGGTGTACAAAGATAATTCTTCTATTTTTTTCTGCAATGCTGAGGATTAGAAATAGATTATTTAATATTTTAACATTTGTTTAAACAGTCATAAATGGGGATACAGAAGTCTTCCAGCCAAAAGGAGAGAGACTAAAAGTGTTGCCATCCCCTGGTATCTTGTTCTCTGATTTCCTTCCTTCCTATTCTATCCTTCTACGATTAGCACATAATAATTGCAGACAATGTCTGTTTGAGACAGTTCATGTAGTTTGCATCACTGCAATGGAGGCAGGGGGCAACCTTCACCAGCAGAGGATGCAGAGTGGGGGAAAAAAACCTGAGAGGGACCCATCTGTAGTGGGTTTAAACTACAGAAGCCATCTACATGCAAAACATACAGAATCTACAACACTTTCAGGCTTCAAGAATCATCCCACCATCCTGCACTAACAAGTCAATTTCTAATACCACAAGCCAAACTTTGCCCTGAAACTTGCCTTGTGAATGCTACACACTGGTCCAGAAACAGCAAAACTATCTAATCATTAAAGAAGTACTTAAGGTTTGATGAAGGGTCTGAAGATCTTGGAGTTTATGTTGAACTAATAAAATACAAAGAACCAATACTTCCCTCATGCTTTTCAACTGTCTTCACATTACTGACTGATTTGGAGCACTTTACAAACTCAGCGTTAATTTAGAAGCTTTTCAATTTTCTTAAAATCAAAAGCAGAGAGCTAACCTGTAAATGCATATATACAGTTTAACAAGATAAAGCCTTACTTTGTGTTTCTGCAGGCTCAAGATGAAGTCATAGGAGTACTTAAGGCTGAAAAAATTGACTTAGCTTTGCTTGAAGCACAGTATGGCTTTGTTACTCCCAAGAAGGTGTTAGAGGCACTCCAGCGAGATGCTATTCAAACAAAGGCTGAGCAATGGCAAGAAGATATCTATGAAAAGCCTATGGGAGAGGTAAGAATTGATGTTTAACCATAGTTCCCACCAAATTCAACAGAAAATCTCTCACCCACTGTTGGGGAAGGACACAAATGAGCTCTAAATCTGGAATGGAGCATGAGTGTAAGTGGGAGCAGAACAAAGCCAGGTCCAGCTGGGACCCGAATCTAATGATCCTCACTTACACTGGGGGCAGACTGGGGGCTTTACACATTGACAGACATGATTTCGTCTCATTCAAGCAATCTTCTTTTTCTTCTTCCCTCCTTCTATCCACATTCCTGGCCCATACAAGCAGAAGCCTCACCAGTCCCCACTTATCTCATGGAAACCCATCTTAGCAGTGGCTGCAGGGGCCCATCCAGCAGTAATGACACAGCTGTGCACCTCTGCATACCCCTGCTCCCATTAATTTGGGAGCAGTCATGGGGATATCTGCTTGGTCTGCAGAGTTACTATAATGAGCTGGCATTAGAAACCTCATCCAGGCAGAAGTCTACCATTCTCACATTATACCTAAGTAACCTCTAGTTTAATTACACTGCAGCAGCTGCCATACTTTCTGAACAATGTTATCTGATTAATTTCTGCCCTGCCATGCAAATCACTGGTTATTAAAACACCTTCACATCAGATTGTGATTTTTTTATCCCAGGTAGTTGTCTACAATTCAGATAAACATTTTTTAACATACTACTCAGTATAGATGAATGTGACAAAATAAAAGCAGAAATTACGAATAAAATTCTCCTACCAAATGTTTTCCAAGTTTTTTGAACAGAAATGTACCTAAGGACACAAGAGATCATTCCAGGCAAAGTTATGTTAGGGCAAAAGGTCAACTCTCATTTCAGAAGCTCAAAGGTTAAAATCTCTGGATATAATCCGAAACAGATAAAGTTCATCTGTGAAGCTTAATTGATTTTAGACCATTGTGGTATTATGTCACAAAAACTTTGAGCACAAGTAGAAACTATTTGAGGAGAAGTCCACAACAGTTTGAAAACATAAGCTCGGTCTGTTACTTTATGTAAGTTTATACACACTCTTTCCTTCCTACACTTAATGGAAGAAAAGTAATTTCTAGCACTACTGGATTTGGCAATTTCAAAGGGAAAAGGTAAACATCCTGAGAGCAACTGAAAGGGTAGAGGGACCACTGACACTTCTTGGTCTTGTAAACCAAAGGATGCTGTAATAGATAGGCATTCCACAATTTCAGTTTCAAAATCCCCTTGAATTTCACACAGATTCATTTTGTTGCTTTTTGGTTGGTTTTTTTTTCTCTTTTTTTTTTTCTCTTTTTAAAACACATCTAAAGACTAAAGGAGAGGTGAAACCAGCCACGAAGTCCAGGAACAGCATTTAAATTCCCCCCCTTTACTACTAGTACAATGCACCTTTGTATCTGCATGTGCATCTCACCCTCGAGAATTTTGCCTGGTAGCTCTGAACACAGAGAATCTTCCCAAAACTCAAGTGAAATTACAATTAATTTCAGAAGGCAACTGTAAGATTTCCAGTCCTTTACCATTCTCACACAATTCTCTTACCTATTCTAAACATAAAGTTTCTTGGAAAATTTGATTAAGAATGTAGTGGGAAAATTTGGTGACTAGACAACTTTACTCACTGGGAACAGGGTTCATAGGTGAAGAAATGTAACAAATTAGAAAGCAGTATTAATACATCTTCCTCTGCAAAACCTATGAGAAGTGCAAAACCATTCCTTCTTTGGTCATGAGTAGATACTAATTTTTTTTTTTTTTTTAAACCGGCTTTTTCAATCAAACTTGCTCTACAACTATTTCTTTCTGCAACCTAAAAAATGTCAGATAAGATTACTGTTAGCATTCACATTTGAGGGCCATAAAATAAATTAGACTTTTATTTTGGTTTTGTTTCTGCCTCAAAGGCCTGAAAAGGTTTTCCATTTCTTCATGGTTTATAAATTGAGAAGTAGTCAGTTTATGTGAAAAAAATCAGTTTTCAGATCAATCTCACTTCTCTTGAATAGACAATGAAGAGTATTCAATACTTTAGTAAATGCAGAATAACAATATAAGGATAATTGACCCTGATTAAAAAATAAACAAGGAATCAAAAAAATCAGAGATTATGACGTGGGAAAATGGAGATAAAGATGAAGACACTGCAGAATTTGTGGTCCCTCTCCCCTCCTCTCCTCCCCTCCCCTCCCCATCAGAAAGCAGGTTCTGGTTTCTAACTCTCCCAATAATACAGCCAAAGATAAAAAAATCATATGCCTCACTGTTCAAAATAGGATGAACCTCCTACCACGTGAAATGAGAGGAAAGCCTGCATTTTGCATCCATCAAGGATAATTAAAAATTGAATCCATTTTTGAAATCCCATTGCCAATCACCTTGGGGAAAAGATGCACCCTCATCAGTATTTTAACAAAGTCTATCTGATTGTGTCCTCACAGCATCTGCTAAGTGTTGGTCAAAACTTCCCAGAGACTACAGCTGTAGGGCACCAATAAGTCAGTCATAGAAGCGACTGAACAACAGTGCTGACAAGGTGGCATTTAGGAGAAGACCACCAACGTATCTGCATGGAAATTTGGCTCAGCTAGGGTTGAAAAAGGCAGAAGTGCTCTCATAATCTCTGGTAATCCTAAACTCAGGATTGTACATTTATAAACAATAACTGAGAGGATATTATTAACAGAAATAATACTACACAGAATTTAGGATAAAAAACGTAACTACTCTGATTTTCTTCTAGCACATCACCAAACACAAAACAATCTAAAAAAAGAAAGATGAAGAGTTCAGTTCTGATATAGTGGATATGAGATACACCATCCTAGTTTGACTTCAGTCAAGAGGTAGTGGGAAAACATAATTAAACTACTAAATTTGTATGAATTTTTAGCTTGCTCAATCATTCACAGTTATGTAAGGCTATGCCTCTGATTTTCCATTGTATTGTACAACATGTTCAAGTATTAATTCTAGCAAAAAGCCCATATGGTTAGCAAGAACAAAACAACAAATCAATTAAGATTTTATCACTTTAATTTTCAACAAAACTCATTTTATACTGTTGCTTATTAGTACTCTGTGGTTTTTAGCTAAGAACTGTGTAGGCTGAGTAAACTTCTCATGCGTATAAATGGGTATTTCTGCATGGGCAAATCTAGCATTTGGCCAGAGCAATCTGAGGAACCCAGGACTGTTGGAGACACTTCTGTGTGAGGATCTCACACCAGCAGGGGTTCACACGACTTCTCTCTCTTCTCTGCTGGATGTGGGAGTCAGCCACAAGATCTCACAGGGAAAATGCAGGAGTCAAATTTGCTCTCCAGGAAGGTGCCCTTATCTTGCAGAGGGACACATCATTTTCTCAACAAACCACACGGAAGTGCAGCAACCCAGTCCCAGGCTCAGCTCTGTGTGGTCATGCAGTGAGGGAATGGTGTGCTGTACAGGGACACACAAGTGTCAACAAGGCCAAATGCCCATTCCTGTTATGTATCTCACATGCAGAGCTCAAGTGTGTGCATTAATTGTGATGTAGGATTGCTGTCTCTCCAATTCTCTCCTTTATAACTCATCTGTACCAGCACTTCCCTTCCCTCCTGAGCTCATACTCTCCACCTTGTTCCCAGCCACAACAGTCAAATGCTCACAGTACAAATTATTTGACGACCTGCTTAAAAGAAACAGAAATGCATCTTCTGGTCCCAGCAACAGGAGAAAACTGCAACATGCAAACCACTTAAACACAGCATCTTATTTACTTTTCTCTTGCTCTTTCATGTGAGCAGGGGTCCCCAAGACACTATTCTTTTTCCCATTTAAAATTCTTTGTTCCAACTCCCTGTCTTGAATATATACTTCACCCATCCCAAATATCACCTTGTAATCCAAACTGTTGTAATCTCAACAGTGACAAATACGCTGCTGTGAAGTGTAAAGTATGGAGAACTGCAAAACAAAACCCTGGAATTAATAACTTTTATTTTTGCATATATGCTGCTTAGATTACTGCTTGAATTAACCTCTTGTAGCCATTCAACAAGTACTCTAGAGCAAATAAAATATACAGAACATATAAAACCCTCCTGACAGGGCCCACATCCTTTACACCAAACAGTGCATGAAGCAGGACTATTTTATACTTGGTTAATGTTGCTTGGCTGATGACTAACCCTCATCTCAAGCAAGTATTTACATGTTTGGAAACAGGATTATCTCATTTACGATCAACTTGTAGCCAGAAATGTCAGTGCTTTCTTATGACAGCAATTTACATATCCCCTCAGATTTTTACATATACTTTCAAAGTGGTGGCCCAATCCACACAAATGCCTTTACTTTCTTAACCACACCCATGCAGCCTGTCTGACTTCACACTGAGGCTGAGAACAGCAGGCACTTGTGGAAAGCTGATGCCCAGTTCATATCATTTTAAGCAAAACAGAGCCATAGTTACAAGCAGCACTGCATCAGAACTTTGTCAAAAATCAGGAGCCTGGCTGCTTTCTGACAACAGTATATATTCACCTGACAGCATAATCTTTAAAAAGACAAAAATTAGAAACTTAGGCGATGGCAGTTTATACATCTGTAATGCCTGTTCCAAAAACCCCTCTGATATTTTTAGTGGTGGGGTGGGGAGAAGATTGATAAAACTTATCTTTCTGGTAAGTTAGAAGCTAAACAAAAGATTTCGATTTTTAAAATTTCCACTTCTGGTAAAATAATGGAGAATGTGAAGAAATTAAAATGGACAGTTTTCCTCAACCTGACCTTTTAAGGCAATCCAGTTTACAACTGCTTTGAAAGATACAGAAAGCACAGCCAAAAGATTCCTGTATAAGGCGACTCTTGCTTACTAAGAGAGATTGCATATGCAAGAGTTTAGGTAAGAAATGTTTTTCCAGGGGAGGTCTTGTTTCAGGATCGTGATTCCAGAAAGCAGTCACCTTGTTAGGGTAAAGCATACAAATTATCAGTGAACAAGATAAAAACCCCTTAATGATCTGCTCTAAGAGCACCACAAAATAGCACCAAAACAAATACTCACAGGTTTCTTCTTATTTCTTGATCATGCATGAAACAAGTTCAGCTATGTTACAGCAGAAAAGACTCTCTAATGCCATAAGTAGAAAGTGCAGGAAGCTTTAAAAAATGGTTCACATTTTTGTCAGAATATTTTGGACTCAAACAATCTTCAAAGCCTTGACAATATCTCCTTTTTCTTCATTCAGAGCAGTGTCAACAAAAGGTTAACAATCGTTTAGGAGGAACATAAGAGAATATACATAAGCTTTAAAAGACACTGAGACAAGCAGAGGGAGACTTGGAAACCTAAGCAGAAACTGATGATATCCTCACTCATTCAAGAAACTCATGTTTAGGAAATCTGGCTCTCCCTGTCACCATTTCTACTGGCCAAACTGTGAATAAACATGAGGAAAAGATAATTAATCGTACTCCCTGGAATTAAATTGTCCAAAACAAGCAGTGGCCCTAAGAATCTGAAACCCTAGTGTTTCTTGTGGCACATATAATTCCTTGTGGGGGAAACATCAGAGAACCAGAACTAGCTTTGCTTCCCACACTACCCATTTGTGAATTCTTTCCTATTAATAGAGTGAAACACTACAATCAGATTGACCTACTAGAATAGACTGTGTTAAAAGGAGGCACTGGGCTGTGAGCTCAAAATTTCTCTTTTCCAAAAAGGACATGAGGATTCCTATGTTGACCTGATGAGGGAGGCAGTCTCTGATGGGGAACAAGCAGGGAACAAAGTTGCTCACAAATACAGACTCTTCCCAGATCTTTTGATGGCCTCCAGTGATCCTCCCTGAAACTTCAGCTAGATCAGTAATGCCCAAGGAGGAAAATCACTCATGGTTTCATACACACACTTGCACAACTTGGTCACATACTGAACTCAAAATTGTAACAGAATCCTCAGAATCACAGTTTTCTCTAAGTTTGTGGATTATTTTAACAGCATAAGTCTAGCGCGTTATGCCAATAACTCTGTGGTTTAGAAAAATTAAAAACTATTGCCAAAAGCTAAAATAGATTATTTATATTAAAATACCACTGTATAGTAATATTTAGAAAAATTGAAAATTTTTCACTGAAAGGGTGGTCAGGCATTGGAATGGGCTACCCAGGGAGGTGGAGCCTCCACCAGGGATGGAGACACCATCCCTGAACGCGTTCAAGACATGACCGGGTATGGCACTTAGTGCTATCGTTTAGTTGGTATGATCGTGTTTGGTCAAAAATTTGACTTGATGATCTTAGAGGTCTGATAAACAGAAATCCTTCAGGAAGGGAGGGGAATTTTGTGCTCAAACCATGTTATAAAGGTGCCATCCAAAAGACAAAGACCTCAACAACACATGCAATCCAAGGAACATAACAGGAAATGCCATCATTAAAAAGAAATACTTTTAACTATTAAAAAATTCAGCACTTACTTATTCCAGAATCCCAGAGCCATACTCAGAGTAAGCACAAGAGACAGCCTTGTTTTGCACTTTTGGCACAACCATGCATTTACTGTGAAACCAGAAAACTGCTTTTTGATCTACTTTTGCCTCAGAAAAACAATTTAATGCTCTTATTTCCTAGGCAGCTATAAGTGAGGTAGCTATTTCTATTCAACCAAAAGTCAGTCATCCACTGTGAGAAGCACTGGACGATGATGCTTCTGCCAAGACATCTGCTTCTCTACCACAGTGATCAATAAGAAAAGTACAACCCTGGGAACAGTAACTGCTAATTAGCTAAAAAAAGTTGAGGATCCCTAACGGCAGGAGGAGGAAAGGAGGCGACTAAGGGTCCTGAAAAACCTTTTCTAATTTGTTGGGATCAGACTGACAGAATTAAACTGACACCAGATGACGTTGCTACTAGGCTTATTATTATTGTTATATTATTAAGCTGTTCTTAAAATTCTTTTAGTAATGAAAGCCCAAGAAAGCAAAAGTTTCAAAATACTTCAGGAGTTTTCCCTTTTTTCTTTGCAGCTTGATAAAGTTGTAGAGAAACAGAAAGAAGTTCACAGAAGAATGCTGGAACAATTTCTAATGGTAGAAAAAGCACACAGACAGACACTGTATGAACTAGAGGAAGAGAAGAGGAAGCACAGCAAATACATGGAAAAAAGTGATGAGTTTACAAACTTGCTGGAACAAGAATGTGAAAGGTAAGGTTACCTCTTACCATCTAAGTAGTATGTACAACTTAAAATCTAAGAATCTCTGCTCTCTTATTTTGCATCCACTAAAAATTAGACATAGTTGTGGAATTTTATTTTGAGAGTTCGGCTGTGAAAACACAACTGATGCTATGTTAGTTATGACATAACATTACGACTTCTAACAAACAATAATGTCTACATCTCCATCAGCCAGCAAGGCAGGTCAAACAGTCGCCAGATTTTTCGGCACTGCTGCAGGATCTGGGATGTTACACTTTCAAGGATGTTACACTGCAAAAATAGAGGGAGACATGTAGATGTATGATGTTGTAACCAACAGGAAACAGGTGAACCTTTCAGTGTGATTGAGAAGCTTGGTACGCACTACAGTATGTAAGGAACAGAACACGTCATCAGGCATGTAGCCTTTCATGGCAGAAGAAAAAGACACGAGGACAAAACACAGAAATACATAGAGAGAAAGCAAAGGCAGAGGATAGTTTCCAGAAAGCTTTGAAAGTAAGAATGACAAAGGTCACATATCAGGGTTGGCATAAAACCTATAAAAACAGCTTTATTTTTTAAGAGCAACTTAAAAGTGCCACAGCTTGTTTAAGCACAGTGTTACGGTTTTAATACCAATTATCCAAAGAATTAAGAAGAATTTAATGTGATTTACTGCCTTTAAAAGAAGTCACTTTATACTGTGACGTCTCTGAATCTGCAATAAAACTGAACACATTGAAACGGGGGAAAAAACCAATCAAATAACATTTCCTATTCCCTGTAAAGCTAGCCCAGAAGATAGGAGAATATTGTCTCAGTTTCCTTTCGCTGAGGAACAGATGGAAATGTTTGGGTGTGAGAACGTCAAGCCTATTCTACACTCACATTATGCATAGATAATTCTTCCTTTGCTTGGCCTGTGTAACATCATGTCCTACGTATTCTGGCAGCAGTTACCCTGTATGCTGCACCTCTCTCCTGCACGTCTATCAAAGGCAGCACACACCGAGCACACAGCCGGATTTACGGCTCGCAGTTACAGAGGCTGGGGAAGAAAATGCTTCTCAGAAAAATGGGTACAGATGCAGGCAGGGATAGACACATAGAGAAAAGGACATACTAGGAACTGTTCTTGGGAATCATCACCAATCAGGAGTCAAACCCTGAGATCAAGGGAAGTTTTCATCTCTGCTGTCTTCTCAAAATCTGAGACATTCATCTCTTAGAGGCAGAGCTAGACTATTCAACTTGCTAAGGGTGGCAAAATGTTACGTCAGACAATGTGCTCACACTGAGAAAAGCTGCACAGAGGAAAAGACTAAGCATTGGAGTAATAATTTTTTTTTAACAGGATAAACATGGGATTAAAACTCTCTTCCCTGTCCCACTTCTGTATCCCTCTATCCCTCTGCCCCCCACCTCTGTTCCCACTCCAAAGAAGACTATAAAGCATTTACCACTATTGTCTGCTACTTTTAGTCAAGTTGTCTGGAAAATGGTGGGAAGACGGGGAATACTGAGGTGCTTAAAGAGCCCTTAGAGGATATAATAATAGATTTCAGATTAAGTCTCTTTTTTTTTTTTTTGGAGGATATATTTTATGTGGAAAACCTTAAGGGGGTATGATGTCACTTGTTGAGCTGATTCCAAATTGTTTGCCAAGTAATGTCACCATCAAGATCTCCACACAGTTGCCTGCCATAACAGAAAAAAAAAAAAAAAACAACAAAAACCCCACAATCTAAGAAACACTCATCAAGTTAAAAAACACAGCTCTTCCCACATGAGCCTGGTTGACATGGTAAAGTGACCTTTTCTTCTACTTCAAAATTCTTATTCCAATTTACATTTTCTCAGGATGCAAACTTTGCATTGGGATTAAGAGCAACTAGAACTCTATAAAGTGTTTCACACAGAAAGCAGTAACACGAATTTTTGCTTATCCCCAGAACAAGTGAAAAAAACAGCAGGCAATAGTCACCAATGAACTTTTTTTTTTTTTAAGCCAGAAGCAATATCCTCTTCTATATGATAGATATACAGCATTCCAAACAGCATTTCAGGTTTCAAAGCAAAATCCCTGACTTTCAATTAACCAAAGACGTGCCTTGCTTTTATCAAAGAGCAAGACTACAGTATATGCTAAAAATATGCTTAGAGGGTATACAATGTATACAAGCCAAAGAAGGTACATGAATAATACCTGACTACGTGATCAAAAGGAAAAAAACTTTGATGTTATGAGACAGCGATGCTGAGATTCTCTAAACTATTTCTCATGGCAAGAACAAAGAAATTATTAGTTAGATCTAAGTCTTACAAACTGTTCTGGATATATTTTCAAATAAGGCAGAAAGAAAGCACTTCCTCTCTCTTGCCTGTTTGCTCAGGATAAATAGAACTGAAGAAATTTTAAATGAAAATTTTAGTGATTAATTTATCAGATGATCACATTTTACATACGCTAGACAAACCTTCATCTCTATGGCCTTTCTATCACCTCATGCCCTTCATTGATGGCATCTCTCCTTGAAAGAGTTAATGTTTGGATTGTGCAAAATGTAAGAGTCTTCAATGACTCAGTAAAATCTCTTAATCTTAACATCCAAGAATTTGATTTTACAGTAAGGTAACAAGACTGTCCTCGGCAATTGTCATATTTGGGAGGTTAAGCTCCTGACAGTGAAAACTCTCTAGATACGAAAACCAGATTAGCATTCAATGTTAACCCTTCAGGCATTTTAAAAATTTTTGTTGCTGCCAGCCAAAAACTAATCCTCCACAGTCTTGCTGTAGTTCAGAGACTGATCTTCAAACTGAACAGTCTCATTCCTTACAACACACATTTACCAGCAAAGAATAAAACTATGCTACTGTCATTGTAGTGATTCATCTTCAGTCACACTTTTAAATAGATTTAATGAGCCACAAGGCTGACAAACTCCTAGCATGTAAGGAGAACTTCTGTGGAGAAAAATATGCCAATGGACAACTGGATAGGTCTCTCCTGCACTTCAACATGAATAATTCCGTGTGTGTGTGCGCAGACCAGACAAGAAAACCAAGACAAACAACCTGTGCATGGTAGTGTAGTGGACCAAGTCAACTAGAGTCCAGAAGGGAAAAATCTGTTGTATTGTTGGAGCTTAAAGAAACAGCAGCACCAAAGTTCAGAGGAATGTTAAAAATAGTAAGTCCAGAAGCTGTATACACAGATGACTAGGTGCACCTGAAGAACATGAAAGCTACTGGTCTTGTTTAGAAGCATTTCAAGGGGTTGGAAGATAGAGAGCAGGATTAAGGACTATGAAGAATACTCGTTTTAGACTTTGACGTCGAGTCCACTGTATCTTCTCTGAGGATGTTTGCATTTGTCCAAAATCACTTATCCACATTCCATATTTTTGCAGCACAGTTAAATAATAAAAGCTGCTGTTTTAGAAAACATTTTACAAGGTTAGAATATGAAACTAGAAGGTTTTCCAGGTATGCATGTTCCCAGTTTGAAAACACATGCCATATGCATACAAGCATTTATGCATATACACAGTACTCTCCACCCCACATACAAAAAAAAAAAAAAAAAAAAAAAAGAAGAAAGAGCAAAATAGTAGAATGTTTAGCACTTACACAGTCCTTTTCCACTGCATATCTCAAGGAGTTTTAAATGTTATCTAAGCACAGCTATCCTCAATTTTCCATTTACTGAAAGGAAATGAAGGTATGAGGAAAATAAATCAATCACAGGTACCTGAGAGTTAAACTGGATGAAAGGAAGAAATGTCCCCATGTATAGGTGTATTCCACCTTCAAACTTTGTGTATTCTATACAAACTCTCAACTATACAAAGGGTAAAGCTTTATTATGAAGATATACCCATTAAGAGGTGAATGTTAATCAACAGAACAGGGAAAAAAAAAAGTAGTTTGCTAATAAGCAATGTAAATAAATTTTTAAAGGCAGTTATCATAAATTTTGCCCACAGAATTCAAATATTAGCACAAAACTCTGCAGTTTGGTATAACAGGAATTAATAAGATCATAAGGTTAAGGATCATCTACTAATGTGAATGTCTTTTTCACGAAACCTAACCTGCAGAAGTCTCACACCTGTCTTTCTCATCTAACAAAACATCACAAAACACTGCTTTTTGCTCCAGCTGCTGCCACCCTCAATGTCAGTCAGTTAATACAACAACCTGTTGAGTGATACAGGTTGCAAGTGGTCTCTGGAGGTGCGCAGCACAACCTGCTGAGTGCAGGGCTAACCTCGCAGTCCAAGCAGGTTGCTCAGATCCTTGTCCAGCTGACTACTGAAAGAACCCCCAAGTCAATGACTGTGCTGGCTGCCTGGGCTCCTGGTGCAAACTCAGGCATCTTCACCAAAAGACCCATTCCCTCAGTTTCATTGTAGGCATCATTCTGGTCTGGCTTCTCCACCATTTTCTACTAAAACTGGTCTCAATAAAAGCATAATAACATCTCTTTTGGCAAAGTTCTGAACTTAATCCATATTCACTTTCTCCGATAATTTGGCTGCCTTGGGTACAAATGAACTTTCAGCACTTTCTTGCCATCTTACCCCACAAGTTTCTGTGACTCCAGCTTGGGTTCATTTCTCTGAGTGCTCCACAGTGTACTTTGAGTTGGAAACTTACCATTGTCCACCTCTGCTCTGGTCATAGCACTCCATAGGTCTTATTCTTTATGTCTTTTCTACATCCATTCACTCTCTGTGCTTCTCCTCAAAGAAACTCATCATCTCTATGATGAGGACTCAAGTGTTCTCCAGCCATAACCAAAACAACAAATTTCACCATATGAACAACCTGTCACCATTCCCAATTCCATGAGAACAGTCTTTTAACTCTCGGCCTTTGGCTTCATCCTTAAAATTCTCTAATACGTCCATTCTTAAAACTGGGGTAACTGCTTGTTACTCTGCCTGTTGTACCTAGACAAATTTTTACCTGAGCCTTCCTACATTTAAGTCTCACAAATTCTTGTTCATAGTACCTCCAAAAAAACCCAAAAAAACAAAACAAACAAAAAAAAACCACAAAAAAATCCCCACTATTAAAAAACAAGGAAACAAACAAGCCAAACACACACAAATATGCCAAACACGTCTTTCTGTACTTCCAAATAATTAAATCATTTTCCAGGCCTTCATTTTAAAAATACTTTTTGATCATTTCCACATTAGCTATTTCAGCCTTCCAGCCTTCTCTGTATCTTCCTTGGATGCACACTCAATACTGAATTAAGGCTACATTTCTTTCTCTTGCATACCTTTGCTCTAATGCAATGTTATTACATGGACTAAACATCACACTAGAACTGTACCCTACTTAAATGATATTGCAAGACTGCTCAGGGTTTGAGTTCGTAAGAAAGGTAATTTCATGAAACTGAGAGCTCTAGGCAAAGTGTTTTGGGTTTATTTTAAAGTATTAGATGAAAGTAATTGCTATCCACAGTAGATCAAGTAAACAGTGCTTGAAATTCAGGATAGGGTATCAAGGAAAGAAGGAACCATTTTAACTAAAAAGGTGAAGTGTATTAGTTTCCAGCATAACACTGCTATACTTTAATTCAAACACATTTACACATTGGAATAATGATATTTTCCATGTCCAGCTCTGGAAAATTCAATATTCTGGAAGAGTGGGTATAATTAATATTTGCTATTTTTCTTAATGAAGCCAATTAAATATTATAAGAAGCAGGACCTTATCTCTGCAGAGTGCTGCAGTAAAAATAAACAATGCCAACTTATTTATTCTACACGTGTTACCAGAGGTTTTTAATTTCGTGCACACTGAACTATTGTTGTAGATTGCATTGTACTCAAATGCAATCATTTCCTTTTAGCTTTCTGGCAATGGGTTATATGTATTACATATGCTGGAGACTATGTCTTGCGAGTTGTGAAATGGATGCCAGATCTGTGTACATTTGACCTTTTTCATGGGTATCTTGTGTTCTGTAGGTGAAAAAGAAAGACCCACCACAAGCACATTAGCATTCTTATTCTACATTACACTCCAATGGGACAGTCCCACTAATAACACCACTGAGGCACAAAGAGAGACTCGAGGAAATGATGTACACAGATTAATTACCTCATGCTCGTATGCGGAAAACTATGTACTGTTGCACTACATAACTTTCAACAGATGTTGTGAAATCAAATCTTTGTCACAATTCAAGGATTTGAAGATACTTACAACAGCCTTTGTGCATGATGGAAGATAAAAATGCTTTAACTTAAAGCAAATAAATAGAATTTAGGGTTAAGATCCCAAAACTGTTAAACGAGGGCACATTATGTTTTTTCAATGCAAAAATCCAAGAATGAATACAAACAGAAAGAGGGCCTAGTATTAATGCAACTGAGAAATTCTCTCTAGACCAGTGGTGCAATTAAAAATTATTCCACCTACTGTCATTAGCAAGGAGATGCGACATCTTGATGACAAACATTTCTCATGTAACTGCACTGACATTGGAAATTACACAGACAAATACAGTCGTATTTTGATTTTCTTTTCATTCTGGGCACGTAACATGTGTGTTCACTGTTCCAGGCACACTATCATTATTAACAACCAAAACTATCATTGCATGCTTGGCGGATGGGGAGGGCACAAGGAGTAACCTTAGCCAAAAGACATTCTCCTACACTGCTACCCTCTCTCTCCTCATGTGTGGGGAAAGAGATGTTCATTGCCCTCCCTGCAAAAGGACAAATTCTGAAAGGGGCAACTGTGGAAAGCCACCCGTTACCACCAGGGTGGTAGCCCTGGTCAGCACTTTTAACCCCCATGTCAGAACTCAAAGGGAAGGATGACCTTTCTAGCTGGCCAAGTCTCAGCATATTTATGGCTCTTGTAAATCAACACCTAAGCAGTGACCAGTATGGGCGATGAAGCACAGGCCAAATATGCTCCTGGGGAGGCACTGCCCTCAGTAACGGGGCACTCGCTCCAGTCAAATAAGACTGAGTGCTCCACTCCATGTGTGGCACAGCATAACAAGTCTAATCATAAGCAACAATAGAAGCAGATGACTACCAAGACCTGTGACCAAAAAAGACACCATGCACTTCTGATTCATTGCAGGGTGGGGTTGTGAGAGGAAGAAATTGGAACAGGATTTTGTTACTGTAACTTTGAAAAGCAAACACACAACATCAGACATAGAGAAAAATCCCTAAATTGTTCTCCAAGAAAACTTGACACTCTCATAATTTTCCAAAAAAAGTCATTGCTGTGGGAAAAGATGTACTCCTGTTTGAATGTGGAGGAGGAGATAGCTTAATGAAGTTAAGATCTTTCTCGTGGTAGAAAAATTTAAGTGACTTACATGTGCTATAATTAGTTTCATATCTTAAAAACAGGCAGGAGAAAATGGCCCTGAGAACTCAGAATGCAGGTCACACATCAGTTACCAAGACTTGTGATCTAAACTCAACCAAGTTTCCCATGGCATGCTGAGAGCTTCAATGCATTTATGCCCAGCTAGAAAACCTCTGAGTATTACATACACATGTATGAGAGAACCATGCATGAGAGACTGCAGCAACTTAAGAAAACTGTCTCAGCTTCAGTCTCTTGTTGAGACAGTAATTTTAAACACAGAAAAAATAAAAAGATCAGAAGTAATTTAGTTGAGATCTAGTTCAAATCTTAAGAACAAGAGATAACTTGAAAAAATTTCTAAAAATAAACACCAAAATCTTCTCACATTGCAATTTTGATATTCATGTTCATACTTTTTTTTCCCTTGAGCCTGAAATGCACATTTTAGAGCCTTTCAGAAAAACACCATAGATTGGGACAAAGCAACACAATCCATTTAAGAGTCTGAATATATGTGAACACATTGAAAACCTATGTTCAACATTTGTATCTTTCTTCTAAGAAGGTTGGAAAAATGCCACAGAAATTATCTAAAAGTTTGGGAAGGACATATCAAACTCGGGTTTTTAAAATTTGTGATTCAGACCTGTCTCTGTTTCAGTGTATCTAATGAGGAGGTTGACGAGGCACAGGTCAGGGTGATGGCTCAGAGTAGCAAACGGGAGCAGATACAAGAAAACTTACTGTACCACGTAGTCTCTCCCTTGCAACAGAGAGCTGTTCTCCAAATGCAGTGTCGACAATTTTACTTCTCATTTCAGAAACGTCCAAAATACAGAAACGTCCTAATCTCCCTAGAAGTGTTCTGTAAAAGTTGCATTGTCATAAACAAAATTATACTTTTCTATTCATTCAATAATTCATTCTCTTTAACAGCTCAATACAGCACTTCCTCTACTGAAAGATGCTAAATAGTTGGCTAAGACTGAAAAAGAATCCTAAGGGACCCAATTTTGGTAACAGAGAGATCCATTGCAGATTAAACCCTAGGAGGAGAGTTTGAGTGGCGTGCAGTAAGGTCAGCTGCTTCAGGATGACTCTGAATGGAGAACTGCCCACTCCCCTTCTGTGATAGGTGTCTCTCAGCTGCACAGCCCTTGGGATAACATCTGACACAATGGCCCTGGCGAGGCACAACTTGAAGAAACTCCAAAAACTAAGCAGGCAGAGAATTAACCAGTCCCTTCACACTCCCACAGAAAAGTTTATGATGGGGAACATAGTAAAAGCTGAAGCTTGCACAGACATTCTGACAAGGGAAGGCTCCAGCACTTAAGACCCTTGAACCATAACCTGATCATCAACAACAGCAACAAGCAGATAAAAAACCCAACAGTCATGATGACTACTGAGAGATGTCAGGGGAAGTGTACTGCCATAGAAAACTTTTATTCCTCTCCCCTCCCCAAAACAGATTAAAAGTCCAAAAGGGACAATAACACTGAATTTATTCAGTTAGCTGATTTATATCTGCCAGATTTGGCCTAGCACCAGTTACCTTCTCCCAGACTTTGCCTTTGTATTGGAGAAGGGAAACTCACTGAATCCAGAAATATGATTGTTTTTAAATATGTACATGAGCTTGATGAGATATACCTTGCACAGGACTGCTCTCATTCTCTGACCAAGATCCACTGAGCATCTTCAGCAGAGAGAGCATCCAACCTAAGGCACTGCAAAAGCACATCGCTAAAGCTGCTCTTTGCCTTATTTACTTCCTTGCCAATACCTTCCAAGTCACACATTTTGCTTAAAATTACATGAGCTGATTAAAAACCTGCAACTTAAAATAGGGCTCTTCACTTTTAAAAGCAGTCAAGGTCTTTGATTCACAGCATCTTCAAGTCACTGGGGAAAGACACATGCCTCACAAACATTATCAGGTGTTAATAGGTACTAAACTCTGCTTTTCTCGAACCACCCTTCCATTTCAGTACACCATAATTGTTACCATTTCACTTCCACTTCCTTACACATGATGCTAGCCTCCTTCCTCCTCATAGTCTGAACAAAACCAGAGGATCATGTAGAAAGGAAATAAAACCTAGCAGAAATGGAGACCAAGCATCCTAACCCTTCACTATGACTTTTTTGCTAAAAATGTCAGGGTATCAGGAAATTTTGAGCACTGTAAACCTTACTCTGATGTATAAATTTACTACAATTAAAATGACTTCTAGGAATGTTCAGATCCTACAATTTGTGTTTAAGTCATCAGGAAACTGCATCATCATATATTAAATGTTTAGACAAGATTTCACATGTTTGTCATTTCAAAATTTCATCTTGCATTCAACTGAGGAACTGAGAAGCAAGACCCACTCCCTGAAATCCTAAAATTCTCCCTTTTTTTCAACAGTCTTCCCAGTTATACTCTGGATGTCTTTGTGTTCTGTCAGACAGGGGAATGAGTCAGTCTCTCCCTAAATGGTTTTCTGAAAGGGAAATTGAGAAGTTTGATGACATATTTGGATAAACACACTCCTTGGATAAAGTTACTTAACTTTTTATATCTCAAAGTTTGCTATAAACCTCCAAAATCCTTATGGGCTAGGTTTAAGTATAGCCAATAAAAAATATAGGTTATACATAATGTTAATGAAAACGACTCTATTAAAACTCCAAGGACCTTGTAAACATGCTTATCAAAGCTTATCAAAGTTTCACCACAGTAATACAGCACCACATCCATAAATCCACGTTATTAATTGCTAGTCATCCACAACTCTTATTGAAATATCAACCCTATATAGATTGTCTTTGCTTCAAAACCCAGTTTTCTCTGGTCTCTGAACACAACATAGCAGCCAACACTAGCTCTGAGTGAAGAAGCAGCGAGTAAACTCCAAGTTTACACAGTTTAATTCTCCTGAAAAGACAAAACTACTGTGATCATCTGTTTGTGCTTTAGGTCTCCCTCAGTGTAGCTAGCATTTGGCCTTGAAATAAAGGATGATTGAAATATACAGAACTGAACCTACAGAAAGGCACAAAGGCTGAGCTAATTTTTCTTCCTAAGCCCTCCGTTTACCAGAGGGTAAGAAGGTTTGTAATACCACTTTGGAATGCATCATTTGTTGCAAATATCCAACAGCATGGTTTGCAACTCAATAGTTTTATCAAAGGAACATATCTTATATTCAAAATCCTGATCCCTGTGAATTCCTCTCTTCTTTATCACTGTATTAACTTCAGATGCAAAGTAAGAAAAGCGGGCATTCCAATACAAAGAAAGAAAAGAAAGCATCCCAAACTAGCTTTTACTAGTTGCACAACATAAAAAAAAAATTTACATTAATCAGCCTGTTTTCCAGATATGTTTATAAGGATTAGCAAATTTTAAGATTAGTTTGGTCTAAATTTCTTGTCTGCAACCAATCTTAAAATTCAGCTAATCCAATATAATATCTGATTTCATTGCCAGCATTTCATTAAAGTCTGTCACTTAATGGTTACATATGCAAAGATCTCAAAACAGTACACACAACCTTGCCCTTGGGTATTCTGATTACTAAATGCAAAGACAGGTGGTTTCATGATACACAGCAGATACCCAGAGAATTTCTTGGAGAAAACTGACAAGGAGCTGTTCATGATAAAAATAACAGCATATAAAACAATTTTCAAAGTGCTTGGAGTAAAAAAATAGCTTTTTAACCACCTGACAAGGCTGTCTCCATGGCTACATCATTGAAATAATTCTAGCACCAAAGCACAGGTTCTGGCATTACAATTATATTTCATGAAGTACAGTAGTTTCACGAATACAAGCCACACGGATTATAAGCCGCACCCCCGGTGCCTCGACAATGTTGCTGTCTTTGTCAATAGATAAGCCGCACCCCGAATATTAGCCGCACTTTCGTTCGTCGCGAGAATCCGTGCGCAGCTTTCACAAATTGGCCAATTAGTAACAGGATCGCGGCATAGCGGGCTTTACTGGCTCGGGGCGGGGCCAGGCAGGCTCGGCCCGCTCATGGTTGCCGACGGGGCCGGGTGGCCCAGCTCAGCGCCACGGCTCGGCGGGGCTGGCCAGGTGGTGCTGCCACCACCGCCGGGCTCGCTGGCCCCCCTCTCCCGTCAGCACCGCCCCGCTGCCGCGTTCGCTCGCCCGGTCGGCGGGCTGCCGCCACCGCCGCCGGGCTCGCCGGTAGCCCCCTCCCGTCTGCACCGCCGCCGCGTTTCCTCGCCCTGGCCGGCACTGCAGGCCCCCGCACCGCCGGGCTCCCCCACGCTGCTGGCCCCGATTCTGTTGGGCTTCCCCCGCTGCCAGGCAGCCCCACCCGCCGGCCTTCCTGCTTCTGCCATGCTCCCCTGCACTGCTAGCCCCAGTTCTCCCGGGCTCCCCCGCCCTGCTGGCCCGGGCTCTGCCGCCCCCCTGCCCCGCCCTGCTGGCTCAGGCTCTGCCGCCCGCCCCCCACACTGCTGGCCCCGCCTCTGCCAGGTTTTCCCACCTCTGCCGGGGCCAGCCGGGCTCCAGCTTGGCTTGGGGCTGCCGCGGGCTCTCACTTCCGTGTTGGCAGCTTTTAGAATTTTGTTAATGTATTAGCCGCCCCGAAATATTGGCCGCACTTCCGGGTTTCCACCAAAATTTTGGTCAAATTGGTGCGGCTTGTATTCGTGAAATTACTGTAGTTGAGAAAATTATGCAGAAAGAAATAATTCAGTTTTACTAGACTGTGGAAGACTCTTGGAACAGGATGCAAAACTTTACCTAAAATTAAACAAAAACAGGCTACTGGTATTTAAGCTTAAAAATAAGATGAAGACTATTTAAATTCAACAGAAAGTTAGCAGGTGAAGATGCAAGCACAGTTCAGGATGAAGCACCAATTAGAGTTGCAATCATTAAAACTCTGTATTCTTGGAAATAAAGAATTTAACTAGGTAATGAAGTTTGACAGGAAATAGCAAAGCTGTGTCTAACCAAAGAGCAGAATTAAAAAAAAAAAAACCTAAAAATCAAATAATCAAAGAACAAGGGTGCTAGGGCTCCTCTGCAATATCAAGAATCCAACACAAAGATTAGTCTGTCCAGTTGTAAATGTGGCCATGGATAGAATGTGATTTTATATTTCACAACTATGTGAGAACATCCAGAGAAATTATGATATTGATAAGTACTTAAATCAAAATTAGAGAACATGTAGAGCTGCAACAAAAAAAGGAAAGCAGAAAAGTGGAGCCAACCAAGAGAAATGTATTTAACTGTGTAAAAGCATATCCAGACCTTCTGTAAGTTAAAGCACATATATAAACAGATAATCATATAAATGCTAGACTACTGATCATCAATCCAAAATAATGACAAAGGTTGAAATCTGGAGACCTTTCTCCACTGAGCAATGAAATATAAAATTAATTTGGTTCATTTGTTACCATCTTTTTTATTTATATTTGTCCCTGACTGACAGCATTGGATTCCAGTATTTTGGAAGTCCAGGAGGTTTCCTCATTAGACTATGGAGGAAGTATCTGTGAAGACATCTGAATCCAAACTGCCAGTAGAAAAAGCTTTAAATCAAATTTGTACAACACAAACCAACAAGTTTACTTGCACTTCACCGGGACTAAGCAGTATTTAAGTATTCTAAGAACTTGTATGAAAAACTGGTGAACTATTAGCTGGTGGGTCCTTAAAGCCGACAGGGAAATGGGAAGCAGCACTAGGTTTTAACAAGAAAAGAAACTAGAGTAATGAAGAGAACTGGCATGTATCTGGTGAACACAAAAGTCTCCAGCCAGTTGAGGGAAAAAGCAGAATGATGTGCCAAGTCTGCTATCCTTCCCCACCTGTCCTCAAGCAATACTTTGCTGCTCAATCCTGTTAATCCTAATACCTGAAATGAAGCAAGACTGAGATTAGAGCAGTTCATTTACCCCTCTCCCAGTATGGATATGTTTCTCTTTAATGTACATAAAAAAGTTCTTGAGGGTTTGACTATTTACATACAATTGTTTGAAACAGATATTTACAAAGGCCAATTTTAATTGAGCTTCTTAGCCTGTGTGCCTATCCATCATCATCCCATTTTTTTCATCCATAAGCTAGCTTCAACCAAAATGCAAGAAAGAATCTTCTGAATTACTCAATGTTACTGCAGGTTTGACCTCAATAAGAGTATGCTGCAGAAAACCTTTGTGTTCCTCCCAACAGTGTGGAAAGTCTGGTAGCCTGCACATTATTGGACAATTAAACAAACCCAGTCATGAAACAAACTTCCATTACTTATTCAGTTTCACTATACAAATAGCCAGCTTTTTTTCCACTGCAAATCATGCTGTTTTTACAAATAGTTACCTATCCTTATTGCACCCAAATGAAGAAGCAATATCAGAGGTTTGATTTGCCATTGCAAAAGCTGAATATTTGGATAGCTGTAGAATATCACAACCTTCACTTTTTCCTTCTTTTCTTTCTAAAAATCGAAGAATGAGATCATGGGAACCCATGCATAAGTCTCTTGAAAATATCTATAATGAAACGTTTAGTCAAATTTTAAAGAAGTAAGTACTAGCATGTGGCGTCATAGTTTGAAAAGAGCTCAGGCATGCAGCCTTCATCCTCCTAGGGAGCTGCAGCCAGACTTCCCAATGAAATAAAGCATGCAGCAGTTCATAAAAATAATGGGGAGAGGAATAAAGATGCTGAGCTCAAGGGAACAGTTAGGCTTTTAAAAATTATTCAGAATAAAGCAGAGTTCTTCTACCTCCAAGAAGAAAGGGAGAGGCTGTTTGTTTTTAAAAGAAAAATACTAAAAATATCTTCAATTACATTTCTCTCAAAAAATGCTGGACAGAGCATATCACAAATCCTCTTCAAATGAATGCACACAAATAAAAGAGCAAGTAGACAAAAGGTATATGATGAATATTTAAGATACTAAAATATCTTCAAGAATTAGGACAGAGGAATACTTGGATCCCAACACAAGATCCCAACACAACTATGACCAGGAATGCAGAAAAAATCTATCCTGAACAATTTGAACACCATTCTACTTCCTTGTAGCATCCAGACATCTACATTAATTATTTAAGAAACTTCTTATGTTATTTTGTTCGTTCAGCTGTTATAACTGTAGTGGGAAAGAAAAGCTGATGATTTGCAGTGTAACACTCAAGAAGTCCTTCCTTATTTAACACAAACCCCTCACTTTCCTGCATAAAATGGAATGACGATGCTGTAAGTCATTACAGGTGCCAAGCCTTACTCACTGCCATTGAATTCAGAACAAATATATAAAACAAGAGAGTAGAAACAATTACATGTTGGAGGAATTTGTAAATACTTCATAAGGTATATACTAAGCAGACATTCATATGCAAGTTTTGCGCATTGGTTTCTTTTAATTTTTTTTGTTCATTCTATTTGATCCATCTGTTCTCAGATACTTCAGTCCTTAATATTAAAATCATTCAATTCTATTTCCTTTTCTGTTCTTATCATCAGCTCTATAAAGAGTACATATTTTTATAGACATTATGGTAAAACATGTAGTTTTGATTGCAGCTCAAAAAGAAGCCCAACCTTCTCTTCCTATTCATATTATGTTACTGTTTCTCCATTCTTACACGAGATGATCTTATGACTGCTATATCATTCTAGTAAGCCTAGCATGGAGCAAGTTCTGTCCTCCTACTGCTCACGTCCCCTCTCTGCTTTTGAGCGTAGCTGTAAATTATGTTCAGAAACTAAAAATGAACTCTGTTCCATGTTTGGCATTAAAGGCAAGATTCAGCTTACAGATCTAAAGTGGGGAACTGCATTCAGATGTCTCCACTTTGGGGCTGGTGCCCAAGATCCCAGTGTTGTCCATGGAAATAGAGTAGCACTCAAATGACTAAAGAAAGGCATCTTTACACACACTAAAATCCCATTCCAGAAGTGATGACTTGTAGATAATGCAGCTAGGTCACTACTCCTCTCCATAGTCTCTCTTTGATTGTGCAATGTGCAGGAGAAATCTGTACTTGGCTCTTTATTTACACCACAATCACTTGCAGCAGTTTCCTGTACTTCTCCCTTGTGTGCAGGTATTAACCAATAGCTTTGACCCAGCTTATCAGTTTCACATCTAAAGCATTCAGATTTCTTACCATTCTACTTCTGCCTACACATTTAGACTTCACATTTCAGTTTCAAGAAAACATCCCCTTGCAAGAAAATTAATTCATTAAATTGGGGAAAAAAAAAAGGCAAACAGCAAAATCACAGAAATAGATGAAAATTATACATTTCATATATACATATATATATACAAGTCCACTAAATTGTATTTTGCTTTCTGAGTTTGGACCAAGTGGAATATGATATGCAGATATGCCATGTATGGTGGAATTTGTGTCAGTCTTCACTAGGATACACTTGGTAGTAAAAAATAAAACAGTTAGGAAATTGGTGCCAACACCACATGGTTAAAAAAAAAGAAATGTGAGAAAGAAAAAAAGTTCTTTGATTACTGCTGTCTTTTCTCATTACTCATGTAGAGATATCCCCATTTATCAGCAAAGGAGAGGAAAAATATATAATGACATTTTCATGGGAAGGGGAAAAAATACAATCTCTATTTGATTCTTAACTGTTTGGCTAAGTTTAGAGTTACAAAAATGTGTTTACATTAAGAACCTGACGTTTGTTTGAATGTTTACTTTATAAGAGTTCTGAGTTGAGAGGCTTGCAGAGTGCACTGCATGATACTGTCAGTGTAAATTACAGGTTTTGTTTGCCACAGCCCGGTGCAATGAGCAGCTGGCCAAGAGCCAAACAAAAGGGCATAATTTAAAACACTCCATCAGTTATATTCTGAGACATTTTGTTTAGTGTTTAATAAGCCCTTCAGGGATGGAGAAATTACTAAAGCACATTGTCCTGACATGAGCTAAAACGGTCCTCTCTTGTCACCACATTTCTGGGAATTTGACATTAACGCAGTAGACAAACCTAAGTCCACATATACACACATACAGTAATTTCACGATTATAAGCTGCACCATTTTGACTAAAATTTTGCTCCCACCCCAGAAATGCGGCTTACACTCAGGAGCGGCTAATATGTGAAAAATTTTCTGAAATTTCCAGCCATGGAAGTGCAGCCAAGGTGCTGAGCCGAGCACCTGCCAGTAAAACCCGGGATTGTGTGATTGTTACAAATTAGTTACTCTTGCGCAGCGGGTGGAGGCGGGCTCTGTGTTGGCAGCACGGGGCGGGGGGAGGCAGGGGCTCCCTCCTTCAGGCAGCGCAGCAGGGGGAGAAGCGGGGGGCTCTGTGCTGCCATCCCCGCGGCTCAGGGCAGAGGTGGGGAGCTCCCTCCTGCCATCCCCGCAGCTCAGGGGGTAGGCGAGGGCTCCGTGCTGCCATCCCCGCGGCTCGGGGGGGAGGTGGGGTGCTCCCACCCCCACCTGCCGCTGCAGGATCAGGCAGGCTCTGTCCCTGCCTGCCGCCGCGGGAGTGGGGGGGCTCCTTCCCCTCCTGCTGCTGCCGCCATGGGTGCCTGCGGGCTCCGTCCCTGCCTGCCACCGTGGGGCAGCGCCAGGCTGGGGCGAGTGAGCCTGGGAGCAGCAGCGGCTGGCCCTGAGCGGCCCCACCAAGTGGCAGCGCCGAGCTGGGCCACCTGGCCCCATCGGCAGCCTGGAGCAGGCTGAGCCCACACAGCCCGAACCGAGCCAGTAAACCCCACCATCCCGCGATTCTGTTACTATTTGGCAACTTTGCTGCACGTAGGTCCTCACTGCGAACAACAGTGTCTTATAATCAAGTGCGGCTTGTGTATGGACAAAGAACAAAATGTTGCCAACACCCGGAGATGCGGTTTATAGTCAGTGCAGCTTGTAATCGTGAAATTACTGTATATACGCTTATATTCTTGCTCATGTATTTTGAGATACATTTTATTTCACAGATTTGCACATCTGATGTTCTTTATTGCTTTCCACCTTTCAACTGAAGCATCCATAGCCAGTGAAATTTCCTTACCCAGTTACACAGTCGCTCATCTACTCTCTCTGCACAATTTCTTGTTTCATGTACTAAGAGTGAACACGATCAAATGCATCACACACAAAGCATTATGAATGGAGAGTGAAGGAACTGTTCGCAAACTGTTCTTTACCTTGCATAATGGAAAAAGCTTCTATTAATATAAAAGCAGGATAACTCCAAAACTAAAAGTACATTAAAAAGCTTGTTTATTTTATTGATAAAGAGATTATGACACTTCAACCAGAAATTTCTAAGCCCAAAAGTTTAGGAAATTCTGCTGAGGCTTTAGATGCAAAACAAAGGCACTGAAATGGTTGAAGCTTGCTTCTGTGGATTCAGCAGCATGCATGAAAAAGAAGGGGAAAATATTGTTTTAAAATCAAATGTATTTCTGATTAGGAATCAAAATGAGACATTATTGTAGAAAAAATTATTCTGTCCATGCTTACCCTACAGTTTGCTTCCTACACTTCTGTTAAGCATCATATGCCAAGAGTCCTGATATTATGCTAGAACAAGTGTCCTAACATGCTCTACAAATCTTATTGTTCTCTGCTTCCAAGTGACAATGAAATAGCAATGGCTTTTGTTGGTACCCTTAATACACACAAATCAATATGAAAAAATTCAGATATTTTGAACTGCTGAAAGGAAGCAAAGAGAAAGAGTTTGTAACACCTATTCCCAGACAGGGAGGAATCAATCAGAAATGTAAAATTCCTTTCCTGGTGACCATAATCTCAGCTGCAGTTAGGTTTCAATTATTGTCATCGATTTATGTTCTGGAAATATTTATTCCATTAGTATACAGGTAAGATATTTTGCACCGTTTAATTTCTTCGCATTAATAAGCTAACATCTTAGGAGTTTACACCTTTTAAAAACATACAAACATTCTGCTTAAAAGGAAATGGTATAAAACATCATCAGAAGACATTCTAGACTTTAAAGTCCAAATATTTACATAGGATCTCTACTCTAATCATGTTGCATCCTCCTCTTAGAATATTTACAAACTTTGAATTACAATTTGCAATAAACCCCCAAAGCATTAGATGTGTTGTCTCTTTAGTTTACTCTGAGAGCTCTCCAGAGTATGCAATTCCTAATCATCTCTAGGCAAAATTTCAACATGGAAAACAATCTACAACAGCATCAGCACTCCAGACAGGATGGGGAAGTAAACAAGAATACTGATCCCCAAGACCCATAGAAGAAAATCATCCCAGTACAGTAAACCAACACAGCTTATATTTGAGACTCCAATGACATGGATAAAAGGATATGAAGAATTTTGATGAAGCTCCAATCTACTATTACGAGCTGCAGTTGAGAGAACATCTCATCTTCTCAGCATTAGTAAAAGCAGATTGAACTCCACCACGATATCCAAATCCAACTCAATTTACAACTATACTCAAAACAGTTCATACCCACTGCTGTGCACCAGCACAGACACATACAAGTCAGAGCTACACATCTGCACAAAGCTTTTTTCGAACATCCAGAAGTTAATAGTTCAGTAAAAACAAGAGTGACTTTTTACAGGGCAACTAATTGCCAGTACTCCTGGTAAGAACAGGATCCTAAAGCTCCACTGATCTAGAGAAGGATTTATAATTTTATTATAAAAGACAAGATACTGGTGGATCTTATCTAAAGATAGGTGGCACAAAAGCACGGATTTCAATCTTCAGTCAGGGAGGGATGACAGCAGTGGTTGTCTCTCCTCCAGCATTCCCTATATGGTGATTGAAGTAAAATGGAACAGTGTAACTTCTGTTCAACTCAAGAAAAGGAAAGGGAAAAAACATAAACTGACTGCTAGCATTTCACAAGAAATAATTACGTGTGCACGTGTGTTCTGTACCCAGCAAGCAGCCCATACCTGTCTCCGTTTGAAATCTGCTCTTCCACTGGATGGCTGTCACTCATGGCACACAGATAGGCAATAACCTTGTTGCTTTACAAAGCTGTATAAACCATTTAGAGTTTCTCATATTATAAAAGATAGCACACCTTGAGATTACAGTAACGTTGTGGTGGAGTACAACAACATAAGAACCATGCACTGATTTCCTTCTGACACCTGACAGTGGGTCACAGTTTGTATGTTTTAGTAAATTACTGAAGCAAAAAGCTCTTCCTCAAGCATGACAAGTCCTCACAGCATTTTATGTTGGTGTGATGGCCAATCAAAGGAAAAACACCACAGCTGAAGTGTTCATGACACAAAATGTAGTTCTCTCCTTAACCATTAGCTGCTCAGAAACCAAAGCTTGACCAGGGCAGCAGAAGGACAAAACCTCTTTAAATGCACTCTTCAAACTGATGCATAATCAGGAGGCAGGGCCTCACAGAAAGGATACGTGTCCCTGTCCCTTCCGACCTTCATCTGCACATCTGCAGGATTCTTCTTGCATGGAAGTGATCCCACCAAATTCAATTTACTAAACTAAAAAGCCAACTATCAAACAAAATAACCCAAACAAATTACAGGGCAATTGAATGCATTTGCTTGCAAGTAAAATTAAACATACAGAAGCTACCAAATAGAAAATATTTAACAATTTTCCTAAAGTTTCTTTTAAAATGTCTCCTCTTTCTTCCCAAACAAGTAGCACATTAATAATTTTTGTTGCACAAGTTTCTCTCACTACATAGTTAGAAATTCTTCTCTTCCTTTTTAACTCCAAAGATTTCTATCAATTTCAGATATATTTTCCTGGCTTTTTTGCTAACATGGGTGACTACCAGAACTGCATAAATAGGTTTCCTTTCAAAGCATTTGTTTCAATTCGTTTTGCTGATGATATTTGTGATGTCTTTTACTCTGGTAGAGATACTAGCTCAGATTTCCCAAGTTTTCAGTATGTTACTTGTTAACACAATACTAATTATGGAGGCTGTTTTCATTGTTTTGGTGTTTTAAAAAGCCAGAGTTGGTTTTTTATCTAATTTTAGAAGTTTAACACAGTATACTTTCTGAATTTAAATAAGACTAGTAAGGCATCTGCCCTTCACTGCCCAGAAAAAGCAAAAATTGCTAGCATAATGCAATCAATTTACCAGTACTTAAAATCTCACATAAGACTTAGCATCTCAAAATTAAATCACTAGACCATAAAATCCCAGAGCCAGAAGAGGTCAGAAAGGAGAGTGAATGAAATTAAAATGTCGTTTAGTCAATTTTCCTTTTCCATGCAAGGACTAAGATCCCCTTGGAATAAGGGCCATAACAAGACCAATCAGTTGCCAAGTTATACTTCTGCAAGGGCCTCACCACTCTTCAGAAAGGAGGCCACATTTCTGAAGGCAAATGTGGTGGGAAACATTCTCCCAGGGTTTTGAGAAATAATTTTTCAGTAGAAAGAAAACAGACTGATTTCTTCCTAAGCATTTTTGAGAACACATTATTTGGATTGTAATTTTCAGCTTCAGGCCAAAGAACATTCCTAAACACACATTTTACATGTCATCAGAAGCTTTATGTGACCAGGTTTGACCTTGACCTTCCCAACACTCTCCCTTGAAATGAATTATTCAACTCAGGACACAAAATTAACTAAGGAAACAGACAGAACTACCCATATTCTCTCCACATCACATACAGTTTGAGATTCTGCAGTTTGTTTACAATTGTGCACAGATGTATGTGTGGCTAGAAACCCTTCTTTGACTCAAGTCAGCAAGTTACCTCAGCATATACTGCACACTGGAAACACTATTTTGGATGGTGCCTGTTTCCAGGACAGCTATTCTATTCATTAAGCAGTACATCTTATGTTGCATTAAGCCATAAACATTCTAGCTAACTCAATATTAAAAAAAAAAAAAAAAAGCCACAAACCTGAATATTAAAATAAAAGAGGTTTTTAATTCTTCCTCTTTTAAAATGAGAGTATGGATGAAGGTTGGTTTGTCTATTTGCATCCAGATTTCCCCCTCTATTCCTTGGCTGAGGCTCTGAACCTCTCCTATCACCGTCCACTCCCTCAGTGAGCAGAGAAATTATGACGGCACTGTAAGATGAAGGCCATGTATAGAAAATCTGAATAAATGGAGCATACATTTTTGTCTTTAAATAAATCAGTCCCTCAGAAGTTAAGTGTACCAATTATGTGGCTAACGTTAGGGCAACAAATTTTTCCTTGCCTTCCTATTGCCATATGCCTGTCATTTTTTTCCTACATTTTCCACTCACTGTTTCAAACATATGTTGCCACTTATATGCCAAGAAAGGAATCTCTGAATTACCCCCTTCAAGTATGATGGAATGGCAGACTGAATGGAGCCAGAGAGAGCACCATTAGCAGTTGTTCACACTTCTGTTTTCTCTTAACTTCCTCTTCTCCAAAGTTTATTCCTCCTATGCAAGGGGGCGCAGAACTATAAAGCCATCTATGACTCATGCTGCAAAATATATAGCTGCAGCCATGTACTGGAGAGGTAATTTTTTTCAATTTTTTTTTTTTAAAGGCCACCTTATATAAACTTTTTCTCCTTTCAGTTTCCAGATGGAAGATTCCTTTGTGAATCGCTTACCCAAGCATCAACACTGGTGATCCAGCATTCTTTTCTTGTAAACTCACTGCTCAGTTTACGAGTGGTTTGCAGTCTCTCTCCCTGCAACTCCTGCTTGCCAGGGTCAGCTTGGGCACACACTTCACAGTTCCAGAGTAGTACACCTCAAAGAACATCTATAACACTACACATGCTCTTGTTTTCTATGTCAAGAGAAGACCATGAAAAGCTAAAATGATGCAGATAATTCTTCAGAAAGGTGGGCAGAAAAAAAACAGTAGAAGATGAATGGAGGGGGGAAAATGGATGTTATGCACTAAAAGAGAAGTGAGCAGTTACCCTGGTAAAATTAAACAGGAATAATTAGTCCACTGAGAAATAAAATTTTTAAATAGGTTTAAAATAATCCGATGCTTCCAAAAGGAGTCACTCAATGACAAACAACACAGAAGGTAGATATGTTGGCCACCTTCAAGAGAAGTTTCATAGAATAAAAAGTGTTACTAAAATGATTTTAATTAAAATAAAACTTCATTATTTTCTTGTCTGGTGCTCTTGCACTGATTAGCAGCATCACAATGACTACGTGACTTGATCTTTTCTTTTTCTGGTTTTGTTTTTCACTTCTTTGGTTGCTTGATTTCAGGTTTTTAGGTTGGTTTTTTTCTTGTTTAGTTCGGGTTTTTTGATTGTTGGCTTGTTTTTCATGTGAGGAGGTTTCCCAAGGAAAAAAAGGGAACCATATATTCAGTGTCAGAAAATTACCTGAACTGCATAATCAGAGACTAAAGAATTACCTTTTACCTCCATTTAAACTCTCAAGAGTGTAATGAAACCAACAGAAATGCACAGTCTGAAACCTGGTATTTTCTTAATTTTGCCACTGTTAATTATTTAAAGTCAATGGTTATGCTAAGAATGGGAACTACCCAGCACGTCTTGCTTTTATTTACAGTTTTGTTATTGAGTGAGACTCTTCTTGGACACGTTTGTTACTTCCAAGGTGTCCTATGAAACTGACTGCTGTTCTTGTAGAATTATGCTTTTCCTTACATTCCTGAGTAGTATTCAGGATTAAGTCAGAGACGCCAAAAAACAGAAAGGTCATATGGCAAGCTCCACTGTCAAAAAAAGAAATCCTACAGGGCTGATGCGTCCCTACCAAAACCTGGAGAGTGTTTGTGGCGGTGTTTTCCTTAACACATCAGTCATATGTATATTTAACTCTGAAAATTAACTAGTACTGTCTGTTCTTTCACTGGCGAAAATATCACTGGGAGACTGAAACGACATGAATAACTATCGCAAGAAAATGTCACACAGGCTCATCCCCCCACTCAACTCTCCACTCTCCACTTTTCTAAAGAGAACTGCTAATAAGTAAAAGGAAAGCAAAAGTTGGTAGGATGTTAAACATCACCTATCGCCCTTCCAATAGATAACAGCTGAAACTTGCATTAATCACAGATTTGCATATTAGTTTTATTAAGTCTACTGAGTGCTCATTCACGCTCTGTCCTGAGTATACATTTCCAAAAAAACCAAAGAATTACACTGTCTGCTGTGACTGGACAAAAAGGAAGTTTTAAACAAGGAGGTTTTAAATTCTGCTGTACATGCCTTGCTTTTCACTTGAGGATCTTCAGTACTACACTTCTGTCCCAGTGGTCCTTGGAGGATCAAGGAGAATATTTTGAGGCCAACACTTCCAAAATCAGTATCTTGTCTCAAGATTTTTATGGGAGCACTGTCCATCTGAAACTGATGTGGTAAAGAACTGGAGGGATTCTGTGAAATGACCAAATCAAATGTTTTATTTCTAAGGGTATGTTAGGACAAGCACAATAACAAAAAGAACTTGTCAACAAGTTCCCACTCTTCAACAAATATACCTCAAAAGCAAAGTCAATATTGATGGATTACTCATACTGGAACCTAATTTAGTCTGGGAGCAGCACAAGAGGGAAGAGAGAAACAAAACCCATGGCCTTGGGTTCAGTCAGCATTCTCCCTGAAAAACATCTTCCAGTCTAAAAAGTTCACATATTCAAAGGCTGACTAGCATTTTTAATTTGAAAGTTCGGTGCAATGAAACCCTAAAGCCACAAATAAAAACTACATTAAGACAACACAGAAAGTCATATGTAGATCATCATAACATAAAGCTCAGATTTTTTAATGTAGGAGTTTTGTTTGCATTTTGTTTTTGTTTTTTTAATGTGGTCTCATTGCCCACAGAATAAGGGCTTACCTGTTTATTTAATTTATTTAATGAGGTTTATGAAATCCAGATTCATTAAAACTAGACTGAGATCACAAAAAATACCACAACAATCAATAAGAGACCAAACTTTGGTATCACTTTCATGTAGCTTGAGAATTATAAGCTCTATATTATACCTTTCACAAAAAAATAAGTCTTATTAAAAACCAGATCAGTTCTGACCAGTTAAAATCACCAGACACATGCTTTGCACATATGGTCCTTAACAAGTGAATAACTCCAAAAAGTGATTAAATTAGCTTAGAAAGACAAATTTAATATCCCATAACCCCCCCAAAAAATATATTTCCAGTATTTTTAAGTGGATCATTTTCCAATAAATTAAAACCACAGACTGGGTGGAAATTGGTCTACCTCCTCTGAATTAATTAACAACAGGAATAACACCACATGAAAGTTCAGCAGATGAGTCTGTAAATACACCCATAAAAGTCTTCTGGTTCTTTCTGTTTATTTTAATACATTTAAGTGCATTTACAGAAAGATGATGATCTCATTAAACCAATTTAAAATCTTATTTTCTTTAGCTGCACCTTCCCAAGTGAATGCTATCCTCAGGCTATTATTTCACTTTGTAGCTGTTGACAGGATGGTTAGGAAATGGTTAATTCTGCAAGATTATGTCTTCCATATGCAACTACCATTCAGCATCCCGCCCTAAGGGCACAATCAACCAATAAAGGCTTTGTTCTGATTATGTAATGCATGTATTTGATACCCCACTTGAGAACTCTGTTGGATGTAAAGACAGCTATAGCCTAGTGACTTTGCAAATAAGATGACGTAATATTTCTTTGGAAGTAACAAAACATCTGAGCATGCTCACTGTGAAACACAGAATTCAGAAGCCTAAGCACTTTTCAGTTTGAACCACTCAGCTGCTCGAGAGTGGTGTCCCCCTTCATGGTTTGCTTGCTCTGTAGCACTCAGAAATTTTTTGACACCAAGAACAGAATCACAATTTTCTTCCAAACTAGTCTCACAAAAAAACCACACAAAACAATCCAACTTCATTTGAATTTACAGGTTCTCAAAAAATGGAATAAAATTCTCTCCCAAATCGCATCTATGAACAAGAAAGAAAAAATGTTTTCTTTAAGCAACTTTTAAAAATGCATATGCCCAAAAAGCAGCAGCCAAAAGAACATCGAAGAGATCTGTGCTATTCCTAAGAGAAAAATTATATGTGAAATTCCAGGTTGTACTAATACACCCATAGCTTAAGACTTATGAAGGTGTTTAACTTAGGATTTGCATTCAAATGTTGCACATTAACACATTCCCAGTACATTCATTGTTCATCAAAGTAGAAACAGTAATAGCCTATAAATGCCATAAAACCATGCACACAAACACAAATTTTAAAAGGACTATCACTTGATGATGTTTTAGATGCAGCAGCTTTTATAGTTCAGGTCAATGAAGAAGCGGTTTTTAAAAGAGGATAACCATGAGAATTACCATGAATAGTGAGAGGGAGAGATAGAACAATATCAGGGTCTGAAGAATGAAGGCAGATTGAAAAAAAATCAAACCCAAAGCTCTACTAGAAAATAAAGTGAACATTTTTATTATGAAAGATGTGACCATTTTCTCTGTCCTCAATGCCATGCAATTGACAGTAACATGTTGACCCTATTCGAAACACAAGATTTCTATGGTAAGTCTATGCAGAAATGCAACACCCAGGCATTTTCCTTTCTTGTCTCAGATTATAGTGAAAGTGAAAAGCACACATTTGCAGTTCTGTGCGGATTACTTCCCAGTTCTGGACCTCTTCCCTTTCCCATTGACCTCCCTCAGGGAACAAAAGTGCAATCAATGAGCCTCCCTGCATTCCAGTACAAATGCTAAAAATACCTCTAGCTTTTACTTCCCAGTCACTCCATTGGACATTGACATCTTCACACGGCCCTCCCTCCACCTTCCAATAATCCAGTAATGGATTTTCTTCTTCAAACATGACAAACTGGAACCCCACCTGAACAACATTAGCTTCTTTTATTGGTTTTTAAATTTTATTTTATTGGTTTTGGCTCCTAGATACACATAGAAAACAGAGGGAGGCACAGAACAGCACGAGAAGAGAAAAAACTCTTTAATAGCTGGTGTAGTAGTTAAAGAAAAAAAATCCCAAACAAACAACTTCACAAGGTGATTTCGTCTCTCTACTATACTGCAATTATGAAAAGAAAGAAATTATTATACTTGCAATAAGATTCACTCACATTTCTTTTCATATTGCTTGTGTTAATGCTATTCCTTGAAGCCTGTAGGAATTCACTACCAAAAATGGGCAGCTTTGCTGCTTTTGGTAAGTACCTAAAATAGAGAAAATGCTTCCAAGAAAGCCCAGTATCAAAGCAAAAGAAATTAGTCCAAGTTTGACTAAATGACCAAAATTCTACGACATCAATACACGTGGAACACAGACCAGGACATCATTTAAAGCTAAGGTATCACAAACAGCCCTCAGTCATTAATTCTAAATATTAACTAAAATCCATTGGAACCATTGTTCATTGAGGTTCAGACACACCCAGAACTCCTTTGTGTAAAGCTGCATAAACTTTTCAGAGTGATTTCCAACAGATCTGGAGGCACTCCAGAATTCCCTCCAACTCAGACCCTGCTCTCCACGAGCAGCCACCACTAAGGGTTTCCACAAGCCCCTGAGCTCTGCATGTTTCTGCTCCAGGGATACCTATGCCTACCACAACCCCTCCAAGAACTGCAACCATCCATCACACTGACTGCTGAGAAAAATATACTTAGCAACATTTCTGGGCATGACTTGCTTTGATTTACATACACACAGATATCTAAAAGTTAAGGCTCCACTTAGGTTCCCAAGCCCCAAGGTCAAAGCAATTTTATAGCTCTCAAAGTGTTTATTCTTGTCAAGCTCTGTATAACCTTATGCCACTCTGGCACATCTTAGGCTTCTAGCAAAACAACTCCTCCTATTTTGGTAGTGCTGGATTGATGTATGCTCCTCGTTACTCAGTAGCAATATCAAGGACTGATTTGTTTTATGGGAGAATAGCCTCTGCCCCTCTACTATAGAAATTTGACATAAAAACAATTAAAATCAGAAAAACAGAAAAGAACTAACAAACTTCATGTGTCCCACATTTGAATGAAAGTAAGAGTTCATGCATAACAGGATCTCCATTTAACCAGTACAACATACATTAGGAATTCAAAAATATACTGGTTTATTTGCAGCTTTCTAGTTCTAGATTCTGTTTATTATAAATGGAATCGAGACATTTCTGTATCATTTTAAAAGTTAAACACAAAAAGACTGCACAAGTACTATCATAAATACAGCATCAGAGTAACTAGAACCTCTTTTCTCCTCTATCCTTGCTACTGGCTAGTTATGCACAAATATTTACCTACACATATAGTTCTGTATTTATTGGAGAGGGGGCAGGAGGGTAAATAACCCGAAGATCTACAAATTTACAGTGCTTAAATTGTTGTTCTGTAGAGTCCCCTAAAAGTACTAAAGTCTATGTTTTCTCGTTGAATCAATTTAAGAAATTAGCTAGTTTATTTTTTTCTTGAGTAATAGTGGTCTGCTTATAAGATAAATTATTAGCAATTATAAAATGTACTATGAGATTTCACAGTAGAATATGCCACTACAGATTTCACTTACGTGAAACTGTATCACTACAAGAAAGAGCCCAATGCATTGCTCTCTTTAATCAATTCTACACAGTTCATGCTGACCACACACCTTTATAAGTGCAATTTTTATGGACTGTAACTATCTTTCATCTAATTAATATTAATCTTCATATTAGAAGCTCCTGACTTCACTGGTCAGAGCAAATAGAAGCCAGAAATTATGCTCTGTCAAAATGTTTTCAATCAAGTTACCCAGGGAAACAATGTTAAAAGGTACAGGAGACTCATCATTTCAACTAAAAATAGGTAACTGAACAAAACAGGTTAAAAATAAAGGACTCAACAACTAAAAGACTCCACAAAATAAAGCAGACTATAAAGCAGTGGCAAAGGCTGCAGGGAAGACTTTGTTTAAAGAGCATAGGATTTTAGGTACTAAAAGAAAATTTTGCCTATCAGGTGCTGGAAGAGAATTTCCTTAAACCACTTTTTTGTGTGCTTTAGTTCAGTTCTCATGCATGAAGCAAGTTCTAGGCTATTCCAGCATTTAGTTCATCTCCTAAAACACTTTCTTAGTAATAGTCCATCCTGTTGACATAATACACGGAGACATGAGATCAATAAAAGTGTTCCCAGATAATGACACAACTTCAATATTGCTGAGTTGAAAGTAATAGTTGTTAAGGTTGATACGTCTCATGCCAGCTGCTGTAAAAAAGTCAAATTAATACCCTTTTGCATTTGTTCCCCCTCCTCACTCCAGGGTTCTGTAAAATTTTTGTTGCAGACTCTGGAGCTGTGGAGTGTCTGGGTCTGCTAAAGACATTTCCCCAAGCCCAAGAGACTCCTTGAACAGTACCTGCTGTGGGCAAGACTAACACAAAGAGCTACATGTGACTACACCCTAAGAGGTCAAGAAATTCTGTAAATACTTTTCCAGACCAGAGAACTGAACCACACAACTAAGTCACATTTCTAAACTATGAATCCATCAGATAGCTCAGCAATTCTGAATCCCAAAGGGATCAAAGTTTTACAAGCTACATTACATCCCTAGGAATCTGCAATCTAAAACAGCCTCTGTAGGATACACTTGCCTCTGCATTATTTCAACACATATTCCTTGAACAGGTACCAAAATCACCAATAACTTGAAGCACTGTGCTTTAAACAGGAACTAACATATAGCTACTGAAATTACAGAGAATAAGAAAAGCCTTTTTCAATGTGTTTCTTACCAGGAATCCTAAGGGGGGGATTTATCAAGACAGAAAACATGTTTGCTATTACATAGATTTTAACATAGATGCAGCATCTAGAGATGCAAAGAAGGGCCTCTGGGCCCATGAGCATGTTTGTGTTTTACTCTGCTAATGCAGGCAGCCCAACAAAAAAAAACATTCTCTCCTTGCAAATTTTGCCTTCCTTAGCATCCATACTCATTCTTCCACTGCCTTAGTCCCTTTCAAAAAAGCTTTTCAACACTGTTTTCACTGGGTTAATCAGTAGGAAGCAAGAGAAGCCTGTTCAACAAAATTACAACAATGACATGTAGACTTCATGATACATTTTAATTCTGGATTCTCTCTACTTAAACACTAAAAAAGAAAAAAAAAGCATAACAGTTTTGTACTCCACTTTGCATAAAATCAATGGCACCACTGAGCTTTCTTCCAGCTCTGGTGCTGCATTCAAGCCCACATTCACCAAGTGTGCGCCTGACAGCTTGTGCTCCCACAGCACCCAATGGTCTCAGGAGGCTCCTGTAAACCTGCCACCCACAAGAAATGCACTGAATGCCAAACCCCTTCTACTTCTGTGCTGTGCTTTGCTCTCCAAGCCACTGGTGGAATGGCATTACCCAGCAAGTGCAGGAACAACAGACGTGAAGGGAAAAGCATCAGGGAAGAGATGGTGCATGATATGGAACAGCTGAAAGAGCCTGCAATAACTTCATCTACTTTTTCACCTCATATCATCAAACCTTTGCAAGGAACGCCCTCCATGTTCAATTCATGTCAGCATGAAAAATTGAGTCAACAAACCTGCACAGTTTTTATTCACACAAGAATTAGAATGCTCTGAAAAGGAGTTGATAATTTTGAATAAAATGACTGAACTCACAGCTTAGACTAATACATTAAAAAGAGACAGGGATACATGTGGAGTCAGACTTGAGGCTCAAAATGTTTCAGCCATACCACTTCTCTGAAGTTTTACAAAAACAATCTTGCTTTGACTGAATCAAAAGGAAATTGATGAAGAAAAGTAGTACGTAGTATCATTTTTTCTGCAGTCTAATGACTAAAAACAGACATTTAAAATATATTCTACTTCCAAGCATGTTTACAGACATGAAACTGAGCACCTTCCAAAGTCCTAAGTCTTCACAGGATTGCAACTCACTTTTGCTATTGCATTAATAATGAAATGGCTGTCGTGCCTCCAGAAATAGCCCAACAGGACAGGCACACTTGTGGATGGGGGTGGGCTGATAAAAAAATCTCACCCATCACAAACAAAACAAACCTCCAATCCCAAACTTCTTAAAATACACTCTTGTACAGAATTTTCATGAACTAAAGAACATTATCTCATTTGATCATGTAGAAAAGATTACTTGGCTATATATGGTTCATATAGAGTAGGGCAAGGCATACAAATTAAATTCTATCCATCCTTGTTCATGGTAAACTCTGCCATGCAAAAAATTATGTTTTTCTTTAAAAATTACCTTGGTCCCATATACAAAATGAAACCACCTAACAAGCAGATACGAAGCACTTGCAAGTTCTCCTTAGAAGCCATTAGTAGTTGAGAGGTGCAGTCATCAACTTCCCAATACAGCGCCCAACACAAAGGGATCTAATTATCCTTAACATTTGGCTAGGAATTTTATTTGCATCTGCCAAAAAAAAAGGCAGAATAATGGAATCTGTAAACAATAGGAGAGTTTGAAAAAATATTTCTCCCTGCTGCCAAAAAAAATTAAAAACACAGAGTAATGGAGATATGAATCTCTTTCCGCCCATGGTCCATAGTAAAAGACACATGAATCTGAAGAATGTTATCTTTAGAACTTTCCCCTGCTTCTGCCCCTTGCCTTCCACATGCATTTATCAGTTGTCAGTACATTTCAGGCTGTAAATAAGCCATAATAACCTTCATATTTCTCTTTGCAATATTCAGAAATCAATCTAAACATTAGGATATGAAACCCTAAAAAACTTTATGGGTTAAATCTAAGACATCATCAAACACAATGCTAGAACAAATAATAAAGATAAATTAGAAAAATTTAGAAGGATGCTAATAATCTAAGAAATAATTGGAGTGAATCTTCTTCCATTGAGTAATGTCCAAACTACCACAAATTTCAGAGACTGAGTACACAGTGGACAAAAATGCTTGAATTAACGTGAGTTATTAAAACATTAAATATCAGAACCCATTTATGCAAGGCAATAAAATTCAACTTGTCAATTCTGTATATGTTTCAGTTCTCCAGGTATCACATGCAAAGCTTAAGCAGACCACCTCCAAAAAAGCAGTTTTAAGCAATGAAAAATACTAATAGAATCTTAGACAGTATTTGTACGTCAGTAGAAGTTTATTAATGGAATATGAAAGCAACCTAAAGATTTAGACCCCAGGGAGAATTTCAAAAGCCCAAGCTTCAGCAGTATCTACATGAAGTAAATGACCAAGAGCCTGATTCAGCCAAGCATTTCAATTTATCATTAAAATCAGACTTCTGCTGAAGTCCTTTCCTTTTTCAACAAAAATACACAGGACTGTTTTAAGTGCTTTGTTGAACTGAGGCCCAAGTTCTAATTTCCTTTATTTATCTTAGATACAAAATGGCCAAAGGAAGGGGTCAAATGCTGCAATAAGATAGGTTATGGGTTTAAGGACACTGCAACTTCTGCTATGAAATGCCATGGGAAGAAAAAGGAAAGAGAAGTAGTTTAACGATGGAAGTAATGGGAGGAATTCAGATAGTTTAAGATAATGTCTAAACAATTGCCTCGAAGTCTTTCAGCTTATTTGTCCTATCTTCTCCTTGCCTCATATAATCTTCCATCTTCCCAGCTTCTATTTTTCTGAAGTAAAATCCTGAAAGAATGTGGGCACAAATAACAATACAAAATGATAAGCAGAGACTAGAAAAAAGTCACTGCAAGCAGCTGCAGAGAGCAACCCTGCATTGAAAGGAGATGCACCAATGATTTAATAAGATATTCTTTTGGTCTCCAATTTCTACAAATCAACAGCTCCTTTTGCTGTCACAATACTTGCAAATGCACCAATTCTGTGTAAAACTATGTGTAGTAACTAAGGAAACAGAATTCATTTTCAAGGAGCAAGAGAGAATGAGACAGGCACAGCTGCCTGCCCAAAAGCTTTTCTTTTTTCCTTTTTGGTGTAGTTCACCAGTGCCAGGATTCCACCTACAGATACTGAAAGAAACTGTAAAAACACAGTAAAGGAAGGCTTCTTTGCAACTCAATTCATTGCCTCAGATAAAAATAAGCTTTTCATGTTATAGTAGTCCAGAACTTGGAATTTTTAATAATATTTCCAGGCCCTTAACAGGGCTTGGGTAGCACTGTACAATGTCCCTTAAGTCATAACAATATAAGAGAAGGAAGTCAGGTCATTACACACTCAGTTGATGCTCTTTGATAAAGATGGTTTGCAGGTCACAGATGTGCATTTTTGTATTGCAGAGAGGAATTAATTAAGAAATGAGGAGTTTGTACTTTGGCCATCCCCAGATGTAAACACAGACTTATAAACAGAAAGACTTGCATTCCCTATTCCTTGTTCCCAGAGTACCAATAAACTTATCACCAGCACTATCTAAGCTGTGTTCCTTGCCACTCCAGAACAGAACTAGATTGTGAGAATGAATTTTTGATTACCAGCTTTTGAGAAGTCCTCTTCTTCAAAGCTGCTTATGGCCTAAAACAACTGTTTCATGTGGGAGAACAAAAATGCAGACAATTTTCATATAGACTACAGAAACAGGGTGCGTGCAAGTGAAGGGAAAGTTGCAGAAAAACAAAACAATTGCAAAGGGAAGGGCAGAAAAAAAACAAACTCAGGACAGAAACAGTATTCTCACCCCTAAGATTTTCTATATTTATGCTTCCATGCGTTTAAAAAAGAATGCATTCACATTTAATTCCTAGCTACCTTCCACTGAATAAATTCCCTGACTCCCCCTGCAAATCAAAACTGGATACAGCAGTATCTCCACAGCGTGCTCTTAGTGCCTTGCACCTGCAGTTGTCCTGTCATTTTAAACAGTCCCAGCAAAAAGGCTGAGTTTGTAGCTGAAGATATTTCCCATAGCAAGGTCACCCAGATGAGCTTCTATTTCAAATTATCTCTATTGGCATAATACTTTTGAGAAAAACTAGACAAACTGTTAGCCTCTAAAAACATTAGTCAAGGAATTGAACAGGTCAATATCAGCTAAAGGACAGGTTATTTTGTTTTTGTTTGGATTTGATTATTAACTCCCCCTAGAATAGCAAATTAAATATTATCCTGGTCTGTCCATTGGTATATTCAAATAAGATGTTTTCTATCTCCAAAACCATTTGGGAAGGGTTAGTATTAAATAATTTGAAAATTTTCTGATGAGGCACCCAAACCTAAACTTTTTAAGAAACATACAAAGAGGGCACAGCAGGATCACTCATACAAATAAGCAGCAGAGTTCCAAGGCAGAAGTCTACTCAGTAACCATGCAAGGGGTTGCCTAGAATTTTCCAACTACAGAGTAAGTACCTTTTTCAGGCTATACTCACTAATATATGCAAGATAGCTAGATGTCTGTCTTGTTAACAAAATGCAAACATCTTAATCACCATTTGTCTTCATACCTACAGACAACACCCCCAAATAGGTAACTTGCCTTATTGTTAGCATTCTGTTCAATATGGCAAAACACATTAAAAGAAGGCAGAGAATAGCTTAAGCTATAGAGATGAAGACTAAAATTCAAATGCTGCAAATAAATTAATTGTGGATGCACCCACTACTTTAGTAGTGTGGAATGCCTTTCAAAGGTCTAATTTACCTACCAACATAAAACTTTATTTCACTGAATCTTGTTAACCCTTAGTGAATTTTCAATAACAAAATTTGTGCCTATTTCCAGTATTTCTTCTGTCATCAATGTTTCTTGAAGGTTACACTAAAGGACAGGGACTACAAGATATACATTTTAAATTGTTCAATCTAAATCCTACTTTTTGGTTTTCTGCCTCTTTCCTAAATATTAAAACAAACAACTCATTTCTTCAAGATCTTCTTACTAAAAATAGTTGGTTAGACTGCTTAATTGTATTAGCTGAAACACAAACATATGAAAAAAGAAAGGGGTTTGTAGAAAAAACATTGAAGAGAAAAAAAAAAATCAGATTTCATCTGGCCTTCCCATCATCACTTAAGAGAATTGTTTTGTAGTTACATCATCAGGAAATAAAATACTATCCTCCAAGGACCCCAACTCTTTACAGAAGGGAAAAAAAAGGAAGGCTCAAAGTTCATATCCCCCCTCAGAGGAGTTCAGCTAAAGTCACATTTTTTGTCATAATAAAATTAAAAGAAAAAAAAATAAAACCAGAAAAAGCTCCCTCAGAATTACTAATTAAACAAGATGACTTCGAATTTAGTTTTTCCGTTTTTAAACTCTAGGCTGCGAGACTAAGGGAAAACATTGTACCTAACCAGTAACAACTTCTAATGACTTTTTTATCAGGGCTGGAGAGGAACTGCCCTAACCCAACCTTCCGCACATTCTTCGCGGCCCTGAGCTGGTGGACAAATGCAGTGTTTCACACAGTGCCGGGCTCAGCCGGAGCCAGTACCCAGGGCCGAGCTGCCAAAGGCGAGCTGAACTGCCCAGAGGGAGCCGAGTTTTCCAAAGGGAGCCGAGCCGAGCTGCCCGGAGGGAGCCGAGTTTCCCAAAGGGAGCCGAGCCGAGCTCCCCGCAGGGAGCAGAGCTGAGCTGCCCAGAGCTGAGCTGCCCAGAGCTGAGCTGCCCAGAGCTGAGCTGCCCAGAGCTGAGCTGCCCAGAGCTGAGCTGCCCAGAGCTGAGCTGCCCGCAGGGAGCCGAGCCGCCCAGGCAGCGGCCGCACCGGAGCGCACCGGGCAGCGCGGCGGGGCCGCACCGCGCCTTATATGGCAAGGCGCTGACGTAATGGTGCATAGGCTCGGGCCGCCCGCGCGCCCATCCCTCATTGTTCCGCGGGAGCGCTGGAATGCTCGCAGCAGCCCCGATGCCACCGCGCAGCGCCCGCGCCCCGCAGCACCGGCTCACCCGGGATTGCTATAGCCCGCCAGCGCAAGGTAAGGCAGAGGGTGGGAAGCAAGCTTCTTCTGGCAAGCACTGGCGCTTCTGGCTTTTTCCTGTTGAGATAACCTTTTAAAAAGTCACTTCCAAAAAAAAGAGGGGTAAGAACTAAGGAACAATGAAATACTCCAAAACAGCACCAAGAGATCTAGAAGATGTCTGGTGAATCATATATAGGGTAACTATTTCAAGCGTTAAAAACTGTCTTTAAAACAATTCCTGCAGAGGCAACAGATGAGGAATTAACGTTAACATTAAAGGAGAGAGTTATGAATTACACACACTTTCCAAATGGTCGGATAAAATCATGACTGCATTTAAAGCTGTGGAAGGAGTCCAACAGTATTGTAATATATTAGGTAGAGCTACTGCCTCTCTTTCTGCTGCATTTACATGCATATGCTATGTATTAGTAGACATGTACACACACGTCTCTAAGCATTTACTATACTTTTGAACAACTTCTACTGTAGTTTTCAGAGCGATGTATAAATTGCCACAAACATTACTTTGCATTAAGATTATGCTATGTCTAAAAGAAAGAATTGCAACTAGTTTAATTACTAACAAACTTTTCAACTCCTACACACTGCTTCCCTCTTCTGTGTCTTGCGTGCAAGTGTCAAATCACAAGAGGGCAGAACTGTCAGATTTTGACGAAAAATTTTTTAATCGTGTTCAAACACATGATGAGTGTGAGAATCAGAAAGCACACTGCTCTCTTCTAGGCTTATACTGCAAGATGCTCAACAGTATTGCAGCTATTAACTCCAGAAAACAGGGAATGAAAAACAGCTCTGACGAGGCACAAAGCACTTGGAAGATTAGACTTCAGCGTGTTTATAATTCACACCTGCATAGTATGCACAATTACACTGTGCTCTCCGTTAATTAAGGGCCAAGCCCTGTCAAATCTTTCTTCATAGGAACAACTGAATTAAGTCAATTGTACTGTCCTACTTGCAAATTGGAACTATTGAGCACTGCTCTTTAGAGTCCTATGAGTAATTTAAAATGTTATGCAAGTTAGACTTTAAGACCTTTAAATTCGAACTCCTCTTACAGGTAAAAATATGTTTTTGTGGTATGTTCTCCTTTTTCTTAATACCAAAATAAATCCAATTTTAGGAGAGAAGTAAGGCTTCTTTTTCCCTCCATTTAATATTTTAAATCCTGCAAAATCCTTGTTCAGTTATATATTTAGGAAAAATCAAAGCTGGGACTAACATATACATTGTTGTAGTATCCTGCATATGCAGATTTAGAGGCTGAGCCAAAACATCTTGCGTGGACTTTTTCATAACTTTTTTTTGCTTTAAACATGGAGAAAATATGAAGCAGTTATTTCCAATATGCTTCTAAAATGTAAATATAAAGTGACTTTCCATTTCGAAGATAATTCAGGCATTTGTGTATTATTAACACGGCAAATTAGATAAAAGTCACATCCATGTTTCCAACATATTCTTTTTTGTAACAAGCAAAGTTTATACCTCTGTTGAGAGAATCAGGGAAGAAGGCAATGTATAATGTATATATAAAATGAAAAGAATCCTTGCAACCAGAAAAAATGTAATTTCACAGTACAAAAACAATACCCCATATCAGTATCCTGAGCCCCTTAAAACGTCTTCTGCTCAGTATTCTGTCATATATGCAGAGTCTTCACAGTTTTAAAATGATTACTTGGTTTTCTAAATATCCAGTGTCAAGTTATAAAGTAGAAAACTTAAGTACATTATGGAGAGATGTGTTAGGAACAGAAGTTAAGTGACAGTCTTCAAAAAGTGTGTCTGAGTAGAAAGGATGAGCTGAGGAAGTCAAAAGATAACAATACAGCAAAGAAAAAATATTAACAGGAATGTTATATATGCAATAAATTTGATAAAAGTACTAAGAAGAAAATCTAAAAAGTCTGCCCATAGGTAAGAGACAATTTCAGCTGCTCCAAATCCAACAGTGAAGGGTGACTTCTTTCACTAATTACTGCTTCAGCAGTATCTTAAGTACCATCTGTACTCTGCATACTGCTAGCCTAAAACAAATCATAACATCTATCAACAGCCAGAACTCTACTTCCCATAGTCTGTCTTCCTCAGATTAAAAAAGAAAACATTCTTCACTTAATACTTACAGGACCAATTTTGCTCTCATTTATACTGGTAAAACTCCAAAATAATTAGATGAAGGTGTAATAATGAAACTGTCTCTGCTGTTTTCCTCCTCCACCACCTCCGTATTACACTCCTTTATTATATCCGATTTCTTAACATGTTTTTGGGTATTAATTTATTGGTATTCCTAATTTTAAGTGATTAAAAGGCTAGCTTCTGTCAATTAAAAGTAAAATTAATTAAAATTAAAAGACAGTGAAAGAAAAGAATTATCATGTAACTCAGCCTTAAACAATGGTAATTTCTTAACCTAAATTTCTTTTTATAGTAATTTTTCACAACATCCAATGTGAAAACATTTTAAGAACAAATATATCCTCCAGAAATGAAAGTCAACTTCCTATCAACTGCATCAACCCTTTGTTCCTTTCCCGTCACTTCCCTTTCCTCCACTGACAAACATCTGCTGACAGCAGAATTTTTAGATATTTGATCCAGAAGAAAAAGGATAGTTTCTATTCCCCATCAGTATTAGTAAAATCAAATTATTTCTTCATTTGTGCTGAGCAACAGAATTTTCATACTATTTCCCTAATACTATGATGAATTACCAATTTTGCACTTATCATGGGATTAAAAAAAAGTTTGGTTTTACTCCCAGTGCTTCCCCTCTGTGGCAGATCTTAAAAGACTGCTACTTTTCTTCAGGAGAAATTCTTTACCACAGGTAGTTTGGCACTAGCAACTGAGCAACTACAGCTCCTCTGGACCTTTCCTATGAGCAAAAATCCTGGGTGTGGTACTATCTGAATAAAGTTCATCAAAGAAGCAATTAAAATATCTAAGTCAGAGAATCCTCATGAGTTCATAATGTAGGAGGACATATCTTTAAAAACCATTGCATAAAACTCTAGTTCTGACTCATTAATAGTTTCCCTCAACTCTTTACCTGGTCACCAAGTTGATTTGAACTTCGAAACTGTGTCTTAGCAATAATTTTTAATTGCTTAGGTTTTTCTTTCATACTGAATAGATTCTGCCATGGCATCCTTAGGGTTTGGGTTGAGCTTCTTGATGTAGTTGAAAGCTTGGTTAGTTCAACCATTCACAAAACTGTATTACTCAGCTCCAAGAAGGTAAAAATCACTGCTGAAAAATTCTAAATATAGTGCCCAGTCTTGTGATTTAAGTGAAGTAATGGACACTTCAACTATTAACACCTCTCAGTACACTATGCTGATTTTGAGGTTTGCTGTGTTTTCTGTCAGCAAGACAAAAATCACTTTGATTGCATGTGCAGTGCACCATGCTGTTCCTGAAGTTCAGTAGCTGAGCTCATACTGATGCACCAATGGAGCACTCTCAGGCAGTTTCAGCTCACTTCTCCAGAGCGTTCACAGTTTCTAGCAGAATGTATTTGAAGATTTTCTGAGGCAGTCTGTAGCCACCAGTTAAAAACAGTATGAAAAACACCTCCCAAAGCAATTGCTCCTCACCAGGGCTGATGTGACTTTGAAGAGGTGAATGCTCATGCTTTCACTGTTTAATGAATGCTGGCTGAACATCCAGCCACATCATCACAGAACCCTCCTTTAAAAGCAATATGGTAATATCAGGGGTGAAAGTTCAACTCAACCTTGCTAGACAACTCCACACAACTCAAAACCATAACCTTGGTCATTCAAGCTCATAAATGCATGCACTTTTTGCCTGTTGCAGGAGTCATGCCTGCTGCTGCAGCTCATGACAATGATGTGACACAGCTGCTTGACTTCAGCCTCAGGCTGAGCAGGTGACCACCAGAGCGTGGCTGCTGAGGCAAAGCAGTAGAACTTGAGCCACTCTGCTTCATGCTGCATGCTCAAAGAAGCTGAGAAACCAGAGCCCACAGCCACCTAACTGCTCACGCCCAAAATTCCCAAAGCTTTACAGATGTACGTCAGGCAGGGTACACAAAGCTCTCGTGAACATGACTGAAAACGTGGATGGGAAAAAAATCCACTCTTGACAAGAACAACACTCATCTTGCATACAATATCAGGAATGTGAAACAATACATCAGACATCATTATCCTTTATAGATTTCCAAAGGCTTGGGAAGGAACACAACAATTGCACTTAAATGATGGATAGAGTTCTTAAAATCTGCCTTAAACCTAATATTTAAAGCATTTTCTTTAAAATTCACTGCAGACAGCTGACTTAAAACTTCGTCTTTTGTTATTAGAGACACAAAGCTTATCTAGTGTTTGCATAGCAACTATCGCAATGACAGAGTGAGAGAATGAAGAAAAATTTTTAAAACTGAAATGAAGCATGATGCTACTGCCATAAAAAAACCACATAAAACTGGCTGCCTAAAAATAGAAAGTAATGCACTCATAAAATTCCCATTTTAATTACATATTGGACAAAACTATTTAAGAGCTAAGTTTAAGCTGACTGAATTCTGTTAGCTTTCAATGGATTTAATCTTTTTTTGGTATAATTCATAAAGCTTTCAGTTATTAAGTCTAACTATGAAGAAAATTTGGAAATTTTATCACATGTAAGTTTGACCTACCTGAAACTAATGTCACCCATCACATACCCAAACACGATTCTATTCTACTTAGCCACAAAGAAGCTCAGAAGAATAATACATGCCACAGTTTATTTTGTTTTCAACTTCAAAATGCTACCCCCCCCGGTCAAGCACATTATACACCTTAGAAGAGCCATTCTGTTACCAAAAAAATATCTATACCAAAAAAATGGAAAGTGATTTATATTGGTCACTTGAACCTGAGGGTGTAACAATGTCACATTTGGGGCAGCCAATCCCTAATCTAAATATCTGAAATTCAGTACTGAACACACTAATCTGGATGTAGAAAGGTGTGGGGGAAAAAAAATGCAATGCTCAAGTGTTAATGCTTAAATCTGAAACATTTTTCTTAACTTGCAAAATACTACTATATACTCTTTTTAATGTAAAGAGAGAAGCTTTTTAATTAGCAGCCAAAAACTAAATTCCCAAACTAAATACCGAGTTGTCTTCAATGCAAAGGCCACCAGGAACCTTGGCAGCCCTAAAACATCTAAAATCTGTGTTTCTAAAGAAATATCTAATCTATAAATGAGCATGTTCATTTCTATGCACATGAGTAAGCAGAGCAGGAGGATAAAAGCCTCTGCAGCAAAGTCAGCAAGTACAGCTTCACTAGAGGCCAATTCCAGATGACAAATAGCTGCCTACGAGGGTGGTGTGGGGACGACACCAACCGGTGGAGAATGCTTAGGATTGTGCTGGGAGATTGACACTGGCTCCCTTTCGGGAAAGCAGCAAACAGCTGACTGTCAAGCTTATTCAGTTGCTCACCCATACAAAGGAGGAAGGAGAAGAATGTACCGTTATACCAAGGAGCAGCCACTTTGGAAAGGGTCTTCTGGCCCCTGCTTTGTTCCCACCTGCCACCTAGAGCTCTATAGAATTACTGTCATCTCTGTAAAGAGCAAAATTTCTCTATTTCAGTCACAATTAACTGGGTGGGAAGAGTCAGAAATTGAGATTGGTAGCATTTTGTAACTTGTAAATGACCCTCTCATATATCTAGATTAAAGCAATTAACTAAACTATTTGCAAGTTCTGCCTAGAGAGAACTCTCTTATTTTTAGCATTTGAAACCACATTATAAATTAGTGATAAAAGCTAAAATATATTACATCAGAAATATACTGTACATGAAAGCATGCTACAGCTCCTTCATTTTCAGTGACATCTGAAACAAGAAACTATAACCTGAATAGCACAGATCACCAGCCAAGAGGCAAGGAAAGAGATCAAGTAGGGCATGCAGCCAAATGTCACATAATGATACTGAGTTATAAATCAGTTTGGGGTACACTAACTAGGCACAGAATGTTCAACTCAATTCGCAGTTCCTTAAAGAACAAGGAACACAAAGTCTTCATATGAAGGGATAAGGGAAGCATACATGCATGTGACCCTGCTCTTTCCTAAAAAAGCCTTTTTCTGTGACAGTTTTTGAAAGGCAAAGAACACTGGAAAACAACTAAAGATGGAAAAAGTAAATCTCTCTCTTGGCTTTAGGAAGACTCCTCGTTTTAAACGAGTTTAAGAAATCATTGATCACACAAATGCTAGAACTAGTTAAATCCACTTTTTTTTAATCCCAACGATTTAGGGTTTTTTTTCCTGCGAAATTGAGAAATATTTCTTTTACAAAGCAAGGAAGTTACTCCAGCTGCTGAACACACATGCAAGTAGCTAAAAAACCCGAAACACCACAGTCATCCTAAACAACTGCTATTGGCACTCTGAGTAGACATACAAGTAAAAGGATCCAGTTTCTTTTACTTTAAAGCAGGGTCTGTGATCTTTAACACAGTGAACAACCAAGGCTGCACAGAAATGGAAAAATCCTACTTCAACACATCATAATCAACAGACCTGAGAGAAAAGATGTTCTTCAGTTACACAGTTTATCACAGGTGAAGAAGCTACTTTAACTATCATTTGCTATTGAACTGTGAATTAAATCTGTGAAGTAAACCTTGGTTATAACTATAACCATTTTAAAAATTCTCAAACTATCACCTTTAGGTTTCCAATGTAGCTTCCTGTCCTGTAGTCTAAATGAGTGTATTAGTCCTCTTTGAAGAGGATCAGTTTTGAGAAGCCATGTAAATTTAAATGCTGAACCAGAGCACCTTTGCTCAGGATTAACATGTTTTAGACAAAACATGCATTGACATTGCGCCTTTAGATAATTCACCTGGTGAATTATCACCAGGTCTATGTTGCCAGAGGTCTTCTGGGAGAAAATACAAATTCCAAACATTTAGCATGAAAATGAATTATCTGCCAGGTCACTAAGTCACCAGAGCTATAGAGGTTTGGTACCTAGAACTGTACCCAGAAGCAATTTGTAATGCACAAGAAAAAGTTTCAATACAATTTCTGAAGATTACAGAGTGCAAACCAGGAAAGTAGCAGGATCCTTCATCATTGCAGCTTTGAAGACTAGCTAGTTGACCCTGCCACAATGCGTTGCTACCATCTCTCTCACCTGTGTCTCCAACATGAAGTACTTAGAGAAAATGGACACCCTCACATTACCAAGTCTATGGGAAAAGATGCATATTTAGCTTCAAAATGAAACGTCTGTTTGATTTTTACACTTGCTGTTAACATTATTACTTACAGTCTTGGCTACCAGAAAAAGTTGCAACTGTATTAGCAAAACCTGATAGAAGTCTCAACTACACTGCTTCATGCAACTTAGCATGAAGGAAAATTTAAATATTGCAAGCTAAAGTTGCAGTAACAAGATTTAAGCTTTCTGACAAAAAAGAAGAAATGGGTGCCACCCAAGCCCAGTTTCAAGCACTCAGAATTTATTAAACACACAGAGCTTCTTCAGGAAATAAGCATACCAGAAAAAGGGCTGGCTTACTTTTGTCTGAGGATGTATGTATATAAAACAATTTATAGGTATAAACAGAACTCTCAAGAAATAATGGAATTTGAACCCTCCCACAAAGCAGTGACACCACCTCTATAATTTCTGAGGAATGTTTGTCTCATTGTTTACAACCAGCCTCATTCCTACAAACAATGGCAAACTCTCAGTCTTCCCTAACAGTGCCATTCAGTACTAAAGTATTTTTATTTAACTTACCATGTTTAATCTATGTAATTTAAATCACAATTTTAGCACATAAATTCTTGTACACTGAGCATGAAGAGTGCATAATAAAGTTTGCAGACAAGTTCCACCTGTCTAGAAGCAAGTAGCCACTGAGCAGCCTATTCAGGGCTGGCAGCATGAGTAAGATGCCTTCAGTTCAAAAGAATAAGTGAGCATGGCAGTATGGAAAGTTCTAAATTTTACCACTGCTGATGACTGATAATATAAGCCCATGGTTAGCATATAAGAAAGGCACAGTGCCTACTCTGCCCTTGGATGAAAATGCAACCCTAGACATTTATTTTTATGTAAAATGTGAGTTAAAATGTTTTTAGAGAGCATCCAGTTCCTGTAAATGTTATGGGAAAATGACATTCACAACTAACTGGTCTCCTCTGAGTAATATGTGGCTGAGAGCCATTTTCTGTCATACCAAAAATATTAACTAATTGAAGTTAAAAAAAGTTTGTATAAATTAGATTCTTGCACAATTATGCCCAATTCTGGTCAAGACAGCAGCACCAGCACTGCCTCAGTTACATCACATACCAGAACAGCAACTATTTTCTCACCTGTGCCCCTGCTAAAAACATTCCATAAAGTGGTCCACCTTGAACCTACACATTATGATGTTATGTAGAGAATAACAAAAACATTCACAGGATTTATCTGTAGAAATTGCTTAAAGAAAACTCATACTGTTCTCTTAATATAAAACAGTATCATTAAATTGAAGTGTAAAAATATGACTTAAGGATTACACACTTACATTGAGCTGAAGCAATTGACTCATTTAGAAAATCAGAACTTCTGCAAACTCCTCAGTCAACTGAAGGATGCAGAGTAAATAGACAAGACAAAAACTCACACCTCCAAATTTTACCCTTCCATCAACAGTAAACACTGCAGAGCAGTGATAGCAAAGTAGTATTTGCCTTACACAAACCAAACACACATGACTGGGATCATCAGTCTAGTTAGCAGCTCACCAGAACTATCCACAGCTTGGGCAAGCTGCACTTCCTTGTTTGTGCCTAATCTTTCCATGGAGAGTGGGGGTGAAGACAGCAGTGCTCCACAAGACAGTTTTCAGGAGCTGAGTTAACTCCTGTACCAGTTTTCACTTGATAAATCTTAGCAGGAGGCTGCAACATTACTGATTCCTAGTACTGACACTCTGAATAGAAAATGCAAACCCATTCACCTGCCCATAGGTAAGGGGTGGATTAAGCCCTGACCTATTTATCTCTGCACTATTACCAAACTGGTGATTTTAAAACCAGCTCAGTAACTGTGGTCAAGCAGTAACATTCTATCAGGAATAACCCTTAAAGTGTACACTTAAAACAAAAGTCAGGTTCATAAAGACACACAATTTCTCCTATCAAATTAACTTGCTAGCGTGTACCATCAAATATCAAATGCAATCATTTTGATGACACTGTTGTTTAAAAATCACAAATTATAAACAACAGTAGTTGTCTAGGTTCATTTTGTGTAATTACTGCACTTAAAACCTAAAATCTGTTACAGTAAGTTAACACTGGTTTTGCATTTTAATAAATCTGAGGATCAGGCACAAAATTTCACTTGTTAAAGATGAAGACAAGACAGAAACAGGACCTGGATTAGTAACTGAAAAGTTCTGCCTCATTCTTCTTGCTTTGACCCCTATACCACATCTCTTGTGGTTCATCTTTCCATTTCCTTCAGAAAGCTTTCCATCTGCAAAACTATAATTTGCTGGCTGACGTAAATTTGAAGAGTTTCAAATTCTGGTGTTGTATCTGAAATTATTGGCTCTATTTCTGACTTTACAGGCAGTATGGTGGGAGACACTGAGAGGTAGGAAGGGGAAGGTGGTGAATTTACACTATGGCAATATTAAAAAAAAACCCGAATTACTAACAAAACCTAACTGCTGTTCCTGTGAGCTGGTTACCTTACTTAAGTATTTAGATTCAGAACCGAAGAGGGTTAAGTCATGCTGTGTGCACAATCATATGGCATTGAAATGCCAATAGTAATAGATAACGACTTCAAAGAATACCTGAAATACCTGTTAAATGTAGAAAGAGGAAAGAAGAAAGCAGAGTGCATCTCAGAAATAGTAACACATCAAAGTCCAGCTCACAATCCATTGTGCCATGTTTTCTAATAAGCTGAATGCTGGGACCCAGAGTTTTTAAGGCTAACTTAAGGTAAAGCTCATTAATATTGTGGTCTTCTCAGGTTAGTGTTCATTTAAAATGTTTTCAGGATAAGCAGTCAAGTCAAAAAAACAAACCAAAAACCTGCCAACAATTTAATAGGACAGCATTTTCTTCACTCCCACCTAAAAATCCCACTCCCATCTCCCTGTCAATCTCAAACACTGTAGATGGATGCCATTAGAAGCGAAGAAATTAACATCAGAATCAGTAATTATCACAGTGACATTCAAGTCCTTACTGCCACAGAAAGCATTAATGTTTTTTACACAAGATTGATGTTTTGATAGGTGACTTTCAAAAGAGAAAATTTTTTTCTTAAACTGAGGTTTCATCATAAGACAAAACTCAATTTTAGTGCTGAAGTAAAATTATTTGAACTGGAAGTTAATCTGGTCTCAAATCTTAAATTAACTAATATTAGTTTGTTAAAAGTTTCTCACACCATCTTCTGTCATCGAATTTACTCAGGATTTCATAACATTTATGAGTGCAAATATCCCTATATCACCAGTAAAAATATTCAGCAACTTAGTAGTTGTGAAATCATGGTCATAAACAACATCAGTGTTCCAGAATAATTAATTTTTAAAAGCATGTATTATCTACAAATGTTTACTCAGCACCACAGCTAAATACATCTGGTTATCCATGCAAAATTTTGCCCGTTAACCTAGAACTGGCAATACCATTCATCTTTTATGACTTTTATTAAGACTTGTAAAGCAACTCAGCATTTTAAGCATCAGATAAAACGATAATTACTTTGTGATAGTACTCACACCTCTGTCATTTAAAGTCCTCATTTTATAAAATAAATTTCCTTATTGGGAAATTTGCCTTACAGTCTCTTGGAGTTGAGACACACTTTGTGGAGGTTTGCATCCTAGCATAAACAAATTCTTTGCAATTTACAGATGTAAATTAATGTAATGGAAAACAAATTTTAAAATAAGTATTCACATTCTGTTGGGAAGTGCTGACTGATTCAGATGAAGCCAGCAGATTACACAACAGCTATGGTATGTTGTTGCTGCTGTAATTTCAAAGGCTTTTGACTTTATGACAGGGAAAAAAAAGAAGCATTAATAAAGATAATAGAGAGCCACAAAAAAAAGCTGTAACATATGTCTTCATAGAAACTGCACATCGATAAATAGAACTGTAGGCAAAGGAAAAGAAAAGATTAAAAAAATGCATAGCCACCCCAAAACCAGAAATACTTCAATAAACACAAATTTTGTTTCAATGAACTGTGGAAGGCACAGACTGGCTTTCTTACAAAAATAAATATGTAACTGCACTGGTGTAAAAAAATTACAACAACTTGTAAGATTTACCAGAAATGATGAAGCATGTTTCTTCTCTTATTAAAGGCCAGACCATGTCTTACTGCTAACTGGGAAGAGTGCCTCAAAGGAAGAGGCATTACTTCATCCACATTTAAAAGCTTTCAGCTTAAAGCTTTTATTTGCTTTGTACCAGGGGAAATTCAAGCATATGTCCAAAAACTTTAGAAATCTCCATCATGTAATAACCTGTAGAATCTCTCATCTTTCATCTGGGGAAGGGTGAAGAGCATAACCTAGTTAAAAATATGGATTTTTATTATTAAAAAAAAAGAAACACAGAAATTAAAAATCACTATCATTTCTGCAGAATGGTCTGATACAGATATTTACAATATGTACATTAAAAACTCCACAACACTTCAGTGAGAGGAAGGACAAAAGCTGACCTTTACAAACCATCATCTATTTCACTTGCATCCTTAGAAGACAGCCTTTTCTGAAGTTACCACTAAAACATTCCTTAAACAAACAAACAAACAAACAAACAAAAAAATACTAATTTTTATTCTCATTATTCAAATAATAATGATTCATTCCAGAACAAACTAAAAAAAAATTAAAAAACAAGAGCGTTGCAATCTCAGCTCCCATACTTTCTTTGGCTTTTCTGAAACGCAAAGGAAAAGTCACCCCCTTAGAATTCTGCAAAAACATAAATTAAACAATCTCCATGTAATACAGGTCACCCCAGGAATATGGAAAGTCCCTCTTAAAGGCAAAATGTTATGACATGACACCAGGACAATGAACTGTTATGGGAGTCTCCAAATCTTGTCCTGAATACAGTCATTATGTTGCCAAATAAAATGTACTGTAGCTGAAGCTATATTCACTTAGAAAAAATGAGGAAAAACAAGACAACATAATTGAATGCATGGCATTAACACCAAGAAGCTGTAGCCTGCATACTGAGGGAAACAACTAAAAAGAACAGAGGAGAGCAGAGCAATACAATTTCTTCCAGGAAATAAAGGAGCCATTAACTGGTATTGCAAATAAGTACATTATTAAGCCACAATAAAGCAATAATTTATAACAGAAGCTCTGAAGTAATAAGACACTGCCCTGACTCTCTTTAACTACCTACCAGTCATGTTCATAAAAACAAATTTCAATGTCTGTTTTTGCTGGCCTCAATTCAGAAAGTGTTGTTGTAGTCCTGTGAAGTCAACTGCTTAGAGTTGTGTAAAAGCTTTTGTCTAAATGACATACCTACCTTTGCCTAATACAAAATTACATGATCATTGAATTTAGCTGGCAAAGAAAATTATTAAAATATTTTATTGGATAGGGGAGTGCCTGTTCTTTTTTAAAAACTCTTATTTATTTAAGCTAACTTCTCTGACCTTTGCATATTTTCAGTAAAATTGCTCTCTCAGATACTCTGGATACTGTTCTTCAGGAAGACAGTATTTTGGATGAAGTTAACACAAAGTACTTTTACCCTGTCACCAAAGTCACTAAGTGCTATTATCAGTTAAAGCACTTCTTCAAGCATGAGACTTCTTAATTCAGATAATACACGTAATCAAGCACTGACCCACAGAACATGGGTTCCAAAAAAAACCCTGACCAAAATTAAGCAATTAATTTAAGAACACAAGCAAGCAAATAAATAACACCAAACCCCCCAAACATTTTAGGATCCTCTTCCATTTCTAAGTGCATGTGTGCAGACACAGTCACTGTGACCTACTGAACCACGAAACAGGAACCCAGGAGTCAAGGAAAATTCTTTGCAAATATTAACAGACTCCCAGCTGACTTCTTGCAATATCAATCTTTATCCAAGAAATCACTATCTACTCAGCAAGTGTTGAGGGTATTTTCTATATAGGAATATATGACTAAGCATACAGTTATCAAAAGCAAGTTAAATGAAAAAACTTAATGACACAGTATCAAAAAATATATCATGTAATACATTCCTTTTTTCTTTCTGGAAACACATTAATATCCTTTAACTACAAGTTGCTGCACTATGCTCTTAACTCCAATCGAATGATTTTATAGTAGCACTTTTAAAAAACTGAATAGACCTCAGTCATTACAAATATTTGCTTGTGAGTCTGTTTGAATCTGAAAACTGCGTTTTATCTTTTGAATGAAGGAATAATTTTTAAGTACAGAAAGTCTTTTGGCATGACCAAAGAAACAGACTCTGTTGAAAATCATCACACAACACCAGTACCAGTAATAAAGGAACTTTTATTCAAATAGCCCACGCAACACAGACCTGAGCAGACTCGACTTGATTTTCAACTTATTTTATTCATTATTTATGGACAATTATCTTATTTGAATCATAAAAATTTTATACAGGATCTCTATGAAAATTACAACTGTTTGTTACTATTTGGCTTAAGAGCTTCTTTCCAAAGCAATTCAAGAGATGTGACTTGCTGGATTCATTAGTTTCATTTGGCCAGAGAGATACCAACTAGTTAATATGGAAGTGTTGGGTAAAACACTGATTACCTAAGGTATTAATGACAGCAGCTAAATGTGCCTTAAAAAAATAAATTACAGTGAAGCAAGCTAAAAATGAATCAAATGCTGGTAAGTCCAAGTAACCATATGAATATGTCTTAAATTCATGCACACATAAAACCTGAGTTCATTCCAAATGAAACTGTTAGTTGTGCTTCTGTTATGGTTTTATAGCTATGGCAACGGTAAATCATCAATTGAACTTCACTACTAAAGCATTCAGAGACAAGGGTGGGGAGGGAAAAAAGATTTTTACACTAAAAAGAATTAGAACTGAAAGTAGCGGTGAAAAGGGGACAAAAGTTTATATACCATGAACACAGTTAAAAGTTGCCTTTGAGATGGTACAATCTTCTCCCCCGTTTATTTGTTCTGTCAACCAGCAGCATTCCTTCAAACTCATTTCACAAATCTCTCCCTCTCCATTTCTACATTTTCATATCTGTTTCCCCCATTATGCTAATTGAGTGTTGCACAGAATTTGTGACTGCTTCAAGTCTTTGATGTTCTGTTAGTTTTTCATACAAAGCATTTAATAATATTCAGCATAGTGCAACTCAGGCACTAAAACATAAACAGTAGGGATTATGAAAATGCTATGAGAAATTTTATTGTCATAGATTTCTATACAACATCACCATTAAATCAGACGAGTCTCGTGGACAGTTGTACAATGGCAAGGACTTCCTATCTCTTTGCAGGAAAATTACATTGCTTCCAAAGGGGATGCTGCTGAGGCAGCCTATTGCCCAGGAATATATGCCTTCAGTCAGTCAACAGCTAATTAAAAGCTGTGCAAAGGAGGCCCTTATCTAAGCTCTTCCTGAACTAAAAGGGAGGTTGCAACAGGAACGTGTCAGTGGAAAGCTGTAAAGACTCATCACTTGGACATAGACATCACAATAGTGACCACAGACAAATGGGGAACGGGAATCCTGTGTTTCAGCAGCAACTTCTAGATAGCTGCCATCATTATGTCAGAGGGAGAAAAAATAAGGTTTAATGGGTGCTTAAACAGTACAACGATTTGTACAAGTACAGTCTTGATAACCAAGTCATTTCCTTCACACAATTTACACATCTGAGTCTGTATCATTCTTATGAACAACATACAAATTCTAATTCTTTATTACTTCATCCTAGGCTTTTCAGATTTTTGTATAATACCAGAATATATTTATCTTGGCTGTAGGAAAAATGTAATTGAAAGGAGGCATAAGTGCTGGCCAAACCTAATCACACTTCAGACAAACTCCAAAAGGATCTCCTTGACAAAGAAAAGTCTACAAAAGAACCTAAGAAGTTGAGGTATTTGGAGGTTTCTTAGGATCTTACATAAATAAACACACAACCTTATGCCCAGTCTCTTGCTAATTAAGTATGTTGCATCCCAAATAAAGACTGAGTATTAATATAAACTTGTCAAACTAATTTTGGAAAATCATCATGAAAACCTTCAAGAATCATATAAAAGCAGGGTTGCACTGAGGCATATCTGCAAATCCAGGCCTAACACACATTAAGACATTTGGGCTTTGTTAAGTTCAAAAGGCACCTGTTTATCTGTTGACTGCATATGTGTGTATGTGTGTGTATTTCATATGAAGTTACAAAGCCTGCACCTTCACTAAGGACAGACTTCCCTAATTTTGCTCTGGTGTGCTGCTTAGGGTTTCACATTAGGCAGCCTGACTAACTGCTCATTGTGGCTACATTTCCTTCACATACTAAAATGTCCTTAAGGTTTGATTGTAAAATATCAGGATGGTTTATAAGTAACAAAGCTACGATGTTTATGATGCTGTAAATTATATCTGCCCTTGAGGGCTACACTGACCTAATTTCTCAAGCATTATAATAATCACGTTTCTTTAAAAAAAAAGACACAGCACACACCAAAAAACAATTAAAGCTTGCATGCGACTCCAGTGCAAAATAACAAGATAGTTTTGTTGCACTGATGCTGTCAGAAGTTGAAAACATATTTCAAGATGCACAGTAACTGAAGTTGATAAGTCTAAATGATTGTACTGAAGTGTCCATTACAAAAGAACTTCTGAATGGGAAGTAAGGCCAGTGGGCACTTCCAAACGATGCTGCAAGAAGAGGTCTGCTTGTAGTTATGAGTAGATCTGGCAGAAAAGTTGTAATATTTCAAGTGTATTTTTAAAAGCCCACTAAAATGGTTACAAAATACAATATTATTTCCTCCCACAGATTGAAAAAGCTTCTTGAACAGGAGACAGTATATCAGGCAAAAAAAGAAAAGGAAAACAACAAGAAAATAACTAAACTGAAAGAAGAATTGACTAAACTGAAATCCTTTGCTTTAATGGTGGTGGATGAACAGCAAAGACTCACTGAGCAGTTGAATCAACAAAGTAAAAAAATTCAAGAATTAACCACTTCTACAGAGGAAGCACACAAAAAGCTGACTTTTGCTGAAGCAAAAATTCAAGAAGAGAAACAGAGATCCAGCAGGCTGGAGGCTGAAATCCACGCCCAGAGCAGTAAGACCTCCCAAGACCAAGAAGCAATGATGGCCAAACTAACCAATGAAGACAGTCAGAATCGCCAGCTCCGGCTAAAATTAACAACTCTCAGCCGGCAAATCGATGAGCTGGAAGAGACCAACAAATCTTTACGAAAAGCAGAAGAAGAACTGCAAGACCTAAGGGATAAGATAAATAAAGGAGAGTGTGGGAACGCTGCACTTATGACTGAAGTAGAAGAACTACGGAAACGACTGCTGGAGATGGAAGGAAAAGATGAAGAGCTCATAAAAATGGAAGATCAGTGCAGAGAACTTAATAGAAAGTTAGAAAAAGAAGCATCACAGAGCAAGAACCTTAAAGGCGAAGTTGATAAACTGAACAAAAGAATTATGGAGCTGGAGAAACTAGAAGATGCTTTCAACAAGAGTAAACAGGAATGTTACTCCCTGAAATGCAACCTAGAAAGAGAAAAAATGTTAACAAAGCAGTTGTCCCATGAGTTGGATGGTTTAAAAGCTAGAGTTGGTGAGCTTGAAGCAATTGAAAGCAAATTAGAAAAAACTGAGTGTACACTTAAAGAAGATTTAACAAAGTTGAAGAGTTTAACAGTGATGCTTGTAGATGAAAGAAAAGCTATGGGTGAAAAAATAAAGCAAACAGAAGAAAAGCTGCAAGCTGCAACTTCTCAGCTTCAGGTGGAACAAAATAAAGTGATGTCAGTTACAGAAAAGCTGATGGAGGAAAATAAAAAGGCACTGAAATCGAAATCTGATGCAGAAGAAAAAATGTCCAGTGTTACAAAAGAAAGAGATGAACTGAAAAACAAACTCAAAGCAGAAGAGGAGAAAGGAAGTGATCTTGTTTCTAAAGTGAATATTCTAAGTAAAAGACTTCAGTCTCTGGAAGATGTTGAAAAAGAGTTTCTTAAAAATAAACGTAAGGAGGGTACTAAATCTAGCACCTCCTTGCAGCAGGAAAACAACATAATCAAAGAGCTTTCTCAAGAAGTTGAGAGGCTTAAGCAGAAGCTCAATGAAATGAAGTCTGTAGAAGATGATCTTATGAAAACTGAAGATGAATTTGAATCTCTAGAACGAAAATATGTCAGTGAACGGGACAGAGCCAAGCTCCTCTCAGAGGAGTTGGAGGCTGTGAAAATGGAATTGGCAAGGTATAAATTAACAGAAAAGGCAGAGTGCAATCAGGAGCGCCTTTTAAAGAAACTCAGAGAAGAGGAAGCTAAATCGAGTCACCTTTCCAGAGAAGTAGATGCACTGAAAGAGAAAGTTCATGAATACGTGGCAACAGAAGACCTAATCTGTCACCTGCGAGGTGATCACACAGTCTTACAGAGGAAACTCCTCCAGCAAGAAAACAAAAACAGGGAGTTAGCAAGAGAAATGGAAAGCCTCACGAAAGAACTGGAGAGGTACAGATCCTTCAGCAAGAACATCAGGCCTGCTCTCAATGGAAAGAAAATTCCAGATGTACAAGTTTTTTCTAAAGAAATCCAAACAGATCCAGCAGACAATGAACCACCTGATTACAAAACCCTCATGCCTTTAGAGCGAACAGTCATAAATGGGCAGCTCTATGAAGACAGTGATAATGAGGAGGAACAAACAGCATCTTTCAAAAGCAACTCATCCACAGCAAATGCCGCAAACAAAAAATTATGGATCCCTTGGATGAGGTCCAAAGACAGCCATCCTCAAAATGGAAAGATACACACAAAGCAAAATGGAAACTGTGCACAGACTGGAGATCTAGTACTAAGCCATACACCTGGCCAGCCCCTTCACATAAAAGTAACTCCAGACCATGGACAGAATACAGCAACCCTTGAAATAACCAGTCCTACCACTGAAAGCCCTCACTCCTACACAAGCACAGCAGTCATACCCAACTGTGGCACTCCAAAGCAAAGAATAACCATAATTCAAAATGCCTCCTTAACACCTGTAAAATCAAAACCAGGAGAAGGTTACATGACTCCAGAGCATGTAATTTCTCCTATTACCATGACTACTTTTGCAAGATCCCAAACTCCTGAATCGTGTGGTTCTTTAACTCCTGAAAGAACAATGTCCCCTTTGGCTTTACCTGGCTCAAGTTCTCAGGAACAAACACTCTCCTCGGAGCCTTTGGAAATGGGGGCTAAGCATGCTGTTTTTAGAGTATCCCCAGACAGGCAGTCATCATGGCAGTTTCAGAGATCCAACAGCACAGGATCAAGTGTAATAACTACTGAGGATAACAAAATCCACATTCATTTAGGAAGTCCTTATGTCCAAGCTCTCACCAATTCCAAGCCCATCAGCCCTTGCAATGCAGTGCAAGACAACAGAACTCCAGCATTAGCTAATGGCCTACCCACTAAGCCCACCAATAAAATCACCAGCAGTATTACTATCACACCATCAGCCACTCCTCTGCCACGGCAATCACAAATTACAGTAAGTAATGTCTATAACTGATTCCCATCCATGCTGACACCCTTACCAGCAACCCATCCTGTTTTTCATCCCAGCAAGAATTATTTGGAACAGCCTCTTTACTTTGGGAAAGATCTGTGCATGAACTATACAACAGCATATGGAACTAACGTTAAGTTTTGCCTGCTTAGTGTTATCAAGTGTGCACTTACTGTATATCTTCTCATTGAAATACAGTTATGTAAAATATTTAGTTTGCACTTGTATAAATGCATCTTTATGTATTACCATTTTCAAAATAACTCACATTACTTTTGACTGCAACTTGCCATGGTGAAATATTTTAACATTACAAAAAAACCCCAGTAAATAATTGATTATTTTCATCATTGCTTGCTGAATATTTTTTGTTTGTTATGTGTGGTTTGTATTTTTTCTGCATGTATTATAGAATTTGAATTAAGCCATAATACTGCCTGCTAACTTCAGATAAGACTTGATTCATTATCTTCCCTACTATTTCCCAGTTCCTTCTAGCCCTCTCGTTTCAGGTAATTATCACTACATCACACACAAAATATTACGTATTGTATAACAATCTTGGGTTAAAACTCTTTTTAAACCCTCCTGCAAACTTTGCTTGTAAATGAACCAAGTTCAGAAGCTTGTATAACAAAGTAATTCTCCCCAAACAAGGGTTTTTTTCCAATACAATGAAAAAAACTGCAATCATTTAAATGTGCTGTAAAACAATAAACAGCAACATCTAAACAATAATTCAGGAGAACAGATTTACATACAATATTCACATTTCATCTAAGCTCCTAGCCATCATTTTGACAAAACAGTATAACATCACACAAGTACACTGAAGAAAAAAGATTACCAAACAATGGCATAACTTCATGTTTTTCACTCCATAGACAGAGAGAGCTTGACATAAGCATTAAGAAGCAATACTAGACCAAGTCTCCAAACATGCAGGCCTCTGGGTCTGGGATAAATGGGTGCCATACAGAATGGACAAAGCAGGTTAAGGTATTTCAGTGACAATTATAGTATTTGTGCCTAGGAAAAGGACAGAAATGTAATCAATTCTGTCCTTTACACACATGCCAAGTGGTAGAGCAGCTTCACATACAACATAAATCAGTCCAGAAAATCTGGAATGCACTTTCAAAGTTCTTTTTCACAAAAGCTGTAACAATTGTTCTTATTGTAAAAAGTTAAACGCCCATAAATTTTATGCTTTTTGGGGGGGGGGGGGGGGGGGGGGCGGTGGTGGTGGTATGTATTTTTTTAACTAAAAACTGCAACCTCCTTATCAACAAGGAAGTTTGCAAGTAAGCAGAAAGTCCCTATTCACTAAACCCTTATCTTTATTCTGTCTATATTCCCCAGAGGAAAAAAAATATTTCTGCAGTATAACTTAGCAACAGATTCGGCAAAGAACTTTGGTCCATGATCTCACATAACAAGGGGACTTCTATCACCTTAAAGTCCTTTTGATTGACAGGAAAGTAAATGTTTATAACTGTAGATAATTGCTTTTAGAACAGTTTCTACTGAAAAGCAAAGTCCACTGCCCATAAACATTTTTTCCAGTAAACAATTGGAAGGAAAAAATACTAAATTATATAAGATATGTGATAGAAATGGATAATAAAATATGTATTACAGTTGAACAACGGCCATGTCAAAAAGAGAAATTGTGTGTGAACCTGCACAACCCCATCTTATGTAATATGAAGTTAATAGGCTGCATAAAAGGTCCTCCTTCCTAGTTTTGTCTCACTCTATCTCCCTGGTTGCACAAGTGAGCTCTGACTAAGACCTGGGTCAGAAGGAGTACATGTCTTCTTCTGCAAAGCAAATTTTGACTCACACCAACTTCTGCAAAAGTTACTGATGAAAACAGCAGCCAGAACTCAGGCAAAGCAAAATCATAAAATTTTTAGAGAATGTTAATTATAGAAACAAGTTACCTAATTACATTCAGGCTGCACATTCTTAACTGCAGGGCTCAGTTAAGAGCCCAGAAATCAGTACCTTCAAAATACATTCTCTCCACTTCTGTTTTTTGGGATAATGCATATCCTGCTGATCTATACCTAAGATCTCTGGAGGAACAAATTACAAGTATGGTACTGAACAACTGTGTCTGAAGTAGCCACTTGCCAGCACACTAACAAATGTCAATTCTCCAAAAATTAAAGGACTAAGTTGTCCTCCAGAGGCACTAAAATTTTCTTCAGTTAGACCTAAAACACTTGTAGAAAAAAAAAAATATCAGATCTACCTTCAAAAATACACAGAAATGTGTTGATCATTAACCACTTGACCATCTATTAGAATATCTTATAAAAGAAAAGTACAAATAAGGGCATAGCAATAAGCACACACAGTCCTTTGGACAATTACCAAGCTATTATGAATAAAGAAGTTCAGTCTTTAAAGCTAAGATTTGAATACAAAACCTAGATGAGAGTTCACACCATTTATAAGTATAATCATTTAACAGGACAGTATTTCTGTCCCTGTCTTAAACTCATAAGGATTTATCAGTAACTGTCTAATTAACAAAAGACAAAGGAAGCAGCCACTTATGACCATTAACTCCTAAATAAGTAGCATCAGCACTGCCTGGAAATGAAATTGCTACATTTCCTGAAAACACACCTTGATTAAGGGATGCTTACATTCCCCCACTGATGGAACAACCTCTTTGCAGATTTAACTGACTTTACAGCAAAATTTTTGTCAGTCATTCCAACAGATTTTAAAAAATCAAATAATTATTTTTGCCTGAAAATAAGATTTGCACAATGAAACAGGTTTGTTCTGTTTGAATTCCCAAGATCAATTTCAAAGCAGAGAAAGTAACACCTGGATGTATTTGCTGAGAGCTGAAACGTAATTGTTTAAACAGAAAGAAGTTAGCTGCAATTTTATCATAAAATAACAAACAGAAAGCATAGCTTAAGGAATAAAATTATTGATTTACAAATTAACCTTGAGTTGTTCAGATTACCACTCCATATTTCCAAGTATTTCCATTTTGCTGAGTGGAAATAGCCACCTGCTTCCTTGGTAAACAATAAGAAAACAGCAGAGCAAGGAGAAATTTATCTGAACATTGATTCAAGCACTCTGAACAAAAATATCAAGCACAATCATATTAAAATTTGACAAGTAAGACAGTTTTTCTTGGAATTTCTACTATTCTGTAAGCGGTAAGTATTGCTGTTAATTTGGAGGCTGACACTTTTACTTTCAGCAGTTGCTCAAAAGCCTAAAGTCTGACAGGTATGTAATGGTTCATTTAAATGTTATGGGGAAATAAGGTCACATAGTAAAAAGCATATATCAGAGGGATATATAAACTGTGAAAGTGCATAAAAACAGTTTTCAGCAGATCATAATATCAATCCTTCTTTTTTCCAAAACTCTTGGCAAGCGTCTCTAAGGTCTAAAAATTTACCCTTTCCCCTTTATGTTTAGTTCCCAGCAAAAGGAAATGAGAATTAACTGATTTTAAAATGACAGCAGTTACCAGCCCATTTTCCTTCATCTTTTGGGTTTATTTCAGTGAATGATCAAATGGACACAAGTGAGGGTAGCACCAACACTTTGCTGCTCAGCATTTTTAAGCCATTTTTTTTGTGATTAAATTTCTCAGAAGAAATACTTGCAATTTTTGTCCTTACATAGGGAGGATGGATGAGGGGAGAGAGGGAAAAGGAGGAAAAACAAAAAGAAGAGAGTACAAAGCGAAAATGGTAATTTGAGACCAAAGTGCCCATCCATCAACTATGAGGTAATATTTCAAGTTATTTAAAGACCTCCTGGAAGCCACTAATTAAGAAACAGAATTGACAAAAATTACAGGAGCAGACTGCTAATCTTCCTGATCCAAAGCACTGTAGCCAACACTGTGTCTGGGGACAGTATGTAAGGTTGTAATATGAAAAAGATCTGTATGTAAGCATTTCATGCAGGGATTAGGAAGGCGTGCTCCCCATACTAGGGAAAAAATAATCAGAAACAGAATCGTACAGCTCTATTTTCTGAATAAGATTCAATGGATGCTGCAGGATTAGATGATGGAAATGGAGTAACCATCTGCAGGATGACTTTGTCCCTAGGAAACAGATATTGAGACAGGCAAAACAAAAACTGACAACTGCCTGATCTCCAGGCTTAAGGAAAGACTACCAAAACATTATGTTACCAAGAAACAGAAGAGAAAAAGATCTTATGGCTCAAATACAGCACAAGTGGGTCCATAAAAATGTTTTAAAATTAACACCAAGTACTTTAAGTCAGAAATTGCTCAAAAAAAAAAAAAAAAAAAGACAAACCATAAAAATTTAAGCAGCATGAAGTGTTTTTACAGATCTGCAGCCAGTGGCCCCAAGATGAAGCTGAATGCTCTCTGTGCTGCAGCTAGCACATTATCCAATGGCCCACCTGTGGGCACTCAGAAAGCCTCAAACAGCAGAATTGGCAACTGAATATGATTCTCTTCTGACCACAAAGCAAAGTATTCTTGAGAAACACTTTTTTGAGTCCAAGGGGAAAGAGCTCTTTTAATCAATGTCTCTTCATTTGCCATGCAGTGGTCTGACATGACAGGGTCTCCAAACAGGGATGGCCCAAAGAAGCTCCCTGCCCTTTTTCTGTCCCTACAACAACCCCAATTACAAAATACTGCCTTTTCAGTTGTGCTGTCACCACTTTCTGGAAGACAGCACTGTAAACCAAGGCAAGAAATTAACCTGGATTTAAAAAAACAAAACCAAAACCACAATCAAAAGCCATATGCCACAAATCTTCATTAAAAAAAACCCCAAAAACAAAAAAACAAACAAACAACCTCAACAAAACATCCATTTCATAGCACAGCTTTAAAAAGGAGCTACATCAGCATAACTGAATGGACAAGCAAAAAGTAAAAAGGAGAATTTTATAGTGTAATCGCTGCCAAAGCCCTGGTCCCATCATCTTTGTCTGAAGAGATACAATCTAGTGTGCAAATACATCACAAAGCACTTCAAATATACAACAAACATCCATCGCTCCCATTAAAATGATTCTGTATCTCTCTAGGGAGAGAAGTTAATTGACTTGTGCAAAATCCAAGCAAGGCAGCTTTGAATATGACCAGTACCTACATTTTCTTATCCTTCATTGTCTTATACTCAAGCCACTATAGGTCATGTTTTGTCCTGAAAAAATATCAATCTTAGCTGCATAAAAGGTAGAAAGTCTTTTATTTTAATTATCATTTTATATAAATTAGGGGAAAAAATACATATTGAAAATAGGACTCTGATTAACACATCTTTTAATGTGGCCTTCCAAGAGAAAAACGGCCTACTCACAGACAGAAAAAAGCCATGATGGGAAAAGCCATGATGGTAAGAGGGTCTTTTTCCTTCTCCATGCAGAACCTCTGTAAACCTTTTCAGCATAAAAATTTGCTAACATGGGCAAAACATACTCAAAGCTTTTGAACAGACAATACAGAGAATGAAGATATTTTCACATTAAAAGGTGTGTGCAAGTATAAGTGCAATTTCAAACACCTTTAAAAAACGCCTTAAGAATACTCAAATATCCCTACGTACCCCCAATCTGTACAGAATGATCCTCCACTGCCAAGAATCTTACTCAACAAATAGCAGAGTAGCTTTAAACCAATTGGACTGCAGGTCTCATCCAGGCTGTATTCCCTCCAACACCTGCAGAAACACCTAAGTGCCAGCACTCCCCTGTGCAGGACACAGTTGCTATTGCAGCATGTGTAGTATTCTAAAAAGGCCATACACTTCTGTTCCTAGGGACCCCCGAGTGCCCTGTCAAGGTGCCTGAGACCCCTTGGACTTTCAAGGGGCAAAGAGAAGATTAACAACCAACAGTTGTTCATTCCAGCTGCATGACAATGCTGATCAACCAGCCCCAGGTAACCTTGTCCCCTGAGAGTTAACTCACAACATAACCTTACCCTTCCTGAATCTTGTCAATTATCTACTAGAAATGAGTCTTTAAGTTATCCAAAGTTCAAAATAATATTATCACACTTGCCAGCAAGGACATGTTACAAGAAAAGCAAGGCACGTAACAGAATATAAGAAGTTGTAATCGCAGTGACATATTTAAGTGCGTTAGTGCAAATTGTGCCACATATATGGAAATAAATTCTAATATTAATACAGATTTTTCTGTCAAATATGCCATATTATTGAAATCAAGAAGGCTGTAAAAAAGCAAATATCAAGAGAAGAGTAGAAGACTCATAATACAGAGTTTAAAAAGGATCTCAACACATTTTTGAGCCTATTTTCTCACTACAACTTGACTTAAAATTTTCCATATAAAAACATGGTTCGTACAGTTCTAAAAAACTTCTGCAATGACAACTTCACTGTTACCCAGGAATCTGGAACAGGGCTGAAATATCCTTGTCATTAAGAATCTTGCTGACTTCCAAACTAAATTTATGTTGCTGAAATTGTACTCCAGTATTCTCCTTCCTGCCCCTCCACCAAAGGACTTCGAAATTTATTTTCTCTGCAACACATATAAGAAGACAATTATCATGCCCCTCTTCAGTTTTGTTTTCTCCAGATTAAATAAACCCAAAGGCTCTCCCACTTAATAGCTCAAGTACTACAGCTCTAGATTATTGTAGAGTCATTTTCCCTCTGCTGAGCTGTTTGTAGCGGTGTGACAATGCAGTGAGGCAAGCCAGACACCAGCCTGGCTTAGGTTTTACCCTGAGTTAATGAGAGCAAGGATTACACTGCTTCTGCTCACACACCTCAGTACAGTCATACACACAGGTGTGCTTCATAAAAGGGAATTCAGAGCAACTGAGACTTCTCACTTTGGATTCCTAGAAAACAAATGCCAGGATCTAATGAAAGAAAAGTAAAGAAAAGCAAGTATCTGAATGCTCTGTGCAGTTGAGGGATGCCTAACCAGAAATTTCAGCCAAAGCTGTTTGGCTTGGAAACTAAAGGGGATATTCGAGTTTATCACTTAATCTTAACTCATTCTCACTTGCAGACCTGGCTTTCATTCTGACTGTATTCAATCATCCAGGAACAAATTTAAGTCTGGCAAGAGGCACACTTGCACACATACAGACATGGACTTCTGCGTAAAAGATCTTCAGCACCATCCCCTGGACACTTTGGCTAAAGCTGCAAATGATAATCTGTTACTCAATTTTCTTAAACATAAAATTTAAGCAGTGAGAAAGAACCTTATCTAAAGTCATTTCTCCTAGATCAGGTGCTACAATGATGTAGAAAAACAAGTAAGAAAACTTACAGCATAAATACTACATGCTCCCTTCATTTAAATGAATAAAGTTCAAACAGGAAGCAAAGCACGCATACTTTCAGAAGGAAAAGGAAAGGATTAGGACTAAAAGCAGAAGAACTACTTCAACAGTACAGAAACAGAAATATTTTCTGTCCTTGACACTCCCACACATGCTTGCCTTAGCTCACTCCCTAAAGCAAGCACTGCACTGTGTTAAAAGCTGGCCCATATAAATTAGCCACCTCTGTCTCCATGGGGGAGAAAAAAAGGTGCATATGAAATATACATCCTGATATTTCAGAGCATGCTTTCTCCATTGTCTTCTTGAAATTAGAAGGGCAATTTTCACATTAATGTGTGAAATTTCTCAATTGTCACCTGTGCCAGTGTTTGTCCCCATCCCTGAAATACCCACTGTCATTTGCTAAGAGACAACATAGTCCCTTGTGTACAGTTCTCACTTTAACACGCGTTCTCCTGATGTCTGCCTCAGAAGTTAAATTAAAAATGAAGTTAAAATGCAGCCTTCTCAATTCTTAGATCATTGCTTGCCTTGAAAATCAGCTTTAACTGTTCATTTCTCCAACCAAGCACTGCTATTTTCCAAGCCTCATGCTTTGAACCAGTATGGTACTATTACAGTTAGAGACACACATACCACATAATCCAATTTAAAAGTGGCCAGTTTAATGTTTTTGGTGTTGTCGTTGTTGCAGTAATTATTTGCCAATGCTTACTTAGACACATGAAGTGAAGGAAAACTGTATCACTACTCAGGTCACTCCTGGCCAACATTTTGTTTCTGGGAGTGTTTCAAGAGCATTAATGGGAATTCACAAGGAATCTCCAGAACCTGAAAGGCAGCTCAGTTTGTTCTTTGAAGAACAAACTTTTTTTTTTCTTCTCTGACTTAGAAAGATAACAGATATAAAAAGTGGCCTATAGATGGGAACTCAAGAGACATAGCTAAACAACAATGATGAACACAAAGCCAACAAATTCAGAATACAAATGAGAGTTCAAAAAAGGATGAAGGAGACTAAAACCATTCATGTTGAAGGAGAAAATGAACTGGTAGAAAGGATGCATACATTTGAAGAGAATTGAAGTCATTAATGGTGTGCACACAGATTTCCCATACATAGTTAAAAATCAAATTGAAAAGGCCCACCAAAATCTATATATAAGGGGGTTTCAGTCATTCAGGTCTGTCTAAAAACCAAACCAAACATCCTGAGATACAAGCCTACTATGGCTAATGTATCTGCTTACATGCCTCTCTACACTAAGCCATAGGGAAGGACCTAGGAATACGGCACTAGATTTTCAGTACACATACAACTAAACCAATGCAGAATTTTATATATGGTCACTTCCAAGTGCTTTCCAGACAAATCCCACATAGCACCATTCCCTCTGTATCTGTATCTTACAGCAGCTTAAGTGCTGATCTAGTCAATTGACCCAAAATGTTCTGTTTACAAATCTTATCTGAGATTCATTATTTGTGAAGTACAAGTTTTAGAAAATAAATAAAATTTAGTCCTTGACCTAGCTACACATGTAACTGAATTCAAAAAGCTAAGTGTCAATAAGTGTTTTCCTTAAATTTAAATTACTCCTTCTTTTCTCTCTAGAATATGTATCATAAATGATGAAAAAAAAACCAATTTTAAGTGAAGTATGAGGAGGAAGAGAACTAGATGGGCAGTCTGTTAAATCCTTGCCTTCAGCAGAATCACAATCACTGAAGTGCAAGTTCAGTTTTAATGAGTTAGACACTGGTGCAAACTCTAGGCCAGAGAACAGGAATATTTCAACACCTAACTTCTCATTGATGCTATAAAACCTTAGAGCCTGAATACCAGAGTCAGATGCACAAAACCTGTAAAAATCTGGGCCTACGAGTACCTTTCTGAAGTACTAACACGGTTGGTCAATCAACTCCAGACAATACTCTAACCACTTTGTACCTAAGGAATCTTTGAACTGGAACACTTCTCAAAAAGACCTCGAACCAAATAGCCAAACACAACTCCTAGATATACAATCTCACTTTAATATGCAAGACTTTACAAAAATATTTTTATCCTTTCACCTCACTATAGTTAGTAAATAGTGGCTAATCAAATTCTTTTTACAGTTGGGAAAACAGACACGTTTTCTATCATCTCTATAATTACACCAGGCAGAACACTATCAGTAATAGCCCACTCAAACATTTTATTCTCAATACTGTGCCTCATCTACCAGGCCATAACACATGGTCAGAGGCAAACTCTTCCAACTCGGAACTCATGGAAAGCTACATGGTAGTAACAAAATTATCCCCTCCAACATCAATTCCTTTCTTAACACAGCATCTTTTAGTAACTGAAGCAACATGCTTTTCCGTTTGGGGGCAAAGGGGAAAATATTTTTTTTTTCTTCCTTTCCTACTAATAATATGACTGCTAAAATTCCAATTTACCATAAAAATGCATGCTAATTTTGTTCATTCAGCAGTTAATGAAATATAAAAGGAAATCTTTGCTGCCACCTAGAGGTGAAATCCTGAAGGAACACAGGGAAAGAAAAATGCACCTTTTTCTCCCTACTCACTTTCAAAGCCAAACTCTTTCCTTTCTCAATGCACTAAAAAAAAATTAAAAGCGCTACAAATTGAAAAATTCTGATTTTAAAAACAAAACCATGAAAGAAGTTTTAGACACTCAGACTACATATCTCCTCTTCGGTAGTGACCAGTGTTAAATGCCTGTGAATGTTAAGTACCAGGTACACAGAGTGGAAAACCCAGCCTCTGGCAGCCTGCAACTTATGGCTGGAATCTCCACACATCCACACATCCTTGATGGATGCCCCAAACCAGTACAAATTCTCTGCAAACCAAATTATATCATCACCTCAAAAATTGTCTGTCCCCATGCGTTTCATAGCTCATGGACAAGGAAAAATATTTTTCACATAACTTTAATCCACCCCCAGTGAATGCCCTCTCAAGCATGCTAGAGAATTGCCCTATTCACCATAATGCTACATTTCTGCTGTTGTTTATTTTTCTTACCACCCTCTATTTTCCAATCTTGAAAAGGTGTAGTGCATGTTATTAATGTTCACTCAGTAGACATTTCATAATTGATAGTCTTTTCCATCTTTTTTGCATTTTGGCATACCCTTTCTTGAGCTGTTTGGACAACACCCAGCAAGACATTCACAATGTAGGATGGTTTGGATTCACACCCTAAAAAATTATGGGGCTTGTTTTCTTCTATACTCTTCCTGGAAATTCAAAACCTTTTACACTTTTGACAACTGTCAGTTGCTGAACAATGAGGATGATTTACAGGGATTCCAAGATATGCGTTCTGAGTGACAATAAATGTCACTACTGTACATGAACTAGTTTTCCCTACATATATTATTTTTCAATACACATTTTTACTCACTAACATGAATTACTGCTAGCTCTTGCTTCTAATATTCTGTTATACCATATGTAAATATTATAATTTCAGTACTATCTTCCTGCACAGTTTATGAATATGTTGAGTATCAGAGGTGTCTGTGGGATTCAGATGCTATCTCCACTATACTACTAAAAACTAGCTCACTCCTCTGCTACCTATCCACTTGCCACTTATTAACCTTGAGAATTTTCCTTGGTTTTCCACAGTTTGCGCACAAAATCTGCTCTCACAAGATGCTTTTGTTAGAGACCACTATCAAGGAGGTTTTTTAAAAAACTTACCTAGGTCTTTCCATCCCACAAGGGTCTCATCGTTAAATAATCCAATAGCACGTACCTATAGAACAATATCTGACTAACAGACCTGAATATTATCCCTGACAAGAAAAGTGGATGTTTTCAAAAAATTAGTAACCATGTCGGCAAACATATGACTTAACTGACATTTCTACACTTTGATCAGTTCAGCAGTTATATTTATGAATCTGCTGTGAAGCTTTACTCCAAAGTGGCATTGCACCCCTCTAGCATTACCAACAATTTCAGTGGCAGATTGACACTGATCATGAACAAGGATTGTGCAATTTTAAATATCATCTCCTTCAGGACTCTTAGAAACGTATCACACTGTTCTGGGAGATGGTTACTATTTTGTCTCTTGGTTATCAAACTTCAATTAAGCCCAGGATTATTTTTTTCCTTATTTCCTTATTAAGCACATCTGGGACAAGCAAACTTTCCCCAAATTCCTCCAACACTGAACACATGCAATGATCTGATGTTGGTTCAGCTTTATTCTATTGAAAACTCTGTCATACATAATTACCTACAGGTAAATGGCAACCTTTTGATTTGTGATAATTTTTATTTTTTTAATCAGCCCAGACAGACCATTATAGCCACTAGGAAGTTTTCTCAAAATGCATTTTAATCTAGCTCATTCTTATTCATAATTAAGTCACCAGAAATCCAACACTGCTGTCCATTGTCTCCATTTGAATACTATTTCCATTCTTGGGGTTTTTTTAAAAAAACATGGAATGAGGTTCTTTTACCCTTATTTTGACTGACAAAGGTATATAAAAACGTTTGTGACACAAAAAGGATTTCTCATGAGTAGCATATGTTCAATCCTGGTTCCAGATAATGGTACATTCCAAACAAATTTCTTGACTTTATAGTTGTTCACCCCTTTCCATGCACGTAACTTTTTTTAATATATATTTACTTTTTTTTTTTTGCAATTAAATATTGTGACTATGATTCTGGAGGGAGAGTTGTCTCACAAATATATTAATTTTGTGTACACTGGTCACTGTCAAAGAACAATCTCTCACAGTAAAGTATGACCTGGGTATTGCCTTCTACTCAGGACTGAAACAAGATTTGCTTCCACATGTGGAAGTTCTCTGATTATTCACCCAGGGAACCCACACAGTTCAAGACTTTGCACTGCATCACTCACTCAGTTCCTAGGGCTGATAGTCAGCTGACAGAAAGGAAAGCCCTCTTATTTATACTCTGAGTTTCAATCCATTGAGATTCTTTTGATATTCCCCACTCAAGTAGGTAAGTTAAATACAAAACTTCTGTCTCATTAACAACATGACCAACAAAATAAAGGAAGTTTAAACAAACAGTCCTAAAAGCAGTGCATTCAGGTTTACAAAGTGGAAAAAGCACTACCAAGCTGAAAACACAGCTTGTTTCTTCTCCCTAATGCATGATTTATTTTTTTGGTTTATTTCCAGATTACCAATACTTTCCATCGTTCAATTCCGACTCGGATCCCCAAACCAAAGCCTGCAAGCACAACCAAAGCACCTGTCAAAATTCCTACTGGACATCTCAACAAACCACTCCAAGACAGCCCTTCTGGAAAGATACGCATTATAAGGACTGTGTCTAAAGCCTGCCTTCAAAGTGGAGGGAGAAGGTAAATAATTTTCTGTGATCTGTGACATTAAAATGGATTTAAGCCATCTGAATCTCAGCAGAAATTGTTTCCACGGGAGAAAAATCAGAAACCATCCACATGGCCAGCACATCAAGGGTCACCACTCACAGGACATCAGGACAGCCAAATTCTTAGGAGCCGAAGTTTCCATGTCTGCAGGGACCATGCTCTGCTCCATTTTTTCTGGTGCAATTCCGGATTTTGACACTCACAGTACAGGAGCACAAGACACAATAAGTTTCTTCTATAAATTCAGTTCTGACATGTTTTAAAATAACAATAGTAAAGTTGTTTCAGTAGATTAATAAAATTGTGGTCAATCACATGAAGAGGGGCTGCAGAAAGTGTCATGTTTTCAAAGCTGGTCTAGCCAAGAAGTGCCTCAGTAAGTTCAACATTAAGGTGGAATGAAGAAAGGCATGGAGACATCTCCCCTTGTAAAACATACTGAATTTAGAGAAATTCAGAGCTCCTTGGTGTGCCAAGCATCACTTTAAAAGTATGTTGTGAAGATAAGCAACTTCCTCCTCAAGGAGTTAACTAGCGTGATTACCTCTACTACAATTCACGCAGATGTTATGTTAGGAAAAGAGATGAGCGAATCAAGACGGATATTGTTTGCATCAGCTATATCAACTTTCATCATTTGGACTACAGTATTTAGATTTCAGTTCATTTAAAAAGTATTTTAGAACTGATCAAAATTATTACCAGGCTTAACAGTAAGCTGTGGCTTACACGGAAGTGCAACTTTATTCTTGCATTCCTCCACAATTTTGCCCTTCCTTTCAACTCCTCACATTCACTTAAAATACGTAACTGGATTCATCGCTCCTAGCAAAAGGGTTTTCTTTTTAACTGAACTCTTTGCACAAGAAATTCTAGTTCATCCATGAGAGAATTTGCCTTTTTGCTTTTCTTAAAGCATAACTTCTTTAAAAGACTTAAAATTCAAGGTTTGCCTTCAGCCAACACACACACAAAAAAAGCTCAAACAAAAACATTAGAAGAGACTCCATGTTTGTTGTTACCAATTTTCTGAAAAATAGCAATTGTTGCTCTGCAAAAAAATTTCTCACTGTTCTACAGAATGTTAAGAAAGACTAACAAAATACTACTACTACTACTACAACAAGGAACTCCCACACAAGAATCCTTTAATACCAATTAACACTAGTTACTGCTTTAAAATATAAAAATTTATTTATTTCTCTGGTATTAACGTCTCCCTTCTTCTTCCCTTAACAGAGTGCATTCCAACAGTCTAAATGGCTCAACTGATAATACGTGGAAAAACTCCTTACACATAGGTGTTTCTTTAAGAACTGCCAAATCCTAATTCCTAAATAGAGCAAAAGCTGGTGGTGAACACAGTGCCATAGCCAGAACTGCAATCCTTTTGCTGAAGCAAGGAGAGATTCTGATGATTCAGTTACCCCATTTTTCCCTTTCAATTCACTAAAAGTTTAACGTAACCACTGAGACAGTAGAACACATCAGCACTGCTGTGTGACTGTTTTTGCAAACCCACAAGAAACCTATGTCTTCCTCTACAGCTTCACAAGAAATTCTCTAGAAGTACTTTAAAAAAAGCTTTAAAAGATCAGTCTACTGATCAGCTGTGTCCTACAAGACACACCTGTGTTAATATGCAGACATTTCAGAATGACTCTTCCACAGCAAAAAGGAAAGGTTTCCTGTTTTATTCACTAAATCTGCAGCGATCAAGTTCTGAGAGTCTGTGTCATGTATGCTCAGATCCCAACACAGCTCACAGAAGCACACCATCGCAGCCTGCAGAATGAATGTACATTGATGTGAAGAAACACAGATTTCAAAAAGCAGCTGTCAACTTGGCATGCTTATCAGAAAGATCTTCAAGTACTGACCAAGTTCTATTACAAAGAACAGCAAGCCATCAATGACCCAAACAAAAGATACAAACCTCCTCATACAGAGCCCAGCCACAGACCTCAGCTCTGATCAAGGAACAGTGCTCCCACTGAATGCACTACAATGAAGAGTCTGCCTCTGAACAGCTGCAAATCACATATTACAAATTGATGTTAACTGGCACCCTTCAGTGCACAGAACGAAAAGAGAACCCCTGGCAAGAGAAATCAATTCCTGCAATAGCATCCTTTGCTTTAGAGCCCACACAGGACCTCACAAGCACTGCCAAATCATCTTCTGTGGTTCCATATTATACTCCTCATCTATTTGTGTTGCTGATGTACAGGAGTTTTACTCCTGTCTTGCAACGATGCAATTAATTTCTACCTATGAGGGCCATGCCCCTCACAGGTAGATCCTACTTAAGGATCTAAAAATGACAAACGGGGATACTACACTCCTATGGGACTAAAGGTGATACAGAAAGCATGGAGAATGAAAGACAAGGAGTGGTAGCTAAAAAGGAGGAAGCTGGAAGAATTTCTGAAAAATAGAAGTCCATCCCTCTCCCTCAGACTGACTGGGAGATGAGGCACGCTGGCTATAGGCATTTACAGCACTGTGAGAATTGCTCTTTTCTATTTACAGAGGGAAGAGGAGAAACTTTGTGTCCTACACCAGTACAAAATAAACTCCTCCCAATTCCTTATCCTTTCCCTTGTAATTCTGAATGCAATATAAAAATCACATTAAAGACTGGACAAAGTTGAGACACTAACTGGAAAAAAGGAAGGTAAGGAAGTCCTGCAGTTGCATGATGCGGGACACGAGTAGCACTAAACTATGCTGCTAAGTAGAGAACAATGCCTAACCACTCCCTCCACAAATCTCATCTCAAAGGCTTGCTGAAGATGTTATCAGGCAAGGTTCTTTGGGTTTTTGTCATGTGACAAGGTAAAACGATGGGTATCCCTTTAGCATTTTTTCCTTGGGTTTTGTGGGCTTTTTTTACACCTATAAATCACTTGCAGGGTAAACATTCGTGTCTTAAGGTGAGAGTAATTACCTTTAATCTTGAATATGGACTCTAAAATAATGACATACAATGATATGGCCAGAAGCAAATTTAGAATTACAAATCCATACACTAGAAGATATAGTTACATATATTTTGTGTTTTTATGCTCTCTAGGTGAAGTGTATGAACAATGTTCACACTCCTTTTAAAAGCAGCCTTTTCTAACTACATGTGGCTAAAATCTAAAATACTTCTAAGAACTGAGTTCTGACGAATATTCTGTTGGTCAGAGCTTATTCTACGGTAAATTTTAAAGGCAAAAGATCAGTATTTCAAAATTACATTTTGAATTCTGCTTTGCACGTGCAGTTATGGCAGAGATGTTATTTTTAAATAGGTCAGCAAATGAGGTTGGATAGTATTTTTTTACAAAACTTGATGATTCACAGAAATAAAATTGACCAAGTCTTTCAAAGGTGCTCACTAATGTGCAATTATTTTCTTGTATTGCTGCCTACATCATACATTGTGAACACTGATTTTCTCTTTTATGCCAACTGATTTTAAAGTGTTTTACAGTATCAATAAGATGCTGTTCAAATTAACCTTTGATTTTACTTGTCTTAAGTGAAAAATAGCTACTCAAAATAAAAGTGACAGATGTTTTATGTTCACTGATAGCTTGTGTCAACTTCATCCAACAAGAGGGTCCATAAAAAGAACCTGTCAACAAGTTTACAAAGGTGGCTGCAGACAGCAGAGTACCTGGTTTGCACAACACTCACCTGTAATCAAAGAATGTTCTTGGGGTAAACGATACAGGATTGGGTTAGATACCTCCAGAGGTTATTTTCCACCTTAATTCTTTTAGTAGCTCAAAAATACTACTGCAAAAATCCCAATGAGTTTTTCATAACTGGAAAAGTTGTCATTGACTTGTCGTGCATTCTGACCTCAAAGTCAGATGGTTCACCCACCACAGCGAAAGTTTATAATCAAAGTCCTGCCCTGTATCCAGTTTCTAAAGGAAAGCTGTCAACACGGTAACAGTCAGCTAACCACCCACCCCAAATGAAACCTGTGGTGGCTGAATGTTCAGGTAGGCTCTTAAGAAAAATTCCTATCAAGGAACATTTACCATGGGAACTGGGACTGCTTAAGGAACCCACATGAGACTAAAAATAAAAATTAAATGCTCAGAAGCCTAATTAGGTCTTGTGAGCCCTCTTTATTACATACTTACAGCTTTTATATTGCTTCCTCTATAACTATTCTCCAAGCACTGAAAAGTGCTTGGAAATAAGCACCAATTATCAAGACACTCAAAAAACTGGAGTCTTTGCAGAGGTGCAGATAACTCCTAGTAATTCCAGCTCTTACCAATGTCATATTAAAAAAGAAATTTAAAAAACAATCAATAAAATAGGGCACTAGAAAGTCTGAAGTCATTTTAGTCGCCTAGCTCTACCTAAATTTTCACACTAAAATGTGTGCATTTACTAAAAGTGCATTACTAAAATGCAAGCATGACAGCTAAAACACTTTACAGCTTGTGGTTTTGAGACACATTGAAAAAATACAAGTGTATGAACCAAGTATCACAACCATCAGGGAAAAAAAAAAAAGACAAATCAGTCACAGCACCATACTCCAAGGAGCAATTGGCTGGAGAGAACTTTTTAACTCTTGCCCTTTTACATTAACACATGGCAAGGGTGATGCCAGCACCTCAGTGAGCACATGGGTGAAGCTTTTCAAGTACCAAAGATTTTCAAGTACCAAACTTTTCCCTCCAAAGCCTCTACTATGGATTTACTGTTTTCTAGGCCTTACGGAACTGCAAATAAGCTCATGCCGGTAATGGCAAACACAATCACAAAATATTCTGAGGTGGAAGGAACCCACAAGGATCATACATTATGCAAAAAGCCTTTCATCAAATAAACTCTTGGGAAGAAAATACAGTTTGGAAGGTAAATGAATGCAAGGGAGAGCTAAGCTCTGAATTCAAAGCAAGAGGTTTTCCCATTCCCCTCGCCCCGCTTTTTAAACTTGGCGTAAATGTACTTTGGTTAAGTGGGTCCTGTTGTTACCCAGGTACTGCTATTTTCGTTTGCCGCTCCATCGTCTATCCCAGGGTTCACTCAGATGGAGACTGGACACCACCTCGCTGCAGACATTCTGCTCACAAGCAAACTCGCCCTCGGAAGCAAGCACGGAAAAGCACACACAGGGGGAAAGCGAGTGAGAGTGGAAAACCTGGAGAAGTAAATTAAAAGCAGAGAAGGGATAGGCGGAGGGGGGAAGTGGAAAAAAAGCCCAAATCCAACGAAAAGGAAGGAGGGCAGGAAAGAAGGGTGAGGGGACTGGCTCTCGGACAAAATGCTTCAATCCCAGCGTGAGGAGCGAGCTTCAGGAGAGCAGTACCTGGCGTGTCGCCCGCCCCGGTCTCGGCGTCCCACCACGGCTCCTCCAGCGTGTCCCCCATGCCGCCGCCGCTGCGCCTGCGCACTGCGCGCGGGGCGGGCCGGGGGCGGCGCTGCCTCGGGCACGGCTGCTGCCACAGCTGACTGCATCGCACAGAACAGCCTTCTGAACGAGAAGTACGCCTTTAAATCCATGCTGGGGAGTTTATTTATCCATTTTATTATTTCATTTTATTTTATTTTTAGTGGAAGATATAGACGTGAGAGAAGGGCGAAAGGAATTAAAACTATTACCCCTTGCTTCACAACATTCACTTAATGGCTTCAACCCGATGTCACCCTGTAAAATACCTACTTTCTTGGTTGATGTAATTCACGTAATCTTTTCTGAGGAGCAGACAGGTGCCTGCAGAAGGTGCCCGTTACCTTGGAATGCGCGTTCCCGGCCCTTTGGGGAGTGCCCATCCTGCATCTCTGCCCGCAGGAGCCGTCCCGCTCCCCGCCAGGGCGTTACCGCTGGAGCACGTCCCGAGCCCGTGCAAGTGGAGCAGACCAGCGTAAGGACTGCAACTGCTCGTAAGGCGGCACTGTTACTCCGTGTGTAACCCGCTCCACTGATTTTTCTCAACTTCCATTGAAGTATACTATTTTTTTCCCCCTTTGAGGGTGCAAGTGGGTAAGGAACGTGCGTGACAGAGAGCATTAGTGTTGTTCTGCCCTAGGTTGCTAATGGACGTCACCAAGTGATTTTTAGCCCTTGGAAAGTGCGTGAAACGTGAATTTCCCCGACTCGCTGAGTTACGTCCAACCTGTGGCACATTAAACAACGTGGGGGAAGTCACTTAATAATCAAACCTACATCTGGCAAAGCAGTACAGCTTTATGAAAACCGAGAACATTCAAACCTGCGGCACACCACCTCCCCTGCCCCGCTCCGGGGCGCTGCGCAGCCTCTCCCTCCCTCAGCGGCTGAGGCGACCCCTGCCGCCGTCCCGCCCCCTCCCGTGCCAGCCTTCCGCGCTTTGCGGCCCGCGCCCTCAGCCGGCGGCGCGGGGAGGCGGGGACAGCGCCGGGAAGGGGACGGGCTTCGGGAGCAGCAGCCTGGCGGAGGAAACGCCTCCGGAGCGCGCTTTACGGCCGGGCGAGCGGGCACGTCAACAGCTATGGCGGAAGGGGAAGAGGCGCCGCCGCCGCTGGGCAGCTGGTGAGTTGTGGGGGTGTGTGTGCCCTCCCTCCCTCCGCAGCGGGGACGAGCCGAGACAGGCCGGAGCGCCCCGCCCGCCCCACTCTCCCCCCTGGACCCGCCGCGTTCGGGCTGTGTGCGGGATCGCGCTGGGAGCCCGCCGGGAGCTCCCCGCAAACGCCGCCGGCGCTCGGCGGCTCCGGGCCCCCAGAGAGGAAGGGGCCCGTCAAAACACGGGCGAGAGCCAAAGCAAGGGCCGTGCCTAGCCTGGAGCCAGCCGGTTGCTCCAGTGTAAAATGACAGCTTTAACGTGCGGTAGGAGCTGCTCAGGAGTCTACCTGGAGTTGCTTTGTTCAGTTCAGCTTCCCCTTTCGCTGCGTGCCTGCTCTCAGGAACAGGTGACAGCAGTGGGTCCTGTCTCGTTTTCTGAATGATTTTGCTCACCACCCTTCTTTAGCACAGCTATTACTTATAATGGATTTTACATTGAACCTTTAGGGCAAGAATAAAAACTATTTCTGGATCGTGTATAGGATCATTTTGATGGTAACAGTGATGTGATTTTAGTATTTGTTGCATGCGTATTCACTCGAGATTGCCAAGGGTTAAATAAAAATTGTTTAAACACTGAAGCTATTCTTACTGCACCCAACTTCTCCATTTGCATCTTCGCTTTGTTTTTGTCCCTGCGCTTCTGCATTGCATGTGATTTCTTCCTGTGGCTCTGTGCCACACCATTGCTCTTTGTCCTTTCCACGTATATGCTTTTTAAGCTATTACTTTACAGACTTGCTCTTTATTATCACTTCCAATCTGATATTTTTGCTTTTAGGCTCTATTTGATGTGGCAGATTCAAAGTTTCCTGGACTGAGCCTAGCCTTCTTTGTGCTTAGTTCTCTCACTGTAAAGAAGCCACAACACACACGTAGGTGTAGGTGGAAACTCCTCTTTGTCTAGGTTGGTTCTACAAATACAGTTCTTGGTTTAAACAACTTAGTATCATTAACTAGAAAATTAAAGTTAGTTGGTGTTACTTTTTATTCTTGTTTTTTTTTCTTTTTTCTTTTCTGCCTCAACATTTATGAAGTTTTTTCTATAAGCATAGTGTTGGATAAGCATTATTTCTAAATAAAGACCTGACTGTTGGACCATATAATTACAAAGCGAGGGATGGACTCATTGGCAGTGCACTCTTGACACTTTGAAATATGACTGTGGACATTGGATAAGAACCATACCTCAAATACCTCTGGAAAAATACTTCAGATTACTTCCATTACTAATACTGAAATAATGTTGCTGTCTCCTAGATCACAACAAACTTCTCTAGAATTTCTGTTAAGGATGAGGACATGTGTGTTTCCAGACACATTTCGAGGCACAACCTGCATTATTGATATTCTGATTGACAGCTTCAAAACTATAGTAAACTATGCTGGTGGTACTAGAAAATGCAAACTTGAAGGCATTTTTTAAAACAGATTTAAGTCTTTATGGGAACAATTAAAGAGTTTTATGCTTAAATGCTACATTAACGTGTGAGAGTGCATCCTGTTACTAGATCTGTGAATGACAAATTTGCATTCCTTATTGCTTGCTTAGAAACTTCATGTGGCTTTCTGGGCTTGTTTTCCTGTTTTGTTTTTTGTTTAAAGACCAGTTTCAGTGGAGTATTTGCTTTTTCATTTATGGATCTAAAGCATTGTCTTGTAGTCATATTTCAATGCTGTAAGCAGTTGTTATTGAAAGAGCTTTTTGGTGTAAATTACTACACTATCATATTTTGAAGTACATAGGATTTCAACTTTAAAAAGTACCCAAACATATAATGCGTATAGTGATACATATGTGTGCCTGAGCTTTATTGAGAGCAAAACTGGCAATGCTGATTCCGTGTCCTCTCTTCACTTCCTTAGGAGGATTAAAAGGCAGATGGAATTTTGTGTTCAGAGGCGATTGCAGCACCTTGATTGTGTAGGATCCAGATGTGCTCACCAACATAAAACTCCCTGTTTGTTTTCCTTGTGTTAACTTGTCATGCAGTGCCCGTATAAATGTTTTGGGTGGGGGGAAAGTATCACAAACTAATTATGAATTAAACCCCTCAACATCTGTACTGACTGCTTGGTGTTTTGCTCAACAAAATCCAGGGAATTTTACCACTGCACAATAAAATAAAATTAAACCAACATCACCACCACCCCAAACTTATGTATAGAGAAAGATGAGTGTGTTTTTTTTCTTCAGTAAATACAGGAAGTTATCACTTTTGGTTTAAAAATGAGCAAAATAATTTTTAAATCACAGACCTTGTTTGCTAAATGTTTCTTTTGAGCTATTTGGCATATACTCAAAAACTAATTTGAGAAATTGCTAGCACTACTCTGTTCTGGAAGACATATCTCTCCAAAGCTAACAATGCTGTGAAACACAAAGGAGGAAGGCTGCTTTCAAACTGCCTGCTCATTTGTTTATTTTAATCATTATTTCAGTCAGTGCAATCCATCTAGTCAGTAGACTGTATAGACACAAATAAGATGGCCTGTTATTAGTTAAAATGTTTGTAATTGAAAATTATATCTTTTTTTGTGCCTTATTTAACAAGGAAACTGCTGATTCAAACCTTATTTTTCTTGTTCAGATTTTCAAACAGATTAGTGGTTATGAATTAATTTCTAAAACCTTTTTGCAGATGATTGTTTAATATTCAAGCTTCAGGAAACTTGATCAAGTAGAGTAATTTTTAAGATCTGTACTTGGAAAATCAGGACCTGAAGTAACTACATATAGCTGTAACTACAGATGGAATTGTTCCTGTGCATTTAACTTTGCATTGGAATAACTCATGTCCCAAAATGCACTGCAACTGCCTAAGACAACAGGGTGACAAATCTAGTTCCCGTATATCTTCCCCATTCTCACAATCTGGCTAATTAGTACTTGGAGGCATAGTATTTCTTCTGAAAGCCCATAAATAGAAAAGTCCTTTCCAGTTAAGTATGAAATTGAAGAAAAAAATGTCAGGGAATTGTTTTTCTCCAAAATTCTATTGGAGATTAAAAGATGGTTCAGTGCTGTGCTGGATACAATGGATATCTTGAAGCAAATGTGAGAGGTTTGTTTTTGTTTGTTTTCAATAGAGAACAAACACTCATTAATTTCAATTCAATATAGCTCTTGTTGAGGCTTTTTCCTGGTAGTCAGGAAAATCCTGAATTAAAAGTAGGAACTGTAGTAACAGCCTCTATAAATGTATGAAATTGATTGTAGTATTATTAACACTTTATGTAGTTTATTGATCACTTACTATTATCTTTTCCCTGCTGTTCACATTCCTACACTTTTAATCTCTTTACTAGTGTTTATGAGTGATTATTACCAAGTATCTCAGTCATATATAAATAATACTTAGAAAAAGTGGCTTAAGCTGAATTCCCAACAGCTGATCAATTTTTCTTGCCACCAGTTTACACATCTTAAGTTACAAAAGGTCCTGTTCAATATTTGTGAAGATAGCTACTTATCGATTATAGTATGTCACCAGACTGGCATGAATGTAAGAGATTCTTCTGTAAGTATGGAAATTTACTGATGCACTAATAGAAACATTTTGTATTATGACCTTTTGAACAGTATATAATGTGGGAATTTATCTTTCAGACCATGGTTTGGGTGTAGGCTGGAATTCTATACCTCTAACCAAAATTTTGGGTAGTACCTAGAAAGAGGCAGCGAAGCCATGGCAGAGCAGAAAGTACAGTTGTTCAGGTCTGGAGGAGTTTGCCCACAGGGAGAAGTGCTGCTTTGTATTCAAAGTAAGTGTAATAATTGTCATGTGAACTGAAGACTTCCTAGCTGCTCCTCACTCATGAAAGACAAGGATCCAGATTGCTAGCAGTTTACTGGATTATTTATAGAACAACTGACAGAAATAAGGTAAAACACAGTGAGTGGACATGTGTTGAAGTGTTGAAATCACTTTCATGTTTTGTACTTTGCAAGTAAGCCTAAATATAAAGTTTACTAGAAAAGAATTTACTTAATCTTTGAAAAGTCCTTACTACAGCCTGTGAGCAATCTTGCAGTTGATGGAGGAAATGAGCACCTAATTGAATCACAACAGAACAAAGCATATTTCATTTAACTCTTTGTTGGTAACACATCATATCTCTTCATGTGGCAGATGGGCATGTCAGGGTCTTGCTTTGTGAGATGAAGTAGTAAAACTGGCATTTGCCTCTCATCAGTGGGGGTGACTGCACTTGGAAGAAGATTTTGCCAATGGTAATATGTTGTTAAGCATCAGAAGCACACATTTGCAACACATTAAGTTGGTGTTAACCCATGCACAACTTCTTGAATGCTGGATACTGGTAACTGGTAGAATTAGTACTTGTGGATTTGTGAAACATTCTTTGCCAGGTGATTTTGTAATTAATGTAGATGTAGTTTTAAGTGTTGTTTCAAGTGAAAATTACTTCTTTATTCTCAAAAGAGTTTCTTTGGATGACATTTCTGCTTGAAATGGAACATGTACACAGTTGTTGCATTCATTTCTGCACACCTGTTTAATACTTGGATATAGTTGTAGCAACTAGTTGTACTTTGTGTGCTGTAATTCAAGGCCTGACTGTTGCTCTCCAGTCTGTTTCATACACAGTGTTCACAGAAATGTGCAATATGTCTTCATTCTCTCCAGCTGATGTTGGATTTTGGCTTCTGTTGAAGCTAGATCATCCTAGAGTTCATGCGATTCTGCTGTGAGCCAGGAGATCTCTTTGTGTTAATGTCCTGGAAATACTTGATTTTTATTCAAGGGTAACTGATCCACTCATTTAACTTTTCAGGCATTGGCCATTATGTACACAACTGGACAACAGGATAGGTGATGGAAGTGCAAATGTACTTCCATATTCTGCTTTCCCTCCATTTCTGTCTCGGGAAAGGGATTGGCAACCTGTACAACCTATAGCCCTATACAAAACAGACATTGAGATTTTTTTTCAGGAGACCAAACTTGTGAACTTTTATATCAAGGAGTTAGTTGTGGATATATGGAAATTAAAGTAGTTCAACAGCTGACATTCTTTTTCTGTGGCTATTTGAGTTGACTGCATGATAGTCATAGAGTAATTGAGATTCCATTGATAACACTTCAACATCTGTTACTCCATGTGTATAAATAGGTGTGTTATTCACCAGGAATCCATCTTCCCATGTGAATATCTGTCCTGGAGAAACAATCATGTTCTTTGTTTCACGCTGGCTATAAACCCCCTGGATGTGTGTTTAGCTCACCAGGTATCTGAAGCAAAGCCCTTCTTAAGGCAGGTGCCAGAGCAAGTAGAGTTAAGAGGATATAGCAAGGGAGTTTTGCCTACGGGACCTATGTGTCACTGCCGTTGCTGTTTTTCCAGTGAACCTGTTTTGCCACTGTTCTGCTACATGATATTGAAATCCTGAAATCATCAGATGTGGTTCTCCCATTACTGACAGCATGGAAACATTGAACCAGTCTGCAGAAGCTGTCAGAGAGATTGTAAAGTAATCATTCCTGAATGCTGAATTCCTTCTTATCTGTAATGCTTGTGAACTTCTGTTGTCTTACTACAGCAATCGTCATTAATGTTTTTCTTGTCAATTTGTGTATTTTGCTACTATGTTATTAACATTTTTGAATGTTTTAATTCAGACTTGTGCATATGTCCACACTTAAAATACTAGAACTGTATAGTTAAATAAATTTGAGTTTGACTAAAAGGTCTTTTCCCATTTCAGGGAAAGGTGAGGTTAAAAGCTGACTGTTCTAAACCTTTGAAATAAGTGTTCTATTTTCTAGGACATCTAATATTTTATTTAAAGTAACTCCACTGTCTAATTTAGGTGTAATGTTTGCTTTGTGTGTGTGTGTGAAAACTTGCTGAAATTGAAAGTTGTATACTGCAACTGAATTTGCATTTTTATTATACACTTTGCAACCTTGTCACTTAATGAAAACAAAAAAGCAAACTTCATTTTTCTTGTATTAAAGATGAATGGAATTACAAGTTGAACAAGCAGCTTTAAAGTAGAGGAATAAATAACATATTGCAAGTATTTATTTTTAGTAATTTCCAAGTTGTCTTATACCTTTGCATATGTGTGGGATTTGCGTGACAGTAGCTTTCAGTCTACGTAAACACTGAAAAATACTAGAATTGATTTTTTTAAATTGCATTTCATTATTTTAGGATAAAGGATCTTGCAGACGCTCTAGAAGAAGGAGGTTGTGATCTTGAAACTGTGAGAAACATCATTCAAGGAAGGCAATTGCCTGCTGATCTAAGGGCCAAAGTCTGGAAGGTAAATATGAGCTTAAATCAAGAAACAGGAAATACTTGAAGTTGTGTTTCATTTGAGGTAGAAGATTTAATTGCCAGGCATCTCTACAGAAGAGATGTAGTACTGGAATTTTAATAGGCATCTATGTTGATTCAGTTTAAGAATAGTTCTTTTTTTTTTTTTTAATTACTGATTTCAGTAATTGAACAACTGCAAAAAGACACTAAAATGTTTAGAGGACTTTCTATTTTTGTTTTCAGATTGCACTTAATGTTGTAGGAAAGGGGGACAGCCTAGCATCCTGGGATGGCTCCTTAGACCTACCTGAGCAGAGTATAATTCACAAGGATTGCCAAGAGCTAATTGGTAAGTTGTGTTACATTTAGATCATCGGTTTGAAAACTTCTGTATTCTCCGTTTTCTTACGACTTTATTTCAATTAAATGATCTGAATTATATTTACATTTTGGAGGAAGATTTGAGGAGGAAGATGAAAGAGCAGATAAAAATCAGTAAGAAACCGTAAGAAAACAATAGTATCTTACCTGTACACAGACTCTGGGGGAGTGGCATCATGGGAGTTTATAGTATTAGCTTTTAAGTGATAGTTTGCATAGTCAGAAAGCTTTGTGAGATAAATACGTGGTAATTGTTTTCCAGGCTCCATCTTTTAAAGCAGACATTCTTTGTATAGTGTCCTTCAAGTTATTAATTGTGGAAGGCCTGGTTTTTAATCTGAAAACCTGCTGGAGCATGAAAATGCATATAACATTTGAGAGAAGAAATACATTAAACATTTGGGACTTCAAAAACCATTTTAAAGAAAGATACTTTTTAATAGCATTTTTACTGAAAATGAAAGGCTGTGTTTGTACAAGCAAGGTGCTGCCAGTACAAAGGAAATAATACTCTGATATGTCTTCAAGGAGCTGCCACAGGATCTGCTTGGCAGGTCATCACAGAACTGATCAAAGCCCTGATGTGATGCAACATCATTGATATCAGTGATGACTTGATGGAATCAATGCTGACTCATAAATCAGGATACATCTCATGATTTCAATAAGAGAATCTTCTATTTTATTACACATCACTTTATTTATTCTTGTGCAATTGAAAATTAAGGCAGAGGATGAAGTTGGTGCATGCATACATACCTACCATTTCTGAAATGCAATTCTACACTTTCTAGCCCTAAAATCTAGTATGACTTATTTTCCTTCTCTCTGTCCTGTAAAGGAAAGAGATGGGATTGGAATTTCCACTTTTTTATTTAATCACAATCTCTCTTCAGGAAGACTCAAAATGTCCTGATTATATTCGTAACATACAAAATTAAGCACTTCCATGGCTATTAGTTCTCTTTTTGTGTTTATTGGCAAGTATTTTGTGGTATGTAAAGATTTAAACTGATAAAGGAAACAAATGTATAGTTACTTCAGAAAGGAGGTTATATGGAGACTTCAGTTTCTTCTTGGATTAAGTGTCTTTATTTCAGTGTTTTAGCAAAGCAAGTGGTCTCCAAATTTAAAGTATGTCCTCAGTTGGCATGTGAGTTTTATGTACTGTTTCATTTTTCTGAGAGGTAGAGAAAAGGAATGCCAAATATTGACTGGCTTTGATGGGAAAGTATTAAAGATTTTTGTAATAAAAAAAATTAACAGTAATGAGACTCATGGTCTTGTAACTGGGAGGGGAAAGATGTTTCCTAGAAATCTAATACCACTATATTAATGTAGTGTACAGATCTCTTTCCCCCATCCTGGATATAAAAAGATGTGATTTATAAGTTAATGCTAAAATTTAAGTCTGTAAGCCTGGCTGATCTCAGACTTCTGATTTGGATAAATTTGCCTGTCAGTCAGCTTTTGAGGAAATGAAGGTATGTGTTGTGTGTTGATCTGTGTTGAAATTCAAATGAATTTTGTTCTAGAGTTGAGCCTAAGTTGTGTGCTAAGCACATCAAATAGCAGTAGAAGAGTAGCATTCTGTGCATGAAAAAAATCTACCCCTTCTTTCACATAGGTTCTGGAAACCTCAAACTTCTTTCATCCTGTTGTTGTGGTATTTAAAAGATACTTAAGTGTCTTATGCTTTTATAAAATCACTTGTACTTTGATACCTTTTTTAAATCCCTTTCTATAAGAATTTAATCCAAATAGCCAACTTTTTGTTTGTCTGGTTTTATTGGCTTTTTTTCCATTATCACTCCCTATTGATGCAATTGTGCTATGAAATAATCTCATTCAATTTCTTTGAAAAGCCTTTAACACAGTTTATATTACTGTGCCTATTTCAGAGCAGTTGTCGGTGCCAGAAGAAGAGAAGTCAGTATTAATTTTGGATATTGAGTCTGTTATTACTTTTTATTGTAAATCACGCAATGTTAAATACAGTTCTTGCCTCGGCTGGATACATCTCCTCAAACCTCTGGTACACCTTCATTTGCCTCGCAGTGATTTATACAACTGCTTCTATGCTATCATGAATAAATTCATTCCAAGGTAAAACTCTTTCTTTTCCATATGTACTATTTTTATTGGCAGTAGGAGCATTCTCTGAAAGATGTGCATGTTGGTTTTGGCTAGAGTAGCACTGTTTGTAGTCATGTTGTCAGATTCTTTCTTTCATATTAGCATACATTTCATTACCTGTTGGTTTGAAATCCTTAGATGATTGGGTTGGTTGCAAAGAGTTAGTGTGTGACTGATCTAGACTCAATATGCCTTTTAAAGAACTATTCTTTCACTCAATATCAAAAAGATTAGTTTATGAACTAATTCACATAGGTTATGTGGAAGTGGTTTTTTGTTCCCTTTGCTAGCATTTTTGGCATCTAAAATACTTCTGTCCCTTCAGAAACAGTAATTCCTAAGCAGTAATTAAGTCTCAAAATCTCTAGAAGTAGTTAATATTTTAATATTTTCTGTATGTTCTATTGAGTTGGGACTGAAATTTTTTTTTTTTAAGTTGCTAGATATTTTTAATGACAAATAGTAAATTTGAGCTTTTCGTGCTGTGATGTTGGTGCTCTCACTAAAATAAGTTTTTGTGTGTGTTGGAGCGCCATGACACTCCAGCAAGGCTGGATAGTCTGTAATTAAAGATCTTACTCTGATTGCCTGGAGAGGAGATTCCAGCTTGGCTGATGGATATGTGCCCAAAATATGAAAAATGCATGTTTGGTGTTGTGGCAGGAAGCATTTATCGGTTCTGTCACTTGACTCAGCTCGTGTCCCTTTCTGCTCTGAAACACCCTGTGAGCTGTTTGGGGATAGTGGTGTGATAATCACATAACTCATGTGCTCTCAGCTGTAGAAGGCTTGCAGAGTATCTGGTATTTGAGCTTCTCTGTAGGAATCTAGGTGGTATTTCAATGAGATGTAGACTGTTTCCTGTTTTTTTTTCTCTTGAGTGGGAGAATAAAGATATAGAAAGGGAATTTGTAGTAGATCAGCGAATCTCTGCTCCAGTGGTACCATGCTTGCCTTGTTTAGAGATTTAAATCTGTTTTAAACACTTCTGTATTATATAATCTGTCAAGTATTGACAATATTTCATTCTGCTGCCTTGTTAATTTAGTGGTTTAGTGCTTGTGGGTTTTTTGTTGGTTTGGTTTGATTGGTTGGTTGGTTTTTTGACTCTTGAGGCTAGTTGACTTCATGATCAGTCCCTGTGAATTAAAACAGCTATGTACAGGAAATTACATAATCACATATAGTAAAGAATTGCTACTGTAAGTCTGAAAGCTGCAATATTGCAGGGAAGTTTATTATTTTCATTGCTACTTTTTAGGGATTGTTTTATGAAGGGAAGACCCTTTCATCTCTTTAGACTGTTGCTTCAGTACCATGAGCCTGAACTCTGCTCCTTTCTTGATACCAAGAAGATGACTCCAGATTCATATGCACTCAACTGGGTAATAAAGTGAAAGTAGGGAAACATAATGAAAAATAAATTTCTGTTAAAATTTAAGTACATGTTACCAGTTTATAGAAGAGTAGTACAAGCAATTAGAACCGTGTATATTAAAATAAATTGCATGTTTTAATATAGTATGGGCTTTTTTTCATTTGTGTTTAGCATGAGGTATGAGGTCTTGTTAATGTCACATTTTTATTGTACTGGGTGAGTATTGAGCCACTGATGTTAGAAACTTCATTAGTGTAAGGAGTTATAAAGAATGAAAGCAGCTGAGGTACTCAGAAAGCAAGAAGGCCTGGTGTTTGTTTTGATTGTGGGCAGCTGTATGTTGCAGATATGGGTAAACATCAGTCTGACAGAGATGCTTACCTCAATCATTTTTTATAAAGTTTGTATAGAAGGACTACAACAAAATTTTTGTTTCATTGCTTCTTAGTATATGCAATACAAAATCATGATACTGTGCTTGCACAAGCAAAGTCTGTAATTTAATAGAGAAGGCTTTGACCCATGAGCTCTTCTAGGTTCTTTCATACTCATTAGCTATGTAAAATTTTTTTCAGCATTGTGTATTTTCAGTTAAAGAAGAATTAAATTAATTACTAAACGGTGAGGTTTGTACTTGGACGGTTTTTTTTTTTTTTTTTTGTTAAGGCTGCTGCCAATTTTAGTATAAAAATATGTCTAGGAAAAATTTTTATATTCTCAAAATCTGCCTTTTGCCAGCCTCATGAGCCTTCAAAAGAGAAATCAGGTCTTTTTTTGCCACTAAATTTCCATTTTTAAATAGAATTTTCCGTAGTAAATACAAAATTCTTGGAAGTTGTTTATTAGAATTTTGGAACCTAAATAGAATCTTCTCTCTGAAAGGTGGTAGTGAAGTAAGTTGGTGTAGCTACCAGTCCTCAACACCATGCTTCCTGGTGTACAATTTTGGGAAAAAATTTCATGTTATATAATGAGTAAAATTCCCTGCTTCATCTGTGAAAAATCTCAGTTTATATAGGTGTATCCCTAATATTTAGAAATATGTAAGCAACATACAGAGACCCACCATTGTCATCTTGTTCATGGACATTTTGTTTGAGTCAGAGTTGAATAGATGTTTTTTGTCTTCAGTTGCATTTGAGTCAGAGTTAAATAGATCTTTTTATCTTTTGCTATAAAACTATACTAGGAAGTGTTGGAATATTCATGATAATGTTTTAAAACAGATACCAAGCTTTAGAAAGCTCTAGCTGTGTTGGCACAGAATTTGTGTGCATCAGCAAGTTCAGTAAGACCCCAGTGAAGTCAGGTGGTATGCATTTGAGTTAGGTGTGATTGTAAATGTTTTCTGGCATATATGGTAAGAAGTTCCTACCTTTTATCTGCTTTGAACTTTGTATATCAGAGAGCATTTATTTTCAGACTGGGAGCATGGGAACAGGCAAAGAGTTTCTTGAATGGTAATGAAAATTTTCTAATGCTTGCAAACGTTTAATTACTCAATCATAATGCATCATAATATAATGCTAAGTAAGTGATGTCAAACTAATGTGCAACCATGTTAAATTAGCTCAATTCTACTGTGGAAAATAAAAATAATTATGTTTGCAGGATCCTTTCAAAGCCCTAATTGCTATGCTATTTGAGTAAATATATTCTCTTATGTTTGTTTAGTTTTTATAATTGGTGTTTAGCAGTGGCTGTAAGCTAAACAGTACTCCAGCTTGATTGTGTTATCTGTTGATTGAATTTGCAAGGCTGGCAGTGTACAGTCAACTTTGCCTTCACAATTGTCATATTTATTCACAGATAAGCTGTAGTGTTGTGCACTATTTCCATAAAAAAGGGTTTAGAGGTTAGAACCATACACTGTGCAGATGTAGATTTTATCATAATTTTCTTGGGTTCATTTTCTTTTAGGTATCTAGTATTTCTGTTAAAAATGTATTCCTGATAAGATTGCTCCTGCTAATTGCTTTTTCTCACATTATTTTCCAAATATTTAGCTTGGAAGCCTCTTCTCATACTACTGTTCAGCTGAAGTCACTCAGGCAATATGGGATGGATATCTACAACAAGCAGATCCATTCTTTATTTATTTCTTAATGTTGATCATCCTTGTCAATGCAAAGTAAGTGTGTCGTTCATTCTTTGGGACATTCTTTGCTGACACTGTTTTAATCCAGGTTTGTTTCATTTTGGTTTTACTGACTTAATCTATGCCTGTGACTTTACTGTTTTCAGAGACGTTATCTTAGCACAAGAATCAGATAAAGAAGAAATGATAAGTAAGTACTTTTCTTACATAGCTGCTAGTGAAATATTTACTATATACTGTAATCCCCATTTATTGCTGTTTTTTGTTGTTAAAGAACTAGCTTATTTCCATGTGATTTTTCTCATTAATGAATCCCTTCACCCACCAATTCCTTTCTGACTATTCTTTTGCTGCCACTTTCTTTCCTTATTCCTTTTAGTACTCCCACACCTAGTTTTGTACTTCAGTTTGAAGTACTGGAAACAGTCACCAGAATGGTCTTTCTAAGCCCAAAGCAGCAGCTGTCAAATCCTTCTTTAAATCTACTGTACTTGTTGCATTTTCTGGATTGTCTTCACGTGCACTTGATTTGTGCCTAATTCATTGTTTTTATAGAAAATGCATTAAATTTCTTGAAAGTTTAAATAACTCTTGCCTTTGGTTTTTTGGGTTTTTTTACATACACAATACAACGTTATTAATATCTCTAGTAGTTCAAAATGAGGGTGCTTGGAATTTTGTGGCTTTGCCATTTACTGCAAATATACCCTTAGGTTATCCTGGGGAGACAACAGTGGTGCTGATTAAGTAGTCATTTTAAAGGACTCTTGTGGTCAGAGCTCTAGAGACAGCTGACTGAGAACAAAGCTAAAACTATACAGAAGTAAGCATGTGGTAAAAAAATAATTTGCATAGGAGGTTTTCAAATATCTAGCAAAAAGCATATGTTTTCTATGGATAAGGAGTGTTTCCTGTATCTTCACTTTTCATCTGGAGAGTGGATCAGTATTCATGTTTAATTAATATACTAGATTGTTACACTGTATTAAAAATAAGTTCTTTTATGATCTAGGTTGCTTGATTTCTGTGTCTGAAATAGTGTTGCATTTATGTTGTTTGTCTGTCTCAGAATTCTTAGAAACATCACCAGCCAATCTCGATTTAGAGGATATAGAAGATCTTTTCTCTTTGGCACAATATTATTGTAGCAAAACTCCGGCTTCTTTCAGGAAGGTAATAGCAGTAATTTTGAAATTCTCCTCTCTTTGGCAAGGGTTTAAGCTCCTGCTGACAGTAGCTTTGAATATTTCATTGCAATATTCTTTTTTTAAACAATTTTTTCTTGCTGTTACTCTGGTGGTATTTACTGTTAGCATCTTTGAAAGATAAGGCTGAGTGAAACATGTTAGAGAGAAGCTTCCTTGTAATATTCTCACTTCATGACTCTTCACCGCGCTTTCCAAACGAGGTTCTTGTAAGAGCTGATGAAGCTCAACTTCATATTGACACAGTTGCTTTGTAGTAGACTGCACAACAGTGCTAGCTGTATTATTAGCAATAACAAAGAGGCATAAGTCTCGTTCTATAGATAAACCTATTATCTGCTGCACTGTTTTTACAGCTCTTCCTTACTCCTGATATCTGACTTAGTGAATGAATGAAATAAAAGTATTTGGTAACCATTGCCCTTCGCTTGTATGTACTTCCTCTGATGTGTTGGAGTTTTTTTTGTGGGAAAAAACCAAAACAAACAACTAAAAACAAATACCAGAGGCACTGCATCAAGTTAGCATGGTCAAAGTGGTGAACAAGTGTGTTTGTAATGGAAGTGTAGACCTTGCCATGATTTTCAGAAAGAATTTCAGTTGATCAAAAGTTTCATTACTGTGTAGACTGGATATGGATGTGTGGAACATAATATTTGCAACTTAGTGGATATAGTTTTATTTAAACTTTCACACATAAAGACAATGGCTTCAGTTAATCTTTTTTTTTCTTGCCTTATTAGGACAACCACAGTCTTTTTGGCAGCAGCTTGCTGGGCCTCAAAGATGATGACACAGACTTGAGTCAGGCTCTCTGTCTAGCTGTTTCTGTGTCCGAGATTCTGCAAGCAAATCAACAACAAGGAGTCAGTATACTGAATTAACTTTCTCCCCCAATTTTATAGAAAAGGAAAATAATTAATCACTAACCATTAGTTTTAAATGCTAACAGCACAAATGAGCATTTGCTATTTCAGGGAAAATATTGTATCTTGAAGTTTTCTCTCTTGTAAGTGATCTGCTGTCTTCAATGCATTTGTGCTTAGCAATGAGCATAGGGGAGCTTGCTTAAGACAGCTAATTTGAATTTGAGGAGTGTGAGCTGAAAGTAGTATCTCATTAATTTGAATTCCTTTCCAAATGTAGCTACTGTAGAGGAAAATTTAAAACTCACTACACAGTACCTTTGAGAGCAATGCTGTTAAGGAATATGTCTTTTGTCAATGAAAGGTTTAAATGAAAAAAAGAAAATAGATTAAACCTGTTTCAGTAGAAGTTAATTGGAGACATAGATGCAGGTCTTCACTAGCAGCATTTAGGACCCATATGTGAATCATAATGTAGTTAGATTACAGTGTGTCTTATTGGCTACTGACTTCTTATAGCAGTTTCCAGGCCCCAGTTTTGTCATGCATAGTTTGGGATTTTTCCTCGTCCAAGTAAAGTTAGGCATCTGTTTATATCCTGTCCAAGCTGGTGGGATATAAACACATCCTTATGTGCTGTGCTTATTAGCAGTATAATTGCAATTGGATAATCCTTTCCCATGCAGAAGCTGATGTACTAATGGAAAGCTGATGTACTAAAATACTACTAGTGGTCTGGTAAATGTAGACAAAGTTCAGATTAATCAAATGAAGTAAGATATTTTTAATAGCTCTTAGCCTCTCTGAGCAGTTCCTGTGGTATTGGAATTAGTATTAGAATGTAATTGAATTCTTTCAATAATTATGCAATTTTAAAGTTTAAAAATTTCTCTTTCAGGAAGGAGTGAGATTCTTTGTAGTGGATTGTCGTCCTGCAGAGCAATACAATGCTGGGCATTTATCAACAGCATTTCATTTAGACTCAGATTTGGTTTGTATGCTTTTTGTTTCTTTACTGGTATTTGACTCCTAACTGAGATAGAAAGGGAGGGAAATGCCTGCCATGCAAATTAAAGTATCCTTAATTTAGGCTGTAGTCTGTGGACTGCAGTGTCTAGCTATGTGATGATAAAGCTTCGAGAATTAGCTTCTCTAAAGGAGATGGTAAAACCATCATTTTACTGAGAAGTTTAGTTCTCAATCCTATTAGAATTTGGGATTCCAGACTTCCTGTTCTTTGGTTAGAAATGGAAACCCATACAGACTTAAGACTATACAGTGCTTTGAGGAGAAATCTCTTTTTAGCGTCCTGATTTCCAGTGAAAGGTGTAATTAATGTTAAAAAATACTTCTTTTCTTCATCTCTTTTTTTGCCTTAGTCTTATTACAGTCTGCTTTTACAGGGCATATATCAAAGAATTTGGTTCCTTCTTTGAAATTTTTACTGTACAATATCAAAGTGCATTAATTTTGGCACTGAGATGTGTTATGGATGAGTAACTTAAATAAAGATTTTATACTTTCTGTTTGATTATGAATTCCTAATTGAACATTCAGCCATATTTTTCTCTGTCCTTTTTTCCCCCCCAAAATCACTTCAATTTCAACAGTGTATTCACTTCTAGATTAGCCCTCAACTATTTTGTTTTAAACAGTATATGGAAGCTGTATGGTATGATTTATTTAGATATACACCATAAAAAACTTTTATACCTTAGTTAAGTTCAATCCTGTATCTAATATCTTTACCTCTCTAATTAAAATGGTGCATTATTCACTATTATATGCACATATGTAAATATAATATTAAATATAATTACATAGGAGAGAAAAGGAAGCTGAAGGGTGACTTTAGTGCTTTTTGTAACTGTCTGAAGGAAGTTGTAGCAAGAAGGGTGTCAGTCTCTTCTCCCAGGTAATGAGCAGTACGACAAGGGGAAGCGGCTTCATGTTGTACCAGGAGAAGTTTAGATTGGCTATTAGGAAAAATTTCTTCCCCATGACAGTTGTCAAGCATTGTAACACGCTGCCCAGGAAGGGGTTGAGTCACCATTGAGGTATTTATTACTTGTGGATGTGGCACTTGGGGACGTGGCTTAGCAGTGGAGAGTTGGCAGTGTGAGGTTGGTTGGACTCGATGACAAGGGTCTTTTCCAACCCAAATGATTCTTTGATATAGTGTGGTTTTTAACCTAGATCAAAAATCATTTAGGAAAAAAATTTCCCTGCCCCGTGTGGCTGTTCTGCTGGCCTCACTTATTCAGTGAAGAAGAAATAAGCATTTTAAATTATTAAGTACTACAAATAGCTGATAGTATATGAAAAAGGACTCCATGAAATATTAATTAATTTTAATTTTTATTAAATTGGAGTTGATCAGTTCATAGATATTTAAATTGTATATTGAAATTAATGGTCCTTCATGAACCATGGTGGATGAATGTCACTAGGTTCATCCTTGGTTTTAAAAGTTCAATGCTAGGAAAATATTGTAGGGAAAAATCTTAGTGATGAAAAGTCATTAATGGAATTTCAGTGCATTTTATATTTCTACATGTGCAAAGTACACAGAAATTATTGTAAGGAGGGACAATGGGGAATCCATTTAATTTATAGTTAGAGGAAGTAGTGAGATTTAGGACTTGTGTAATAAAGCAGCAGCCTTTATCTCTAGGAAAAGCCCAGTTAAAATTCAGCCTTACTGATGGCTAGGTTATGTACTTGTGACTTTGTCATTCGTCATTTAATCCACTGTACAGACAAGAAAATGAGAATCCCTTCTGGCCCCTCCCTGCCCCCTCAATCCAGTCACAGGTCAAAATTCCCTTACAAGTTTAAATAAGTACCTGCCCCACAAACACAGGTTAAAATATTAGCTGTATTGAGAAAGTTCTTGTTTCTCCATCTCTTTCATATAGAGCTCATGTTTTTACATGCATAGTTGCCCTTCATGTATCTCAGCCTTAACATTTTGAGAGTACAAAGAATCACAGATACCTCCCTGTACTCTCATTTGTAATTTCTTTTCCCAAATGTTGATAAGTAAATGAGAAAAAACTTAGTAGGGAGGCAACAAGAGGAAGATTTTACTGGCATCTAGAAATTCTGGGTAATTTAAAGGGTTTCAAATCTCTAGAGTTTGAATGTATTGTGTCCAAGCATGTGTAAATACAGAAACCAGTCCCACTGCAACATGAAAGTTGCAAAGACTTGTTCCACTGTTACTTGATGCCTTCAGAAATAAACTAGCAAATGTTCCCTGTATTTCTTTCCTGGGGAGAGCAAGTGGGGTGAGGAAGCAAAGGACCATTCACAATGTTCTTCATGAAACACTGAGGTGTGGGTCAGGTTCCCTGTGTCTGTGTGTGACTTGCACAGTACAGATGTTGCCTTGCTTGTCCTCACCAAATTGAAACCATTCTCAAAGCTTGTCTCCTTTCACAATATCTTGGTGTCAAATAGCATTTTTCGTTTGTTCATTCCACAGATGCTTCAAAACCCATCAGAATTTGCACAGTCTGTAAAATCCCTGTTAGAAGCACAAAAACAATCTATTGAGTCTGGTTCCATAGCTGGTGGGGAACATCTCTGCTTCATGGGAAGTGGCAGGGAAGAAGAAGATATGTATATGAACATGGTGTTAGCACATTTCTTACAGGTACAATTAAATTCCCATTGATTTAACATCTGGGGTAAAGGGTGTTTGCATGTGTCATTGATGGTAAATGGGAAAACATTTTCTCCTTAAAATCTGAACTGGTTTTTACATTACTCAAGTTTATAGTTTCTAGTAAACAAATTAACCCCTGTTCAATTACCGTACTTGCCAAACGCATTCCACAGGTTTTTGCTCTGATCAGAATTATCTTTTCTGTTGCAGAAAAATAAGGAGTACGTAAGCATTGCCAAAGGAGGCTTTATGGGTAAGCTTATTAATAATGAACTTTGACTTGAAAAATCTTGCTGTCTTAACACTGTTGGTATTTTTGAGGCTTTTGCTAAAAACCATCTAAATTAATAGCAACTAGGTCTCATTTGTCAGGGTTTTTTTTGTTTCAGTAAACACTGTGCACTTACACATTGTGGTTAACTCTTAGGGCTTACCCAAATTTCTGAGTGATGAAAAATTAGTGCAGGAATTGGGGAAATTCCCTCTTTCAACTTGTCATTCTTGATGTTTTAGCCACTGTAGATTACAGATTCATATGAAGATGCAACTTCATAATTACTATTAACTGCTGTTATGATTTCTTAAATCAGGAGTTCATAACTCTGCAGTTGATGTTGCCGGAAATAATCAGGCTCTCCAACAGTGGAGAGGTCTGTGCTATAATATGACAATAGAGGGATTATTAAGCAATATGTGTGGTGTTGTAAGAGCTGTCTTCAAAATCAAAGCAGTGATTTATTTTTAATTACTACTGTATTATAAATGTTTACTAAAATCATTTGTGTATTAGGTAGATAAATAGGCGTTAGATAATTAGATTATCTTAATGCGTTTGTACTACTGAAAGAAAAGCTGGGGATTATTACAGTGATCACTGAACTTATCTATTTTATTGAATTGTGGGTAAAATGTGTTACTGATTAGTATATACAATATTTTCATCAACAGTGAATGTCCAGTGTAATTCTGAATATTTTTAATGGCCTTTTAACAGCCCTCCAACAGCACTTAGCAGATATCAATGTGGAAGGACCAGAAAATGGATATGGCCACTGGATTGCAAGTACCTCAGGCTCAAGAAATGGCATAAACTCTGTTGATGTAAGTGAAATTTTAGCGTGTTACAGTGGGATGGGAGCCATAGGTGTACTGATTTTTTTCCTTCACATTCCTCATTCTATTCCATAAAATACATTATTGCAAGTCATGGCTGTTTTCACTTGTGTGTTTAATTGCAAACTATGATCACAGTCTAGTCAGAGGTGACATAAACATTTTTATCCTCTTGAGGGGAAGAGTTTGTAGGTAAGAACTTGCTGTAGTCATTCTCCAGCAGAATACATGTAATAGACAGCTCTTTCCCTGGCGCTTACTCACTCTGGCAATAAGTTGCTATAAAGTGGCATACAATTTCATGGCAAAGCTCAAAATCATATATTTTCTACTGCTGACCTATTATGTGTAGAGTTTAGCTTTCAGTTTAGATGCAATGTATCACTAATAGGATTCCTTTGTCAAGATGTCCATGACAGAGTGCTCAGTATTACAGTTTATCAACCTTGTTTTATGAGATGATATTTTCCTCAGTTACATACCATTGCTGTTATTTTATAGAACTCCAAAGAAATACTCAGTTGTGTAATTAAGTCTCTACTGAGTACCAAAAAGTAAATATAAATTGCTGTTTTGTAGTCTGTTTCCTTTTTAATAAATTCATTGAGATGAAATAACATACTTTTATATGATTAATCCTGAAAGGAATGACTTTTACAGGGTGATTCTCCTAACGGTTCAGGTGATGGAAAAGGAGTGAAGTCCCTAGTGAATAAAATGACGGTTGCTTTGAAGACTAAATCTGTGAATGTGAAAGAGAAAGTTATCAGTTTTATTGAAAATACATCTACTCCAGTGGACAGGTGTGTCATTTATATCTCACTGTGCATTAGCTGGGAGAAGTGACTTCCTATTTCATGTGGCTGTTTTTGTAAGTGTGAAAACTGGGCTAATTAGGAAAAAGTCTTCTATATTCAGTTTTTTAATTTTTTACCCCTGCCCTCCTCACAATTTCATCATGACCCAAGGAGCCTATTGTGCTCCTTAGTATTGCAAAGCCAATGTGAGTCTCTGTTGCCTTGAATGATTGTCTAGAATGTCATTTAATTTCACTTCTTATAATGTGTCAATTTTGTGTTCAGTCTAAAAGTGAACGATGATTTCACTTGTATTTCTCTTCCTCCCCATCCTGACTAATGAAAAAGATTAATGACAAGTGGGATTCTGGATAGGTTTGGTGGGTTGGTTGGTTTTGTTCTGTTTTGGTTTTTTCACTGCTGCATCTTGCCAAATTGAGTTTACCTCATTTGAAGCTCTTGATTTTTCTTTTTCCTCATGTAAAGCTGCTTTTCCAACTCAGAATCCACCCTTGTTTGGTTTTTGTGTCTTCAGGTACAGCAAGGAATGAGAATGTGCAAGTAGACTTAAGAACATTCAAATTCGGCGATCATAATTCCCAATTCTTATCTTAACTAAATACAAGAATAATGACTTTCATCTGTCAGAGCTTTAAATGAAAAGCCTGTTGTAATTCTTTAAATTCCAGCCTTTAAAGGTGTATGTTGAATACCAAGACACTGGTATTCAGGAATCTCAGAGACCTAGCATTTGTTCAATAGCAGGATTTAAAATACATGCCAGATGAAGAGTAACTTTTAATAGTCTTGTACATCAGATCATTCCTTCTTTTTGTGTTGGAATATGTTTTTCTAAATTACTGTTACTCGTCTTTCTCAACTAGAGGCAAAAAATTCTTAAATAACATTTGGTAGTAGCTTTTGCTGTGTGAAGAATTAAATTGAATGAATGTGAAGATTTAAACTGAAAGAGGTGAGATTTAGATGAGATATTAGGAACAAATTCTTTACAGTGAGGGTGGGGAGGCGATGGCACAGGGTGCCCAGGGAAGCTGTGGTAACTCCATCCCTGGCAATGCTCAAGGCCGGCCTGGATGGAGCTTTAAACAATGTGGTCTGGTGTGAGGTGACCCTGTGCAGAGCAGGGTCTAGAACAAAATGGTCTTTAGGGTCCCTTCCAACCCAAGCCATTCTGGGAAATCATGTAATGCTTACACATGAGCCATAGGTAGCATAGGAAATGCATCTTTTAGTAGATTCTTTTGCAAATATTTACCTTGTGTATTTCTTTACCAGCTTTCATGAAGCCTTGTTTTATTTACAAGCATCCTTCTCGAAGAAGATACATTGCCAATATAGAGAATTTCAGCTATTTATCTAGGGTTTTCCTTTACATTTTTTTTAATTCTTTTGTTCTGTCCTCTGCCCCAATGTACTATAGAATACCTTTCAATATTTCCTGGCCAGACAGAGCAAGCCTGGAGCGGTAAGCTTGATAATTAAGCAGTCTGACTAAAACCACCTTTCTTGTATTTAGCATGGCATCACAATGTTTGTAAGCATTGGTTACACTGACAAGATTGCTTGCATATTTTGATATTAATTTTTTTTTTTGAATATAGTAAAACTATTGCTTCTTACAAGCAGTGGTCAAGAGACTAAAGGAAGAAAAAGAATGTATTGGCAGTGCTCTCTTCTCTTAGTTTCTCTTTGTTATTTCTGTTCTCTTCCTTACTATTGCTTTTTATGGATTTTTTTTTAGCCTGTCATTTCCTATATACATTTTATTAGTAACCTGTACCAGTAGAAGACACCAAGAGTAATTGCTGAACAAATTATGGCTTAACCTTTTAACAAGAGAGACTATAAGTATGAAAAGTAAACTTTTCATAGAACATCATCATAACTTAGATATGACAGGGAAACCATGTGAAAATTCTGTCTGGAAGTCTAAAATTTTTATGCTTCTTATCATATGGTGATGGAACATTCTGAAAGAAACAGACATGCTCATTACTGGGAAAAGAAGAATTATAAGTAAATATGCTTTGCAGTTCTACTTCATCTTGTTCACATAACTACTGCATTTCATGCAAATGTGGGGGTCCTTTACATTTGCCTCACATACAGTGTCTTATAATTATTTCAGAAATAAAAATTTTGAATTGAGTTTTTATAAAATTACTTGTGATAATTGAAGAGCAACTCATGCATAATTACTTTGGAACTTTGGTTATACTTTAGGAGTTCTGTGGCTTTTGACCTTCTTACACTGAAGTGCATGAAGATTAATGCTGGATGAATTATTGAAAATTTTAAAAGTGGATTTTCAAGGATTTTTGACTAATTTTTCTTTTAAATAGTTTGCACATAATATGAGTTGGGATTCACCCAAAACCATCACAGAAAGGTGTTTGTATGAGCAAAATCAATAGCAATGTTAACCAGTATTCTGTAAAAGAAGAATGATGGGGATGGCCCAATAGCGTATAGTATGTTTTTTTAATTTAGAAATACTAAAGATCATGGGGCTTATACCCCACATTTTGTTGATCTGTTTCTAGAATATGTTAAGAAGGTGTTAAAATACCAAATTAAGTATATGGTGACTTTTTAATAACTCAGAGATGCATGAATCTGTATGAAGTTTTGATATACTGAGATTTTACTTTGGTTATTTTGCTTACACCTTTCACTCCTATTGCACATATTCTTTCATTGGGTAGATACAATAGTAAATTAGCTCACACTGCATATCCCTGCAGTTCTTGAAAACCTAGAATGGCATTTTTTCTGTACCTATTCAGTTAGTTCTACTTTGTGTTTATCACCAGGATGTTTCATTTGGCAGGTTTGCCACCAAAGCACATTGCATTCAATTTGTAACCATGTAATGATGGTCTTCCATATAAACAAGTTAAAGGGAATTAATTTCTAGTTTAAGATGTTACCAGGCTTTTATAAAATAGCTTTTTACTCTCTTGTTTACTCTCTTGTCATGACTAACTTCAGTTGATAGACACCAGTGAGATCTACTCTTAGATCCTCTCTGTATAATTCAATTTGACATTATTTAAATGTGCTGCTTCTTACTCAATTGGTTATGTATTACTAAAGCATATTTACAAAAGCCTCCGTATAGAAGCACTGCCCTCTTGAATTGTCAGTGTCATTGATGCTTATTGTCTTAAACACTAGTGAGCATGTTATTGTATGTTTATTTTTGTGCCATTGTAGACCACATTTGTTTGTTTTTTTTAACTTTTCTTTGTTGTTTTTTTTTTTAAAGTTAGTAAATTTTACCCAGAGAAAATGTTGTTTTCTTTTCTAATTTTCCATTCTACTTTCAGGTACCCCTAAGTAGTAGCATTAATTTACCTGTTACTAAACCTTTTCCCTGTCCACCTTGCTTCTACAGTAGTATTTAAACTGGAGTTTGTGAATGTACTTAAAACAGGAACCAAGGCTTAGAGTTGGTAGGAAACATAAACACACAGTATGGGAAAGGAGGTTATTGAACTGGAGGAAAGGGACAGGCAAGTTTTTTGGTTTTGAGGTTTTTAAAACTGCTAAGCATTGCCAGCTCTAAAGGCTGAAATTGAGAACTGTTTGGTTTTTAAGAAATTGCCTGTATTGTTCCTTTCTGAACTTTTAGGCTTTTGTCATATTTTTCAGGCGTTCTCAACAGCAGAGGCCAAGAGCTTTTAATTCAGCTGTGACCATGTAATCACAGCATTCTGAGCTGGAGCTTTAAAATATCCCAGGATTTGCAATCTTACTGTCATGCATTAAGATTCAGTTGTGTGTGTTTGTGTCATTTGATGCGATCTGTCGAAATAATTTAAATGTGATTTTTGACATCAATATCACAATGGTGCTGGGATTGTAGCAGTAGGAATTGTTTGAGCAAATATTTCAAGATTTGACTGAAACTGGAAGTAAAGAACACCAAGTCAGGATTTAGACTACAGTGCATGGTTTGTAATAACCCCGCTGTGTAGTTTTTAAGGCATTTTGTTATCTTTTGAGGGATTAACAAGAAGAATTAACTGCTAGACATATTAGTTAATAATCTTTGGTTTTTGCTTCATCTGAATTTGGCATCCTTGTGAAGTTGCCCTGATTCTCCAGATAGGTTTTAGTTTCATGCTAGAAACTTAGCATGTTGTCAGTTTTCAGGTCTCTAATGTATGTTGCCATTTGAGAAGGTGAGCAAAAGTTAGGGTTTTTTTGAAACAAACCAGCGTTTCTTTCCACTATCTTTGTTATGACAGTCAGCCTCACAAAGACTGAGCTATGTGCTTTCACTAACCAAGTTGCTTGATGGGTCTCTCACGTCTTCCTTGCAGGCAGCTTCATGAAATTCTCTTGTCCTTCACTGTTGCACAGCTGTGTTTACAGTAGTTTCACGAATACAAGCCGCACGGATTATAAGCCGCACCCCCGGTGCCTTGACAATGTTGCTGTCTTTGTCAATAGATAAGCCGCACCCCGAATATTAGCCGCACTTTCGTTCGTAGCGAGAATCCGTGCGCAGCTTTCACAAATTGGCCAATTAGTAACAGGATCGCGGCCTAGCGGGGTTTACTGGCTCGGGGCGGGGCCAGGAAGGCTCGGCCCGCTCATGGTTGCCGACAGGGCCGGCCGGGTGGTGCTGCAGCCGCCGCCGGGCTCACTGGCCCCCCCTCTCCCGTCAGCACCGCCCCGCTCCCGCGTTTGCTCGTCCTGCCGGCGGGCCAGCCGCCGCTGCCAGGCACGCCGGCCGCCCCGCGCCATGTTTGCTCGCCCGGCCAGCAGGGCTGCCGCCGCTGCCAGGCTCTGCCGGTGGGGCGGCTGCCGCCAGGCTCGCCGGCCACCCCCTCCCATCTGCACCGCCGCCACGTTTCCTCGCCCTGGCCGGCACTGCAGGCCCCCGCACCGCCGGGCTCCCCCACGCTGCTGGCCCCGATTCTGCTGGGCTTCCCCCGCTGCCAGGCAGCCCCACCCGCCGGGCTTCCTGCTTCTGCCATGCTCCCCTGCACTGCTAGCCCCAGTTCTCCCAGGCTGCCCCGCCCTGCTGGCCCGGGCTCTGCCGCCCCCCTGCCCCGCCCTGCTGGCTCAGGCTCTGCCGCCCGCCCCCACACTGCTGGCCCCGCCTCTGCCAGGCTTTCCCACCTCAGCCGGGGCCGGCCGGGCTCCAGCTTGGCTTGGGGCTGCCGCGGGCTCTCACTTCCGTGTTGGCAGCTTTTAGAATATTGTTCATGTATTAGCCGCCCTCGAATATTAGCCGCACTTCCGGGTTTCCACCAAACTTTTGGTCAAATTGGTGCAGCTTGTATTCGTGAAATTACTGTACATTTTGCTAGTATGTTACTGTGGAACTCAGACTATCAGTTTCAAAGTTACTTTTCTTCTCCTGTTCAATGCCCTCTCCTGCACTTTTCATTGCCAACAGACATGTCAGCAGCAGTGACAGAGTAGGAAAACCCTACCGTGGTGTGAAGCCAGTATTCAGCATTGGAGATGAAGAAGAATATGATACTGGTACAGTAGAAGCTTTTCCTCTTACCTAAATTAGCTTATTTAGACAAAATTATGAAGTTGGACTAAATCAAAGTGTCTCTTACATCTTTATCTTGCAATATGATACTTGTCTATTATTGTTATTCATGCGTGCTATGTTAATGCCCAGGACCAGCCCTCTTCAAATACACAGTAGCAGATTAAATAAAAAATAATTTGTGGTAGGCACCGAACAGCCAACAGGAAGAAATTGAAATCAGCAGATATAGTGGATGTTTTGTGTTCACTTCACTTGTTATTTCTGTAGTAAAGATCTTTTTCTACACTGGTCTTGTATGTGTAACCTGACAGTTGTACCTTTAACAGTAAACAAAATGTAAAAGATCTAGTTTGGCTGATCTATCTCAGTTTAAATGTCTAGTATTGTCAGTTAGTGTAGCTAGACTTGAATCTATTGATAATTGATTCATCTCTCAAAATGCATGCAAATTGCTGTAGGAAAAAAGCATGCAATTTTTATTTAAATTTTTTATCTAGTTAAAAAACTACAGGCAAAACTGGAGCACCACACATTTCATCAAGGTTTATTTGGAATTTTTCTTGAGAGCATTTCCAACATTAAAATGGTGCAGATCTACTGCTGCTCTGGTTTTGCTCCAGTAGTTTTAGCCCACTCCCAGCCATCATCTCACAGATAACTCTTTTGTGGCCAAAAGGCATATTTGTCTTCTGTGGGAGAAACAAGTAACTAGTCTGAGAATCCTTGACATGCAAAAGGAGTAACTCAGGAAGATTAATGAGAGTCACGGGTTTAAATAACATGGATGACAATCAGTTGATCATCATCTGCAGTAGAAATTTTGAAGGAGCAAAGTGAAATTATCTGGTGGAAGCTTTAATGCTAACAAGATTTTTCTCCAAATGCCATGTAATTAGATTTGCACAGTACTTTGAACATCCATAATAGTGTTTGGCAGTGTCTCTGTAGTTTCAGAAAACCAGCTTCTCCAAGATAGCTTGTCTGGAACACATTTTCAATAATGGTTGTTTGCTAAGTTCTATTTAATATTTGCTTTTAAAAGGACTATTACACTTGGTAAGTAAGCAGAATCAGAGCAATTTCGGTAAGCAAAACTAAGAAATATGAAGTGATATATATATATATAATCTTGATACAGAAGAATGCAAAAAGTGAACCTGTTTCTGTGTATTTGGTTTTAGTGTTTGCGGTTTTTCTGTAGTAAATAATTGCAGTCATCTGTAATTATTGCAGCCTGCTCTAGGTGGATCTGCTTGAGCAGGGGGGTTGGACCAGGTGACTTCCAGAGAGCCCTTCTATCCTCAGCCATTCTGTGATTCTGTGACATGAGGATGGATTATTGTTCCATTTGCTTCAATTCTATAATATATTTTTCAGTGAAAACGTTTTCCAAATTTTCAAATTCTGAATTGCATTGAAGTAAATAATTTAACAAAGTGTAGAAAATTGGCTTTGAAAAAGGCTCTGTAAAGTGGTGTCCTGAGTTATTTCTGGGAGTGATTTGTATGGAGTTAGTATAGTTGATGGTGTCAGATAACTAGATTGCTTAGATTCTTCTAATTCAAAAATTACTATGTAAACATAATCACCATCTTTAGACATAAAAGCAGTATTTTGCAACTAGGTCATAACACATGCAGGAGTTTTGGGTGTTTCACAGAGGTCTGTGCTGAAAAATTGGGGTTAGAATATGTTCTTAAATGTCCTTAAAAAGGATGTGAAGCCAAAGACAAGAGTTTTTGCTAATGATCCAAGGTTATTTGAGGTAGTAAGGACAGACTCAATCTTTTGCTAATCTGAATGACTGGGTTATAAAATGGCACATGAAATTCAGTATGAATTTGATGCAAGAAATACATTTAAAAAAGCCCCTGCCACTTCTAATTTCAGATCCAGTGGTGGTAGAATGATTTGGCTGTATCCAGCAGTAGTGGGTTTATAAGTAAGCAATCATCAGCAGTCAAAAAAAACAATCAAAATACTCAGAAATCCATGGTTCACCCACACATTAAATATTGTGTGTCTTCTGCCCTTGATGTCAGAAACAGTGTTTGAACAGGAGAAAGTTCAGAGAGGAGTACGAAGGGTGAGGAAAGATGTGATACTACTTGCACAAAAGGCACAGCTGAATTTAGAAGTTCAGTTATGTGAAAGAGGCATTTTAAGGGAGGAAAAGTCATCCACAAAAGTAATGCCTGGCCTTGAAAGGGATCATTTCTTCTTGTAAAAGAAACTAGAAGCCACAAGAAGAGGCTCTTCTGGAAGTAGTTGGCTTGGTTTTGGTACTCCTTGCCAAAGGATATTGATGGTTTAAATGCGAAGGGTTTATACGGCTTCAAGGAAAGTCTGGACAAGTCCATGTAAAAGAAATCCATGAAACTTTACTGAATGGACAAATAAAACCAACCTAACATACCCCCTGACCTAAAAATACTTGTTTGTCAAGAGAGGAATATCAGATATGCCTTTTTCTTTCTTCCCTCTGTATGGTTAGGTAGACCTTGCTTTGAACCAGTGTAACTACAGTGGGTTTAAGTGAATTCAAAAATTGGCTGATGTGTGTGAAAATATTTCCTCTTTTTTTAACATTTTTACCCCCTCCATTCAAAACAGATGAAATTGATAGCTCCTCAATGTCAGATGATGATCGAAAAGAGGTTGTCAACATCCAAACGTGGATAAATAAACCTGATGTGAAGTATAACTTTCCATGTAATGAAGTAAAAGAAAATGGACATATGTTTCCCAGGTACAGAAATTAATCCTAAATTCAATGAAAACATCCATCTTGATATACATTCTGAAAAAAAGTGTTGGTCACTTAACTTATCCTTTATATTAAACTGGGAAATGAAAGTGTGAAGCAAGCTAGAACAAAGTGTTATTTGCATTCTTGTATGTCTTCCTTTGAAAGACAGGTGTCTGTTAGGCAAGGCAGGACCCTCCCGTGGAATGGAGAATGTAAACCCTTCCCTCCAAATTATTATAATTTTGAAATTAAGGGACTCTCAGGCCGAGATACGAGGGCAGGAGTAACAGTTCTTTACTAGTATGTATAACAAGGCAAACGAAACAACAACTATGGAATTAATAATAAACAGACCCAAGGACCCTGTGACAGCCTTCTCGGCGGAGATGGGAAGGATGGAGGAGAGGTTTTGCTTCACAAAACCCTGGGGCAGTTGATCCCGGTGCCCCTGCAGGACTCAGAAAAAAGAGGTAGGCTCGGAATTCCCGGGCACCCGAGCAGATGGTGATAGATCCTTCGGGTGCCGGTGAATTCTCCCTGCAGTAAGCAACAGCCTGGCCGTCCTACTCCTATGCCAAAGAGTGAGAGCAAAAAGATACGCAACCCCCGTCCTTTACCTGCTTCTAATCTTCTAATCTGTCCCTCCGAGAGAAACTCCCAAAAACCAGAGGAGTTCCCCCTCCCCGATGTCTCAAGCACCAAGCCATCAGTGCCTTTTAGCAACTCAATGGGAAAAAATTCCACAAGTAACAAGGAAAGAAAAGGCAAGAGTACCCAACCCCCTTCATTGTATTCGTAGTGTTATAGAATGGTAATTATGTATAAAACCTCGTGTGAAGTTTTGCTTTGAAGAACAAGATAGTAAGGAAAATTGACGGGAGAGAGAGGGGCTGGAGGTACTTGCCGTGCTCTGTGCACCAGTAATGCTGAGGGCGGTGCCATGCTTGTTTTCAGAAATGGCTGTGCTACAGCACTCAAGGAGAATCTGAAGTGTTTTGTAGAGCTTTCTTAATTATATATTATGAAAGTATTAAAACTGTCTCTTAGATTTGGAAGCAGTATTATCTAGCTCTCTCCATGTAGTTTAGACATAGAATTTAACTTTCTAAATAGCTGATATTTAATTCATTAACAAAACTAATTTGTATTTTTTCTTTTCTTTCAAGTCATCTCCTGGTAACAGCAACTCATATGTACTGTTTGAGGGAGATTCCATCACGAAAGGGACTGGCTTACATACAGTCTCGACAGGCACTCAACTCTGTAGTCAAAATCACATCCAAGAAGAAACACCCAGAACTGATCACCTTTAAGTATGGAAATAGCAATACTTCAGGCATAGAAATTCTGGCAGTTGAAAGGTAAGCCATCTCAGTAGCAGAGGTGTAAGTGGTAATGATACCCAGGATGCTCTACACTGGAAATCAGGGGTATGCTGGAATTCCAGAATTTAGTTCAAAAGTAATAGTTTTTATTTAGAAATACATAATTCAAATATTATCTAGGAAAAAAGATTTGCCAGCAAAATGATGAGTATGTATGAGACCCAGAAGAGAGGAACTGCAACTACAGTTGTTGGGAATGGGATGTATGCAAGTGTTTTCTTTTTGTAATAGGTCTTAAATAAAAATGAAGTGGACAGTTCTCTTCAGCAAAAATATGGATTTGTGAAGAGTGGGATTTATGAGTATGGTCATTCTTCTGTGGATTTTTTTTTTTTTTTGAGATCTGACTCATATTCTCTGTGCATTGTGCAAAGAGTCCAGAAGCCTAAACACAAAACTCTGATTCCCTGAAGCCTGATTCCTGGAAGTTACATGTTGCCATGCTCACTATTTGCATGCTTGAGAGGTGGAAGGGGTCAGATGGAGTGGTGTATCAGGCTTTTTTCCACTTGTGTAGCCTGCTGTTTCTTGGCACTGTTTTAAGAAGGTTGCTGATACATCTGGATATTTTCTCATCCTCTTCCTTGGAGAGTACTGTGTACAGTGGATGCTCTGTTTTCACAAGAGAGGGGAGATGAGTTTCCCACCTAACTAGAAACCTTCTGTGCCTGCTGGTTCCTTAGGCTTGTAGTAGGACAGCAAAGATAAATTAAAATTTTGCAGAGAACTTTACTACTTGTTGAATTGCTTCATCACCACCTTGTGGACTGGAGCAGATTGATCTAGAGCTATCTAAAGGAATTAAGAAAACTAAAACCACAAAAACCAAGCAAAGACTGCTATGCTTCGGTCAGACAGTGCTGTCTGTAGAGATCTTGAATGGCCTGACCTATCCCATTGTCAATTCTTCTTTCCAATATGGCCTGTGAAGTACTCCTCAACAGTTCTAAGTTCACAAAGATGAAGTTTCATAATATAATCAGGAGTTAAACATTATTTTCCTAGTATTTTTTTTCATTTTAATATATTCCCCTCTTCCTTTCCTCCTAGACAGAGGAAGAATGAAAAGAATTTTCATTTCAAAAACTTTACAGTGGATTAATGATGGCTTTTTCTAATTTTTCTTTAAGGTATTTGATTCCAAATGCAGGTGATGCTACCAAAGCCATAAAACAACAGATCATGAAAGTATTGGATGCCTTGGAGAGTTAATAACTAAAGACTTTGTAGAGACCAGTTTATAAAGAAGAAGCAGCCAAGATACTGTATGTGGACACAAGCTGACTGTTTCCGAACTGCATACTAACTTAAGAGAATTTTTCTGTTTGCTGGTGGGAGTGCCTGAATAGCAGGCTTAAGATAGAGTAAATTATTATCCATTTCTGAACAGGATTTTTGTTTGGTTGTTTTTATTAATTATCATTTTCTTCGGTTTTGGAGAAGTGTTTATTATAAAGGTCAGTTTGTTTCATTTTAATGCAGCCTTAATGGGAGTGATCAGCATCTTTGCAAGAGCAGATGGAGGTGGGTTCACATTAAGTGTGTTAAAGGATTGAAGGACGGTGAGATACAGAGAAGCAATTGAAAACACAATGGTTTTTAAATTATTATCCCTTCCAAATAAAATGTCGCCATTGCCTACAGTCTAGAAATTTGATTTTGCCTACCAGGTAGTATCAAAGACTTATTAAAAATTTAGGGTTTTGAGCAGAGCAGATACAAATCTTAAAACCACTGTTTTTGTATTAAAAATGGTTAAGTCCAATTTGGACTTCAGTTAAATGGAAGAATGCAAGAAATTTAAAAATTAAATAAATAAAAGTAAAGGTTTTTTTAAATCTTACCAGGTACTAGGCTAAGTGACTGGAATTGGTGGTAAGGATTGTTTTTAAATACTTAATTAACTGTAGTTATTACTACAGGGTTGAGTTTTTTTTTGATTATGCAAAATTTTATATTTTGTAGGTTGACACTGTTTCCCGTGTAAAGATAAGTGTATGCATTGAAATGCATGTTTCATGACAGAATATGACCATTAAAAACAAATTGCCTTGCTCCTCAGAAACAAAATATCTAAGAAATTTAGATTAGATGTTTAAAACCCTTCAGTTCAGCACAAAAGTGAGTACGTGCTGACCAAAGGTGTGTTCAGCAAGAAGATGAATGCACACAAAACCAGGGAAGAAATTCCAGTGCTGTATGTGGTAAATGTATTCTTAACTGGTTGGCTTCATTGATTCAAGTATTCGTTTATATTATTTTGAGTAGCAACTTCTAAATTAGTACATATTTGGGAGATGGCAACTATATGATTGTTCATCATCAGCTTTCCATTTGTTCAAGAATGGTTCTCTTGTTCAAAACTCGGTACAGGAATGTTCTTATGGACAAAGCAGAGCATCTTTGTAGTCTGATGGGAAATCACCAAAAACTATGAAATAAAGATAATGGGGATTAGCTTTGCTGCATGAAATCTTCTGAGTGCTTGAATCAAAGCTTATGATTTGGTACTTCATCAGAAGGTGAAATAAGTTAAACTGACCTTTATAGAAAACATTTATTCTAAGTTATTTTACTGGGAATCAAACTAGGGCACCTTAATTCTGGAACTAACTACTTTCTTTTCTTCTTAGTATCTGAGTAAACACCAATAGAACTTGAACTGTTGAAAATATTTGCATGAAATTGCACCTGGGCCAATGCTCATGTATTTATAGTTTCACCCAGCAGCTGTTGTATTACATTTTCCTCTTCCTAATCCCTTCTGAAAATATCCTCAGGAGTCTCTGACTCTGTGCCTACTTGAGCAATGAGATTTTTTCATGTAAAGATGTTTGTGCTACTGTTTATAAACTACAGTTGTAAATAAACCAGTACAATTTGAACATAACTTGTTCTGTCAGAAGGCATTTAGTTGCATACTGTGTAAATTCTCTGAATCAATTAAAAGTTTTTCCTAAAGGTGTTTTGTAAATGGAAGTGAATTTGATCTTTAGAGTGAAAGAAGCTGATTATGGATCATAGGAAGCTACTGCCAGTGACTTCTTAATGTAAGTATATCAGAATTTAGGTTAATTTCATTAAGGACTTTGGGTGAGCATTCACAGAAAGGTTGAAGTGAATTAGCAAATAATCAAATTATGGAAAAGGTTTCTGCATAAATTCCAGACTTATCAGCATCATATTTTTATTAAGAAATGTTGACAGAATGATACAACATATTTCTCCTAGTCAGGAGGGAGAAAAGTGAAAATGACACTCAGTTGTTAAGCAGGTGCACTTGAGTATTAAATGTGAAATGTGGCTAATGTGTATGCTTCACTGTGAGGACAGCAAATACAGCAGACCTGTGAGATCTACAGCAAGTAATGCAACAGGAAGTCAGTTTTTAAATCCCTTCTCTGTAGAAACATGTAATCCAAGCCATTTCGAGGCTAATGATTTGTAAATTTGAAGGCAATGTACAAGTTATCAACAGACCTCTTATCTTAAAAACCTCAGCCCCAACTATGAATCATTTCAATGGTGCTAGTGTATCTCTACCCACAGTTTAAGGGCCACTTTTGCCTTATAGTGTACATACCTGTAGTTACTATTTTTGTTACAAAACTTGTACTACTAAGCAGAAATTCTAATTATAGTACCGCAGTAACATTTTTTGAAAAGAAAAATAAAAAAAGTTGGTATGCTACTTCCTGTTCCTTTGAGCTTCAAGAATTTTATTTTTTTTTAATTATTTGCTAGCGATGTGTTGGCTTCTATTTTATTCTGCATGCACCACTCTCTGTATTGTTGAATATAAGGTGACAGTTGTTACGATGAAGGAGTGATAGAAATGAGGTCTGGAGTAGGAAAGAAAGTTTTGGAGTAAACTTCCCTGCCAAATGAAAGCTCTTTATGTCATAATGAGAGTTGGTGCTTCTGTGCTCACTGATGGCTCTTCACTTGTCTCATAAATTCATTTACATCTGGATTTGTATGAGAATTTGTAAAGAACTTTACATATATTACCCACCAAAAATACTGTTGATTGCAGAGATGCAATTTTAAAATTACCTTTTCCTGTTAGCCCTAACACATGGGTCTCACCTGTGATTGTGTCTTTTCCTTCCAACTACATGTCAGCTGTAGTTTCAAAACTTCAGGTACTGTCAAATAAGCTTTTTCAATATAGTGGTAGTCTACTGAATGTGTGAAAAGTTTCCGTTTAGGGAAGGAAGTGGGTGATACTATGTAACTTTTTCTGCTGGATATACTTAGTGCTTTCAGCTACTTTTCTTTGGAAACTTGAAAAATACATTTTATCTCTCTGACCCTGGGAAACTGGATTTTTGGCTTGTGCTTTGCACCTTGAAGGGATGATACAACTTAATTTTTTATTCTTATTTGGGAAGAAGTTGGGAGACAGCTATTCTTTGTACCTGAAGCCCTGCAAAGTGTGATGTGTGGGGGAAAAACATTAAAAATCAGATATGCTCTTTCTACCACCATGGACATGTATAAAAAGGAGGGAAGTCTGCCAAGGGATGCTGCACTGTGTTCTGCTATCCTTTGGCTTGGTCAAACTGGGTTGAGGGGCTCCCTTTACTGCTCCAAGTGGCAGGTTAAACAGTTCTCTGGTTAGAGGAAGTTTTGTAATTGTTGCACGCAGTAGTGGTTGTGTATTTTGTACTGGTTATGCACTTCCCATCCTTTCTCTCTGCGTGTTTCCTGAAAGGGAAGGTGTGTAAGAGATTGATCACTCTGGATTACCGATATTATCTTTGCCCATTCTGCCATTATGTGCTTTCAGCTTACAGATATAGTCTTGTGTGAGAAATACAATTCTACAAACATGTTTCTAAAAGCCCAAGGCTGGAAAATATCTACATGAGACAGCAATGTTTTATGCTGAGTAAAGGGGAGCACTTGGTGTTTAAAGCCAAGGAAGAGCAGCATGTTAATTAGTGTGTTGGTTTCACAGAATTGGCAGTGTTGGACAAAACCTCTGGAGCTCATCTAGTCAAAGTTACCTGCCAAGGCAGGGTAGCCTTGAGCAGGTGACACAGGAACTTGTCCAAGTGGGTTTGGAAGATCTCCAGGAAGAGAGGCTTCACTGGACAGCCTATTCAGTGCTCTGCCACCCTCAATATAAGGAAGTTCCTCCTCATATTGAGGTTAGACTTTGTGTTTCAGTTTATGGCCATTGGTCCTTGTCCTGTCACTGGGCACCACACTCTTGACAAATGCCTTTGAGATGTTTTTATGCACTTACGAGATCCCCTCTCAGTCTTCCCTTCTCCAGACTAAACAGGTCCAGCTCTCACAGTCTCTGCTCATAAGAGAGATGCTCCAGACCCCAAATCATCTTTGTAGCCTCCACTGCAGCCTCTCCAGTAGCTCCTTGTCTTTCTAGTACTGAGGAGCCCAGAACTGGGCACTGCTCCACATCTGGAGCACTGTGGAGGTGTTTGTACCTTGGGAGATGCTGTTCTTGTAAAGAAAGGGATGTCCCAGGTGAATGAGTTCCCTGTAAACTGGTACAGGACCCTTGGGATGAGCCCTAGGCAGACCTGAGGCAGCCAGGGGTTGTTGTGCAGGGCAGGGCAAAGGTCGGCACAGCCGGAGCTGTGGGGGCTCCGCTGTTGCTGCCAGCGTTGAACGGGCCCGGGGCGGCACTGCCTCATCCCTGCCCTTCGCCGCTCAGAACGCGGGTCCCGGCACCAACCGGGCTGGGTGGAGGCGGCGTGAGGGCGGTTCTGAATAACCCCGCGGGTCCCGGCACCAGCCGGGCTGGGTGGAGGCGGCGTGAGGGCGGTTCTGAGCAGCCCCCGACCCGGGGCCGGCACAGCGAGTCCCGGCAGCCCCCGCGGCCGCGCCGCCCGGGCGGTGCCGGGAATGCGGGCGGCCGGCGGAGCCATGGCGTGTGAGTGGGAGCTTTTCCCGACCCTCTCCTCCCGCGGTCCCGCCTGGCCTGGCGAGGCCGGGAAAGGCCTCGGTCCCGGGCACTGGCACAGCCTGTGGAGTGGTGCAGGGAAAAGGGAGCTGCCCTGGTGCTCCGCTGGGCACAGACCAGGATACAGCGCTCGCCCTGCAGGGGTCAGCTCCTCGAGAAATGGGAGCAAACCGGGCGCGCTTCGCTTCCGGTGTTTTAAAACAAAAAAACAAGCGTGTTTTGTAATGCGGTGATACAAATTTGAACCATTATTTTACTCTGATGTGCTTTTACCTGGTTATGGCCTACATTGCTTTGCCTTATCCTCAGAATTGCTTTTAAATCAGTGTTTGGGGCAGCTGGTCAAGGCAGGGAGCAGAAGTCTCTGTCTACAGCACTTCTGTACATTTCTCTGCATTTCAGTTGCTTCCACGTCTGAATGTTTGTAAACGAAACTGTGGCACAAATACATGTGTTCTGTTGCGGCTGAGCTTCAGTTTTACACCTTATCAAACTCCAAAACTGAAGCATATAATATTATATTTGTATATAAGAAAATCATATTAATTACCTTAATTATACTTCCTGATGTTTTAAACATTATGGTTTAGGGGTTTTTTTCCTAGTGCCTTTTTTTTTAATGCTGGAATGTAAATCTTTAAATGGCCAACTTTGAACTAAAACACATTCCACTAATACTGGGAAGTTTTTGGCAGATCCCTAGTACGATTATCTCGGTGGGTTCGGAACCTATGGTTACATCTGTTCAGAATACCAGATAAGCTCTGTTTGCTCAATAGAGCCAACAGTAAAAGTCTCTCACAAAGAATCACAAAAGGAGCAGTTAATCATTTGCTTAACCTCTAGAAATTAGCTGCTTAGCTACTGAAATGATAATTAAGCAGGGAAAAAGATGTATCTCAACTGTTCCTGATGCATTCTCATCTTCACTTGAATCAGCTTTTCCAGTTTCCCTGACTACTGGGACTGTGTTGCTTCCAGCTTTGTCTTTTTCTTTACTGTGATCTTTGACTGTATGATGGGGGAGTTTTCCAGATAGGAGAGGTGCTATGAAACTGGAATACTTAATTTAATAAAGCCAGAGAGGGTTGGTTGGTTGGTTGGTTTGTGTTTGTTTTAAATGAAACAGTTCTACCTGATCAGGATGTGTTTCCCGACAACCTGGGGTACTTGGAGATTAAGGGAAAGAAGTCCAAGGGGTGTGCAAAAAACTTGGCTACTTGGAGAGCCTGCAAACATGTATCCTGCTTAGTGGGAGCTGTTGATATCACTTGTAACTTGACCAGTTTGCTAAGACATTATCAGGAAAGATGTTAACCTTTCTTGTTTTTTCTGGCCATTTCCCAGACTAGGTGTGAATTGAGGGGTAAAAGCGAACAATTCCTTTGTTTGGTGCTTTTGGGATTATCCAGTCCTTTGGTGTGCTGGTGACAAGATGGGCTCCCACAGTGCACAGCAGCCTGGGGAAGAGGGCTGTGCTCTCCCCTCCTGTAACATGGATCCTTCCCCTAGAACATGGACTGGGTGTTGCTGGCACGTGAGCTCTGTCACCTTTGCAGGGTGGTGGCCATGCATGGCTCCCATTGGCAATCCTGGGTTTCAGTGCTCTCCCCGTGTTAAGACTCCCTGTTTGCAGAGTCAGAGATCGACTGTGGAATGAGTTGGTAGTGGTTTGTGCATATGTTTATATATTAACTCATTTGTTTTCTTCAATGCTCATTACCGAGTTCAAATTTGGAAGAGTTTCCTGGGGGAATTCTGATGAATAATTTTTTTTCTTTTCTGCCATCAGCCTTCCGCCTCGCTCTTATCCAGCTTCATGTATCTGCTGTTAAATCAGATAATCTCCAACGCGCCTGTGGACTGGTGAGAGAAGCATCAGCTAAAGGAGCAAAAGTTGTGGCTCTACCTGTGAGTAAAGATCATGGCCTACTTAGTCCTTAATCCCTTACCCTTCAAAACCTCTTTCTAGTTTTATTAATGTAATATATATTCCTCTTCCTTCCTGATAGCTTAGATGCTGTATGAAGCTTCAAAATAAAACAAAAAAACTAAAAAACCCCTGGGGTTTTATCTGGCAGCACACTTAGAGGTGGGGAATGTAAAGGGAAACAAAAAACAGGTTGATCTTTTTTTGTAGTATAAGATTCTGGTAAAGTTTTTTGTTGATTTAAATCCTAGGCAATGACATCATTGATATACAGTAATTTCACGACCAAAAGGCGCACCGGACTATAAGGCGCACCCCCCAGGAGTCGGCAAATTTCGCAACTTTGTAGATCAGATAAGGCGCACCGGACTATAAGGCGCACTTTTTTTTTTGCAGAAAGGATCCGCCCCCAGCTCACCCTGTGTGGTTGTTGGCCGCGGCCCCGCCTCAACCCGGCGGGGCTGGGGCATGCCTGCCGCTGCTCCGTGCAGCGTCCCCGGGGCTGGGCTATGTCCACCGCTGCTCCATGCAGCGTCCTCGGGGCCCCGCTGCTCTGGGAGTTTCCTGGCGCTCCAGGTGTCACACACTCCCCTGGCGCGCTGGGAACGCCGCACTGCCCGTGCGCTCTGGGAGTCCCTTGGAACTCCGAGTGACCTGATGCCAGTGGGCCCGCCCCATGGGGCCACCTCCCCGATACCGACCGCTTTGCCCCCCTGCCCGGACTGCGCCGCCGCCGTTTTCCTCACCCCGCGCGGCCACTGCCCCGATGCCGCCGGGCTTATCCCGGCCCGGCTTATCCCGGCCCGGCACTGGCCTGATGCCGCTGCCGGGCAGGCTCTGCTCGCCTGGGGACTGTTGCAGGCTCACACTTCCAGGGTGGCAAATGTCGCAACTTCGTACATCAGATAAGGCGCACCAGACTATAAGGCGCACTTCCGCGTTCGGGCCAAAATTTTAGTCAAAAGGATGCGCCTTATAGTCGTGAAGTTACTGTATTCTGAATTCAGGTAAGTGACAGTGTAGTTTGAATCTTTGCTGAAGAAGTGTAGAAAAAGACACTTTTCAGCTAAAGTATGTTGACATGAAAATGAAAGATGGTACACTGTAACTCCTGTGGCTGTAAGCGTTCCAGATACATGAGAAACAAAATAGACTTAAAACATAGTTCCAGTAGGTCATTTATGGCTGAGTTATGATTAAGGCACATTCCTCTTGTGACTTCCGTGTTTGAAAACATAAATAGCCACTTAAAATGATCAATCACTTCTGACTTATTTTTTGAACTTCAGCCATAATTACTTTGCTGAATTTGCACACAATGGGTGTGCTAGCAACAGGGCAGGCTTCCCAGTGCAGCTTTGAGCGTTTCTGCCCTCTTCATAGAGGTACTTGTGTTACTTCTGTACCCTGCAACATCTGACACACAAGCGCAAAGTTCGTCTCTGGGTGAACTTTGGGTCTCAGTTTTACACACAGAATGTTTTCTCTCCTGCTGTCATGGGGGAAGCATTGAGCAACCTTCCCAGCTCCTCTGTGCTAACATGGTTCTTGTGTTGCATGGTTCTTGAGCCATTCAGTGTTCTGCCTGGGCCTCCTGTGTAGAGATTACCTATTATTTACTGGTTTCATCACATGTACCAACACTGAATTTTCCAGACTTATTTAGCTGAGATACTCACTTTGCCAACAACGCTTTATGCTTTTAGAATACAAGTCGTCAAACATGGGCAAGGCATTTCACAGACTTTTGGGAGATACATTTTGTGTTGACATTAGGGCATGGGCATGAAGTATTGTCATCCCTCTGTTTTGTTTCTTTGGGGGTTCATTGTTTTAGTAACTTTATATAAAGAAAAGTAACTCACACTGTAGGTATGAGGCAGCTGGCTTTGCTTTCACCTCTTTGAAGTTCAGCACAGATTTCAGGAGCCTGGGAAGCTCATTTTGACATCCTGCAGAGACTCCTCTTCCTGCTTCTACCATCTACAGACCATGCTGTGGAGTAGCTGGTACCTGCTGGCCTAGTGCTTGTATAGGGGAAAAAATCCTTTCCAGCTTGGGTTAATTTATTCCAGTTCAGTAGAACCTACCTCAGTTGTTAAGAAGTTTGCTTGAGCAGATAAAGCAGGAATGTTTATTGTTCCAGACACAGCTCGATTTTTTTTAAATCCCTTTTTCTTTGTGGGAGTGGGGGTGTGTTTGTCACTTCCGATGAGCAAAGGGAGCAATGGAGGTGTCTGGGCTGGGAGTCCCTTTCTCACAGAAGAGAAATTGCTGCCATAGTTTGATAGCCTATCTGTGGCCTCCAGTTGTACTCCTCCAGGGGAAAATAAATGTTGTTTGGAGTGTCTCACTTCCTCAGGGAGCTGGCAAGTATAATGCAGAGTGAAAGTTCCTCATATCTTGGGCATCTCAAATCCCACTAGCCCACCTGTCTCAGGCATCTAAACTACTCTGTTAATCTGACTGTGTAAAGATTACATGCCTGGTTCGAGGGATGGCAAATCTTTAACTAGGGCCTAAGGTGGAGGACTGCTGTTCAGTTGTGAGGAAATAATGTTTAAAGTATTGTTTTAGCAAAACAGTAAGTAATTTTGAGAAATGCATGCTTTTGCAAATGTCCTTTTAAAAAGTAAGAACTCATGGGCTGAGGATGAGTATGAGCATTTCATAGTTTTGAGAGGATCTGTTGAGCTTGTAACTTGTCAAATGAGCTGTGTGGAACTTAACTCCTCATTCTGATGGGAATATCCCTTGTGTTCTTGCTAAGCCCAGAGCAGTGAATGTGGTAGCCTTACAGCTTGCATGATAGGCTTAGCTCATGTTCTGTTTGGCTTGCACTCCACAAACACACCTGTTGTATTTTCAACAATTGTCAAGTCTCTCTGGCCTTCCTGGCTTTTCTGGTTTTGTTAGTGAGCTTCTATAAACTAAACTCTGTAACTAAACGTTGTTTGAGAATGTGCTTGAAGAGGAGTTTGAAAAGTTAGGTGCATCTCATTGTAGTGGTGTTACTGGATTTTAGCTTCTCTCTCTCTTTTTTTTTTTTTTTTTTTTTTCCATCTAATTCTAGGAATGCTTTAATTCTCCATATGGAACCCAATACTTTAAGGAGTATGCAGAGAAGATCCCTGGGGAATCAACACAAAAGCTGTCAGAAGTTGCAAAGGAGTGCAGTATATATCTTATTGGAGGTAGTTTACTCTTAGTGACCATCTCAGTGGGGGAAAATGGGCAATGTCTACTGCAATTGGATCAAAATTACATAAATAATACAGTGGGGGAAATCTCTGTTCTCACCTTTACAAAGGATCCATTCCAGAAGAGGATGGTGGAAAGCTTTATAATACATGTACTGTCTTTGGGCCTGACGGTGCTCTGCTGGCAAAGCATAGGAAGGTAAGATAGCAGAATATTGTTATGAAAAGTTTTCTCAACAGTGTTGTACAAGCTATTTCATCTGTACTTAAAAGAGATATACTTGTTATATATTGCAATAATAAAAAGTTGTGTACCATCACTCATGAAATTTCATGTACAGTAATTTCACGAATACAAGCCGCACCAATTTGACCAAAATTTTGGTGGAAACCCGGAAGTGCGGCTAATATTCCGGGGCGGCTAATCTATTAACAAAATTTTAAAAGCTGCCAACACGGAAGTGAGAGCCCGCGGCAGCCCCAAGCCAAGCTGGAGCCCGGCCGGCCCCAGCTGAGGTGGGAAAGCCTGGCAGAGGCGGGGCCAGCAGTGTGGGGGCGGGCGGCAGAGCCTGAGCCAGCAGGGCGGGGCAGGGAGGGTGGCAGAGCCTGAGCCAGCATGGCGGGGGAGCCCGGGAGAACTGGGGCTAGCAGCGCAGGGGAGCATGGCAGAAGCAGGAAGGCCGACGGGTGGGGCTGCCTGGCAGCGGGGGAAGCCCAGCAGAATCGGGGCCAGCAGCGTGGGGGAGCCCGGCGGTGCGGGGGCCTGCAGTGCCGGCCAGGGCGAGGAAACGCGGCGGCGGTGCAGACGGGAGGGGGCGGCCGGCGAGCCTGGTGGCGGCGGCGGCAGCCCTGCCGGCGGGGCGAGCGAAAGCGGCGCTCGCGAAAGCGCCGCTCGGCGAGCGAAAGCGCCGCTCGCGAAAGCGCCGCCGCGAGCCGCCGCCGCTCGCCGCCGCCGCGAGCCGCCGCCGCTCGCGAAAGCGCCGCCGCTCGCGAAAGCGGCAGCGGGGCGAGCGAAAGCGGCAGCGGGGCGGGCGGCGAGCCCGGCGGCGGCAGCCCTGCCAGCCGGGCGAGCGAACGCGGCAGCAGGGCGGTGCTGACGGGAGAGGGGGGCCAGCGAGCCCGGCGGCGGCGGCGGCAGCACCACCCGGCCAGCCCCGCCGAGCCGTGGCGCTGAGCTGGGCCACCCGGCCCCGTTGGCAACCATGAGCGGGCCGAGCCTTCCTGGCCCCGCCCCGAGCCAGTAAAGCCCGCTATTCCGCGATCCTCTTACTAATTGGCCAATTTGTGAAAGCTGTGCACGGATTCTCGCGACGAACGAAAGTGCGGCTAATATTCGGGGTGCGGCTTATCTATTGACAAAGACAGCAACATTGTCGAGGCACCGGGGGTGCGGCTTATAATCCGTGCGGCTTGTATTCGTGAAACTACTGTAACTTTTATTTGGGGCATGTAAATACCACTTCAAAAGGTGGTCATAAACTTGTTCTGGGTAAGGATGACAAAATACTAGAAGGTGTAATTGGCTTTCCCCTGTGCTGGGAAAACCATGATAAAGAGTAAAACCTGATCCAACTCACATATCTGTACCATGGCCTAAGTCTAAAACACAGTGCCACTTGAGTGGAATCAGTATTCTCCCTCAGCTTCCTGATGGATTTAGTCCTTCTGTAAATACAGTAAATACTGTTCTTTACTACATACTTTGTGCTATACATGTGATTAGCACGGATATGCAGAGTCCAAGTTAAGCTGTCACTGCTGTTTGTGGTAGATGGTTGCTTGCTGTCATCTTCCACCTGAACATTGCGTTGTGCCTTCTGGAAAACTGCCCCTCACTTGTAACTCAAGTCAGTTTGTCTTCATGGGACTGTTCTGTTCATTCTCATCCCCAGTTTCTGTTCATGAGACTGTGCACACAGGGATCACTCCATGAGTGAACAACAGCTTATTTCTTTCAAGGATAAGCCAAAAAGATAATGCAGGGTTGCTTGGAACAAATAAAGTGGTGCTGATTTTCCATTAGCATTACTTTAAATCATCTTTGGGGGAATCTGACAATCTTAAAGTAATGTGTACTTTGGATCTTGACAAAAGAGAAGTCTGGATAACAGTAGAAAACACATGCCTAAAGAGGCTCAAATACCAAGCAGAGAAATTGTTAGTAATTGTTATTAATCATAGTATAATTGCAGGTCCATTTGTTTGACATTAATGTTCCTGGGAAGATACAGTTCAAAGAGTCTGAAACACTGAGTCCAGGGAATAGTTTCTCCATGTTCGACACACGTGAGTATAAGAGAAGCCGTCTCTCTAAGGAGCGCTACTACAGTCACTCTGGAGTTCTCTTCCCTCTCCTCCTTCCCGACAGTGGATTTTTAGACTGTCAGACTGGGCATTTAATAACCATGGCAAATATAATTTAAGTTTGCTTCAAGTGTTTGGGTCACTTTGAAACTTTTAAAAAGGCAATGTGGTTACAAAAGGACAGAGGAGTAGAAAGAGTTGAAACATATGTCACCCCACTTCCGTTAATTAAATAATGGTCCTGTTGATTTGTTAGAGAGAAGTGATTGTATTTTTATAGCAGTTACAGCTTGAAAATTGTTCTTCTAAAACATGGCCTAGAAAAGAAAGTATGTAACAGCTACACTGGTACATTGCCTCATGTGAGGATGATATAATAATGGAGACAATTAGCTAAATCAACCTTCTTGAATCAACTGCATCAGATAAAAAAGCAAAGTAGCTACTCCTCCCCATCCCATGTTGCTAAAAAACTGACACAGTCTGTTTACTGAGCTCTCCAAAGAGCCTTGTCTGCCACAGTCACTTTCTCCTCCTTACAATGTGCATGCTCTAAGTACACAACTGGATTTTTACTCCATGAAAAGGAGGGAGTATTTTCTTTTATTGAAAAGAAAATAATTGAAAAAATTGCAGCTAAATGAGAGAGGAATATGTTACACAAAGACCTAATACAACATGATTTTGTGGTAATGGCTGATCTTAAAGGGTAGATAAGACTGCTTCTCACAGTCTTTCTGTGGTCATGAAGCGTGGATATTCCCCACCAATAACCAGTGCTTGTTGGACACACATATAAATACAGCTCCTCCTGTTGCTATGAGCCGTGTAAAATAACAGTTGGCAGGATGGCTACAGGGAGTCTTGTGATTGTTTTGTGTACTTGTGCTAGTGATATGACTGTCTCTTGTGTTTTGAGAACAGCATACTGCAAAGTGGGCTTGGGCATCTGCTATGATATGAGATTTGCTGAGATGGCTCAAATCTACGGCCAGAAAGGTGAGGCTGGGTCACCTAAGGGAGCAAGGGCAGCCCTAAGGCCAGACCTAGACAGGGCTCTTTCTGGGTGATACGTGCTGGGTGATCCCTGTGATCAGGCATTCTTATCCCTGCCCAGTAACAAAATGCATCCTGTGGCCAAGACTTTTACTCAAATGAGTGACTTCTCTCAGGGAGTAAAGTAACCAACACTTCCTGATCCACAGGTGGTGGTGAAGTGATGGAATTGGGAGTATTCCCACAACAGCTCTTGGTTGATGTAACCTGTTACACATGGACAGGCTCTGGTTCCATTTTGGGCAGAGGCTGGGAAGTATGGAAAGAAACCTCACCTTGGGTTTCAGTGTGAAGGGCCACTCTAGGGTGAATCATCTTCCCCTTAATGATGCTTGGTTTCTAATTGTCTCTTAACAAAGGTTGCCAGCTGCTGATATATCCAGGGGCTTTTAACATGACAACAGGACCAGCTCATTGGGAACTCTTACAAAGGGGGCGGTAAGACCACAGTAACAGCTTATTCCCTGTTCTAGAGGAGCTGGTGCATGGAACTGAATTTCCTTGTGTTCCAAATGACACTTGTGTGTCATAAGTGGTGCTGCAGGGCCACTCTGCCGTTGGAGCTGTACCATCCCTCAAGCCTTGCATAGGACACCAAAACGATTTTACTGTAAGGAGAAAAGCAGGAAGTTCTTAGCTTTTATTCCTATCTGCCTGCCCCTGTTAGGCCCTTTCAACAGCTCTTTTCCATGGCTTTATAAGCACCCTTCACACACAAATTGTAGAGAGAAAAGCCCATAATCATTTGGGAAGTGTGCTAATTACAGGCAGAAATAGACTCTGAGATTCCTCAACGCAGTGTTTATTTATTTGGTCAGCCTCAATCAATTTTGCTACGTACTGAATGAATCCGTGATGATATTCTATGCACTGACTCTGGAGCCAGCTGCTAGAGACTTCTCTTTCCAGGCTCTTCTTTCTCTGACCTTTATCATTCACAGTTTGGGCTAGTCATTTAGAGGATATATAGCTTGTCCTTCAGAGTGGATTCTTTCTCTTCTGCTTAATTAAATGGTATTATAAAAAACAATTCTTCTCACTTATTCTTTCCCTTCCATTGTTTTTCTGTGAATACAGAGCTGTTGATAATCAACTCTATGTAGCTACTGTATCTCCTGCTAGAGATGAAAAAGCATCCTATGTTGCCTGGGGGCACAGCACTGTAGTAAATCCATGGTGAGTTCAATAAAATTAAAAACACCACCTTTTTTTTTGGTTAAAAAAATATTTCAGTTGGCAGTCACACTTCAGTTGTACTTTTCCATCTACTGTTAAAAGTGCAAATTCTTGGTAAAAAGCACATGAGACTTGAGCCTACATTCTCAAGATAATCATTTAAAACAGCCAAACTAAAAAAAAACCAAGAAGTACACTAGAACTAGTTTGAGTACGTTACTCATTTTGGTCATAAAGATGCTACTTAGTACTAGGATTTAGCAACTGCTGACTTTGTCATCTTGTCTGTCCATCATATACTGTGCACATAGTAATTCTCTGTGTAGCAGACCATCTTAAACAGCTTACACAGAACTATCTCATTTCCTCAAAGAACAACACTGCTTTGACATAAGAAAGAACAAGAGGAATGTCTTCAGCTGGAGAAGAGAGATTCTGACTTGAGCAAAGTCACGCAGGTGCACAGGAGGTAAAAGTAACCAAATATTCAGGCAGTTGTTTTTCTTCCAGATAAATCTACTGAGGTAGTTTGCTTCCAGTTATTTGCACAGTAGGAAAAACTTTGTATCTTAAACTTTTAACTTTTTGTGATGAAAGCAGTGACAGAACACTTGGGGGAGACATAATCGTGTTCATTAGTTCGTGCAGAGTGTAAGGACACTACTAAAAGCCAGTAGGATCTTCAAAGGAGAAAGTGTTCATCTTTGCCAGCGTTGTTGTTCCTTTCCCTTTGAGGTATGTTGTGTATTCACGGGCAGTGGTTCACAGAGTGGCTTTTACCTCAGTTCTTGATCTTTGAAAGACACTTATGTTGAGTATGTGTATATATCACATATAAAAAGTGCCATATATAAAAGCCTGTCATGCCAAAGCTATGGATGATGATGCTATTTTTAGGACAGCCCTGTCGTTACAGCTGTAGACATCAAGGGTAGGACCTCCTTTTTCTACAAACAACAGCAACTGGACTGATGCCTTGAGACCCATGTGTTAATCCTGTGAACAAATGTGCTTAATTTTGCAGGGGTGAAGTCATAGCCAAAGCTGGGACTGAGGAAACAATTGTATACACAGATATAGGTAAGGGGAAAATTGTTTTGGTTCTTTTCCCCACTTTTTCCTTGAGTAGAGGTCATGATGCTAAGGAGAGACAGTTCTTGAAGTCTGTGGCCTTACACATGCATTCCTCTGCCTTGTCCACCTTTGCTTTTCAAGCAAGAACCAGCAGCACTCGGCTGTACTGTTCTGCATACAATATTCTATAGCTGTACCCTCCTTCTTCACTTCTTAGGAAGAAGGTGCCACCTTAGGATAGAGCAAAGCTGAGGCTTCCTTCAGCCCTGGCTGCTCACTAGCACTGCCCTACCACCCATTCTCCATCAAAGCTGCTGTTTTCCCTGTCTTGCCTCAGCGCAAGTCAGGAGCTTTCTTTTTTAGCTGCTGTTCTCCTAACTCTTTTCTTCTCCCCTGCAGATCTAAAGAAACTTGCAGAAATACGTCAACAAATTCCTATTTTAAGCCAGAAGCGTTGTGATCTCTATGGTGTAGAGATGAAAAAGTGAAGATGGGTGAAGAGGGAAGGTTCAGCTGTCACAGTGGCTGTTGCCTTCATCTGTGGAAGGATTTCCTTAGTAGTTGCTCCATAATTTACTGCCAACTGTGCCAGTTAAGAAACCACCACATAACAAAAACTTCGTGTAATTCTAATATGATTGAAATATAACTTGAAATATAACTCAAATATTTCGTAATATTTTACAAGTAGGATAAAGATGGAGATGAAATCAGTTTAATACAGCAGTGATTAACATTGATTTTTATGCATCACAGTGTTTTAGTTACCTTCTGAGGGCTTTTTTGTAGAACATAGAAATGGAAATGTTGTTCTCAAACTCCCTCTCAAATCAGCTTTGGTATTATGAATTTTTCAGTGAATTATCAGAAAATCTAGAAGCATGATTCTTCTTACTCTGTCCTTACTAGATGTGCATGTCTTAACCAAGGTCCTTGAATGCCCTACTTCTAACTTGAGAAGCTTAAAATTTAACACACTGAGCAAAACAGGCCAAATTCTGCTCTGCACTGCTTGGGACACCAGAAGAAGCTGCCAGACAGAGCTGCTCCTGTAGAAGAATCTGTAGTAGTTTTTGGTTCATGTGTTTTGTCTGGATCTGTGTATTAAATTCTCCTTACAGCAAATCCTGTTCATTGCTGAAGCGATATGTGTTACTGAGTTGTTACAATAATTCACAGGTTGCCACACCTTTTCTCTCCATACTGCTTCCTTAACAGAATGAGTGGGTTTTCACTCTGCTGCCTGGAAAAGGCTGACAGGAGTCAGGTTGGAAAACTTGTTGCACTAAGTCCCTCTGCCCAGTCTCCCAGAAGACTGCTCAATGTCTGAATGCATTATTGCTACTATGGGCAGCTCCCATCCACTGCAGAGAAAACACTCCTTACTGTGCTGCTTTTGCTGGAGACAAACTGATTGTGAAAGATGGCTTTAAAATACTGAAAACCAGCCACGCATGTTGCACTCTTGGATTTGGTTTTTTGGTTTTTTTTAAAGGAAGATATCTTTTAATGTAAAAGAATTTACAAATTATGTTTTTTATTCCTTGGGATGAAAAAAAGAAGCAATTTACTAGCCTTCACTGATAAGCTTTTAGATTCCCAGCAGCATAGAAACACTGTAAGGCTAAAAGAGATTTCAAAATATAAAATGGGAGGGAGAGAAGGTTTTGTCTTGCTCTAGCTAACCACATTTTCCCCAAAACCATCTTACCTTTTATTCATGTTCAGCAATCCTCCTCTTCCCTGTTTTTTGTTTGGGGGGGTTTTTTTTGTTTGGTGGGTTTGTTTTGTTTTGTTTTGTTTTAAATTTTTGCTTCTCTGCAATGAGCTTGATGTGTTTTATAAACAAAAACAAATACTCAGCCAAGCCCTGACACATCCTTCCCCTCATCATTCCCATCATTCCACTTGGTGGCATTCTGTATCAGCAGGTATTTTTGGTCTGTACTTTTCACTGCATTTTTGTGTACATACTACACTGGAACTTTTAAGAAACAAGCCACAAAGCACAAGGTGAAATGAAGGTTTATTTGTTGAAAAATAAATATTAAAAAATTAACAGTTTACCATTTGAGCTGAGTCTCCTGCATTAGATTAGTGCTTCCTGCATACTCAACAACCCCTATCTGTGATGGCCATTGCTGGGCTCCAACTTCTAAATTATAATAACTATTTTATTTCTTTTCCTCCCCTCTCTCTACTAGTTCAACACACAGGAGTAAATAATTTCTACCTTTGGAGGATTATAGTGCAGGACTCTCACAGGCTGACCACTTAAATCTGAGAAACGCAAAGTGCAGTTTGCAGCAGGTAACAGAATCTGTGGTCTGAACTCTCCTCCCCTGGAATCCCACATGGAGAGGATGAATGAAACTCTATTACAAGCTACTTTGGTGAACTCAGCTGAAGAGCTGACATGAGCTCAGTTCTTCTCAGTCTATCAGGACAACTTCTAAGCACCTTGTTTTAGCAGGGTATTTAGTAGGGTCTCCGGTGCACTGCACTCAGGTGATAAAAATGTGAGACTTCCACTGAAAAAATAGAGTCAGTCCTTAGCCATAGTACTTCAAGCAGCCACTACTCAACCTTTGTGTTGTAGAAAACAGGCACTTGGCACTTGTAAGTATCCATATGACACATATGCACTAACATGCCTGAAAGAGTTCCAGAATTTCAGCCTGCAAGAATTTAAATTATTTTTAAAGAAACGGTAGAAGATTAGGCAGTGTTAGGGTTGCTGGGCTGGTTAAAACTGCATCTAAGCTTACAGAGTAAGATGCAGTACAGCTCTTCTGTGTATGTTAGTTCCGTCTTCTCTTCCCCTTTGCAGTTAGATCCTAGTAATTCAAATCCCAGCTTAGAATCATGGAATATGCTGAATTGGAAGAGGCCCATCAGGATCAGAGTCCAACTCCTGGCCTTGTGCAGGAATCCCAAGAACCACACTGTGTGCCTGAGCACGTTGTCCCTGTGAACAACAGGGACCATACATGATGAGAATCAAATTGCTAGACAAGTGTGTGTAGAAGCAGCGTCCCAGAGTATCCCACGGGACACACAGGCTTCATCCAAGTCTTCAGTACTAGCTGCCTACATAATTTCAACTTTTTTTTTTTTTTAATAGCAGTAATACTTGTCCCACTTCAAAGTTCACATGTACACCTGGCTTAAAATAAAACCTCAACTGTATGAGCCATTTACAGAAAGTCCCTTTCATCACACGGATGCACCTGCATGCACACATTAATAGAGTCTCAGCTACTCAGATTCCCAGCCTTCCTGGCTCAACTTCCTTTCCCCTGTAACCTTCAGCTCTCAAGATCGTACCTCTGTGGTGATGGAAGCAAGCAGAGACTGGATTTGTTGATTCCACATCTCCTCATTCTTTCTTAAAGGTTGAAGTGAGAGAAGATGACAAGGAGTCAGTCAATTATCAGTTCTTCCTAGACTTAGAACATAAGCAAAGAGCTCACTACTGCAGAGAACACCTTCATCAAAACCTGCTCTAATACATGTCAGAGAGAGATACTTGAAGGTAGTATTTATTTTTTCAGTTTACAGGTGATATGTCATTTACAAAAAAATTACAGACAATGCATCCTTTCAGTGCAGTTTCAAACTAGTTGAAGAACAGGCAAAAGTCTGTGATGATTTGGAATGCTAGTAATTGACAGCACATGCTTTTTTCCCTTAATTGATTGGGTGGGGTAAGGGACAGGGTACAGATGGGGTGATGAGGAGAAAATGCCAATGTAAATAAGGCCATGCGAATAAAAACTCCTTGGAGAACAGGACTCCTCAGTCTGGCATATTTTTGTTCTCAGCTAGTTAATGCAGAGATTGGAAATTGGAGAAGATGTTTGACACCTGTTATGTTCAGTGCCCCTAGAAGCTGCCAGTACCTTCCCATATCTTCAATTCTACACCAGTGCTATGATTTCAGATCACCTAATGAGCTACTAAAATAATGATTAAATCTTTATGTCTACTCTCCACCATTTGAATACTCAACTGTAGTTGCTGGGAGAAAGGAAGGTCAAGTTGAAAATGCAAGCTGCTGCTGTATGGTGGCACAACTACAGACCAAGACAGTTTGACTACAGCATCATTCATTTTTTTAAAAGGTTAAATACATTAGACAATTCACCACAAACAAATCTATGATTTCAGGATGGAAAGAAGCCTAAATTAGTGTGTCATAAATTAAGCTACATCATTTGCATGAGGTTTGTCCAGCCACATCAGTCCAGGGAAAGACAAGATGGACTGGCTGAGAGACTTCCACACCAGAAAGATCAAACCAAACCAAGAGGGCCCTCTGTGAAGTTCCTAGTGAGAGGAAAGCTGTTTCATAATTTGTCCATCTGCTGTTTGCAGCACAATTACTTCCTTTCTACAGTATTTGTAACCTTGGACAAGACAGGGTCTACAGAACAAGGAAATGAGTGCAGATTGCAAATCCATTATTGGAAATTTAAGCCTATGCTTTGTTCCTTATTTCACTTAACCCCTCCCACCAAGGGGCTCTTAAAAGAAGATCATAATCCAGCAGTCTCTAAGAGACCGAAGAGAATTTAGTCTATTAGCTGCTACATTTATGCAAAAGCATCAGAGATGACAAAGATTATATGCAAGCATGACCTTACCTTTTGGAGCTTGACTCCCAGCAGTGCTTTCTGTTCTTGAAAGTCCCTCTGAACCCTCCAGAACAATTTCCCATGACATTCAAGTAAGGACTGCTGTACAGGAATACATTCTTTCTTCCAGTAAAGTCTACACTGAAGCAGTGTTACCTGACCTCCTTCCCCAGCCAACCTTTTTCCTCACTCTCCTATGCAGTACTCTAGGGCTTTCTGGGGTGAGAATAAGGACTATCAAATTAATTCCCTAATAGCTGCCACAGGACTATTTCTAAGTTATGCAGAGGGTGGAAGGGGATTTAAGGGAAGATTGTGCATGCTTGCATGTATTTACAGGTATCCTCTCCACATCTAGTGACTTAAAAAAAACCTCTATTATTAAAGTTTGAAAATTAATTCTTGCAAAATTAAAATCAACCCTCAAGGATTAATTGGATATAAAAAAAGAAACCTATTTTACAGCACTGACTAGTATTACCTTTAAAATCAACAGGAAAAAAACCCCACATGCTGTAATATTATTTGATAAAGCAAAAATCGCCCACAACATAATCACCCAAAATGAACCAGTGTGAAGTTTTTATTTGCATGGCCAAAATATGTTCCTTTGGTTCCCCTGCAACTTTATTTCCCTTAACACACTCTAAGGTTTTTGCTGCAGAAGGAACAAGATGCAGCACTGCATACTTCCTTGAACAACCACTCCCACAACACCTAAACATTTAACAGATGTAGCAAATGACAACACCACGAACGGGAAAAAACTAAGTTCCACCATTCAGCATGGTCTGCAACAGCGTCTTTAGGGCTGGCTGAAGTGGGCAACTTCACTTTGCAAGGTCATTTCCTCCTTGTTTCTTTACAGTGTTGGTGGTTTCAATCCATACTTCTTCGCAACTTCTGTCTGGGCATAGGCAGCATCACAGAGTGAGTAGAGGTGGGCCATCTCCATTTCTGATTTGGCCAGGTTGATAGCTTTGTTGAACATTTCAATGGCTTTATCCAGATTACCTCTGAAATGAACAAAAATTTAGTTAAGACTGCCAAAGCAATCTCGTCATCTCTAAATTACACTCTTCCCCCATTAGTAATTTAAAAGGACTTCAGGAGGAACCACCACAAGAACTTGTGGTGATGCTGAGTAAAGGCAGAGAAGTTGTTACCAAGCCTAAGCAACTAGGACAGCTGTTAAACAGCCTTCCTCTTGAGAGCCCCAACAAGTGGTGGTGCAGGATAAAATGTTCTCCACAGGACACCAAGTTCACTACAAAGATAACTCTGGGCAACTGAATGAAGTCTCATCTCCCCAGAAAGGACTCAGTATACAAAAGAAGAAAACTTGCACAGACAAAAGCACATTATTTAAATACAAAATGCTTGCAAAATTTCTCATGGCATTAACTGCCTGTCCTTTAGAAGACTAGACATATTAAAAAGGGACTCAACTGTACTGTCAGCTACACCCTAAACCTTTGCACAGTTGCAATACAATGTAACAGAGCAGTGCATTCCTCTTTCCTCCAAGAACTGCCAACTGGAGTTCTGTTGGCTGCAGGAGAAAACAGCACAGGATCCTCAGTACAGACAGTCCAATATCCAAGGACAACATCACAAACACACAAAGCCATGTAATAATTAAGGAAATCACTTAAAATGCAGAAGTGATGCATTTAAAAATAGATGGACTCATCTGCATCTTGTCCATTAAGTATGAAATTGGTGGTGAGAAGTTGTCAGATCATAAATCACAATTATGCCACAGAGAATGGAGGGCTTTACCTAAGAGTTACAGAACAGAAATCAGGACCTTGGGTAAGAGCTGGCCTCACAGGACACCAGGGAGATCTCAAGACTTAGGATCCATGAGGAAATTTAAAGAACTACTGTAACTTCAGAAGTAACTAAGAACTCTTTAACACTGCAAGTCAGCATTACCTTTGCACTTCAATCGTTCCCATGGTCTCATATGCAAAATCACATTTATTATCAATTTCAATGGCCTTGCTTATGAGTTCTAATCCTTTGTCTAAATCTTGCTTCCACTGGAGCTGAAGTAAACTACAAGAAAGAGAAAATTTCAAACAGACTTGACATACAGATTTCTCCCAAAACCCCCATCATGGTAAGCAAAACCATCCCAAACATATAATGTATTTAATTTCTACTGCAGGTATACAGTGATTTAGTAACTTCATGACTTTAAAAAACACCTATGTGAAAGTCACTTTCAGTAAGCCTCTTTACTGCTTTAATGACTCTACAAACAAGGCAAATTTTTCCCAAGAGAAACATGTTGTTTGGTACATGTTGTTTTATGAAAGAAGAAACTTCAACACAAAGCTGAAAGTTAACAGGACTAAATGAAAAGTCAGATATACTTCAAGCAGATACTCAATTAGCAATGAACACTGATGAAACTTTCCTGAAACTTATTTGCAGCTTTGTCAAGACAAAATATAGAAATACATTTAAGAGCACAAAGATGTTTTCACAAAGTTATTTTTCCTGGCTAAACTTCTAAACATAAACATTCACTTCAGGTTGATTCATCTAAATACACCAACTGCTCTCAACTGAAAGGACTGCAAATGCAATACATACCCTTTATGAACATATGTAGTGGCATTGTCTGGCTCAAGGTCAATGCATTTATCATACATTTCATCAGCCTTGCCAAACTGCTGTTGATCAGTTAGTGCCTGGATCAAAAGAGAAACTTGTTTGTCAATAAGCAACCAAAGCGTGCACTCTGCACTCAGCTAATTCTAATTAAAACTGTATTGACAATGTGAGATTGGATGTAGTTCATTTATGGTAGAGCAGGCCAGACAAATCAGTTACCAGAGTTAAGTTTCAAAACTGAGGCTTTTTGGAAAGCTTCTGTGCTTTAAATGCACAAATTACTGACCACACTGCCACCTGTAATGGGATATTCACAAGCAACATGCTGTGTGCTGTAAATAAAAACCATTCTAAAAGTCTGTACCTGCAAGCTTCAACTCTTCCTTTTTCACATATACTTCTTTCAGAGGAAATGAATATATACTGCCAACCTACTTAAAATCAGAATGTCATGCTTCCTACTAAAACCAGCAGTATGTTCTTAGAAATTACAGTCTCTGTTACAAGTGCACTCTGAACAGCTGTTCTAAACCACTACATGCCGCTGACAGCAAGAACAAAAATGTTACCCTAGTTTCACACATCTGACTCTCAAATTACCCAGAGGATCCCTGACATTCATTAGCTGAGATGCCACACACATGCAGGAAGGAATCATGCAGGAATAACCTCTGTCTCCTAACAACCACCCTCAACTCATTATTTATATCCTTCTCCACCAGTTCCCCCTGCACATCCTCTGCACCAGAACACCCATAAACATAAGAAGCTGTTTCCAGGCAGCATTACTTATCTCAGAACTTAGTGTCCAAAATCTTAATCTGTTATTTGAAGAAATGTTATATCCAAGATAAAAACTACAAGAGAATGCAGCATTTTCTTTAAGAGAGAGAAAAACCTACCTGAGCATAGAGCGCATAGCCCTCAGCACACCTTGGAAATTTTTTAATGACATCTTCAAAGCCTTTCATGGCTGCTTGCACAGTCAAAGCATTACTTCCTGTATAAGCCTGGCGATACTATTCCAATGAAAAAAAAAAAAAAAAAAAAATGCCATCACCAGACTGAGAAAAGGCTGATCAGGCCTCTACCCACCACCCCAAGAGTTGCCTGCACCATAATAGTTCAGTTATTTTACATAAGCTGAGAGAATGGAGATTGTTCAGCCTGGAGAAGAGAAGGCCTTAACATACCTGAAGGGAGCCATGATAAAGATGGAGAGGGATTTTTTACAAGAGTATGTAAAAATTATTTTTTTTACAAGAACATGTAAACAGAACAAGGGGGAATGGATTAAAATTAAAAGACAGCAGGTCTAGGTTGGAAAAAACTCTTTATTGTAAAGGTGGTGAGACACTGGAACAGTACCCAGGGAAGTTGTCATCCATGGCAATGTTCAAGGTCAGGTTGCACGGGACTCTAAGCAACCTGGCCTAGTGGAAGATGTCCCTGTTCATGACAGAGGAGTTGGAACAAGATGTTTTTTAAGATCCCTTCCAACCCAGGCCATTGTATGATTTTGTGCTAAGTTCCCGAAGGTGAAAAGCCTGTACATCCTACCAAATCAGGTTTTGGGAACCTACCACATGTCCAAGTGTCTGGACTTGGAGAGGAAAACAAGTGAAAGAAGGAACTCACAAGGCCTGATAATTGCGATAGCCTCTCTCTATTTCCAATGCGTAGAAATTCCAAACTTGGCATTCCTCCTTGTTCACACCATGCAAAGCTGTCCTGACAAGATTCTTGCACACTGAGTCATTATACTAGCTTGAAATAGTTTGTTTCCAATTTCTTGATAATGACCATTTTCCACAATAGTAAAGCTTTATTAAAATCAATTTTGTGCTCCAATTAGAATCAATACTTTTGTTCCTCTCACACAGAACAGAAAAAATGTTCTACTGTTTGAACAATGAGTGTATCAGAAGGAAAGCAGCAAACTCATACTCCAACTGAAGAAATTTTTGCATTATTCCTTTACCTTATTATTAAAAGACAGAGATGTATGTTGCCCTACTTTCCTGTTAAACTGGAATAAACCAGAGAAACACAGTGCTTTCCAGAACTCTTTAAAGCAAAAGCACCCAGACAAACCCCAGAACGTTACCTACCAGAGCGAAACATTTCTGTGCTTGCGCCAAGGCAGAATTGGGTCGCAATCGAATACATTCATCAAAGTCTTCCACAGCCTCCTCAATTTGGTCAAGCAGGATTTTCAGCTAGCCAGAATGAAAGAAAATCCTATTTTTCTATTTCATCTGTGCTTCAGACACTTATATGACAATTCAATTAGCATCAGTTACTCATATCATCTTCAGCTCAGCTACAGACTGTCTAGAAACCTACGAAACCCATAACTAAAAATCACCATCATAATCTATTATCAAAGCCACCAGTGAAACTTTAGCTACCTACACAAGCAGTCAGTGACCCTGTGTAGGAAGAGAGAATGCTTCCATTTTAGACTGTTGCCATCATTGTGTCAGCATTATGACCAGCTTCCAAAATTATGCCATATTTTCTCAGTTGTTTTGCCTCTCTGTAGCCAGTATCTGTGGACTATTTGGACACTGTAACATTTCAGCTTTTCCAGCTTGTATTTCAACTTCTTTTGTTGGCGTTTCTTTGGTTTTGACATTCTTACTCCTCCACAGGAGCGGAGTTCAGTCTATTATTCTCTTACTTTACTGTGTAGCTACTGTAAAATACAGATTTTCAATCTGCAGAAAACTTTCATTCCCTTCAGTCAACACACAGCACCATTTTCATTTCTGAGCACTAAAGAGGTCTAACAAATTCACGGAGAAAAACCCTTGATCTGTGGAAGTCTTCCCTACAAATATGACTTCCTTACAAATAGCCAATCTGCATATGCTAAAGCTCCTTTTTTACTTTCAGCACCATTAATCTTACAGAAGCCTGCTAGAAATTAGTCTAGGACACAGCAGTGTCAGAAGGCAGAGAGGGATGATCCAAGTCCAGGGCACAGGGCTGCAGGTGTTATCAGGGACACATTTCCTCTGCTGTAACAAAGCTTCCTGCTATGCAGATGCTGTTCTGCCATCCAGGCCCCTTCACAGCTTTCATCTGCTGTAAATGTACACAAGCCCCAGTACTCACACGTTTCAGTTCATACTGATAGAGGGCTTTCCTACAGCTATAGAAATAAACTGCTTCTGCCTGACTTGAACCTCCAAAATACACTGTGTGTTTATCCCACAGAAGTTCCCAATTAAGAGTCCATGGTTTTTTGCCACAAACAGTATAAATGACACCGTCTTTCCTTTTAGTATATACTGAAATAGCCAAGTGTTGGGACCAAATCTCGAAGGTTTCTTACTTGTCCTCGATGGTGGTAAACATCAGCATTCTGAGGATCAATGTCAGCAGCCATGTTGAAGTCCTGAGTGGACATTGCAGGCTGCTGCTGCTGCATGAACATACTGCCCCGTTTGATCAGAGCGTTGGCTCGCAGCTGCAAAACACGGCCAGGGAAATGTCAGCCACCCCAGTGTTTCTACACGTTTAAGGCTTCATTACAATCACAGTAAATGTTGAGTTCGACTAGTTTCTCCCACTGACAGGAATAAACTTCATATTGACCCTAAATGAATGAGCTCCCTTAATTTCAAAAATGTCAGCCTATGCTTCCATCCCAGTGGATTTCCAAGCCTCCCCAAAGCCTTCTCAATTCCTATGTTTACAAATACATCAGTGCTTTTTGAAGCAGCTAAATATGGAAGTGCAATTAAGGGTTTTCACTTATCCAGAGTGGATAAGCCTCCAATTCATTCAACTTCCCTCATTCTTTAATTTGTAATACTTATCATCTTTAATTTGCACTACTCAGTACAGTTGTCTCAAAAATCAATAAGCCCTTAAAAAAACCAATTTATCAATAACAAAACAGTAAATCAACCAGAATATTCCTATTAATACATCTACAAATTTGGACAAACAACTTCTTGAAGTATATTGCAAGTTTATCATCTAACTTCTCAATCCCAACTACAGTCCAGCTGTGACAGACTCTTACCTTCACATTTGCATCTTCCATGCTGATGACCTGATCTAGGTCTGGTTTGGCAGCACTTGCATTGCCAATAAGTAAGTAGAAAGTAGCTCGCAGAAGCAAAGCTTCTGCCATGTATCTTCCCTTTGCTTCAATTTCTTTTGTGCTTTCACTGATAATTTTGTCATAGTTCTCTTCTTCCATATATTGTTTTGCTCTCAAATAGCCAGAGCTGTAAATGATGTAAAAGCAGTTGTATATAATATGCATGCATTCACTGAACACTGCGATTTCCATTCAGATGTTTCATCAAATTATTACAAATACTAACTTGTGCTATACTTTTACAACACCAGCATAGTCCCATTGGAACATCCATTCCTGGATGGAGCCATCATAGACGGAAAACAATTTGTACAAAAACTGGCCAAATTACATTGGAAAGAAAGAAGAAAAATGTTTTAAAGGTTTTGAATGTGAGCTTCATTTGTCTCTTGAGGGTTTTTTTTCACATGACGAACAGCAATTATCTCTGTTTTAAAGCAAAAGAGTGGAATTCAGGACAGTGAAATATTAAACCTAGCAATGTGCAGCTTGTATATGGAAGAAATTATTTAATATAAAAAAATTACAGCTCTGCCTTGTTCTCAGCTGTATCCTGGATTAAGTGAATCTGCCTGTAGATCAGGACATTCTCTCTTACTTTAAAAAATTATAATGCTGTTTGCAATGGTCTCTAAGCTGACAGCACTGCTATCTTACAAAAAATACTAAGGAAAGTAGCATAGTAAATTAAAGAACCATTTATGAGGTGCTCAGGCTCCACTAAAAAAATACAAAACAAAACCAGAAAACCAAGTTTTTCTATGCCAGAACAAACTTTTCATTTATGGGCAATTTGATTCCAGAAAGATAAAACACCCTTTCAGCCTGCATTGCTGTAAATACATGTTTTTATTTTAAAATTCCCTTTTCCTAGCTCATCTTCTCCCTGCCAGTCCAAAGGCTAACTTGCTCTCTTCCTTAGAAATGCTCCTTCAGTATAAAATATTCCTTTCTCCCAAAGCATCATTCAGTGCTCTCCAGTTCTCCCATCTCCTTAGATTTACTGCAATACTGTAGTAAATATTCAGCATTTTTACCCAGTCTCACTGTCCTTCACCTGCTTAGTGCAAGCTTGGAACCAGTCAGCTTTCACTACGGTTTCACTTGCAATACTGATGGAAGTTATATCAAAGGCATCTCCACGCCAAGTACTACACAAACAGCAGCAAGTTACACTGAGCAGAATGTCCAGATCACAGAAAACTTAATTCCAATACCAAACAATTCCTAACTGTATTGTACACTCACTTCTCCTTTACTTCAGAAGCCTCTCCCTCCTTGTCCTTATCTTCATCTGATTTCTCACCCTTAAGCAAAGGTTGGGAAATTATATCATCTGTGAAAGAACTGAAGTAGGATTTAATGAACTGTGGTGAGGGCATCAGAGGTTCCCGATTCTGAAACAGAGAAAGGTAATTCCAAGTCATTAGGTGGTAATATCAGATGGTAAGATTCTTTAAGGTTCTGATCACAATACAATACCCATCACCAGTGAAAACAAAGTGATGATATTTGGGGTGGAGGGAGATTGTATCTTTCCACACATGTCACTAGAAATAAGGACTCTTTGGGAAGATGTACTAAAGCACTGGGTGTGCACATAAACTGAGTGAAAAATGCAAGCTGATGAGTTAATCATGAGCCTAAATTCGAACAGATTTTCAATGGTAGTCTTCTCTTTTCTCCAACTTGTCCAAGAGAAGCTGTTGTCATTGTTACAATGGAGACTAATGAGGAAATACCCTAGTTCTGTGTGGAACTTGGCTCAGATACCACACATTTTACTTGAAGTCCCAGAAGCAACACCTCTCAGGAAAGGAATATCTTCTGCAGTCAAAAAATATCTCGGGTTTAAAATAAACTGCACACAAGAATTACAGTTCAATCTCTCCTGCAGGAAAACACTGAATGTGCTCTTCTGAAGCACGCCTATCTACACCCACCTCACTCATAACATTATTTGTTGTTACCTCTACAGTACACATTTATGTGAATTTCTGTAGGAAAGAAATCCAGCATCTCAAAACCAACACAGGATTTCAGTCCTTCAACCATCAGCAAAACACAAGCAAGAATGCTTTAATAACAACAGCCAAGAATGTATTAATATCTGTCCCAAACTTTTTGTAAACCTACAGCCACTTAAAATGATTATTCCTGGCTACCCCTATGCTTCCACAGTTCTCTCTTCTACAATTTCCAAACATTCAGATATAGATGTGTGTTCCAAAACACCCCGTTTCCATGCAGTTGCAAGTTGAGAAAAGTCCCATGTAGGGCAGCATACCAACTTAGGTGTCATAACAAATTTCCTTATTAAAGGGAAATATCTCCTAGAAGTAGATTTCTCTTCCCTGATGGGGTTCCAAAAACTTTGGAGACGTCCCAAAGGAAAATAACATTGGTACAATGGCAGTTTTGTAGAAACCAGTTTGTGTTGCTTCTTACATTTGAGCAGATGGAGACAGTGATTTGTTTGTAACAACTGACAGAACGCCAACAACCGACTTTTCAACAACTGGTCAGGTGAAATAACAGTTAGTCAGCAGTGTCACAAGCCCTACCTTGTACTTCTCTTTGGCCTTTTCTTTTCCAAGGAGTTTAAGAACTTTATCAGCTAATAACATACTTTGCTGGTTTTGGAAGGCTTCTAAAATGCAGACTGCAGTGACATCTAGGAAACAACATACAAAAGTGAGATTAAAGGAATTCTGACAGTCACTAAAGTACATTACAAAATGTGCCACTGAGTACAATGAGGCACTGAAAAACTAATATACATCCTGTTCTCAGTCTCTGTCTCCAGTTTGCTGTGTTTACTGTATTTTTCAAGACACAAATTTGTATCCAAAATTATCTTCCTGGGATAAAATGACTTCATGATAGTTAATGGAAAAAAATTACATTTATTTTTTTTTTGTGTTTTATCTAGAGACGAGCACACTTAAATCAACAGTGAAAATGTATACCTCTATAATTTTGCAATTTTGAGAAGAGTAATTATGTTCATATGACGTTCATATTGAAAGTGCTAACACAGTTTCTCTTCTGGGACTGATTTTTATTTTCTACTTCTAAAATTTACATTCAGTGACATCACATCTCACTTACTCCTCAGTTTAAGAAATCTGCCTAAATTCTATCTCAAAGTTTTCTGCTCACCTCCGTGACTTTGGAAGGGAGCAAGGAGAAATACCTTGCTGGTCTATTTAAAGTGCCAGCCCCTATCACATGGCTTTCATTCACAGAGAGAAACCTCTGCAAATGTTAACCCACAGCTGCTCAAGTGAATCTTTCCAGTGTGAAATGCACTCTTACTATACACAGTTTCTCGGGATCCTCCACTTAATGCAATGTTACCATGAATTTTTCCTGTTTTGCTTTCATTTAAACATTACTGAACATGAACAGAGCCTGGACTTGAAATTTAAGCAGTGTATTGTCTGAATATGCTTGAAAAATAAATGTCTTGCCCTGGAGTTTTAGCGTCTTTTTCTAATTCTACACTGCTAGAGGGACTATTAAGCCATCACTTATACAGAAACTCCCTGCACCTCTGGCATGGTCAGGAAGCACATCAGAGTCCCTGGGAAAATATGCTACCCCCAGAAAGAACACATTATACAAACCCAGCAGACACACTCTGACCAAAGACTGCTGCCACAGAACATCTTCTCAAATTATACTGCCAGGAATCACTGGAGGAGCTTTCTGCTGGTAGTGGCTGGGGTTTTGAGGTTTGTTTGGTTTTGCTTTCCTCCACTACATGGGCATGCCCTACTTCCTGGGATTTTACTGGCCACATGTGGTTGGCAGGTAAAAGCAGGGTTATAGAAAAACAGTGGAGTTTTAAAAAAAAAGCAAGAAAGCTTCAGATCTGAAAAAACTGCAAGCAAAAAATCAAATAGAAATCAAGGATGAAAATAATTGTCACTAACATTACTGCTATTAATGCTAGAAAGAAGTTATATTTAAAACTGTCCTACTGTCACAGGGACACTTGATCTTTCTTGGAGCTTTTATCACCTGGCAGCTACATAAGGCTTAGATTTTATTACAGCACTCTGGAAGTGCAGCTGATACACAGTGGTTGCAAAGGAGTGCACTAAATGAACAAAGTTGTCCTTTTCTAGTCATTATGGTCTTAAAGAGCATAAAGGTATCCTGCCAGTAGATAAAAAGATGGATAAAATTTTCACATCTAATTTACCTTCTAATTTGGCAGACCTAATTTTCAGCTGTTACACATAATTAAACTAAATTAAGTTAGATTTGCCAGCCAAAACACTGCCTCATTTTCTGTCCTTCGATAATAAGCACAGCTGAAAATTTAAGTCTTTTAACCTAACATCAGCAGGAATTATTTCACCTGATGAAATTCATAAGGGTAATTTCAAGCGGTAGCTTGTAGCTCAAAAGCACTGTGTCAAAACACATCTGACCTGTAGTTCTAATTTCCATGGCTTCTCAGTGACATCTTCCTGACAAGTCAAAATGTATTCTGTTTAGGAATAGCATCGGAAGGATTTGAAACAGTAATTTCTTCCAAATACAAAATATTAATATTTTTAAAAGATTAAATCTGTTCTGGTCTTCATAAGCTGCACGCCAGAAAAAAATGCTACTGAAGCTGTTTTCCCTCTAATACCTGTCCAATGCATTTAAATCCCTGCAATATTTTATTTCTGACCATGTATCTCTACCTGCAAAAACACCCTCATTTATGTAATAGCTTGATTTCTCCAAAACAAATAGAGAAGAAAGTCTCTTTACTGCATGGAAGTAGAACAACTGTTGTCCTTGTTATCCACTCATCATGTTAGATAAATTCTATTCTAAAGTGAAGGAGTTTCCTGGAAAAAGAATACCTTGAGTCACTACAGTAACATCAATTTCTCAGCAGTTGTTTCAGATGTGAGCAGATGAGAGCCTGAGAAATATGAATAGGTTTCTTCTGACAAGAATATGTATTTGCAGAAGCCATGAATGGCTTTAAATACATAATTTTGTGTCATTGTGGCTACAGAAGTAAAACCAAAACATTTCCAGAAGTTGCTATCTCCAAAGCTCTCCAAAGCAGCAGAGCTAATTTCACTTTTAAGTATACCCAGCATGAGCCACTCACCTTCTAAACATTCCTTCTTATTGTCTAGCTTCTCATGGGCCTTTGCACGTCTGAAGAGAGCTTTGACATATTTAGGGTTAAGCTCAACAGCCTTTGTACAATCTTGTGCCACTTCTGTCCATTTTTGCTGTGTGCAGAAAAAGACCACAGTGAGAGGGGGCCTCCTCAGCTCCCTGTGCTGGCTTCCCACAGCCAGCTCCAGGGCTGCGAGCACCTAGCAGCGGCTGTGGCTCCCGGGGCTCTGCTTCTCCCTGCTTGCTGCTGCTTCTCCACAGGGAGAAACTGCCTGGGCACCACTGCAAACCACCTGCACCAGAAAAGCTATGCAGCAGAAACGGAATTCCTACAAAATATTACACCAGACACTGTACAAATCCCGTGGGAGAACATAATGAGTTGATGCAAAGATGGATATCATTGGGACTAAAAGACTGGTGTAGAACAACTAGAATAAAAAAGACGGAAACATAATGGAAGCAAAGAAGTTTACCAAAGTGCTAAAACATTTTTTTAAAGAAAATTTATTTCAATTTATCAAAACAGGCTTTTCTAATAGAGGACCCACACACATGTGGGATTCATTATGACATGAATTTGTGTTAGACAAGAACTAAATCTAACACCAGATTTATGTAAGCACAGTCTCTCACTTGATACTTCAGACTATACAAAGTCAGCTTTTCCACTCCTTTATACAGCTCACCAACTCGACCTCATAAGCAAATCCATCATACCATAATAAGCAACACTGGCTGACTTCTAAAATAACACCAAGTATACTCAGCTGTCGAGTAAATGCAACTTCCCCATGTGCAAAATTTAGGTCTTGGCCTTTACTAGGATTTCAATGATTTTTTCTTTAAATTTTGAAGTAGCATACTTACAAAATATTTGACCTTCCACCTTTCTTTCATGGTTAAACACTCAAGTAGAGAGAAGTAAAATTAATTTATATACAAGAAAACCGTTCCAGAAAATAAGAAATTAAAAACTTTATCTTGGAAGAACAGGATGCATAAAAATAGATAGACTAAGTGTAGTTAACAGAAAACAATTTTATTTATATGTAGAAAAGTATGATGAGCTGAAAAAAGCTGCAACAGCATCTTGTTGTGAGAGCAGCAGATGTTATCACTTGAGACCTTTCAGTGGATAAAAATGACAAAATACAAAATTGATAATGCTACTTTTTACAATAAACACAATCACCTTTAATTTCTTACCAGTTGTTCATAGGCAGCAGCTCTGTTTTGATAGAAGGTAGAAAGATCAAGGTTTTTTTCAGGAGGACACAGGCTGATAGCCTCAGTGTAACACTGAATAGCTAGCTCATATTTTCCTGCTTTAAAATATTTGTTTCCTTTGTTCTTGGCTGCTTGGGCTCTACCAAGAGGACTCTGAAAAAGAAAGTGAGAGGTCAGTTCAAATTAAAAAGGCATCACAGCACACAAGCTATGCACTTTAGGGCTCATCTTCAAAGACATAAAAATGGACCTGAGTTGTAAACTGTAGCCCAGTTTCTAAACAATCTCACTCTTTTCAATTCCTGGAAACACACAAGAATTTTCCATTGCAAGTGTATCAGATAAGAGACAACCTTTTCACAAGATTCACTACAACGGTAATAAACAATGCAGTGATTTCTGCTTGGAAGGTTAAACAGATTGTAATCTTTCACATGGCTGGTGATGAGAAAAACCAATGAGGTAAGTTCTTTCTCCAAAGGTTAAACGTATAAAGAAAACAAAGCCCTCAAAGCAATTCAAATAGAAGAGCTTCCCTTTGAAATACATACAGGATGTAAGACCAGAGGAGACTCCTCAGACTATGAATTAAATATGGAAAGCATTTTGTAGAAAGACCTACTGAGCAAGACAAATAAAACCTGTAAGGAAAATAAAGCTGGTTTACCGTTCATGCACCAGGCACATTAACTTTATAGCTGACTCCTCTACAGCTTCACACACTCTGCTTCTTGCAATGACAAGTGCTGGACCATCACCATCTTAGCAGGGAACGGGAAACTTCACTGACTAGCCTGAGAACCTGCTAAATGCATCTTTATGTTCTGCACCACATACTGATAGTCGGTATTTCTGCAGAAATGAACATTGCTGCCTACCTGAAACCCTTGGATTTGCAAATCAGTTATCAAATCTTGAGGTTTGTAAGGGATCAGATATAAAAATGCTCTTTCAAAGTGGTGTGACCACATTCAAGAAATAAGAGTTGCAAAGATTCTAACATTGATCTTCTCGATTTCTGCTACTCTGCAACAGCCTTGCTTCATGGACAAAATTTTGCAGCAGTTCTGCCAGAACAAAATGAACAGAAGTATGAGCACACATGCCATTCTACCAACCTTTCTGAGGAGGGAAAGGCCAGAGACTGGGGGCAACAACAGCTGCAGGATTCACTACATACCACCTGCACTTCAGATTCTCGAGGATTTGTTGGGAATTGTCCCTGCTGCTCTTTGACCATACTTCTGCTTCCTCTACACACTTATCCACTGCCAGGGCCAAACTGAACAGATACAGACAACCATACAGCTGTAACACAAGTTTGAAAGCAGCTTTACATTTCATTTACCCATTCCCCTTAATGTCTGCTCATTTCATTCCAACCTGATCATTTTTTGCACCTAAGTGATTTACTTTAAAACTGAAAACCTGAGGGGAAGCCAGGACTTGCTCTACAACCTGTCTTTTAAGGCCTGGATCGTTATCCTGGCAGGAGAGAATCAGATAATGGGTACTAGCCTCAGTTCCTACATAAAAGTAGGCATCCAAATAGAACTAAAGTATCTTAGAGGCCTTTTCCTGAGGGGAGACTCACAAGTGAAACCATATAAGGGAGAGAATTTCTTGAATATCCCTATTGCCAGCAAAGCTCTTCTCTTGCAAGTCATTAATCACTGGGGTCACAGGAGATTAATCTGCACCATCTTTATTGTTCACAGAACAAGGCAATCTGCAAGGAAGGCTTTCAGAGTTTCCTATTGTAAAGCTTCAAATTTAATTTGATAGAAGATGATTAACTTCACCCCATACACTATGTGAAACTCCAAGCCAAAATTAGAGTGCAACTATTTTTACTGAGAGACAAGTAACTGTGTATCTGATAGGTGGTTTCTTTAAAACTTAACCAAAGACTCAAAAGGTTAAATTTGTTTCCAGTAGGTCCTAAATTTACCTCCAAATACAATGCTTTTCTTTTAACAAAGGGAAGGGTGATGCATATGCCACAAACTTAAATGCATGCAAGTCAGCTTGAATTTTAACTTATGCATCTCTAGAGCAAAACACAAAAAATGCCTTTGTGTAATAATCTTACACATGTCAGTGCTGTTCTATCAACTTGGGTCAAAAGAGAAAAACACATTATATGGGCCATGTTGTAACCCAGTGTGAAAATTATTTTAAACTGCAGAGATTAAGCCTAACTGCAGCTAGGTTATTACTTCACCATCATTGCCAATTTCTTCATGCCAGGGATCACCTATCCCAGCATGTGCCCCATTCTGAGCAGTCCATGTGCTCCATCCTAGGCACTCTGAGAGCCCTGCTCCACAGACCCTGAGTAAAGACATGCTAGGGATGAGCACTGCTGGACGATACCCAAGTGCAACGGCTGCTCTGGTGTCAGGTGTGGGAACTGTAACTGGAAACAAGACACGTATAGGTCTGGGGCTGTCACTGGTGCTCTGCTGGTTTTTAGGAAGCATCAAACCTTCAGACAAGCCTACGAAGTGCACACAACAGTGATCAAAAACTTCAGAGACTACAGACATGATGCCGAAGTTACTACAATCAGTAACTCTGTTATGTGAGTAAACTTTTAGTAACAGCTGCAGGATCACAGACAACACAACCAATCTTACAGAAATGAATCATGGAACATTTGCTGACTCCCCCATTACCCCCTGCTGCACCCATTGCATGAGGCAAGAAATGTGGCGGTAAGGACTCAGAACTTAGAGCACAACATGCTCTCATGCAACAAAGTCAGCAGAAGCTGGAAAAGAAGAAATCAACTTGTTTATGCAGCCTTAAACCAGACTGCTTGCTCTGAGATGTTTTATCTCTGCACCCCTACTCAAACTACTCTGCTGTAGCCCTCAGCATGCACCCAAAAGACCACCAAATCCAACGGATGTTTTTGTTTGGTTTGGTGGATTTTTTGCTGTTATTTGTTTGGAGGTTTTTTAGTAGCTGCTTATTTAAAAAAAAAACATATTAAAGAACTCACATAACATTGTATGCTGCAATACCTTTTTGTGATAGCATAAATAAGAATATGAAAATTAATTCTTCACATAATGGCAGTTTTTGAAGGTTTGTCAAGCCTTAAATTTAACCCTTACAAAAATTTTAAGCATATTTTAAAGAACTCCTTCTCAACTGCTACACTGGACATACACAAGATGTGTATGTAAGTAGCTGATAATGCAAACAAACTTCATGTACCTCATGCACAAGTAATAAAAAACCTGATTCTTCTCTTTTCTTGACAAAGTAATTATTCTAGACATTATTTTCCAATTTCACTGCTTCTCCTCACCTGACCCACTGCCATCTTATGTGGCACACTGGAGACTTTTTATCCCCAAGGTGAAGGTCCGTATAGAGCAAGAAAAAATCTCCAGTTTTTCATCTTCTGGTCAAAGAATCTGTGCAACAACCAAAGCAGCTCAATAAAATGAATGTAAGTTCATAAAGCTCAACAAAACAACTCAGAAGTTATTTGCAGTGCACAAAAAATAACATCTCAGGACTGCTTTCAGCAACTCTTCATTAACAAGTCTTAGAACAGAGCTTAAGCTAAAGGGCACTTGTGAAATTGAGTTATCAGTTATCCAGGTACCTGAACAAGCAGATTGCTAACTGACCAAAGAATACACAACAGTGAGAAAATTTTCTTAACTTCTACTTTAGCCTCAGGAAAAGTGTTTTCCTCACAAAATGTTCAGAAACTGCATGCAAACGGCAACTTAACAGCAACAGACTGCCAGCTGCAAGAATAATAATGTTTAATAACTCCCTGTAATGGCAATATTGTTAAACTAGCAGTTCAGAACCTTATATATTTGAGGGAAACCATTATTCAAAGCAGAACAAGAAACTTCCTGCCAGTCAGTGATGACAGTGATTCACAACAGAGGCACAAGCAGAGAGTTTCAGCGTTTTCTTTTGGTTGAAAAGGATTTGCATGAGCCCTTGTCTGACAGATGACATGGAGGGTGGCTACTGTTTCATCCATCTTAATTCAACCTGCAAAAAAATAAAGCCTTGGTCTAGACCTCTTTTTTTGTCCGGTTCTTTTCTGAATACCTATCTTTCCACTTCTTTTTTTTTTTTTTTACTAAGGTTCATCTCAAGTCTTTTTTCAAACAAAGGCATTAACTGACTATAAATGGTTTTAAAAGACTCTTTAGCACTAAAACTACTATGAGGAAAAGTATGCTTACATGAGCTTTAGAAGTAAATTCAAAGCACAAAGAAGGATGCATTACACTCAGAAAAAAATGAAAAAGTTTACAGGAGAAATTTGCAATGTTCTCAGTCAGTCACCTTCCTGTTAAATGAATTTTCCATCCACGCCTTCCATGAATAAGCAGAGTCTAACAATTGTTTTACTGCCATTGTACACTCAGTTAGGAGTTTTCTACACCTGTCCACTACAGCAAGCATGAAACAGAAGACTTAGAGCAGGTTGATACCGAGATTTGTTAAGCAACAGGTGCACAGCACAATAGAAATGACTTTTTAATTACTTTGCTTAGATCAGTTTTACAATAAGTACCAACGTGTGTTGGTTGTAAACTAAAGGGTTCAATTCGTTCATATCCTGATCTAATGTCAGGGCAGTAAGAGAGGCAGCATTCAGCAATTGCTACTAAAACAGATACTGGAAAGAAGCCATGCTAGTTGACTGCTGATCCTGATATGTGGCACCACAAAGTCCGAGGAGTTTGTCACATTCACCCACCACTGCACTCAAGGACAGTACCCAGTTCACAGGAAAGTGTGCGGAGACAGGGAACTGCTGGTGACCTCAAAGGGAACTGCTGGCGGCCCCAAAGGCTTTGTCTGCAATACATAAGGCCACCCAGCCGACCTCCTCTCACACCACAGGGTTAAAGCAATATATGCAAATATCCGTGTTTTAGTTCCACAATACTCCCTACAAACTAGTAGAGCACGTAAAAAGCAACTGCAACTGAGTGACTAAAACACATTCCATCTAAATTATAAGAAACTATGAGAACTGCCATTAACAGATGCAATTTGACTTTACAACCTTTAAGTCATCCATAGATGCAGTTTTACTGACATCACTTAACTGGTTCAATAATACCAGTTTACACTACTGCTGAGGAGCTGTGCTTACAGGAGAGGGAATCTCAAAAGTAGTTCAGCTTTTCCCAATATAGCACCTGTACTAAGGGCTTCTGCCAACACAATGTCAGTCACAGATCACACACTTGGTCAGTTCATCGATGTCAGGAGAATACTCTGGTGCAGACACAGCCTGGGAAAAAGATGTGAGGCCTGTGCAGCAGGTTAAAAGAAAAGTTTGAACTGCATGCAAAATAGTAACAAGTCTAAATAATGAACAGGGAAGATATTGGGCCTTACACATTTTTAAAGAACAAAGAAAAAAATTCAAGGTTGTGTCTTCAGAAACAGTGACCAGAACATCAAACGGATACAGGGATTGATTTAATGAAAAGCACAAAAAGTATGAGTCGTAAGTTACATTTATGAGTAAAAGCTGATACAGCTGTTGGTAGCAAATTCATTATTGACCTGTGTTTTCCAAAAGATTTTCCTCTTGTATTTCAACTGTGAAATGAATTTTTGGCTCTTGTTCACTGTGCACACTGGTATGTGAAATCCAATTGAGTTTAAAAAAATACCCCATCACATTAGAAAGGCAGATTAATACAATATAAGCAGTTTTACAAGTGAAGTATCTGCAGTGGTTGCATTTTCAACCATGGGTCTTATCACTAATATCCATAACTAATAAAATATGAGAGGAAACATGAAATCTACAAGGCATCATTGCTTTGGATATGAGTAACAGGAAGACAATCCTCCACATACACATAAAGCAGTCCTGGGAACTTACAGCAATTAATTTTCCTGATGTATCTATATTTTGCCAGCTGGACAATTATCTCATATAATCAGTCAAATGTGAAAACTTATGCAGCTTTCCTAAGCAATACATCTCATTTCTTTACAGTGTAAGCAGTGACACTCTTCAAGAAACTTTGCATCAGGTCACTTAAATGCACAGAGCCTTCTGGTAATTCAATTTGTGGAGCAACACGGTATTTTAAATCAAATGCTACATGCTTTAAATGTTTTAAGTGCTTCCTTCCTACCACTGCAGAATGACTACAAACCCCTGGATTGCTGGAATTCAGAAACATGATCAAGAAACTCAGAGTGAATGCACTAACAGGGAAGTTACTGCAGCAAGACAAAGGTCATAGCAACCTGCAAGCCAGAGGTCACACGCAGCAAGCACACTCCCATAAATATGCCAGATGCTGCTTGCAGCCATGAGCCAAAGCTACCACAGTAAACAGTCTGAATTTGCCCTCTGTACACAACTTGCTCAGTACTGTTTGGTGCCCAGGAAGGAACAAATCACTACATTCAAGTAACTGCCTCAAGGTCCAGCAGAGGTTTTACAGCTTACTGTGCTTCCAGGAATGCCAGAGGGTAGCTATGATTCACGAGCTGAGGAAGTTTCCACCTTCCTCGCCACTCCCATATGTGCCTGCCCGCCCAAGTGCGTCCATCTTCATCACTCAAACCATCAAGGTTAAAACTGACTTTTTCCAGTCTCCATGAGGTGATTTTTTCCCCCTCCTCATCATTTCAGATGGGAAGCTTAAGCTATCTGACAGTTCAATCCATTTTGGGTGATACAGAAGAATGGAAGAAGAAAATGCAGTATGAGATTTTCTTATAAAAGCCAATCAGTTTGTCAAATCCATTACTTTAAACATACTTGTCAACTGCAACAGCATGTCAGTAATGCTGCATGATTGGTAAGGTACATCTGGGACTGCACATGTGCAGAAAATGCATCTTAGAGGCATTTTTTCAAATACAGATATACAAGAGAACCATGGATATGATCTGCACTCTGACCTTACATGTTGCCCTTTTTATCTGAAAGTTCTCAGAACAGTGATTTACAACAGGATAAATGTATGTTTTAAGAGCACACCTACTCAGGTAAATTCTACACTTTAAAAGTTTCTGCTGCACAAACTATGTGGCTTCTATATTTTCATGGAACATTTTCAATTTCAAAATGATCTTGGCAGTGTTTTCTTTCCACTCTGCTGTATCCAACATCTCACAGATTTCCTTTTCAAAACACTATTCCTGGAGGAAACTTACTCATAGCTATTCTAGACCTCAGAGGCAGAGGTACATTCCCCCCTCACCAGCACAGATCCATGCTCAGCCACCTGATGACAAGATGCATTTAGCAATGCCTGATCTTGGAACAAACTACTCCTGATCCCTGTGCGGAAAGGGCAGAACCACAACCATGAATACCTGGCTAAGAGCTCTATGGGTCACACAGGCAGAACACAAAGAGACATGGAGCTCTGGGAGCATGTCCAGCCAAGGGTGATAAATGTGATTAAGGGACTGGAGCATCTCTCCTAGGAGCAAAACCTAAAGGAGAATGGCCTGGCCAGCCTTGAGAAGAGATGGCTGAGAGGGGACCTCATCAATATCTACAGCATCTGGAGAAAATGTGTCAGGAGGATGGGTCCAGGCTCTGCTCAGTGGTGCCAAGCAATGGGACAAGAAGCAACGGGCAGAAACTGATGCACAGAAGTTCCACTTGAACATGAGGAAGAACTTAACTCTGCAGGTGGCCATGCACTGAACAGGCTGCTCAGAGAGAGTGTGGAGTCTTCCTCACTGGAGATATTCTAGATCGACTGGACACAATCCTGTGCCATGTGCCCTGGGATGCCCCTGCCCGACCCCGGAGGTTGGACCAGATGACCCACTGTGGGCCCTTCCGACCTGCCCAGTCTGTGATTCTGTGACCTGCCGGGCGTGCACGCAGAGCAGGACCAGGATGCCACCCGAGCTCCATCGCACCACGCGCCTGCTCCTCGGTCGGGAGCGGCACTGACAGCCGCTTTCCGGACCGGCCCAGCGGCTCTCGGGCCCTGCTGCCCGCAGATCGCAGCCCGGGCATCCCCACGCTGCTCCGGGTGGCCCGGCCGGAGGCGGAACCCCGGCCCCGGCTCCCCGCGCGGCGAGCCCGGCCCCGGCCGCCGCTACAGGCGGCGCCGCTCCCCGCTCACCATCTCGTCGTGCCCGGGCCCGTCGGGCTGCCCGGAGACGCCTTCGCCGCCGGGCCCGGGGCTCGCCCGCCCCTCAGGGGTCTTCCGCTCGCTCGCGCCCTTCCCGCGCCGCGCCGCCCGCCGCCCCCACAGGTAGATCGCGCCGGCGCCCAGCAGGATGGGCGCACCCAGCACCAGCGCCAGCTGCCATCGGGAGAGCCCGGCGGTGCCGCCGCCGCCGCCCGGTGCCTCCACGGGCTTCGAGGCGGCCATGACGCCCGGGAGGAGGAGGAAGAAGGGGGAGGGTCAGCGGACACGCGGGGAGCGCCGGGAGGGCGCGGGCGCGCCGCCGCTTCCGCCCGCCCGCAGCGCCCCCTGCCGGCGCGGAGGGGCACTGCCGCCCCGGGAGGGCGCCCGGGCGGGACCGGGCCGGGCTCGGGGCTCTGGGGCTTCCCAGGAGCTCCCAGGCAAAGGAGCAGCCTCAGGGCCCGAGTGATCCGTGCGGAAGGAGTTCTGAGCCGCTCTCACGAGACGTGCGCTCCACATCTGGAGTGCTGTGTCCAGTCCTGGGCTCCTCAGTACCAGAGAGACGTGCGGCTCCAGGAGCAGGTCCAGGAGAGGGCGGCGAAGGTGATTAAGGCATCTTAAGAGGAAAGGCTGAGGGAGTTGGGCCTGTTCAGCCTCGAGAAGAGGTGGCTGAGAGGGGCCTTCATCAATGTCTACAAGTACCTGAAGGGGAGATTCCAAGAAGAGGGATCCAGGCTCTTCTCGGTGGTACCAAGCAATGGGACAAGAGGCAATGAGCAGAAACTGATGCACAGAAGTTCCACCAGAATATGTGCAAGAATTTCTTCACTCTGCAGGTGGCCGGCCATGCACTGAGCAGGTCACCCAGAGAGGTTGTGGAGTCTCCCTGACTGGAGATATTCCAGACCTGTCAGGACACCACCCTGTGCCATGTGCTCAGGGACGACCCTGCTTGAGCAAGAAGGTTGGACCTGATGATCCATTGTGGCCCTTTCTACCCATACCTGGTTGATTCTCTACTTCTGTGAAGTTTCAGCTAATGTGGCTGATTAAAACTTTCTAGGACTTTGTATTTAAGAGTTTTGGAGCAATCCTTGTGATAAATGAAATCTTTCTGGTTTCTTTCCAGTTATTAATTGAAACTGTCATAAAAATAATTTAATATCTAATACTGGAATTTTGATCATGTGTGTGTCTGTGCCTAGTTAAAATCCTTACCTGTAGGCAGGGGAAGCTTATGTTCCTGTCTCCACTTATTTCCGTGGAACACTCAGGTGAAGATGAAGAGGAATAATTTTTGATATGTTTCTACAATCATCTCCAGTCATCTCATGCCTGGAAATTTCATTGTAGGTGGGAGGCAAATGTGCGAGGACACATATTGCACAGAAAAAAAAAGGGCTGCAAATGAAAACAACAATAAGATTGCAAAGCAAACACCTCAGGATCCCAACTAAAATTTGCCCTGCTCTGCTCTGAGTCAGTGTATCTGTGTGCCTGATAGTAAACAACTTGAGAAATGTCCTTTAATTGATGGGTTATTACTATTTATGTAAGCATATTTTGACAAAGCTGTGGGACAACCCCTCCCCCCATTCTCCCTGTCACCTCACAACAGAAAGTACATATCCAACAGGTCAATAGCTTCCTGCTGGGACAACCTCAATGCCACCTACATCGTGCTTCCTGTAGATCTTCTGATGTACTTTGCCAGTACAGATGGCTTTCAGGAGGTAAGTCAAATTCAGGCTGTTTGGATATGGCCAGGGGTGTCCTTCCCCACCTAGAAAATCAGCCTACGCATCCTTTTCATTGCTTCAGGTGTCTTCTTACTGCACTGTTTTGCAGGCATTCCTCTTACTCCTGTCCAGGCTGCTTCGGGCATGGCTGTGTCTCCAAGCTCTCATACAGAACATCTCAGGGAATGCCATCTGCACACCCATGTACTCAGGTCCCTCTGCTAATCACACTCTTGCCTGCCCTGGACAGGGTAAAATTGAGCACATAGGCATCCATGACCAATCATTCCCCTCACCTGTATTGTTCAGGATGAACAGTCCCACACATCTCATACCTACACCCCCATGAATGAAACAAGTTTTGTAGCTATATCTGTAGTTCTAAACAGGTTGGGGAAAAGGTTTAATGCTGGACCACTGTTTCTCTGTAATGCTAAATTACCAGCAAGCTTTTTGGCCTATTTCTGGCCAAGACCAACCAGCATCTCCCCAGCAATGCCTGGGCAGCAGAAGAGCACCAACACACACCAAGGACTGCTTCCATTAAGAAGTTAGATTTGGTTTCTTCCTACCATGCAGTCTTCCAACACCATCCCAACAGCTCTACAGCCTTAGAACCCTCATTTTCCTCCTGCCAGGTCCCAAATCATGTGGCACATCTTCCAGTTTCATACCATGCAGACAACAATTTTGTGGGCCACAACAGTTTTTGTGTTATATCAGAGATTTTTTAATAAAGGAGACATAAAAATGGCAACAAAGGATTACAGCCACAGTGCAATAATTACAGCATAAAGCCCTGAGGAGACCCTCAGCACAAACACCACGTAAGGTACATGAGGTCAGTTTAGACACTTGGTCTGAGGGCCAGAAGTCATTCCCTGGCCCTGTTCTGTTCTGTGGTATAGGCAGGGTCTGTATGGCTTACACCCAGGGCTGGTGAGGAAGAACCAGCACATTTTAACCCTGAGTGCCATCAAGTGAGGCAGGGTTTTCCATACCCCTGATATGGCAGATGAAATTAATCAGGTGAAAAGCAGCAGCTGCAAGCTTGTGCTGTCTGTCATAACCCAAAAATGAATGAGCAGTTGCTTCAGGGAGGGTTTATACCTAGACAGACAGTGTTTCTGAAATACTGAAGGAGAAGCAGAAGCAACAGAAGTCAGGAGAGAGCAACAGGAGAAGAGTGGGCCATTTGTGATCCCTCCCACAGAGCCAGCTAGGTCTCTGCAAGCAGCTGTGCCAGTTTCTGACCAACATCAATATGTCAATTCTGCTTCTCAAAAATCATAAGCTTACTTTGGGTCTGCCCCCCACAGGCATGTAACTGTGGGCAATTCTGCATTGGTATTGACAGCTGGGGCACTCAGCAGCAACACAGGGAGCAGCCACAGCACTGCCACCCACCCCCTGCGGCAGTGTCATATTGGACATGGCTGCAATGGAAAGGTTAAAGGAAACCTTGTTGAAAAGAGATGAGAAAGGGCTGACTTTATGTTTAGACAGTGCCCGGGGCTGCAGTGGGACAGATTTTGGGGAGGGAGTGCAGAAAGAGTGGTTGAAACTGCATCTCTGCTTCGTCTAGTTGGCAGAACAGTGTGAAGCTACTGGCTTGGTAGTAGAATTTGACCTTGCTTTGCCTTGTCTGGTTGGGAGACCACCCCCCAAATTTGGAGCATCTGTACATGGAATATGATGAGGATGATGATATTTTCTTTGCAAAATGGATGAGCAGCTTCTGGGGCCACAACTTGATCGATGAAGAGAAGGAAGGCAGAGGCCACAAGAAACGTCAGCCACGAGTCTGTAGTGAAAGGAGAGCTTCTCTACCGGTAAGAGCTGTGTGCAGCTTTCTCTGTGTGTGCACGTGGTATACCTATAAATGTAAGTTCCAACCCCAGAGGTAATGGCCTCAGGAATGTATGAGGATCTACTTGTACCTTGCCAAGTAAGTTCAGTTCCTGCTGGCAGCTGCTAGTTACTTTTTGAACTTAGCTGTCTGACAGAGTAAAGCCTCTGGGGTCTTGGAATACAGAAAACTGGCAAACTCCGAGATAAGTAATGATAGGACCAGAAATGTAAGGAGAAGCATGTAATAGCTGCCTAACTATGCATTACTGCAGTATTACTGTAATAACACTTAAGTATTACTGTATGTGCTGGCTGCTCAGCACAACTGGCAGAGATCAAAACATTTTGCACCTGCATGCATAATGACTGTATGAGTCTGTAATGAGTCTATTCTCATGTGAAAAACTGCACAACTCCACATGTATTAAAAGGGTTTGGACCAAATTATGCAACAATATTGCCTCCTGGAACTTTTACCCTTTACCCCTTGGGGCTTACCTGTTTTCAGGTACGTGTAACTTCTGTTGTAAGCTGGACGATGCAGTCCCTCCTGTTTTAAAACATTTGACTCTGAAAACATGATACAACACATAACAAAGCTTACTAAGTGAAATAAGATTTTGAGGTAGAAGTACATTATTTATTCTTAAAACAAAACAGTTGGGAAAGGGGCAGGTTCATGTGCAGAAGGCTGCTCACAGCTGTCTAAGTGATTATCAAAATTAGGTTAAACTGAAAGCAACTGTTCACAGTCTTCTCTTTATTCAAAGATTGCTGCTTTCATTTCAGCTTTTAAAAAAACATTTAGGTGGTCCAAACTTGTCTCCTTTTTTTCCCAACACATCAGATGTCTTAACAAAGATACTATGTTTCCTTACAAACAATTTTTTCTTATATCCTTAAATCATTATGGCTGCTATGAAGCAAATGCTTATATATTGGGGAGGAACAGCTAATCTTTTCCAAACTGTTTTTTGTGCCATTCTGTGTTTCTACCTTGCAAGTTCTCCTCCTCTGTAGCTGTCAGGTTCTAAGCTGTGGGATTTTTCTTTTCCCAAAGAAATTGGCTAAGAAAAACAACCGAGTCCAAAATCACTTCCTCCCTCTTTGAATTCATGGACAGGGTGGAAAGGTAATCTTCATTTGTAACTTCTGATCTGATCAGCCACATTTGTTATTTGCTTTTATATTTCACCTCAGCCACAGATTGTAAGACAGACTCTGAACTAGAGCTTTGCTGCTCTATTCCATCAGAAAGCTGAATACATAGCATTTATTAATGGGAGGGGAAGGAGGTTAATTAATTTTATTGTATTTTACTTTTTTCACTCAGAGATCTATGCATATGTGATTTCTTTAGGCCTCAGGAGAAACTGGAGTATAAGGATGTACTTTAAATCTCTTTCCATTCAGCGAGGTGCTGAACACATCTAATAGATTTGTGTCTGTATTTGAGTGTGAACAGACATTTCATTTGAAACATGTCCTTATAGTCAGTTTGTTCAAAAGTATTTAAATATTTAGCTAATAGCTATTCAAATACTTTGCTATACTTGCATTCCTTAATCCATAGCTGACAGAAAGACTATGATATTTTTATGTTGCTGTTTAACAAGCTAAAGATATTATGTACACCTAATTATATCTGGCATTTAAATTAATGCTTCACACAAATTTGTCTTGGTCCACTAGTTTCATATAGAAGATGTAAATTTTAACTGCTTTATTTCTTAGTGCCAGATGTTGACTGGAGGAATGAGATGGGAAGATTTCTCTAGGGATTTTATGATTTGGGAATACATTTTGAAATGAACTCTTGATTTGGAAGTTAAGTAGTTGGTAGTAAAGAGCACTAGGGATGTGTTGTCTAACCAAAGCTAGAAGTTAAACAAATGGGCACTACTGATGCCTTGGAAATACCTCCAGACAGAGCATCTCCTTGTTGAGAGCAGTAACTTGAGAGCTATTGCACCTGGTGTGTTTTTTGCAGAGTTATTCCAAATTATAACTACGGTAAGATTCATTATTGCAAATTATAACTGTTATAAGATTCATAACACTGGTACTGTTATTTAAATATTGTCTTCATTTTATCAGAACAGTGCTAATTATCTGGAGGAATAATAACTGAGATTAGAATGCATCTCTTCTGAGAACTCATACCTCCACAGCAGGTCACAGTGTACCCTATCTTCTCTTTTAACACTGAAAACTGAGATAACTCCACTGTCTAGATGAAAATCAAGTCAGCAAGTTCTGACTCAGCTGTTGGGATAAGCTCCTTGTTCAGGTACCATGGTACTGCCAAAAGGGCACTGCCAGCTCACTTGATCTCATATCCAAGGCTGGTATTCAGGGCATCAGCAGCAGAGCAGTCCTGCCCATGTGAACTGCTTCTGCACCACAAGCCTTTTGGTGCTCTCAGGGTAGCACAAAAGGTGGTTCTGCTGGAAAATCACTTTCAGCTCCAAACTGGTGTGTTGGTCTTTGTAGTGGTGTAGTGAGACATTCAAGCCACTGCTCCCACCTCAAAGACAGAAATAAACTCCTGTGGTGTCCTATCGTGGTACAGTCTCCATCCTAAATATGGGTAAAGCTTTGAAGAGTAACTCCCAAACTAACAACAGTTTTGGGGTTTTTTTCCCCCAATATCTTGGTATACCTCACAAACACTACTGAGATGAGCTTTGCAAAATGCTTTTGCTATAGTCATTCACACTTTGCAGAGGGGAGCACAAAATTATATTCACCCTTCATGGGGTCACTTGCAAGTCAGGTTAAAACATGTAACTCCAATCTGTCAGGCTAAAGCAACACGTAACTCCACTCTCCTGCAAAGCTCAGACCTGTATATGTTGCTGTAGGCCAACACTGAGTGTAAAAACTGCCTGGGGATAATTAAGTCAGCTGTTTCCATCTCCTCTATTTAAGTTGTTCCCCTGGCAAACTTTAGACAAATTAACTGTGATACCCTTTTTGAAGCCTCCAGCTATGACTTTCCTTGACACATTCTAGTTACATAATTTTGGTTCAGAACACATCTTACCTCCCAGACATTTTGTTGTAAGGAAAAGATTGGAGACAAAGGAAAACTAATAAGAAGTTTATAACTCTATACATATATCCACCTTCAAATATACATTGTTGGTCCAGGAGAAAATTGCCAAGACAACTGAGAGTGAGAGCAAAACAAATTACTGGTGTTGACGTTACTGGCATTTAATTTAAACTAAACTCGACTGAACATCTGCAACACTATTGTTGCTATAGACCAATTGAAGGCCAGACCAAAACATTTTTAAGAAATATATGCTTGTCTGTAAGATTCTCAAAAGGAAATGAAGCCATGGGAGAGCATCTGAATGTCAGATGTTCCAAAATATCCCTAAAATACTCGGGTCATTGTGTAAACTCTAAACTCCAGCAAACAATGAGCACTTGTGCTGACACACTGAAGATTAATGTTATTACTGACAGCTGCACAAGCTCTCAAATCAAGCCCCAAAGATATAAACAATTAACTTGTCTACAACAGAAACTGAGAAAGAGATAAGACAAATTTTACTGACAAGAGTTTTTGTGGTGTGAAGTATTTTTGTTTGTGTACCTTTAGTATGTTTGAGATGGGCAATTAGCAGAAGATTAGCTGTTTTGTAAATAGATACACTGAAGAATGGCCTTTACCCAACACAGAAAAAAGGACTACTAATGGGAATGAGAAACAATCCCTGAAATCCCTTGGTGCTTCTGGCTTTCCCAGTACTGGCAAAAAAACCCCATTTTGATGATGGAAAATTTAATGTATCATGCAAGGGCACTGTGAGAGAAAGCACAGTCGCAGCAATATGACTGCATAGACCTGTGTAGCTTTACCCTTAGCCCACTGAGGCAGATGGGCATTTCAGAGGGAATCTTGTCCCTTTTCTGGACCATTGCTGCCATATCAGTAGGTAAACTGGAGTCTTTTTGTTTAGGGCTTAACTGTAATTCTATCTATGAAGGGAAATTAAAAAGAAATATCTTAGGAAAAGAAAACATTTACAGACTTTGCAAAACAAGAGTGATAGAATACAATCCCCCATTTCAGCTGTCCTCCTATGTTTGGTTTGGGTTTTTTCCCAAACCATCTAGGAACAGATGCCAGTGACTTTTACCATAAGACAATTTTTATTTCCAGGAAAAAATATATGTTGATGCCATTAAAATGACACAGAAGACATTTAGGTTGTTGAGCCTGGCATGGAATGTGTGTTTCTGTCCCTCGAGCACAATGGGATTGCTTTGATGCTTTCTAAAGTGACAATACAATATGACCTTACAGAACTTGCAGCTGTATCGACTAGTTTGAAACTGAAGTAAAAATAATATGGCAGAAATCATTAACGCTACTCTCAGAGGCAGTCCAAAACACTGGACATAGTAAGCTCATGCCTGGAATAAAAATGGAAGCAGTGCCATGTATTTTGTAAACACTCTTCAATATTAGGTACTTCTGTCAGGTGTGAGATTTATTATTTTTAGCATCTCCTGTCTGTCTAATCTGATGTAGCCACAGGAATATGAATGTACAGCCTCTCTATTTAGAGAAAGGCTGCATAGGCTCCTGTTGTGCCAATACATTTATAGTAGTACCTGGGCCAGAGTGAATGAAGTTGTATGCAGGACACATTTCAGGTCCTTTGCAGTCCAAGGTTTGTAGATTCATGTGAACACTATCCCAAGTTGGTTTAGTTTTCCCCTGTTTGTTAAAATAATAAAACAACCAAAACACACCACAAACCCTGTACCAAGTGTATGGTTTTCTACTGGATTTTCTTAGGAAGCATTGCAGAACCAGTGGGATAAACCTTCCTGTGTTATAATGAGAGCTTCCTTAAAGCTACCAGAAGTTCTTGGGGTTACTTAGTAGCTGATGGCTCAGCACCAGGCTTATACAAAACAGTGAATCACAGAATTGATTAGGCTAGAAAAGACCCCTGAGATCATCAAGTCCAACCTTTCACCAGTCCACCACCATGTCAACTGAGTGCCATGTCCTGTCTTTCCTTAAACACCTCCAGGGGCATTGATTCCTACACCTCTCTGGGCAGTTCATTCCAACGTCTAGCCATCCCTTCTGTGAAGAAATTCCTCATAATGTCCAAAGCATACATACATTCAGAAATATATACAGCAGCTGAGTGCCTGGAGGCACCAACCTGCAGGGGTGTAATTTTCAGTACCTCTCCTCTCTCATAGCTTTCGCCATCTGCATTTTACCAGTGTTCAGCTACTAATCCTGAAAATCATCAGCAGCTGGAAAGGTTTGGGGTACCCCTGGCTCTGTGGGGTGTCCTTCTCACGCCTCTCTTCTACAGGTCTGTCCCTTTCTAAAACCACCAATACACGACTCCACAGGAGACAGCAGTTCTGTAGCAGTGTAATCGCCTTTGCAGGCATTCAATTAAACACAGCTGATGCAGATCAATAGCTTTTATCTGCATGCCAGACCTCAGAAAATTGAATCACACAGAAATGAAACAACTAACTACTCGCTCCCCACTTCAGTCCAGCAAATATAATTGTAGGAGTCTGTTTCCTACCACTTCTTTGCTAGGGGTGTGTCCCTCAGTACCCTGAAAGTGCTCCTTCATTTGTTCAGGACAAATATGCCCAAGAAAGCAGCAGAAAATTCAAAGCTGGCAATAAAGCATCTTGTCTGCATGTAGGTGGTACTGAAAACTTGGCAGAACTGGGTGAGAAATTGTTGCTGTCACACTCTAAACTCAAACAGCTGATAAGACCTGGAGCACTGTGGGTAAAACCTCTTATCTGACTTATGTGGCCACAAAAGGCTAGGTAATGCTTTTTGAAAGTTCTGCCTAGAAAACTGCGACCTGGTGTGGGGCCTGAGTTTTTGAGGTTATGAAGAGTCACAGTTCCTTTTAGTATCAGTGAACACTAGGAGGTTTACATTCGACCACTTTACATTTAAAATATTTATTATGTGCCAAAACTTATATCCTCAAACCCAGGAATAATAGGAAATTCTGCTGCTTGCTGCACCTCCAGAAAGCAAGATCTTGGCAGTGTGATTATCCTACAGATAAAAAGAAAAGATGAAGAAGTCTGTGAAAGGTCCTTCACTTTGCAGCACCGTTTGGGAGAGTGTCTGTGGCAGAAAAAATTTGCCTCGTGTATTCTGCTTTACTCTTCAATAGTCGACAAAGACCTTTTGTTTTTCAGGCCAAGCTTTCCTCCCTCCATACAACACGACTTCATGCTTCTGCCAAAGGCTCATCTTCAGGCCACCTCAGGGGCTCCAAGGAATTTCAAGAAGACCAAGATGTCAAATGCCACTGCCACAGGAAGGCAAGCAGAACACCTTCAGCAGACAGCTCATGTCCAGAGACAAGCTCAAACTCCATTCAGGAATTTGCAGAGTCCTTTGAAAAGCAATTGCGTCTCAAAAGCAAACGCTCAGTTTCTTTGGTAGGTAACAACCAACTTAAGAACACTACAGAAGAAAAAAGCCCAACCAACCAAGTCAGCTTCATCCTTTGTGTAATTGCTCTGACTTTGCTGGGGGAAGTGCAGAAATGAACTCCAATTGGAATTTCTCATATTATGTTGTCTCAAATTACTACAAGCACAAACAAGGTTAAAGTTGTATCATTAGTGTGACGATCATTGATGTAGTGTTACTGTCTAGGCTTATTCAGGAATGTTTATCCTCAAAATGAGACACTGCACTGGCTCATGTGGCAATGTTTTCAGAGATTTCTATGGCTGTGGCCACAAAACATGACAATACAAACCCAGGTTTGCTTCACTTCTGCTGCAAGACCCAGCTCACTTTTTCACTGCTGCTAACCTGACTTAACCTTTTTGGAGTTATCTGTAATACTGCCAGACACTGGTGTTTGCAGGCTTCTCATCTACCCCTCAGGACTCCGTCCATCTGCTTTCTGCAGTGTCACCACACAGCTGCAGCAGCAGCTATTGCTGTAAGTAGTGGAACATATTTTCACTGAAAGGGCATGCGGGCAGCAGGGGATTCTCCCCCCCATTTCATCCTTCTCCCCATCATTCTGTCCAGAGCCATGAGCATTTTGTCTGGTGTGTGTTGATGAAGTAGCCAATAACAATGTTTTGTGTGTGACACTTTAATATATTTTTATGGTATGTAGTATCTGCTGTACCATGCAATGGAAGAAAGGGTGATAAATCCTAACTCACTTTTAAGTATCAGAAAAACACTATCAAATTGTCACTCCATTCAAAAAATTGCTTGAATAACACCTAACATTAGCATCAAATAACCACAGAAGGAAGTATTCTTTTTTCCTCCCAGTTTCTTGACACTGACAATTTGTATGGAAAAGTAATTTTCAACTCTCTTTGCACAGTAAAAGAGGGGGAAAAAAATCTCTTTTCAATAAGCAACATAATTACATGATTGATCCCATAATTATAGTCCTTGCATGACCAGTCCTCTAAGAATATGAGGAATTATGATGATGGCAGCAGTGTTACACCATTGTCAAAATTTCAAGTGCATTCCCTAATCTTTTTTCTTCAGGAACTATCCAATTGATTTCATTTGGAAATTTACATTGCCTCATGTGCCAGCATTTACCAGTGGTTATCTGGTTTATCATTTATAATTTCTAAAAAAATGCCTGTGGTTAGGAAGTCTGTGAGCATGTAGTTGATGTATGATTTGGTATATAGTGAGCATAATGTATTAAATATAGCTTTGGTTCTAGTTAAAATAATGGATTCCAATGCCCCTCTGTAATCAGCAGCGAAGTGTGCTGAGCTGTATTTTAACCTGTTTTTTCAAGCAGACCAAGTTGTTGCCATTCCCTCAGTTGCAATTGCAGTTTGGGAGATGTGAAGGACTTGTGAATCTCAAAGAACTGAGCAATAGGTCAGAGATCTGAAAGAAAATATGGGCTTAAACCTGTGCCTCCAAATGGAGTGGTTTTTTGCATTCAGAGCTCTGTGGGTGCAATTCAAACCACCATGATCAGACACGTGAACAGTGTGGGAAAGGTAATTCATCTCCTCCCCTGCATATTGCTTTTCTCATATAACTGTGTCTTTGAGAACCTTTCAGACCTTGTTTTCACTGAAGTCTTTGCAGCTAGCACTGAGCAGCCTTCAGTGGCTTAAAGAGGGATCACATGAAAGGATAGAAACATGGAGTCTGGGCTGAAATCTCAGAGCTCCTCCCTTTCTCCTTCCTGTCTGCTCTCCTCTTCAAGTCCACTGAGCCTGTGACCCTCCTATCATATACTGAGTAAAATAAAAGAATGTGTTTTTCTTCTTGCTGAGCTTTAGGGTGACTGGCTTGGGCCTTGAATTTGAGCTCATTGTGGTAAAGCTGATCTGGGTAAGGCAGGTTACTGGAATATTTTATTACATAGGGAAATAAATTAATGAGGTTTTTTTTGTTGTTGTTGTTCTTGTAGGAGTCTCTTTTAATTCCCTGCTATTTTTTCCCTGCCTTTTAGCAACCTGAAGGTGCAAAAGAGAGACGAGAAAGAGAAAAATTGCATTTGAGAAAAAGCAAGTCTCATAAGAAAATGGGAGAGAAATCAGAGGCAAGGAGAGACCGAGAAGAAGCTGAAAGTTCAGAAGTACCTGCAAAACATGGCGAACAGCTTCCATCACAAGCAAGCATTCAGAAAGGTTATGTATGCACAGGCAGCTAGAATGCTGAGATAATGGATCCTAACACTCTCCCTGATGAGCAGAGGGAGTATTCTTGTTCTGTTTTGACTAGAAGAGGCCTATTAGCTAGAATAGCCCCTAAGTTGTAAAATAAAAGTAAAATTCAACTTCCCCACTGGCACCATGTTACTACCGTCCTTTCTTTACTTTTGTCATTAGAAATGTGACCTTTGTCATAGGAGTGGATCAGTAGCAAGATCCAAGTTAGAGATTAACCACCATAAGAGGATTTCAGGCATATTTAGCATTGCAGCAGGACAGTAGTGGATGTGTTCCTTTAAGAGGAGACCTCCATCTATTACAGAGCCATGCAAAGCCTTATGTTTCTTTTTTAATTGAAAACAGGCTTTTTGGTGGGTTTGGGAAGAAAACAGTACCCATAAACAGCCAACTGCTTCCTGGCCCTGACATTCTCTTAGATTTGTCTAGAAGACAAGTATCTTTTTGCTCTGACAATCTTTCAGTAAGTAGAGAAGAAAAGCCCATGTTCTCTTCTACACCTCCGTGGTGCCTCACTTTTCTCCCATGTCCTCAGTCCCATTTCCCCAGTCACACAACTAGTTCTTTCTCCCAACTTTAACCTTGTTACCTTGCTTCTTTTGTGGCCTTTCCTCTCTCCATTTACTACTTTACTGCCTTGTACCGATATCTTGCCTCTTGCTACATCTCTACTTTTGCTTCATCAGCATTTGAGCCTTGCTGAAAATTGTCCAGTAAAATCAGAGACGTTCTGTCTCTCCTATTTCCACATAATCTCTTCAACGGGTTGCTGAGACATTACAATTCTTTTTCCTTTTCCAAAATTTGGGCCAAACTGGCTGTCTCTGGTAAGCAGGACCTAGGAAAACTGTGTTCCTCTGGCTGAGGATCTCCTGAACACAGGTATAAATCTCATTTCCACATGCACAACCACATACACACTCCCACAAGCCCCCTGTACTCCCCTTTCTTCAAAGTGCCAGTGTTCTTTGCAGCTACAACCCTGCTTTCTTTGGAAATAATCCCCTCAGGCCTACTATGGAGAAAGCCTGATTTAGATAATACAGTTGGAGAAGAGTGAAGACTAATTAGAGAAAGTCAAGGTCTGATGGATATTCTTCCTGTGATTTTTCTGTAATTAACAAAGATCTTACTAATTTACCTTAGGGCCTTACTTTTGAATGTTCAGCCCTTTAAAAGCTTAGGGCATCCTTAAAACTTTGTAACACTTATATCCATTAAAGGATTCTGTTGTTTGGATTTTTGTTTAGGGCTTTGGGGTTTGTATAAGAAAGCAATTGGACCCTTACAGATGCTTGTAAACTGCTTCTTGCCTGGTAACATATATTATAAACTAATAAATCTAATAATGGAAAAATGTTGTTCCTATGCATAGTTCCCGTCCTTCCCAATCCAGATGGAATTTTTACAAAGTTATTCTGTCAGCCAAAACTTAAATAGAGATGACTTTTCCTTTGCAACCTTAATCTGAAGCCTGCATTACAGAGTATCTGGATAGAAAAGAACATGGCCAGAGTGTCTGAGCTCCTCATATAAAACTTCTCACATACATCCTTTCAGGTACCAGCCTGCTCTCACATCTTAGGAGAGCTGAATGCTGTGGCTGCATCAGTTTTGCCTGGGTTTCAGGCCATCAGCTGCCTCCTTCTGTTTTACAGACAGGTTAACTCAACAAGCCTCACCCAGCAGAATTTGGTTGTGTTCATCAGACCAACGTGCTGGTTGTACACCACACCTGATGGAAAGAAAACACCAAGCAAAGCTAAAATAGGAGAGCCCTGTGTGGCTGCCTCTGACTTGCATCTCCCTGAAAGCACAGAGAATCCTCACTGCCACCAGGGCAGCCGGGCAGCTCTGCCTGCAAACACCTCCCCTGTGTTCCACCAAATCCCACTCTCTGATGGGAGAGTCTGTAAGTGTTTATGTGCTTTTGAACCAGCCCATCAGCCCCATAGTGTGACTCTGGAAACAAGCTTTCACATAGTGCCCTCTGTTTACTCAGAAGTGCTCTCTCTTGCTTTGTGTCGTGGCTGATTAGTCCAACAGTCCTTTCCAGCTCAGTCCCTTCCAGTCTGAGGCAATAGTATTACTTAGATGGACTGAAGCTTGCTTGATAGAATGAAATCATTCTCCACAGAAATTAACAAGTGGGGCATTTGGGAACGCAGGTAACCATACAAAGAGGAATCTGATTGCAGTGGCTCATCTGATGTTTGTGTTTCCACAGGAAGTGGAATATACAAGTAGTCAGGAAGACTCCAGAGGGTTTCCAGTCTCACACTAGGTCACTAGTTCTGTTGTGACTGACATAAAAAATAGTCACTGCCTTGATTCCATCCTGAATTCCCAGAGCAACGGGGCCGGCCGCAGGCAGTTTCTGCGCAAACACCCATTCCTGGGCAAACACTGTTTGCTTTTTCTGCCCTTTCCAAGAGTGGGATGGCTGCAAGTTGTATTAGAGTCCAAACCCTGGACATGAAGGAGGTCAGGCTTCAGTGTGAAGCGAAGAAAAAGGGATGAAAAAGTCCATAAGCTCACTAATAAGAAATACTGAAAACATGAAACAGAAAGGGGAACGAGCAGGAAAACTGGTGTGATTCAGGGACCCATGAAGGAAATAGTAAACTTGCTGTGTCTCAAGTGGAAGACCATGGTCTGATAAAATGCTCATCCCTATGAATTCTTCCAGCAGTTCAAGCTAGCTGGAAAGTGCTCCTGTGGGAAGGGAAGATGTGGGTACATATAAAACTTTCAAGAGCAAGAAAGACTTTTTCCTCAGTGTTTTCTGAGAGGAGTAAGAAGAGGACATCAGTTGTGGTTACCTCATCTGTGGGGTGGACATTCCTAAAGCAAAATATTTATGCTTGCTTCTCAGGTATTGTTTAATTGCACTGTATTGTTTAATGGTTTTGATACCTTAAGTTTTAGCTTTTATATTGTTCAGGTTATGTACTGCATTGATGCATGACTCTGAACCTCCTATAAAGTGTTAGCAAGTTCTCCTCACAGTTTAGTTAGACAAAGCAGTCCTTTTCCAGCCTGAGAACCAAGGACACCATTGCAGCTTCAGGCCCAAAAAGTGTAAACATCAGCAAATTGAGGAGAGCAGTCTGGGAGGATGGGACTTCATAACCTGAAGCTGTAATTGGACAATTAACCCCAATATGTAAATGGACCAAAACTTACAAAAGTGTGACCGGTCATCCATCTTGGGTCCATCTTGGGTGCATCTTGGATAGGGCCACGGCCGGGCTCTTGTGCTGCACAAGGTGTCCTTTGAAGGCCTTTTAATAAATACCTTCTTCATTCCTTTAACACCGTCCAGCCTCTGTTCCAGATAGCCTCTCTAGCCATCAGTTTGGAGGATGAATTAAATTCTGAGCACTGGTTAACTTATCATGTATTGGTATATGAAATGCCACACTCCACACAAGTAAAATGATGTAAGAGCTGTATTTATGTGCATGCTCACAACAATGCTTTCTGGGGAAAAATAGGAAATATTTAAATGCATTAATAAAATAAAAATGAAACAACCATGATGTATAACTGAAGAAGAATATAATAACTATTAAAAATAAGAAACAAAATATTAAATACAAAAACCATTAAAATATTCATCACTAGGTTTTTGTTCTTTAGCACAAAAAATGGACTGTGCTTACCCAAAAAAGATATTTGAGTGAGCACAGCCCTGGCTCTGAATGCATTCAGTGTACATGTGAATAGTGTTAAACCAGGTAGAGATATAATCAAGCTTGATAACTGAAATTATTCACACAACAATGAATCATATTCATGGGACTTTGAGCTTATTGCAGCTTTCTGCCAAAACTGTTGTAAAGAGACAGGTCTTGAAATATTTCCAGAGAGATATCAAATCCAAAATCTAGTTATTCAATGAAAGAATTGGACACTAAAATACAACAAACTTCATAAAGAATGCCTTGCCTGCAGTTGTTGTGCCAGAGCTTTAGGTAATTGTGTGAGAACAAATGTGAAAATAAGCCCACTCATCATAGAAAACATTGCTCATAGTGTGTTGATTTTAATTTTCACTGTAGTTTTAGATTGGCTTGACAGATGCTTCACTCCTATTAGGAGGATCCCTCTGAATCCCAGCTCAGAATCTACAGATCTTTGGAAAAAGATAATTTCTCTAAGCTGTGTCTGGTCCCTGAGGTCCGACAGAAAATAAAAGAAAGAAGTGATACAATGGGCATCAATATTCTGTCATACTGGATGCATTCTTGTCCTTATACGTTTGCCAAAATGCTTCAGTTCATACAATTTCTAAACTGACAAAAGTTTTGATGTATTGAGAAGACCAACCAACTTGTGACAGCTGTACATGAATTTTCATCAAAAAGCCATCAAGGCCCCTGCAGAGAGTTCTCAGACTGGAGAATTAGTCCTGTTCCTGATAATGAAGTATCAAAAAAGATCTCTTTTTTCTGCTCTGAACTTGTGCAGAAGTATTCGTGGTTGCCTGCAGCCATATCCAATGATATGAGGCAAATGTTAAGGTTTGGTCCTTTGAAAAGCAGCCCTTCTTGGGGCCAGTATGCAATGGCTCCCATTTGATACACTGCTCTTCTTGTATACACAAAATACATCCTCAATGTTTCTCATGAGCTTTGTAAATATAGTGGGTGGGTCTACTCCCTGAGGACTCCTGTACAGAGAAATTTCTCTGTCAGAGAACAGCTACAGTGATTTTAGATTAGCACAAATTCATTCCTGGCAGAGAGGAATGATCAGGGTGTTTCTTTGCTGTGGTGGTCCCAGCAGCAATAAAATATCCTCAGGGAGAACAAAGAAGCTTTAGGCTGCTCTCACCTCTGCAGGGGTGGCCACCACAGATTAGACCAGGATTTGGGATATGTGTAATACATATTCATGAATTCCCTCTCCATTGTGCCAAGTTCTACATATCCACAGCTGCAGATGAGGCTACTTCATCTTCCCTTCCTTTAATGCCTTTTGCATGGTACAAAAAGACTCTCACATTAGCATAATCCAGGTCTCAACTGGTCAATGGGCATCAGCCATAATGTCCATCACTCAGGGTACTCACTGTAATGTGATTTCCTAATCCAAAGCAGATCTGAGCTTAGAATGGTTAAGACATATAAAATTTTCTTTTCAGTTGAAGCAAGAAGATTTAGATCCATGTGGAATTTCTCATGGTGCCTTGGGGACTGACAGGAGCAGAGAACTTCATTGCATGCACAGCTTTCATAAAAGGGGTTATAGCAAACTCTCAGGGCCTTATTTTGTGTTACTTGCCATACAGAGAGTAGAGAAAGGACAGATCTTGACTAAACCCTGAATGCTGGTGACTGAGAGGTGATACATCCTTGTATTGAAGCTACTGCAGCAGTAATCCTGTAGAAGGTGGGAGAACCCTCAGTATTATCTTTAATAGCTTTTGACATATTACACTGAGGGAAAGATCAAAGGTGAAGACTGTGGGCCACACTGAAGCTGCTGCAGCCAGAGTGTGTCATTCTTTAAAGAGTTGTATTAGTGGAAAAGTGGAACACAGTGCTCTAAATGAGCTGCAGGCACCCGGGTGTTTCAATGTCTGCAGTTCAGAGCTGGTACTGCAGAGAGGGAGCAATCACTCACTTAGTTCTTCTAATTCCCAGTTAGTTGATGTACTATGTCCACCTCTGGGGCCCCTAACACGAGAAAGACATTGAGCTGTTGGAATGAGTCCAGAGGTGAGCCACTAAACGGATCACAGGCCTGGAGGACTCTCCTGTGACAACAAGCTGAGAGTTTTGATACTGTTCAGGAGACCTACAAGAAATCTGGGTAGGAGCTTTTCACAAGTGCATGGAAGTTGTGACTCTCCATTGCTTGAAGTGTTCAAGGCCAGGCTGGATGAGGCCCTGAGTAACCACGTCTATTGGAATGTTCCCTGCCCATGGCACAGTGCCTGGAACTAGACAATCTTTTAACCCAAACCATTCTGTGATTCTGTGATGATAGAGATAAATTATACGTCATAGTTGTTGCCTATATTGATAACTTCAGAAAAGGCACCAATTACCAAATACTCCTCTCTTTGGAAGTTCTTTCTGTAGGTGGCACCTGACACACATTGGTGGGTGGAGGGGAGTGGGAGAGCAGGCATAACTGCTGTGCTATGGTGGTACTTTGAAACACAAATCTTATCTCAATACTCTTTGGTCTGGTATCAAATAAGCAAAAATAGAAAGCACTGGATAACACATTCTTCTAGAAAAAAAATAAAGCTGTGTCTGACCTGGATTCTGCTGAAGCTATTCTGATGATAAGAGGACTTAATCTAACAAAAGTAAACTTTCTTTCCTTAAGATCAGTGATCTAGTAAATTATTTGGACTAGGGATCTTAATCTCTGAAGGGAATATATCAGCTCCACCTCTTAAAATTCCTGAGAAATAACAGGAATTCTTGCATTAAAATCCTTTTTGCAAATGCACTTTTCCACTTAACAGTGTGTTCAATAACAGTGCATTCAAAAGTTGCTGCTAAAGAAACCAGCCTGTCCTACATGACATGTCCTGCTGTGTCTGTGAAGTCAGTGGTTGGTTCTTGTCCTCTGTGATAAAGAAGTGAAGAGGAGAGGGTCCTTTAGGATTACAGAGGAGAGCTATTCAAGATACAGAAGAAAAGAGAAATCAACACTTTACTCAGTGCATTAATGCATTGTAGTGTAAGTGATGTGGCTTTTTACAAAGTCCAAAGATGAACTTTGAAGATAAAACCTCCTAGCTCTTTCCCAGTGATTAGGGAAGAAGTCAAAATATTTTTACAATTCCTTGGATAGTGTAAATCAAAATTGCACATTTGCCACAAAATGTATTGCTTGCCAGCTCTTTCACCTATGATCATTAATCAACTAAATAACCTTCATATCCATTTTCCAGCAGAGGGAGTCTGTCCATACCAAGTGAGCACATGCACTATAGTCCAGTGCAAGCACAAGTTTGAGACTAAAATAGTTACAGTGCCAGCAGTTCATATGCTAATAAATATATATATATATGTAAAGAAAATCAATATACACTGCAAACCATGGCAGAGCTTAGTCTGGTATTAGGGACTGCAATATTTACCCCATGGTCAGCAGAAAACCCAGATCCAGCTCTCTCTTAGTTCTTACTATAGGAAAGATAATACATTTCTTGCCCTGAGTTTATTCTGACACAAGTTCCTCAGTGAGAAAAAGCAACAGCATTTTTTTTTCTCATAAGCAGCACGAGTACTTTTCACAGGCAACACAGCTGAAAATAAGCTGTATTTTTAAATACATTTCAAAACATCTCTGTTAATCAAATACAACCTCTCCTTTGCAATCCCGAAGTGAGATGAGTGGCATGTCCACCCCAATTTTGTCCGGTCCGGTTCAGGGTCTGGGATGTGGGGAGGTCTGCGCTCCTTTGCTGGGCTGAGAACTCCCATGGCAAAGGGCAGGGACACGCCCCTGCTGGGCAGCTTTGCTGTGAGGCTACACCTGGCAGTGGGACAGAAATAAACACCTGGGGAGCAGCAGAAGTCTTAAATCACTCAACTTTTTTGCACAGGTAATGTGAGTTATAGTCCTTGGCCTCTCACTGTTATTGCAGAGGAAATCTGGACACATTAAAGCCATATTGAACTTAATTCTCCAAGCACATACAAATATGCTAATTTCAGGGGGATTATTCATGCTTGTGAAGGGAAGCATAAACGGACACATTGGCAGGATTAATTCATATGTCCTGTCAAGTAAAAGTGTATATTTGCTCAGAAACAAAAAGCAGGTAAAACAACTGTATTTCATGAAAGAAACAAAGTAAGTCACAGGAAATTCAAAATAAAGCTGGTAATTGAAAAAGGATGATTTGGCTTGGAACTTCAGCAGAAGACAAGGAATCAGAATTGACCTTTTTTCACTTTTACACTTATCACTGGCTTACTAAATTACAGTAATTTCACGACCATAAGGCGCACCGGACTATAAGGCGCACCCGCCGGGAGTTGGCAAAATTTGCAACTTTGTAGATCAGATAAGGCGCACCGGACTATAGGGCGCACTTTTTTTTTGCAGCGAGGCTCCGCCCCCAGCTCCCTCCGCGCGGTTGCTGGCCGAGGCCCCGCCTCAACCCGGCAGTCATTGGCCCCCGGGCCCGCCTGTACCTGGCAGGGGCGGTGCCGCGGGGCCCCAGGCCCGCCTGCATCCGGCGGGGCCGGGGCATGGCCGCCACCCCTCCGTGCTGCCTCTCCGGGGCCGGGCTATGGCCGCCGCCCCTCCGTACTGCCTCTCTGGGGCCGGGCTATGGCCGCCACCCCTCCGTGCTGCCTCTCCGGGGCCGGGCTATGGCCGCCGCCCCTCCGTGCTGCCTCTCCGGCTCCGGGCTATGGCCGCCGCCCCTCCGTGCTGCCTGCACGGGGCCAGGGGGTGCCTGTGGAGGGGCGGCTCCGCCTCCACGGGGCCGGGGGGTGCCTCTGGACGGGCCGTCCCGCTTGCACGGGGCCGGGGGGTGCCTCTAGAGGGGCCGTCCCGCTTGCACGGGGCCGGGGGGTGCCTCTAGAGGGGCCGTCCCGCTTGCACGGGGCCGGGGGGTGCCTCTGGAGGGACGGCTCCGCCTCCACGGGGCTGGTGGGTGCCTGTGGAGGGGCGGCTCCGCCTCCACGGCGCTGGAGGGTGCCTGTGGAGGGGCGGCTCCGCCTCCACGGGGCTGGAGGGTGCCTGTGGAGGGGCGGCTCCGCCTCCACAAGGCCCGGGCGTGCCTCTGTAGGGGCCGTGCCGCCTCCACGGGGTCAGGGGGTGCCTGTGGAGGGGCGGCTCCGCCTCCATGGGGCCGGGGGGTGCTTCTAGAGGGGCCGTCCCGTCTGCACGGGGCTGGGGCGTGCCTCTGGAGGGACGGCTCCGCCTGCACGGGGCCCGGGCGTGCCTCTGGAGGGGCGGCTCCGCCTCCACAGGGCCGGGGCGTGCCCGCCCCTGCTCCGCCCCACCTCCACCTGGCAGCCATGGCCCTGCCGGCTCCCCCCGTGGCTCGCAGCTCGCACTTCCGGGTAGGCAAATTTCTGAACTTTGTCCATCATATAAGGCGCACCGGACTATAAGGCGCGCTTCCGGGTTCCAGGGAAAATTTTAGTCAAAAGGGTGCGCCTTATAGTCGTGAAATTACTGTAGTTGGTAATTTCATTTATAAGCGCCTGTTCGCCAAAGTACAAAATAACATTCTATGTGTATTTATGTAACATCTGCACTATACATACATACATACATGCACACACACACACACACACACACGCGCTCACACAGAGACATGTGCTGACAAGGGAGAAGGGTGGTGGGAGGCAATGCCTATGCAGTGACACTGGATTTCCAACCTCCTCATCACTCCACACTCACCTTCTACAGCTGTGATTCTGCTCTCACTTTCCCTCTTCTGCTGAAAAAGCATTTTCCCCTCTTTCTCCCTAGGCTGGGCTGCAGCTGATGTTTTTCATATCATTGCTTAACTGGCCAGTTTCCCTATCCTGTTCTTTCTGCCTCGTGTCTCTGTCCGGAGGGTTGTTCACCCTGATGTCTTCCCCCAGCTAACAATCCTGACTCACCCGAGGTACGTGCAGAACAGCAGTGAGACAGAGAGACTGAGAGAACAAAAATTAACAAAACAATGAGGAAGATAAAACTGCAACCTTTTAAAAATATGGAAAGAACACCATTAGGTTTACAAAGTTAAACTCTCAAATGTTGGACAAATCCAGACCTAAGTCTGCCTTTGGAGGGATAGTTCAGCCGCCTTTTCCCTTCCCCCACACAATGTGTATTATGTGGCATGATTTAATTGTTTGGCTGCATACTATTTTTCCCACAGGACTAGTGCCTCATTTAGTGTAAATGCAGGACAGTGTCTGGGAATGAAGCTGGTCTCTGCATTTCCTGGACTAAGTGTGTGACTGGGAGCCCCGTTTATCAGCACCTAACCCAGACAACTGTGCTGAATTTGGGGCTGACAGCTTCTTCATGAGGTTTTCTGGTGTGGCTTCCTTGCAGCCTCTGACTATTTTTTACCACAGTCTGCCTAAAGGTGAGAAGCTACTATTTCCAGGGAACTGGGAACTTTTTATTATGGTTTGATGAAGTTTTTTTGAATATTCCATTTGCTGTGGCATTTGTTCAGAATACTTTAACTAACTGATGCATCAGACTTCATTGGCTGTTCTGAGTGCTGGGTGCTTCTATGAATCTATAACCTAAATGCCTCCTACCAGGTGTTTAAAAACAAGAAACCATAAGCCAGACATGCAGATATCTCACCTAGATGTGACTAAAGAGCTTGATAGAAGCAGGGAGAGTTTCTAGTTCTTTCAGCTGCTGTTTCTTTCCTCTGCTAGTGGATTATTCCCTGTTTTCCCACAGTCCTCTGCCTTAGGTTTCCATGTCCCAGATAAGCTAGGACTTGGCTTGATAATTGACCCTGAGTGAGTACACCAGATGAGCGCTCCACTTCCTGATATTATTTAGAAGTTGCATCTTGTAAACTTTGACTATTCTGTTGCTGACTGTCCTTAATCAAAAAATGCCAGGTCATTTTCCTCAGTGAGAGTAATCTCTAATTTTCTTACACTAAACTTGTATCATGAGCTGGAGCATAGTGAAAAGAAATGCCATTCCACATTCTCAGAGATTATTTTCAGAGCTCTGTGTTGATATTTGCAGCTTTAAAACCATCTTTTCTCTCATTCAGCTGATACCCGATGAGACAAGGAAAAGCCAAGATTCTTGCTTGGCACTGTGGGGATTTGGCTCAACCTTCTTTTGTGCAGTTCTGTCATGGTTTAACATGTGCACAGAAGTAGCACAGTACTGCAGACTACCTCACCTGCACAACTCTCAGTGTTGAGACATATTTACTTCAAGAACTGAAACTCTGAGAAGAAAAACCACTTGGAACCTGCAAACTGCTTTCTCCTTGTGCTTCTGCTTTTCCCAGATTTCTCTGTTCTTCATCCTCATAATAAAGGGATAGGAAAATCTGGGGAGTCTCCTGGCATTTCTGGCTTTATTAGTCTAGATTCTCCGTGCCAAATTGCTAGAGTAGTTCAACAACTTGAAACATTGACAATTACCTGTGAACTAAAGATTGTTTCAGGAAATGCTCCTGCAGTCACTGCAGTTCCTCTGTTCATGCAGACAGTGTTAAGCTGAGCTCTGCTGACTTTTTTTATCTCCATGATTGTTTTTACATGTTTTTCTAGATGAAAGACTTTCATAAGGGAGGGATACATTTTTATATGCTAGAAGTCAGCTTGACAAATTGCATGGACAGGATATAAACTCGGAAAAAGTACTCCTTTTGAAAGTTTCTTAGAAAGGTCTCACAGACTACTTGTAAAAAACAAAAAGCAGATAACATAAACATAACTATTAAGCAATAACATTAAAAAATTAAAAAATTTAATGTATAATGTAACTACTTTTCTTCCCCCCCCCTTCCCTTCCCCTCCCCCTTGATAGGATTAGGTCTGGAAGCATTTTTTAAACTTTACAGATTTAAACTTGTACCTTCAAAATCCATGCAGGAGCAAATATTCCTATTAGCACTCCAAAGAATGGACTTTTGTAAGATGGGTCTTTGTATTCAAATTCACTTTTTATTTATTTTGGTTTTACAAGTTGTATTAAAACCAGAATGTCAATGTTTGTTTTCCCTCATGTCATAGCCAATGCATGTCTCTGCTCTTTATTCAATTGTTGCATGAACTTTGCAAGGCCAGAATTATTTGTTTCACTTTCTGGGCACTCAATCCAGAGAGCTATTATTTTATCAGCCACACTTCTATGGTACATTTCATAAAATCATATAATGGTTTAGGTTGGAAGGAACCTTAGAAACCATTATGTTCCAACCCCCTTGCCATGGGAAGGGACACTTCTGCTAGACCAGGCTGCTCAGAACCCCATCCATGCTGGCTTTGAACACTTCCAGGAATGGGGCATCCACAGCTTCTCTGGACAACCTGGGCCAGTGCCATAGCACCCCCACAGTAAAGAATTCTGAGTAAAGAGTTCTGGGTAAAGAATTCTGAATAAAGAATTGCTCATATCTTCCTTTCTCCCCTTTTTTCAAATGGAGCAATATTTCCCTTTTTTTCCAGTCACTGGGAACTTTGCCTGACCAATGTGACTTTTCAAATATGATGGAAAGTGGCTTGGTAATAACATCAGCCAGTCTCCTCAGGACCCTGGGATGCATCTCACCAGGTTCCAGATATTGTGGCTATTCACCTTCATCAGATGGTCCTGAACCTGCTCTTCACTTATGGTGGGAGGGTCTTCACTCCCACAGCTGTAAATTAGGTGTGATGCTACAAAGATACCTACAAGCAGCAAACCTTGGACTGCAAGTCTTCAGGGGAGTAGATCAACATTTCACTTCAGTTTTAACCCAGAAACAAGTCAAGGATATGTAAAGTAGTGTTCCCTGAAGTGTCCAGGCTGAAACCAGCTCACCTGACCCCAGGTAGTATTTTGCCTTCTGGGCCAATATGCAGATGTTACAATAATCCTAAAACATCTAGAGCTCTAATTTGTCTGTAATGTGCTCATTAATTACTTGGATCAAGGCATAGATGTGTGACTTCATGTTAGTGTTGATGTTAGTGCCTGGTATCTGTGATAACTCTGATTAGGTAAAAGCACTGGACACCACATTAAATGCAATGTAATAGACCTGTGGGTCTTGGAGCCACAGACATTTGACCATGCGATGTTTCACTACGCTAACTCCTGTGGAAAGTGGTTCAAGCATACTTGCAAATTAATCTCACAACATTTAGGCTTTGCCCATTAAATAATATTTTAGTTCCTTGCTTCAGGTGCAATGCTCAATATCAGCAGTGAGCAACCAAACAATTGCTCTGTTTGGATGCTCTATTCCTCCAGCAAGAGAAGAGCTCTTTTGCCTGCCTGTGTGTCAAGCATGTATCCTAAGTTTGCGAGAGGAGTTAGAATTAATTTCCTAACTAACATTGGAATAAGGCAAAAAGAGTAAGGTCAAAATGAAGGAAGGTCTGAACTTGACTGAATGTGACAACACTGTTGGCCTTTTGTTGACCTTAGGTAAAAACATCACAAAAGATGTTTCGTTATTTCCATAGTCTCTAACAGTTTTGTAGAATATTTTATGTATGCACTTCTCTGTGGTTACTTTGAGGCACACTGACTCACAGAGGGGGAGAGTCCCTGCAGGGCTCCAGGGATGCTAATTAGAGTTTTTTACATTGGCAACATTGGTTGTCACTTAGAATGATTTTTAAGTAATTTTAAATGCGGATGGAAATGAGGAATCCCAGGAAGTGATGGTTGCTCCACTGCCAAGACAAGCATCAAACTAGTGGCAAATAGATGAGGTAATTACAATTATCATATTATTGACTGACTTAGCTCAGTCTAACTGAAAACTGTACTGCAAGAGAAGGATATCCATTAGGTGGGGATTAATGTTGAGATGTGAAATGCATTCTGCTGTCTGAAAAAAAAATAATTCAGAAGAAGTCACTCAGACCAGGAAGCAGCTTTCATAAAGGCTGCATTTCTGAAGCACTGTTTACAGAGAGGTGGTCCTTCTGGGAAATATTATTGCCCCTTTTCTCTGTACTCATTACCTCATCCAACCTGCAAAGGCATCTGCTTGCCAGATGCTGAGGGGTATTTGCTGGAGTACTATTTATCTGAGAGTGAAAGTTTCACTTTGTGCTAAAGAGCAGGCATGGATGCAGCTGCCTGAGAAGGTGAGTATGAGAAGGTTTTAATCTTTACATGGAGTTGGTTTCCTCCACAAATTTCCACAAAAAAGCTTCTGGATCATTAAAAGCAGAAATATTAAATTAAGAGACTTGAGGGGGGTGTCTCAGAATTCAATTCAAATTACTGGTGACTTACTGGGAGGGAGAGTTGCACCTCGGCTTGGTTATTCCTACAGCCACAGAGGAATCTGGCAACACAAGATCTTGGTGCTGTCAGGGGTGGAAAAGGGTCAAGGGAGTCTTCTGGCATAGTTTAAACCGAGCTTCAAAACCCAATTATAACAACTGCATGGCAAATACCTCAAAGGAGGATTTTTCCACTATGAAAGATTTGAGGCTTTCCTTGGTGTTTTCTGCTGGTTGCTGTAACAGAGGTGGTGCAGTGGAAGTTGCCCTTCCTTACACTGTGAATGATTCTGTAATGTCACCTCTGCTGTTTACTACGGGATGGCATCTGCAAATAAAGCCGTGGGTTTGTTCTTGAAATTTTATTTTTAGACATTCTTCTTTTGGATTCAGGGCTTTACCCTAAATTCCTGCTAAATTACAGGAATGACGGCCACGGGTGATCATTTTCGTGGAGAAAACCACGGCTGTCGGTGTGTGTGTAAATAAAAAGAGGCCTCTGTTATATGCAGCGATCAAAGGAAAGTTTGTACGTCTGAAAGTCTCTCTACTTTTTCTATTTTTCCTCGGCTGCCCGGGCTGCTGGGAGCCGCCGTTCCCGGCCGCCAGCTCCGCGCCAGCCCTGCCCGCGCCCGGCCGCTTTTCCTGGAAAGCGGGGCAGGAGAGGGGGCGGGCAGCGTCGGATCCCGCGGAAGCCTCGCTTTCCCCGAGCCCCTCTCTTTTGGCGCTGCTCTGGGTCCTTCCAGGCCAGGCGGGGAGGAGAACGCCCGTCCCCCGCGGGGCCGCCAGGGGAACATCTGGGCGGCCGCGCCGCGAACATCTGGAGCGGCCGCGGCGCATCCCGGGGGGCCGTAGCTGGAGGGTCCTGGCCCCCACCCCCGGCGCTGCCCGGGCCGACAGCGAGACCCCCGGAGGAGGGCAAGGAAGGCGGAGAAGGGGCTGCGAGGGAGGGCACAGCACAGGTAAGGGCTGCGCGGCGCCCCCGATCCCGGGTGCGGGAAGGGCCGGGGTGAAGGCAGGACGGGCGGCGGGGCAGGGCCGGGGGATGTCGGATATTGCCGGGGGAAAGGACAGCTACTCCATGTTTGTCTCGGTCCGGTCCACGGGGGACACTTCTGAGGTGGAAAGCGCGGACGGGACTTGGAAATCAGCAATCGCTTTGGCGAAGGTTGCTGGTGCTCAAAGGGGAGCGTGGCCCCTGCAGGCATCCGGAGCGTTCTGCCCCGTGCGCGAGAGGCTTTGCAGCCGAGGTTCTGGATCGTTGGACAAAGGGGAGACTAAGTGTTCGGCTAAGTTCTAGGTTTACTACGTGATTTTTCCCCTCTCCGTCCCTCCTGTATGTGTCAAATGGAGGTGTAATCCAAACTTGAATTTCCAGGCAAAATTAAGAGCATTTAAATGTACTTCATGACTTCTTATTATATGAGAGAAACCCTAAAATTATCTTAGCCACTTTATTTTATTTCAAGACAGAATAACCCTGGATATGTTCCATTTTGTTTCAATTTTCCATCAATAAATCATATTCTACTCTGCTAATAACACTTAATATATGACATGGTATCAAAAAAAGTTTCTTTTTGATAAAGGGCTTTCTGAAGAGTTTGGGAACTGAAGTACTTAAGATCAAAATATTTCTGCTTTTTACTTTTTAAAACAAGAGTTTGATGATTACCATGCATTTATATATGTAGGACTTGTGATTTCTCCACTATGCTTTGTTTGCATCACCTTATATTGCTGTTTCTGTGGAGTTCTTTAAATTATACCATAAGTTATACTCCAAGTCACTGTAAGTATTTTGTAAAAGGAATGTTTTCAATATCCATTTTAGATGCAAATTTATCATTGACTCTGGAGTTACCTTTCAGAAGTTTGCTCAGATGCCTTTTGCTGCTTTTCAGGGTAGCTTGTGTGGCCTTTTCTGTATTTTTCTCTTTACAAATGAAGCTGAGCAAACCAAACAGACTTCTCTCAGTTGTGGAGACTGTGGGTAGAAGTAACTGCTGGAGAGAAAAACTCAAATGAACCTTAAGGAGTGGCTGGAATAATTATGCCTGTGTTTAGGCAAACTGCTGTTTACTCTCTTCTTGCACACAAATCTTCCTGCAAAGATAATTTTAGTCAGTACTGCAGATGGCCAGTGCAGCAGAGCAAAAATGGGCTCCTTGTTTCCAGTCTGAAGAGGTACATGAACCAAGACTTCTCAGTGTTAAAACTCTTGTCAACTGGCTCCTTTTTTAACATGTGACCAAACACACTCATGCTCACTTGCAGTTGGCAGCAGTAGTGATTTTGGCCACCTTTTCCAAGCTACAAGCAAGACAGGCTCCTAAACCCAGGAATCACAAATAATTTGACATTGGTTTTGAAATACCTTCATTTTTAGTAGAGTGACTCCCTATGGGGACAGTTCTATCCCATCATGCAGCATGAGCCAGACCTTGGGTCCTGGCACAGCTTTTTGCTCCAGAAGGTAAAAAGGAGACTTAAATCCCTTTCATCAATTTATGCCTAAATCAGGGCCTGCTATAACACTTTAATACTGAGCAACATTCCTAAAACTCCAAATCACCTTGCACTTGAGACATTTCCAAGACAAATTGTGTAGCATCTGTAATGCCAGTGGTTTTGGAAGAGGATCTTGCTGGGTCTGCTCCCTCTGTTAATTGTGTTGTTGGAGGGCTTGCAGAACTGAAGCTGCTGCTGCTGTAGCCTTGTATCATGGAGGACTCCTCAGTGTCTGCTAATGTTGTGTTAGCACAAGCTGATTCCAATTTAATGAGTATGTGGTGGTCCTGTAAAATGGAACTGGACCTCTCAAGCATTTCGTCTTTTCCAGCTGGGCAAAGCCAGCCAGCCATTTCTCCCAGCTACCATCAATGTTACAGACTGCCTTGCCAACACTCCCATTTATTCATTAATGTTTTGGTTTTTTTGTTTTGATTCTGCTGTTGACAGTGTGTTTCCCCCAAGCTACAGCTGGTAGAGGCTCTGCATTTGGCTCCCCTTGGAGAAGCAGTATTATCAGACAGCCTGAGATTGACAGAGAAGACTGCAGAGAAAACTTCAAGGTACAAAGGCAGGCTAGCCAAGGCAAAGCTCTAGGTGCAAACCCCACCTGCTCTGCTGCACAACTTTGTGGAAATTACTGATAAGAAAATTTTTCTATTTTTTTCTTATCACAGCAGAATGTGTAAGCCTCAAACACTCATATAATTGGTTACAATCTTCAAATCCATAAGAAGTAAACATCTATTTTTAGTCACTTTGTTTGCAATGAGGACTCACACTACCTAACTGCTCTGCACAGACAGGTGGGGTGGCTGAAAATGGGGACAAACCTTTTAGCAGGGCTTGTTGATAGGACAAGGGGTAATGGTTTTAAACTAAAAGAGGGTCTATGTAGATCAGATATGAGAGAAATTTTTTGTGAGGAGGATGATGAGACACTGGCACAGGTTGCCCAGAGAGGTGGAAAGGTTCCTTCCAACCCGAACTATTCTATAATTCTGTCATGAGGTTATGAACCCTTAATGGAGTAACTTCTGAAAGCAGAGATTCGTGAACAAGTGTGTGGCTCTCTGTGGAATAAAACAACAAAATGAAGCACAGTGTCACAGCAGAAGCCAATATTCTGGACACACGTGCCCCATGTTTCCAGCCTTCTCCCTTGCAGGGGACAGGAGTAGTTCACTTCTTACAAGTGTCACCTGCTTGTTGCCCAAGTATGAGCTGTTATGAGCATCACAGCAAACTGAGTCTCTCTGTAGTTTTTCAGTAAGAAAAACTAGTCCTTCCCATGACAACCATCAAGGACTTAATAATGACCTCACATTTGTTGATACAAGCTCCCTTCCCATTTTTGTCAACTTGAGACTGTCCTTAAGATGAAAGACTTACTAATGCACACAGTACAGATGACAATTCTGCTTCCCATATTCTGTTAGTGTTTGGTGATTCCTTAAAACAGGGTCTTCTTTCTAATCCAGTTTCTCATTCAAAAGCTTCAGTCACCTCAATATCTGGTACTGTACATAATGAAGAAAAATTCTAATGCCTTTTCTGCACAGTCATCCGTAGTTATTGTAAGGTTATTGCAACTGTTATAGGTGCATAACATATTGTTTGCTTTTCACAACAATTAAAATAAATGCTGTATGTATAATGTTAAAATAGTTTTTCTGTAATAAAACCCTACAACTAACACAACAATTATCAACACTCACCAACTACAAAAAACCAAAACTACCACCCAAATTAAAAAATAATAAAAAAAAATTAAAACCACAAACCAAAAAACATACATACTCTAAAACAAAACCCCAAAAAATAACCATACTAAATAATTCTCAAAAAAAGTTAAACTAATTAAACTATGCATAAAAAACTATAAATATACAACAAATTAATGTATTGTAAAACGTATTTTAAAAAGCTTTCCCAAAGCAACCGTGTACTCTTAACAGCTTATCAAACACCCAACCATTTTAACCCTTTGATTTATATGTATCTCCATTCAAACATTAAGTTTTCTCAGTAGACTCCCCCCTTTTTATTGGGTTGTGTCTTCTTGTCTTCAAAAAGTGTTTGGAGACATAAATAGCAATTGCAGTAACTTCTAATAGTATGTAAAGAGCTTTTTAAGTGCCAAATGCAGGATCTTTCACAGCCCAAGTGGTCATTAGTACTTATTACAAGTATTTTCCATAGTCTAATAGTCCTGTCGGCTTTCCTGTTTTATGAGATCATTCCACTGAAGCCCCAACCATACTGTCAAGACGACAGTAAGAAGAGAAGGAGAGTAAGGAGAAGGTCTACAAAAAGGATGCCAACAGAAACCAAACCATATTTTATTTAATTTCCTCTCCAGAGCAGGCTCTGATCTCTAAATCAGTTGATACATCAAACTTTGCTCTCTTGACATTCTCCTAGCCTAGGAAGCCTTTTTTCTCCTAGGAAGCAGAGAACATTTAAGTGAACACAACTGGAAAGCCAAAGAGGAGCCAGAGATCGCACCCTACAGAACTGGTTTATGTGGCAAAACCATGGAGCAATCTTCTTAGTAGCAGTGTAACCTCTACTGGACCATGTAACTCCAGGAATATCTAGAGACCTGCAGAGGTTGTTCATTGAAGTGGCTTGGACTATTTTAAAGATCATAGGTAATCCTCCCCCACCAGTCTGCCCTGGTGAGGCCCCATCTGGGGTGCTGTGTCCACTTCTGGGCTCCTGAGTTCAAGGAAGACAAGGAATTACTGAAGAGGGTCCAGCAGAGGGCTCCAAGTAAGATTAGGAAGGAACAGCTGAGGGAGCTGGGCTGATTTAGCCTGGAGAAGAGACAGCTGAGAGGGGACCTCATCAATGCATGCAGATACCTTAAGGGCTGGTGTCAAGAGGATGGTGCCAGAATCTTATCAGTGGTGCCTGGTGACAGGACAAGGGACAATGGGCACAAACTGAAACACAGGAAGTTCCACCTGAATGTGACAAAAAACCCATCCTGTGCAGGTGGTGAGCACTGGAACAGGTTGTCCAGAGGGGTTGTGGAGTCTCCCTCACTAGAGGTATTCAAGAACTGTCTGGATGCAATCCTGGGCAACCTGCTCTAGATAAACCTGCCTTAGCAGGGGCTTGGACTCGATGGCCTGCAGAAGTCCCTTCCAGCGCTAACCATTCCGTGATTTCATGATGTGATTCTATATATAAAAGGAATTGACTTCAAAAGGAGAGCAATCACAGGTAGGAATTTCACTAGCCAGCACAACTAGGGTTAAAATAGGGAAGCACTAAGATCTCCAGCTAAGCCCAGCTCTGGGTGGGCTGGAAAGGGGAGATGGTCTCAGATTTTAGTGAAGAGCTCCCACAGCACAGCAGTGGGATGTCACAAGTCCCTCCTTTTGCCCTCTCTCCAGCAGCACTTGCCACACACCATCAAGAACTGCCAAGCTGGGAGGAGCCCTGCAGCACCTCAGGGTCTGCTGTGACCCTCTGTGGAGAAGGAAACCCTGCAAAGGGGACAGATGGAGAGTCACCCCACAGGAGCCACCCCACTTTGGGCACGGAAGTGGCTGTGGTGGTTGCAGCCAAACCTGGTCCCACTGCTATACCTGCAACAGTCTGCTCACACACCCGTGCTGTTTTAGCCTTTATTTCAGCCAGTGCTAGGAAACACCAGGGTTTATGGCCAATACAGGAAATATGAATCTTTCATAGGAAAAAATTACTGTCACGTGTCCCATGCACTGACCAGGTTTACTTTTTGTGTGTTTAAGTTTTTTGAACTTGTGGTGCTCTGAAAAAGGCCCCAGTTTGGCAGTTCTGAAGACCAAAAATTTCATATCCCCAGATGAGCAGCTGCTCAGATATCAAGAGCCAATGGTAAGATTATTATGTAGTACTTGTCCCTGGATAACCTCTGGAGATAGCCTGCTCATCTGGGAGCAGAGACAGACAGCAGATGCACAGAGAACAGGGAAAGAGAGCCAGAAAACTGAGGGTCATGAAAGATGACAAACACAGTGAAGAGCACTAGGAGGGCTGACAAAAATCTGGGAAGGAATAGCCTCTGACAGATGCAAGGCACTGAAAAAGAATAGAGTGGTACAAGTTGTGGACCCAAACTCATCACTGTGGGAGACTGTGTCCCAGAGTCCCTCCTTTCTAGGGCCAGCAGATAGATTTCTGGTCATTACCTCTGGGATTTTTGGTTTTCATCCCCCATCTTCCAAGCTTGCAAGATCCTATCAAGGCTTGCATTCTTCTCCTACAGACTTTGGGATATTTTCTTTACCTGAAAATCTTTATCTCCCACATATAAGCCAAATATACCAAGGCTGTCCTGTAATCTTTTAGCATTTCAAATAGTCTTGTGTCCTGCTTTCGTTCATACACACAGTACTTAGTTTCAGTCTAATTCTAAAGCAGCTATAGGTGGCAGTTGAGTATTTCCTTAACACCAGAGCAGTGATCTCATCTGGAAACACGGAGCTGTAATCTCTGAAATGCTTTCAGTCATGACATGAAATCAGGATTGTGTTTAGTGAACAAAGTACTTGGAGCAGACAGTTTCTGAGATCAGCCTGGCTGACTGCTGTGTTTACAGCATAATGGCTGCAGGACAAAAGGCACTTGCCTCATGAATAAATCTTTAGCTGCAAGTAGGAAACTTTGGTACTGAATTAAACCTGTCTGTGATTTTCTTTGTCTTACATGCATTCCAGCTTTGCTGGTTTCCATTTTTTGTAAAAGCTGTGTGATCACAGCTTGTGTACTGATTAGAAAATGCCTACAATTGCTATTTCCTCCTCTTATCTGGATGCATCATTCTCATTGATATCACAATCCATTCCTGCTGCTGTTATGGATAAATAAACATTTCCCATCAAATATTATAAACTCCTCATCTCTGTTTTCTAATCTAGGACATGGAAGAAAAAGTTGGTGATGTTTAACCTTTGGGTTTAACCTTTGTTGTCATATGGTTGTGTAGCAGAAATGAAGGCATTGCAGCAGTGTGAGCATGTGGCTTTATAACCTTTGTCATTTCTGGAAAAGAAATTCACATTTCTGGTCGGCAGTCCTCTGTAGCATCCCCTAGGGCTTGACAAACACAGGAAATTGCAGGGCATACTGCTGTGGCAGAAGAATGTGCAGGGAAGGGAAGCTGCCTGCTGCAGGGCGGGCTCTGGCTCAGCCACTGCTCATGTCCCTGTCCCATGTAGGTTGTGCTGCCTAAACCTCTGTCTGTCCTTTAAAGGGAAAGGGGATAAAAGGGAAACTAACCTAGCTCTTCCAGAAGCAATTGAGAAGCCTTCTGAGTAACCAGGTGGTATGTAGGGTTTCTCCATATCATTTGCATTTCTTGCCTTAGACCCCACAAAAGTGGAGATCAGAAATTGAACTGGTAAATGTTATGAAATATCTCTCCCAAAAACATTGGAAGATATCTAAACCAACTGTCTGAGTCTATTTCTTCTGGATGGCTGGTCCCAGAGAGGGGTGGTGAATGATGCTGCATCCAGCTGGGGATCAGTCACTGGTGGTGTCTCCCAGGGGTCAGTGCTGGGGCCTGTTCTGTTCAATATTTTTATTGATGACATGGATGAGAGTATTGAGTCTTTCATTAGTAAATTTGCAGATGACACTAAGCTGGGAGCATGTGTTGACCTGTTGGAAGGTAGAAGGGCTCTGCAGAGAGACCTGGAAAGACGGCTGGATGGGCATAGTCCAAGAAGATGAAGTTTAACACGTCCAAGTGCCAAGTCCCGCATTTTGGCCACAATAACCCCCTGCAGTGTTATAGGCTGGGGATGGTGTGGCTGGACAGTGCTCAGGCAGAAAGGGACCCAGGGGTGCTGGTCAACAGCAGGATGGACATGAGCCAGCAGTGTGCCCTGGTGGCCAAGAAGGCCAATGGCCATGGCCTGTACCAGGAATAGTGTGGCCAGCAGGAGCAGGGAGGTCATTCTTCCCCTGTACTCAGCACTGGTGAGGCCACACCTCGAGTGCTGTGTCCAGTTCTGGCCCCTCAGTTTAGGAAAGATGTTGAGACTCTTGAGCACGTCCAGAGGAGGCAACGAGGCTGGTGAGGGGCTGGGAACACAAACCCTGTGAGGAACAGCTAAGGGAGCTGGGGTTGTTCAGCCTGGAGAAAAGAAGACTCAGAGGTGACCTTATCACTCTCTACAGCTCCCTGAAAGGTGGCTGTGCTCAGGTGGGGTTGGGCTCTTTCACCAGGCAGTGATTGACAGAACGAGAGGACACAGCCTCAAGCTGTGCCAGGGGAAATATAGGTTGGATATTAGGAAAAGCTTTTTATGGAAAGAGTGATAAAGTACTGGAATGGTCTGCCTGGGGAGGTGGTGGAGTCACCATTCCTGGATGTGTTTAAAAAAAGACTGGATGTGGCACTTGGTGCCATGGTCTAGTTGAGGGGTTAGGTCATGGGTTGGACTCGATGATCTTGAAGGTCTCTTCCAGCCTTGTGATTCTGTGATGCCAACTGTCTGTGTGTCTTTTATAGGTATCAGAGCCACTGGCTTTGCCTGGCAGTGTTAGGAGAAGGATTTGGACAGAGCTGAAGTTGTGAAGCAGGTCACCAGCTAAAGGAATGCATGTGGCACCTGGTGGGACTTGGGGGGTTTTGGGGCCAGGCTTCATGGCCCCCATCTGTGGGGCAACTCTGCTTACAACTCTGGCAGACCATAGATTCACAGAATTGTTTAGGTAGGAAAAGACCTCTCAGATTATTGAGTCCAACTGTGAACACAGCAGTTCCAAATCCTCCACTGAACAATGTCCCAGGAGTCACATCTCCATATCTTTTAAATACCTCCAGGAATGATGATCCCACCACTTCCCTGGGCAGTGGCTTGACAATTCTTTCAGTGAAGAAATGTCTCCTGATATCCAATCTAAGATGATGAACTCTAGGGTGAGTTGTGGGCAGCAAGGAATGTTTGCTGCTGAGAACATGGTTGTGGCTCTGCCAACACTCTTGGCCCTGAAATCACTGAGGTTAAAAAAGACCTTGGATTTCCACATCATGCAACATCAGTCCAAAGTTACAGATATAGACTGATAAGGCTCTGTAAAAATAAGCCCTCAAATTTATCAAGTATTGTCATAACAGGCTGATACCATCTTTATCCAATGAATAGCACCTGCTGTACCAAAACTCTCTGGCTCTGAAGCTGTGCAGAAGAGCTGTCAGGAGATGTTTTGTCCCAGACTGCACAGGGGGATGCCAGAGTGCCACAGGCAGCAGCCTGACATATTGTTCTCCTCTCCTTTCACCTCCCATTACACCCCTGCCTTCCATCTCCCAGATCCATCTCCTGACCCCACAGTGACTTTTTACTGAGGAGTCTCTGCTTAGCCTCACCATATCCTCAGTTTCATACTAAGCCCCTAAATTTTGCAATATCGCCCAGTTTATTTGCAGACAAAGCTTCTCAGTCACATCAAAACTGTGGGTGTTGGCAGGTGACTTCTAGGCTCACCCAAAGGAACTCTCAGGCCTGAAAAGAGAAAACTCATGAATAAGAAAGTTTAACCATTTTAAGGCAAGCTCTGTTATGATGTTTTCAAGTTCACTAAAACTTTAAAGGATAAGTTGTATAACTCCTTTCTGAAACCAACTGTGTTGAGATGCAGCATTCCAAAGGCCTGCCACAACAGCTGACAGCAGAACTGATATGTGTCTTTCTAGAGAAATCCTACAGATAATCCCTAACACCTTTGGATGAACTCAATCTGAAGTTTGCACTCTCTTAAGATTAATAATATGTGATTGCATTTCTTTTAGGAAAAAAGTAATTTTTCTTCTTTTTGCTTGTTTTGAAATGCAAAAAATAGTTTAAAACAAAGTTTCTTGAGAGTTTGCCCAGATTTAGTGCAGAAAAATCCTCCAGTGTGTAAAGATCTGGGTAACCCAGGTGTGAATTTACAGATCAATAGTTACTTTTGAACTTTTGTATACTGTGCACTACAAATGACATCAACACAATTCTTCATTTCACTCCTATTGCAGCTCTAGTCTCCTAAAGGAAGGTTATTCAGAGGTTTAATTTACCCTTCTAATCCATTGTTTTGCTTTGATGTGCAGTACAGGGCAAATTGTTCCTTTTGAACTGCTTTGTATCTGTGGTGAATAATGATGAATAATGAATAAAGTCTTTTCAATGGACAATGTTCATCGAGATCAGACAAGGTGAGGAAAAGCCACTCCCCTCTCCTCCCCTCTTCCTTTCAGTAAAAGAAGGGAAAAGTCCTGAAAAAAAGGCAATACCTTCTAGGCCAGCATGTTTTAAAATCTCAGAAATTAAGATTTGAAAAGCAAAATAAGTATTCTAAAGGCTAAAGCAAAGTTTAGACAAATCTCTAAAGCTGCTAGTACTGCCCTTCATTGAGGCAAACAGTGGTGCAGTGAGTACTGGCAGGGATGTGCAGGCAGGTCAGTCACTTTGAACTAAAGGTGTCCCAAAATGAAGAAAAAGCCTTTTGGCTGAGATAGGAGGGGCTGGGTCCCACCTACGGGTCTGAGCTCCCCAAACCTCACCCGTGAGAGCCCCACTGTGTTGTGGGCTGCTACAGAGTGAATAGCAGCAAATAAAACACCTGCAAGTAAAACATACATGCATCAACACAGCAGAGCTTGAAGGGTTGTGGCGGAGGCAGAGGAGGCAGAGAAAGGCTCTGCCAGCTCTCGGACCCTCAGGTCCAGGAGGCCTTCCCCACACAGCAGAAATCCCAGGTGGGAGTCCTCTATGTTTTGTTCATAAACATTCCCTCATGCCCCCTTTGGCTGCCCCATGACTGGCAGGTGCTCTTCCCTGAGCGCGATGCACCCATCTCCACACACCCTCCTTCCCAGCTTCCACATGCAGACACCAGACCTTGCAGGGGGCACATCCAGAAATGGGCTTGCTTGGGCAACCAGCATCACAATTCTCTGCTCTTGTAGCTCCCCAGTGCTTCCCTAGAAATAGGTAAGCAGGGTATTCTCCAGGGAAAGCTTTTAAAGCTCACCTCTCCCACTCAGCAGCCCTTACAGTGGGAGAGCTCAGCTCTGGAAGAGGAGGGGACAGGCAGGAGCTGCAGGACCCTTTTCAGCATCCTGTTTAAATCAGGCCAGACTCATGCTATGCATGAACAGTTATATTTTCTTTTCTTCTCCTTTGTGGCTATAGAGGTCATCTCTCCTCATGCAGTTGGGATGGTCTTAGGAGAACTTCAGGACCTGTGCATGTGGAAAAGTTTCCCTTCTTAAAAAAAAGTTAAAAAAAAATAATGCTTTCAGTGGAGTTTAGCCTCCAGAAATAGGAGAGGGCTCACGCTACGTGACGAGACAGCCTTACATGAACCAGCTGCAAGTACTCCATGGCCCAGAAGCCACAGTTTAAAACTTCTTATGCAGAGCTGACCATAGGAAATACTCATGAAAAAGAAAAATATACTAGAGCTTCCATGCTCCATTCATAGCCAGATGGCTCCAATGCAGTGTGGCAATTGAACTTTTAAGTCAGCAACAATAATAACAGAAAGTACAGACTGCCAATCCTTCTAAAGTGGTTACTCTTGATTGCTGCCTGTGCAGAGACTCAGTATGCCTTTGGGGATGAGGCACAACAACTCAATTTATAATATCTTAAAGAAAAATTGCAATTTAATGTTGCAACTGTCATTTTAATGAAGAAGCTGCTGGCTCAAAGGCAACTATCCTAAATGTTGGGATGATGACCAGAATTACTAGGATTATTTAATGGCACTGCTTTTAAATGACTATATAACCCTAACCAACTGATAACTTTATCACACAGTGCACTTGATGTATTAGGTAATACATAGCTAGTTGTGGGTGCATAATTCACCCATCAAATAATGAGAATGATTTGATGTTTGTAAATCATAGCAAGACATCTGGATTGAAATAAAAAATACAATTTACTAGTTAATATTTACCCATTTGATGGGTACGCAATTCATTTCTCCTTCTGTCAGGTATTGTCCTGGCTTCCTTTCATGAAGGAAAAAAAGATATAAAACCCTCTCTAAATGAGAAAGCACCAAATAGTGAGTATTTAGGTTCTCTCTTTTGCTAGCACAGCTTCTACAGCAAGGCATAGTGTGCTATGGCTTTTCCTTCTCCTACCCTCTGAGTGCCAACTCTGCATTTCAGGTCAGCTGCTTCGCAATTGGGTCTCTGCTTCTGCAAAACTATGAATCTGGGGAGACTGGCTGGGAAGATAAGTACCCAAATTTATTTTTAAATTAACTGTGAGTACTCAATTCAGTGACACCCATTTGATCTAAGCAAGGAGACATTTTCAAAATTATAACTCATAGAATTCTCCCACTATTCCCATAATTTTTCTCTGTTTGTTTCTCCTTCAGGTATTGCCTAGCAGAAAACCATGGGCAATTTCAAAGGGCATGCCCTCCCTGGAAGCTTTTTTCTTCTTTTTGGCTTATGGTGGTCAGTGAAGTATCCACTGAAGTATGCCTGTCGAAAAAACAAGAATGCTTGCTACCTTGGTTCCAGGGCAGGATTCCAGCGCCTGGAGTTTGTTGAGGGCATCATCAAAGCGGTCTTTGCCCTCATTGGTAAGAGAGGTGGACTAAGGACAGGCTGTATCTTCTAACACCTTTTGCTTTAAATTTTGTTCTCTGATGAAATGGATTTCCATGTGTTCTGCTCTTTTACCTTTAACCACTGAGAAGTGGTGGGGCTACTGCTGTTAATTACATAGCTGTGGCCATAACGTGGTTTCCTTCCACAGCGCTCTTCTGCAGCTACTGTGAGGTCTCTTGGCCACTTGACCACTCCTGACCACATCTCAGTGGTCATGTACTGTTCACTGTTCAGGGAGGGAGATATTTAGGCAAGGGGCTCTCATGTGCACGCTGGGAGCACCAGACTGTGAAGGTGTGGCTTTTCTATTTTGAATTCATTTTCTATTTTGAATTAATCTCAGATGTTGGAAGCCTCCACTGATTAATTGACAAATCAAGCAAATGATGCAGATGATTTTTTTATTCATTTCAGTCAAAAGTGAAAATATTCACCCAACAAGGCTGAACTCCAGATGTTATTGCTGCAGGACTGTTGTGAAGGGGTGTGGGGGAGCTGTTTGTCCTGTTGTGTGCAGGTTGGGTACAAACCCACTGGGATGGTTTTGAGAGCTGTGTAGCTGACTGGAAGTGTTTAGTTCTTGTTTACATCCTGGTTGGCTGTATGGCAGCGATTTAGCTTTAGAGAATAAGTAAACTAAACAACAAGGGGTCTGAGCACATCAACACCTGCGGCTCAAGTTGAAAAGTATCTAAATTTTAAGCATTTTTGCACTTCTAGATTCTATTTGTCTGCTCATCTTTAGATGCCCAGAGTTGCCTCATTTCTATTCAAAGTGCAGGCTGTGACAAAGTCTTGTTTTTGCTTTTCCTCCCTCTCTGTTAAGATCCATCAGCACTGAAGGGATGTTGTGTCTACAGTTTTATCATTAAAAAATGATAAAAATCTAAATACTAGCATTCATTTTGAGGTGTGACTGTGGACACCTTTCCTACAAATCTCTCAGTCTGTGCCTAGAGGTAGTTTGGCAGCTAAAACATTAATCTACTGGTTTTATTTTCACTTTGAAATCACAAGCTATTATTTTAACATATAGAAATTCCAATTCCAACCAAAAGTATGGGAAAAAACTCTTGGCTAGGACAGATAGTAAAGGCATCAGGAGTAAAACCTTCTGTTTCCATGTTAGGAAAACTGGAAATAAAGGTGGAACAACACTGCATATATTCTACAGCATATCTACAGCAGGATGCTGGCCTATGCCCTATAAACAATATAATCAGCTTTGATGTTTTAAAAGCAGATCAACTTTTAAACTCTCCCCAAATTTCAGTGATCATATAAAGCATTTTAAAGCAGTTTTCTCTTGCTGGAGTACCTCAGCTAGCTAGCAAGACACTGAAGGGCCAAGGTAAGGGAGAGAGTGGAGCAGTGATTCAAACACTAAATCCGTGTACATTCCTATGGGACTTTTAATAGCCCTGCACTTTGGAGGGGTTTCCTTTTATGGCTTTAGAGGAAGAATCCCATTTGAATTATGAGTCTGAACTCTGTCATCCTGCACGTGGCAGGGCACTGAAATGGTAAATCTTTCTTTTGGAGACTTTAGTGTGTGTTATGTTCATGTTTGAACCGTTGGAAAAGGCAGCTGAAAAATTTTGTCAGAACATTACTACAATAGCAATTGTTTAAAAGAAGAAAAAGCAGCACAGAATAGCTGTTTCCATTTTCACTGCTGGGAACTGCAAGATGCAAATAGTTCCACCAGCTGAAGCCTGATTTCCTCTGGCTCTCCACTCTGCAGATTATCTGATGCTAAAACCTCAAACTTACTGGCATTATGCTGCAGGGGGATATATTGCTGTCTCTATTGTTTGTGTAAAGACTTGTCATCAGTTTATACCTTGAGTACCAGAATAAATGTTTTTTCTTCCTGTTTCACGCACAGGGATGGTGGCTGAGCAGTTTGTTCCTGATGGACCTCATCTGAAGCTGTACAACTATGAGAAGAAGCACTGGGATCACCTGATGAACTGGCAGCATGCCACCATGTACCTCTTCTATGGCATTTCAGGGCTGGTGGACATTGTGGCACATGGGACCAACGCGCTGCCAGTGGCCATGGACAGGATGATGCTTTCCTTAGCAGTCTTTATTGAAGGTCAGTTTACCTCTCCCTGTAGGGATATGCGTGAATCCTGTGGATGGGTATTGGTCGTTGGTCTGGGAATCTCAAATCAGCCTTACAGAATCCTCTGGGATCTGGGTGTTTCACTCCCTGAAACGCTTCAAAGATGTCACAGAAAGATGAGTCTTGGCTCTCGTTACACTGCCCAAGTCATGATCCCACATTGTAGTGGTGTACCTTAGTTTCCTACCTGTCTTAGACAGCAACAGAAATGTTAAGAAAACAGCAGCAAAAGCCTGTTTTGGGTAAGTGCTCAGTAGCTCAGGCATGTGTTTGATATAGGTACACATGGTACACAACTAGTTAGCTAAAGCCAGTGTGAGAGAAGGTGATTCTGCCATAAGGAGAAATACCAGAAATGTTTCACTGTTTTCTAAAAGCAGATAAAGGGAAATTGCAAGGGAAGAAATGATCGTAAACTGGTCACAATTTATTCCAGGTTTTCTCTTCTGCTACCATCTTCATGGGAGAGCCATGCTGGATGTTCATGTTCATCAGTTACTGCTATTTGCTATCTTTGGAGCTGCTGCCTGCATATTTTTGGAAGTTTTTTTCCGTGGCAGTATTGTGCTAGAGATGCTCCGTACAAGCCTCTGCATATTACAAGGCAGCTGGTTCTGGCAGGTAGGTAACTTTTCTGCCTTTGTAAGTTCTTCTTCACCAAAATTAGTAATTTTAACCCTTTGCAGATGTTTCACAGGTTTTATATATATGCCTTTTAAACACAGACTTCAAAAGACTTACAGAAGTTCCTTTAAAGAGATAGAGAAAAATATTCCTTTTAAGAGATAAAAGTATTCCTCATATCCATTTTACAGAAGAAGAAGCAGCAGGCATTTTACATGCAGTGGCTTTTATTTGAATCAATAGAGAAGCTGAAGTGTTTTTCTTGAGCTCTCCATGTTACAGAGCTCTGTGATCCCTGTAAATTTGGAACGTCCTGTTCCAAATTTGCCAGCCAAATGGCAGTGATTTTAGGGCATGGAAGTATATGCTGTTCTTTACAAAGAGAGTCTCCACTGTCAGCTGCTGGAACAGTGAGTAGATGCCCAGTGTGGTACTGGATAGGTGAGGCAAAGGCCTCAATGACATTGCCAAGTTCAAAAGGTACTTAAATTACAGATTCTCATTAGGAGACTGGGTGATGTAAAGTCTCCTGCTCTTCTAGTGCTCTGGGAGCTGAGCAGAAAAAACAACAGCCAAAACTTCGATATTTCAGGGATGTGGCTCCTGAAAGGACTCCTCGAAATGTATCCTCCATGCCCTCATTTACTTGTGAGTCTATCCAATAACAGATATTTGACAGTGGCTCCTTCTCTCCTGTCAGAATAAAAGAGAGATTTAAAGAGCTACTGGGAGTTTGTAACAGAAATAGGACCACTAGTGCTGATGTGTGTTTTCATCCTATAGTGGAGGATTGAGGTTGCTTCAATGATTTTACTTTCCGGCATGTCTAGACTGGCTTCCCTTTTTTCTGTGCTGGCCAGACGCGATGAATAAAAATGTTTGCTGTTTCTTAGGAGAACTGGACACTCAGCACCAAATCAAATATTTAAATGCTTGCTCTGGCATGAAGACAGACCTCAGAGCTGGCTGTATTTTTCTATAAGTGAACTCAAGAATGTGGTGCTGCAACACTTCTGTTTTATTTTCTTGTTTGCAAACTTTCAGCTGGTGATTTTAGAAACTTTACATAGTAGGAATAGATGCAACCAGTTATTCATTGTTTTCTGCCTAGTCTAATTTTAGAAGAGATAACTTCTTTAGCTCTAGAGACAATGTGGCTTTTGTTTCAAAGCAAAAAATTGAAGTACTAAAAACAGAAGAAATTTAAGTGGCTTTTTTCACACCTGCATCATACTTCAACCATCTGTGTGACTGAAAACCACACACTGGCTGCAGCACAGGAAATTTGTAAAAGGTAAAGGGACTTTCCTTTTCTGCGTCATCAACACCCTCATTCATTGAATTCTCTGCATGAAAATGCAAAATGCACTTCTCTCATTCTTCCTCTCTTCTTCCCAATTTCTAAATTCTCAGCTAAACTGCTGAGTGATGACTTTGAAGTGCATTAAGCAGTACAGAGGGTTGGTGTTTGTCATGCAAACCCTGCATAGCCACAGAATTAACTGTTTTCCCATTTTTTTGCACAAATATGAATTTGATCTTGCCAGCTCTGAATAAACACATCAGCTACATATTTCACATGAACTCACAGTCTTGCACAAAGAAGCTCCATTTTTATGCCATTTCTGACCTTTCCCTTGGATGGCCCAGAAGAAATAGACTTGTGGCTCCCCTTTATTTGTTCATTGATTATTCATCTTCCCAGCCATGTAACACATTCCCAGACACTGCTGGGAAGAAGGGGGGCAGTGCAAATGGCCAGGCAGGTTTTCTGATCCATGAGGTGATTTCAGATCAGAGCACACAGGGCTGAGCACCAGCTCCTCTCCTTACAGTGCATAATTGTGATTGTTGCAGGGCTGGGCTGTTGGGCAGGCTCCTTAATTTTCTGGGCAAGAGCAGTGGGTCTCTGGGACTGGCACTTTATCATCAAAGGCATTTCTGCACAGAGCTGTTTAAAGTGATCCATCACACCTGAGACTGACTAAAAATTATTTTTAATAGTAAACACAGAAATAAGCAACACCATAAGAAAATCAAATATCTGCCTTGTGATGTGTAGCATAAAACATGATATGGCATAGGATGCTCATCAAATGACATATACCAAATCTCTTTTATTTTACTACAGATTGGCTTTGTGCTTTATCCTCCAAATGGGAGCCCAGAGTGGAATCAGACAGATCACACTAACATGATGTTCCTGACCATGTGCTATTGCTGGCATTATGCCTTTGCTTTTCTTATACTTGCAGTGAATTACACAATTGTCAGCTGGTAAGTTACTTGAAACACTAAAACTTTGGTGATTTGTCTATTCAGTATAGCAGGGACTTAATTTTAGAAAAGTTTCACTGACAAATGAAAAGGATTCTATGAAGTAATTAATTGTCTTGCAAGATAAAATAAAAATATTTATTAGTAATCAATGAAAAGCACATGACATTGCTTGAGTAGAAAGGGGAAAAACACATCCATAAATATAGCTCTGATAGCATAATACTTCTCATAAAATGAGCTCCAATAGTCTTGCACATTTGTAAGTCCATATAAAGTCAGGAGTAGGAGATTCTTTTTACCTGCAGAATCTTGTCTCCCACTGCTCATCTCTTCTAATTTTGAGTGGCTTATTGAGCAGGCTTCATGACTTCACTTTGAAGATTATTACACAGAATTCCTTGCTAGAAATTTCCTGTGATCAAACCTGATTTCCTTCTCACTGATCATTTTCACCCTCTAATGTCTACAGTTAACCCTTTTACTCACTGCCCAGCGCTAATTCTGACAAAATTCCAATTTTACCATGTTAAAAATTATCAGATGAGCCTTTGAGTTACTATTGAGAACCCTTTTGTTGTTGTTTCCAGGGCAGTCCGTTCAAAGGTTAAGCAGTCCCAGCCCATGGAAATGGGTTTACTGAAAACATCTGAACGAGATCACGAGTCAGAAGAAGAAATTTAGCATGAGTATGGCTGGACCAATTTACCCACTCCAACCAACAGGCTGAATGATACCTCATTTCCACTTTTTTTTTTGCCATGGTATTCATTCTTTACTATGACTTGCTTTTCAAATATCAATCCCCTATGATGTCTACATCTACACAGTTATATTTTTTTCATGAAGGGTAAGCTTGATGTTGATCAGTGGTGATTGCACTGGTACCTTGCTTATCACATGCTTCACAGAAAATCAGACCAGTTGGACAGACTTGGCATGGATGAGGTGGCACAATGAAGTCTGTGTGTTTGCCTTATTAAAAGCTAAGCAAAATGTTTTTCAGCTGCTGCTGGACATAAAGTTTCCATAATTGGGATGTCTAAATGTGTGTGTTGGTTGCCCTGCAAGTGCAGGGATAAATAACTGTGGATAAATAACTGTGCAGACCTGGAAAATAGTAGAACAAGATAAAGAAACCACAGTCTTGCAGCTGTCTTGTGTAAAAACTTTGTGTCTCTGGCTTTATGTTAAACAGAAAGAACTTCTCACTGTGAACCCCTTGAGTGGTTCACTGAAATGTGTGTAGTGTGTTCACCTCCCCAGAGACACCCCGAAGTCTGGCAGGAGGACCAAAGATGTGCATGGTGATCAAAAGTCAGTGCAGTTGTTCATGCTTGTGCCTAGACAGTCCTGTGTCTTTGCTATCCTTTGACTTTGCAAGGCAGTGGAAGTGACTCTGCCTTCCTTTGGTGCCTGGGAAAATTTCATTTCCAGAAAGGCTCAGGGGTATCCAGTCATGGAGCACCTAACTGCAAAACCAGTTTCTTTTCCAAAGTTATTTCCTTTCCTTTGGTGGAATTTGGTGGTTTTCTGCAGGGTTCAGAGCAGACACACTCACCACCTGAGCTCAGGAGTGGATAATTCTGCTCTGTAGGCAGGATGAGACGGTTTTGCATCCCTTTCCCTGTATCACCCCTTCAGTCATCAGGCAGCCTGCACAGTGCTGCACAGTGAGCTGTGGGAGGGCAGATGTTGCCTTCTTAGTAGCTCCATACCCAGCTACCAACACCAGTGAAGGAATTAAAAAATAACACCACTTTTGATTGCATTTATTTTCTCAATGCAAACTGATTTAGTGAAAAGCACAGTGTTCATGGCCAGTGGCAGCAAACTGATTGTAAAAAGCTAGCTAACAAAATAGTTTGTACCTCAAAGGGATCCCAAGACCTCAAAAATCCTTACAGGTTTTTCTAAAACTACTTTACCTTCAATGCAACATAAATATTTACTTTGCTTTTAAGATCTGCCTTTTATCTCCCCTTTTACAAGAAGCACCTTTCTTAGCTGCATGTGCTGTTAGTGCTGGATTTTAGTCTGCCAGTTTTATCAGTGCTTTTCCAAAATCAGTGGTATTGTTTATTCTGAAGGAGATAATCAGAAACTACTTTGCTTCTCACAGGCAGGAACAATGCAAATTTCTTCACTGCTTTTCTTGATAAATACATTTAATACCATGAAAATATTAAGGTGCTGTATCTCTAAACTAAAGGGATTTCTACACTAAGAAGAATGAAAAGCACAATAAACTGTCTGAGCTTTTGTGTGTCTTCTTAGAAGACTTCAGTTGTTAATTTTAAAAATTATTTTAGATGTTTGCCAAGTATTGTGAAGTAACACCTGTAACCAGGTGTCAGATTATCCAGATGAATCTTCTTTGGAAAGCAAGAGTAGTTGGCTCACATAGATTTCTACATTTACAAATGTCAAAGAGAAAATTGCACATTGCTAGCCAAAGATCACTGCTTTTCTTAGCAATTGTTGGCCCTTTTTCAATGCCTTTCTCTGAAGGCTTTTGGAGATTTTGGCAAACTTTAGTAAAGCCTGCCATGGGACATTCTTGTAAGATAGGTATTGGTAAGGTATATTTGTAGCTCTGTGTTTCAGCTTTACGGTGGTCTTATTACAAACTCTGAAATAATTGTATTTACTTCACTCTGCAAATCCAAGACTTGAGTTTGATTACTGTGGTTCCATTAAAATCAAATTTTCTGTAGAAGGAAGATCTATGGCTTCCCTGAGGAGTTTTCCTGTTAATTGCAGCATCTTACCTTCATTGCACCACATCACTGTTGTCTCTAAATTGTGGGGATATTTTAAAAGGGCAGATTCTTTTTCCAGTTAGCATGGTTGAGGTACAAAGCTTCTGTAGTGCTGGGCAGAGAAGACAATGGACATCAAAGAGAACTTGGGGATTATTACAAAAGTCTGCCACAATAAGCCAAAATCAGCTGATGAAGTGAACCTCATGGGTTAACTGTGCACATGGAAGATGATTAGCAAAGTCTCTTTTAGAAAAAAAAATCCCTGCTTTTACAGAAGCAAAAAGGGACAGTGCTTGAACTCACTGGCCAGAGTGGCTGCCTGACACACTTCCTGCTGTGGGGAGGAGCCTGGGGACTCTGGCTCTGTCCTTACCCACATCCAGCAGTGGCTGTAGAGCTGGGTCTTTTCTTTGCAGAAAATATGAGCAGGATTTGTCCTGCTGAGGGGTATCACCTGCACCTCCCTCTGTGTCCCTGCTGTGAATCTCCTGTAAATGATCACAGAATTGGATGAATAAGCCCAACATGCATCTGCTGGTTTTGCTGCAACCATGCCTAGCAAAGACACCTCTAAAGAAGCACTGACTGGAGGTTGATGCAGACTGTGACACAGAACTGTAGGGCAGGCTTTGTGCAAAAGACTCTCCTCTCATTAGAAAAGGTGGCATTGCATTATCAAGCTTGGAAAAATGCAAGAAAAAACAGATCCCAAAGTCTCAAAGAAAGAACGGTCTTTTGAATTTAATTTTTGATATTTACAGTACATGCAAAGTGAGTGTCATAGCAGGGGGTTGTGCTTGACAAATTTATGGTGCCACAAAGGGAAGAAATACCCTGTTTCAGAGTGGGGTTTTGCTACATGGAACGCCTGGCCCATTCTCCTGTGTTCAAAAGAGATGCCCAGGAACAGCAGGGCACCTATTACAATGAAAAAGGTACTGCCTTCATCATTTCATAAGCAGCAGGTGTTGCCTGAGTTGAATGAGGGGAAGAGGTCTGACTAGTTTACAAACACCACTCAGAAAAGGAAGCTGCTCTCAAGAAAATTTAAATTATTTTTAAATACTGGTGCCTTTGAGAAACTATATGGTAGTTTTTACTAGACAAAATACACCTGTATTATTTAAATAAAATTGATTTATTCATGTAAGATGTCTGTTATGTTTTCAGGGGAAACAATATAACTATTTATGGGACAGGATAGGGTGGGATAAACAGGTTACTCTCATAACACATCCAGACATTTGAACGAGCTGCATTTAATCCAAGAAAGGTCAGAACTACCTTGTCGTTAGAAACTGTGGTGCTTGTTCTATATTCTGTAAACAAATACTTTTTTCCCTTGTGACTAAACATAGCATGAATGTAGAATATGACAGCAGGGAATTAGAATCCTCCAGGTTCACTCATCCTCAAAACTAAGACACTAAAAAATTTCAGTGGGTTGTGTACCTTAATACCCTCCCCCAAAATGTTTCAATTCCCCCAGCTACAGCAGTTGGGGTAGGAGTTGCTGTTACAGAAGCTGGTGGAAGAAAACAGAATAGCTTTTTATCCAAAAAGCCCTTCAGCATGTGCAGTAGTGGAAGGGAGCCTGACTCCCAAGGACTAAGCAACAAAGAGCACATCTGTTAAAAGGGAGAAAGACAACTGGAAAACTGCCGGAAAATTTGTCCTTAAAATCTATTCTAGGTACAATATGTGCTTGCACAAAATATGTGGGAGTAAAAAGCCTAATATTTGTCAAAAAATGAATAACTTGTCCTCAGATGACTTTTTTTGAACACTAATTTTTATCTCTTTGCTAGGTAAATGTTGCAGCTCGTGGATTTCTATATTTGATACACTTCTTAGAATGAAAATACGTTTAGAAAAGTAGATTAAAATCATAAATACTACAGCAATACTACTTAGCAATTTAGTTTAGAAAGGAAGCTGTCACCTATAGACTTCTGCCATTTCTGACAAAACGCTCTGCCAGAGATGGCACCTGAGATGTCAATGTAAGACCAAAATAAAGGCATGAAATTGGAGCAGAAATGGTTTTGCCTATGTGCTGTGGTTTCCAGCCACTGTCTCCCTGAGGAGGAGAAGGAAGAAATGGAAAATAGGCTGCAGATCCATATAGCTGAATAGCAATTAAGCAACAAGAAATCACTCCCAGCACTCTGAAGAGCATGGGAGGGGCAGCTGTGTTCATGGTATACAGCATTCCAGCCTCCTGCCTGCAGTGGTATTTGCCATGGGCAAGGTTCTCAGACACATGGTGGGAATTTTATGACTCATGTGCTGCTGGAAACAGCAATGCCAATCTCCCCTTTCCAGTGGGAATGACAGGAGGAGTGAAAACTTGCACTGCTTTGCTGGAATTTTACTGGTTTGTGACTCTGACTCAGATGCAGTTGACACATTAAAAAAAGTCAAAGATGGTGTTTACTGCTGGCACCACATTTTGTGCACACTTGAAAACAAAAAGAAAGGAAATAAGAAACATCTGTCTCTAATTAAGGCTTAAAAGAAATGGAGGAAAGCAGAAGAAACATATTTAGTCACTCAAGAGCAATTTTATCTCCTTCCAGCTGCATCATAGACAGAAATTTCCAAGTGTTAAGGTTCCCTTTCAGTTTGATTATTCTATCATATAAACATGGTTTAATGTTTTCATTTTAAAAAGTATACTATCTTTTAAGAGGTGTTCATTTGTTGTGTTGGTTTTGCCATGTGGTGCCTTAAGTAATTTTTTTTCTCTGTGTTTTATATAAAGAGTTCATGTGAAGTTAGAAATTCACAATCAGTTTTACTCACCATCCTACTGCAACTTCCCAGGTGACAAACTGTCTTCCATTGGCAAAGCTGGGCTTGCAACCCAAAGTTTTGGACTCTCAGTGTTTCATATATCTAAACTCAATGTTCTAGTCAAAGATATCCATGATGATGTTGGCTGTGTAAAGGAAAGAAGCAGGGATGCTCTTTCCATTGAGTAGGAATGGCAGTGTAAGTAACCATGAGAATGAATGACGATTTCTTTCTTCTTGTCATTTAAAAATATCTGCAATCATCTAGCAGCGTTTCTGTTAGCAAAGGACTCAGACCTGTGATTCAGAAGCTGGGTATGCTTTTAATATACCACAAACCTCAGGCTTAGCTTAGCAAAGATGGATGGAGCTTAACTTAATACCACTAAACTGTTCTGTTCCTCAGTTTCCCCATGTTCAAGATCCAAATTACTCTTGGTTCTGTTTTGTCTTGTAAGAGTCTAGCTCAGGAATGGGTATCTTCCAGTGTATCTCTTAGATCCAGTTTTACAATCCTATCCCATTAAACACCAGAAAAGCTAACATTTAACTGCTTATGGCAGGAAGCTGTAAAGTAATTAACATTTCAAGGGTCCAAAGCATTCTCTGTACACAGGATGAGGAGGAGATGTTTTTGTCCAGCTGAGCAGTGCTCTCCCAGCAGTGGGAGAGCTGGGTCATGCAGCCTTCAGGCTCCCAGGGCTTGCCTGGCCAGCCCTGCAAATACTCCCAAGCCCATGGGATACCCGGGCATTGGAATGCACACTGGGGCAGCCCTGGAGCCGTGCCACCCAGCCTCCCACGGCTGTCCTGCCCCATGTCCACCCCTCTCTGATGAAGCCTCCCATTCCCTGGCAATCCCCTTGGGTTTTGCCAAAACTGCAGTTTGGCACCTTGGGGAGTGAAAAGGCTCCTATGGCCCTTGAGTGCTGTTTCCTCCCAGCCTTGGACTCACCCATCACCTGAGTGTCACAGCCCTGCACCCTCCTCGTGTCTCTGTGCTGATCCCAGCACTGAGGAGATCTTCCCTTTTCTGTTTACCATGCTAATGAGAATAACATGGAGAGAGGAAAGATCTAGGGCAAGAAACATGCTTGTAACAACAGGGCTACCACAAACAGTCAGGCAGACACCCCCCATCCAGACTGGACAGAGCTGAGCCCAGAGGGACAGCATGCAGCCCTGTCCCTCCTAAAGGTTTGTACCAGCCTGTCACTGCTGTGGTGACACAGCCTGTCTTTTAATAAAACCTCTGTGAGCAGACTATTAAGACATTTGGCTATCTGAAGAAGCACATTATCAATTTTGGTGCTGCCATTTGTAAAAGTAATCCTAATTTTTTCAGCATTTCCATAGTCTTTCCTATGCCCTCAGGAGTTTTCTTCAATACAGAGTGTCTTGGTCACCTGACATGAGGTATTTTTTATTTTCAGGATGAATATTTTGAGTATGAGTATCATTGAGTTTTGAGTATCATGAGTACCTTGCAGATTGCCACCAATTAAATTAAAATATTAAATACATATCTCATATTACTCATCTTTATTCTTGAGGAAAGAAAAAACCATAACAATCTATAAGGCATTAAAGGAATCATAGTCTGGAGTAGTAGCAGCAGCAGTAGCAGTAGTATCTAATGGCTAGACCATTGTGCCACATCCCAAGAGACCAGAACCCTTTTTTTGGACTGCATTTCTGTACATCCTTGGCATACCACATCAGCTTGTTGAGTCCTGTTTTTTAAGCTGAGTTGGAATTACTTTGGTAATTAAAAAAGCCAAACTAATCTCCTTCCCTCACTAGAGAAAAACAACATGTCAAAACAAGGTGCTGTCCCTACTTACACAATTGGAATTAATCCACTGAATGCTGTGTTTATTCAAACTCATTCTTAAAATAACTCTACTGTCTTCTTCACTTTGACTGTGTTGACTTCGACCCTGTGCCAGCCAGCACCACCCCCCCCAGGACACATGCAGCTCTATCTTGAGGACCAGAGCCAGTCCCCAAGGGGTAATAAACACATGTGCCAAAACTCTTTTTTTAGAAAGGAAAAGGTTAAAGTTTTATCAATAGACAAGTAGTTAATGGTTTATGACAAGATTGTATAATAAACATTTTATAGCCTTGCAGACAGCCTGCACTACAACATGCCTTCACTCCACTGGGACAGAATTTTGGTTGGAGTCACCTGTTGTGTAGTGCCTGTGACCCTTTGGGCACTCTGTATTTGGCAGCTCCTCAGATTCAAAGCAGGTAAGAAATTATTCTACCCCGTTTGAACTCTTTTGGATTTTTTTCCTTTCCTAAAATATCTAAGCATGACTACTAGCAAACATTATTACATCCATGGAGTGCACTTCTCAGGAAGAATTATTTTTCTTCTTACAACAATGTTTAAATAAATACCCCAAACTTTGTATGCTGCCGTAAAACAGAATAGGATGACAAGCAATCTCTGGAGTGTTTTCATTGGAACATGTGTACACTGCTCATGACTCCTTTGATATAACTTTAAGAAATATCTTGACATTTTCTCACCCTTTTGGTAGACATTTGATTTATTTTTTAAAAGGAAAAAATAAACCTCTAACTAGTCTACTAAATTTGAAAGAAAATATTTGCTTTGCAGACGCTTGTATGTTTGCATGCATATAGCACCTGTTCATATTTTCATTGCAACTCACATTGCAGAAATAATTATTGAAAGCATATCAGAGACTTGCATTTTCTATATCTGAAAATCAGGTCAACACACTTTTGTAAAACATTTCTGTGTACAAACTTGGAGCAGGAAGCTGGTCAGTGTTTATTCTCAGCAAAATACTCACTATATTGATATGACACAAAACTATATTCAAAATTATATTCACACAGACCTATATTCAAAATTCATTGAAAGAATCAAGTAATTCTGGCTGCTTGTCCAGTAGAGAGTCAGAAATGATTTAAGACCAAAAATCCTGGAGAAAAGTTTATATGAGGATTCATTAGGTTACATTTACTTCAAGAGGTTTATCAGATGTTTGTAGGGATTGAACATAGCCAAGCCCAAGAAAGGACACAAAATCAAACTGTAAGCGTTCTTTTTTCCTCTGGTAGGTGTTTTACCAGGACCTGAGAGTGCTAATATCGGTCAGTCATCTCTCAGCAGCTTGCATTAGCCAGCAGAGAAAGACTGGAGGCCTTACTTGACGCGTTCCACAAGAATCTTTATTTCATGCAAAGGGTGGTTGAGCAGGGATTCTCTCCAAGACAAAGGGGAGACAGTCATATTTATAGTTTCAAGGGGGATTGAAAAGACAGCCAGTAAAAAGTTTATATAAAGAACAGTATTCAATCTAAGTCAAAAGTTCTAAAGGTGAACTGACCAATTATACAAACTAATTTCTAACCAATTATCTTCCGAGGTGTTAGGAGAGTGACCAAATTCTTAAGGAATTTGGCTCAGCCTTGGTATCTAGGAGACCTAATCTATTATAGTAAGTTCCAGGGGCCAGGGAAAGATGGCTTTGGAGGAATTGTATCATCCACAGCAAACCATGATTATTTAACGTATCAGTAATAATCTACCTTTGCTAATATGCTCAGATCTTTGTTTGACTTGATGGAGTCAAACCCAGATGAGATGGGAGTTAGTCAGTGCAGTGCAAGGATATCTCTGCTTATGCCTAACACAGCTGGAGGCAAACCAGCTGCTAAAAAAGGCATTTAAACTGCAGCTACTTCAGGGACAGAAAATACCTCCATGCCCATCTGATGCATTGCTAGCTGTGCAATAGTGGTAGAGTTTCTTCTTTATTCAGACTTCAATCACCAGTATCAGCATCAACAGTTACCATGATGCTTGATTAAAACACCCTCAGCAGTTCATGGTGACCTGGTATTATGTAAGAATTGAATAGTGCAGTTTAGAAATATATACAGCCAAAAATCAGTGGGATTCTTGACATGATTAATGTCTGCAAAACTTGAAAGACAAAGAAGATATTTTCTGAATCTTAAAATTAAACCAGAAGAACCCCATGATTTTAAGCCTGTGCCACAATTACAGTACAGTAATGTCACGATTATAAGCCACACCTGATTATAAGCCGCACATTACAATACAGAGTGTGATAAAAGGTATCTATTGTATCACCATCTTTTGAGGGTGGGGGCAGTGATCCTTATCTCAACGGCAGATATTCTGCTAATGGGCCAGGCGGGGCATTGTTCTTTATCTTTTCACAACCCATCCTTCCTCCAGCGAGTCATTTTCTGCTAATGGCCCATTGAGTCCCACTGTGTGACTGATAAAATTACTTCATCCCATTGGAAGTTGCTCCAGCCAGGGGGAAGAGCCCAACATTTCTTACCAAGATAAAAACAGAGGTTTTGGGACACTAAGGGAGCCCCTTTCTCCACTGGACTCCAGAGGAAAACCGGATTTCTCCACATCACCACTGGACCTCCGAAGGAAAACTGCACTTTTTGCAGGAGCACTGCTTCAACTGAATCACATATGTCACTGCAGGAGGATGCAGCCACCATTTAATGGGACTGCTACCAACACCCTGCCTGACGGGGTGTCAGGTTGTACTCTGACAGAGTTTGGAGATTGTTTCTTTGTAGTACTGTATTTCTATTTTAATTTCCCTAGAAAAGAACTGTTATTCCTAATTCCCATATTTTTGCCTGAAAGCCCCTTGATTTCAAAATTCTAATAATTTGGAGGGAGGGGGTTTGCATTCTCCATTTCAAAGAGAATTTCCTGCCTTTCTCAGCAGACACCTGTCCTCCAAACTAAAACAGCAACTCTTCGTTCTTTGTCCATATATAAGAGACACCTGATTATAAACCGCACTTTGGGTTTGGACCAAAATTTTAGTCAAAATGGTGCAGCTTATAATCGTGAAATTACTGTAATTTCATGATTACAAGCCGCACTGACTATAAGCCGCATCTCTGGGTGTTGGCAACATTTCGTTCTTTGTCCGTACATAAGCTGCACCTGATTATAAGCCTCTCTGTTGTTCGCAGCGAGGACCCGCATGCAACAAAGTTGCCAAGTAGTAACAGAATTGTGGGATGGTGGGGTTTACTGGCTCGGCTCGGGCCGTGCAGGCTCAGCCTGTTCGGGGCTGCCGACGGGGCCAGGTGGCCCAGCCCGGCGCTGCCGCTTGGTGGGGCCGCTCGGGGCCGGCTGCCTCTGCCGCCAGGCTCACTCACCCTGGCCCGGCGCTGCCCCGTGGTGGCAGGCGGGGATGGAGCCTGCCTGCTCCTGCGGCAGCAGGCCCGCCTTTGCCCCGGGATGCGGGGCCGGCAGGTGGGAGTCCCCGCCTCCCCCCGGAGCTGTGGAGATGGCAGCACGTAGCCCCCTGCCTCTCCCCTGGGCTGCGCTGCCTGAAGGAGGGAGCCCCCCGCCTCCCCGGCTCCGCGCTGCTGGCACGGAGCCCGCCTGCACCCGCCACGCAACAGAGTAAGCAATTTGTAACAATTGCGCAATCCCGGGTTTTACTGGCAGATGCTCAGCTCGGCACCTCGGCTGCACTTACGGAGTTGGAAATGTCAGAAAATTTTTCACATATTGGCCACTCCTGAGTGTAAGCCACATTTCTGGGGTGGGAGCAAAATTTTAGTCAAAATGGTGTGGCTTATAATCGTGAAATTACTGTACTGGAGCCTGGTGAGTTACCACATGTGTAGTAGGTGTGACTACGTAAGCTCGGGAATTTGCATTTGTGGAAGACAGATTTCCTTCTGAAACAAAAAAAGTTTCATGAGACCTTGAACAGTAGGATCAGAAAAGTTACCAGGGAGCTCTAAATAGAGACACAGTTTCACCTGGCATTAACAGGTCCTGTGAGTGTCATGCTGTTACAGAGGAACTGTTTTGGGAATGCAAAGGTAAGGTTCTTGCCCTTCACTGTCACCTGCCCTTTGCTGTCACCTAACCTTTGCCACATGGGCTTCATGGAAGCTCTGCCTACACCTCTAGGGGTAAATGCTGAACTTTTTACCCCATGGCTGCCTGCTTTTCTGTTTTGTTCCAAAGGAGTGCCAGCCCAGTCTTCCTTTTCACCTTTCTCTTTCCTTGCACTCCTTTGCAGACCCTGACCAACATTGCCCCATTTTGCTGCAGGAGCAGCTCCACCACTGCTCAGGCTGTCCCAGACACTGCTCCTCAGCAGGCAGCCCAGGGTCCAGGCATTTGCAGGGCATCCCTGCTCCCTCCCTGGTTTTGGGATCCTTGGTGCCAGATGACCCAAGCAGTCCTGCTTGGCCTGGCTGCTTTGGGTTCACGCTCACCAAGCAGGGCAGAGGCTTGGAGCTGTGCTGCAGGTTCCCCAGTGTCCTGGGGGCTCCCAGGCTTCCAGTCCAGAGCACGTGGCAGAGCACCAGGGTCAGTCCCCTGCCACATGGCCCCTGAGCCACACTGATTGCCTGGCTGGTGAGACAGTACTGCTGGGCAGTGGAGCAACAACAGCATGACTGGACACCCAACTCCCACAGATGTTCTCCACAGCTGCTTAGGGCTGCACAAATCTCAGTTGCTGGATGAGATTTCCTTTCCTTCCTGTAAGATTTCCAATGGAGAGACGATGTGTTTTGAAAAGCTGATGGCTAGGACAGACATTACCTAGCTACATTTAGATGTTATTCCACTATCATCAGAGACATCTGGCTGCAGTGGAGCTGAGACAGCCTGAAACATTGCTAAACAGCAATAACATGAGCAAAAGCTGAGCAAAGAGTGCCAAGAACAGAATTACCCCTGCCACATGGCACAGCCCTTATAGTTTGCAATAATCTTCCAGTTATATGAATCCCATTAAAGAATAAGTTAAGCAATCTCTTTAGTTCAGTGAGAACATTAGAAATATACAATGACATGTGTTCCTGGAAGTGCTGTTTACTTTTGAATGGTCTGGCTTTACTCTGTTTATCAGTGTCTCAAAACACAGGCATTAAAATATCAGATCAAATGGCAGTCCTCAAATCCACTTTCCTGCATTATTTGAAACCATACACCCAGTGCACAGGTGTGCAATTTCCACTGTGAACCTTACTGGAAAGGGTTCCAACTCCATCCTTCACTTAGGGATCTGCTGAGATTGTGAGGAAACCTTGCTCTGTGGAGATCCCCAAACTCTTAAATCCTTCTTTCTAAGACTGAGGTGCATCCACTTCTTCCCTGTTGCAATTTCTGTAGTAGGATACCCCTTTAGCCATTCAAAATTTGCCAGTCTCTTTTCAAAAAAAACCTTAAGATTTTCAGAACTTGCTCTGAAATATCATAATGCACAGGAAATACCATAATATATTCAGAAATTTCTAAGATCTGCAATTTCTCTGTTATTGCTTGGACTGTGCTTTTTTGTTTTCCAAAGCTATGGCAGCCAGTTCAATGGCTATTTCAAAGAAAACCCACTATTTCTGCCAAAAGACAGAATAAAAATCGTCACCTGTCCTGAAGTGGCTATAGAGGCTATGGATGACTTTGGGGCATGGGGTTTTTCTATTATATATCCCATCCCATCCCATCCCATCCCATCCCATCCTATCCTATCCTATCCTATCCTAATCATAACATCTTTAGCTGATTCTTGGATGTGTGACTATCCATGTCCTTATTATTGTTCTAGGCCCTTCAGCTCTGGGAATCTGCGGCTTTGTGTTACCTTCTTGGTTCTGTGAATTCCTGGAGAAGTAATTTGGGTGTTTCATGGACTTAACAGTTTGAGCTTTTGGAAGACTGGAGGGCCCCACTCCTGCTCATCCAGCATCTGCACAAAACTGTTCCCACCTACATGGTTTTGGTAATGCAAATTCATGTTTGGAAGCTTTGACCCCACATTCATACCATCGGTTTTAGGGCAAGTGACCGAGTATATGGGTGAGATTATGGGCCATACATTTTTTTTAGCTGAGGTTTCAAAAATATCATGTTTCTTTCTTTTTTTCTTTCGTCAAATTAAATAGATACATTATTTTACATAGCCATTGATGAAGACTATATATATAGACATATCTTGATTCTTTATTTGCACAGGCAGTACAGAATCCACGGAACCTCTGTGCTTCTCTCTCCACAGTGGCAGCTCTGGGGATGGAGCCTGAGTGTGCCCAGAGGAGTGGGTGGGATCTCTTTGTCATACAGATCAGCACATGCCAAGCATGGGCAGCTGGCACCACTTCTGGGAGCACCCCTACTCTGGGAGATGCCTGGCTTTTCCTGCTGCTGAGATCTGCTCAGCACGGTCAGATCCACAAGCAGTGCTATGGCTCTTCTTGCTTTGTGAAGCTGTATTTTTCACCCACCTCAAAGGAATAATACATCTGGGGAAGGCATTACAGGTTTTGACAACCTGTGGCCAGTTTCTAGCCAATTTGGCTGTTGTTTGAATTCTCCTGTTTGAAGATCACAGTGACTTGAAAATCTGATTCAGGTCTCAGTGACCAGTGTTGCCGTGTCTGGATTTGCCCTGTGTTTGAGGACACACCATCCACCCCAGCACCCTGCAGGACAATGCCTGCCTTCAGCTCCTGCTGCCACGAGCACTGGTCTTGGATGAGTCAAATTTCCTCCACCTGGAATAGCACTGTCCTGGTTGACTCTCATTTCAGGCCCCTCCCTGTGCTGGGAGGCTGCCAGCTCACGGAGCTGCAGGACCTCTAGAGCTGGTAAAATCCCCAGCTCCTTCTCTCCCAGGACAACAACCCACAATGTGGCAAGCGTGACACATAGATTCTCCATCATGTGTCAGCTGTGCTTTTGTCAAATTATGTGACATGTTTGGCCAGAAGGATGTCAAAATATCTTCAGTGTAACCTGGAAAATATTCTTGGTGAGCACTGCTAGGTAGATGGAAAGTTCAGGTCTTCCACGTTATTTCCCTTATGACAGGATGGGCAGCACATCCAACAGACAATGATAGACTGGATGAGTTCATGACTGATTGGAACTGTTGGGCAAAGCGTTTCAGAGAAGTTGGCTTAAATAAAATAATCATGGCTGGGATTTCAGTACTGGAAACAAAGCATTATGATGATTCTGTAATTTCCTTTGTTCACTGCTCTAGTGTCCTGCATTTGACATGCTGTGAATTACCTTAAAGAATAGATTTTAATAGCTATAGTTGTTAAAATACTTGAGGTAAGAATGCTTGGACAGACATAATTAACTTGAAATCATAACCAACATTACTGAAACTACAAACCCTCAATTTTACTCTGTTTTCCCAAGGGAAGTTTATATTGTCAATCTGCCTGCTGTTCCACTTTCCTGGCACCTTCTTTAACTTGCTGACCAGTTTCAACTAAATTTACTGAGTGGTTACACAACTTAAAGGTCTCAAAATCTTATGAGTTCTGCACATATCACTAGTTGGGTACAGAAGACCAACCCTATAAATATCTCAGAGAGGAAAAGGAAAGGAGACTTATGCCATCAGTGAGGAGGCTGAGGTCACATGGCCAGTCAATCCAGTCCAGTCACTAAGATGTATACACTATATATGACATTTGTCTCCTCTTCACCAGCTAACAAAATGGGGATGTGTATTTTATGTACTGAAAATATAAAGATGGAACTAAGAGGTGTGAGGGGCTGAGACATGATGGAGCATGAAGAGCATGGGATCAGAGTGCTAAAGGTGTTGAGGAGGCAGGAAGAAAGGTCAGCCAGGTGCTGAGAGTATGGAGGAGGTGATCCAGTTTATTGGCTGGAAAAGAGAGCATGGCATACTACGTAGACAACTTTTGTAACCCAATTACTTTTGTTCCAACAATGATGAAAAAAATTCCACTTGGCTCATAATTCATTGTTTTTCTACACAATTCTACACAAATTGTTTTTCTACACAATTTCTACATTATGTCATGGTTATTTTTTTTTCACAAATCATGACAAAGGGACTGGTATTCTTGCGGTTTGTTCTGTTTGGGTCATTTTTTGTTTGGCTTGGTTTTATTTTGTTTTATTTTGTTTTATTTTGTTTTAATCTGGAGTGATCCTAATGACATTAAAATAGTTGGAATAATTTCAGATTTTCATCAGTGGGAAAATTTTATTTCAGATGAACTCTCTTTTCTAAGTCGGAAACCCAGTAATATAAGCATCTAAACCAGCCCAAACCACTTTCAGATTAAGACCTGAATAACTAAAAAGAAAAAAAATAAAGCTTCTATGAATGCATATGTGTTCATAGCAACTTATTCTTGGCTTCATCCCTCTGAGGGAGGGCAGGATCATCACAAAGTTGTTCAAATCCATGGGTCTAGAGAGGATTCATTCAAGACAGCTGAAGGACCTGGCTGATGCCCCTGTGGGACTCCTGACACATGTGATGATGAAGAGAGGTCACAAAGAACTGGAAAATAGTTCATATTATGGTCACCTTTAAGAAGGGCAAGGAGGATATAACCATAAGCCAGTCAGGCTTACCTCAGGTGCTGGAAGCTTTTTGGAACATATCCTCTTGGAGTCTGTTTCCATGCATATGAGAGACCAGAAGATCATCAGGAGCAGCGTGGATTTACATGCAGGACCAATCTGACTGCCATATGAAATAACTGTATGTAGACAACAGAAGAGTAACAAGATATAATTCACTTTAATTTATAGATTTCAACACTATGTCCCTCAGCATTCTTGGTAGGTGAAGACACAAGGGTTGGGTGAATGAACAACTCGCTGGGCTGAAAATCACCTCAGCAGCCAAGGTCAAGGGGTAGCAATCAGTGACTAGATCAGGACATTGCAAAAGTAGAGCCACTTGCAGGTCAATAATAGGGCAGAATCCTTCAGTGGCTTCATCCACGACATGACACTGCAGGTCCTCTCAGCAAGGCTGCTCACAATACTGAACCTGGAGTGGGCAGAGGCATTGCTGACACAGTTAATGGCAGAGCTTTGATGCAGAAGAACTTGAGAAAACTGAAGATCATTCCAACAGAAACCTCACAGTGTCCAGGAGGAATAAGTGCCGATCTCTGTGCCAGGGACAGAGCAGGAAATTGCTGGCTGACGAGCAGGCCTGCTGGAAACTACCTGGGAATGACAGTAGATGCCAAGTCCAACAGTGTGTGGTTCTCTGCAAACAAGGTGGAAGAGCAGCTGTGTTATGTGGAGGTAGACAGATTGATGGACACTTTTACCCTGCCCTTCCTGGTCCTGATGATGCACCACTGGGAAATACAAGCTTAGTTTTGCCACCTGCCAGACAGGTAAACCAGGCTTAGGGAAGCTGGCGAGGGTTCAACACGATGCAGTGAGGTCAATGAGGGGCTCTGTACATGCAGGAAAAGAGCTGAACTTGTTCATTGTGCTGAAGAGGATACTGAGGGCAGGGCTAGCAGCAGTCTCCTCTCCAGCTGAGAGGGGGATGCAAAGACCATCAAACCCAAACCTTCTCAGTAACACCAGAGGGTAAAGCAAGACCCAGCAGTCATAGAGTGTAGTTTAAGATGCTGAGATTGAGCATGAAGAAAAATGCTGCATTTAGGAAGGTATCACGTTACTGCAGCACATCTCCCAGTGAGATTGTGGAGCCTCTGTTTGGCCTGGATGCCCTCCAGAGGTTCCTTCCACCAGATTTTTGAGACACCTTGTCCTGCTGACCATGTCCTGGCAAGCAAGGCTCAGGTATGATGCTGTAAGGCAGAGTTCATCTTCGCAGCATCATGAATCCTTATTTATTGGTAATAATTTGTGTGGAAGGATAATGGGAAACTGAGACCCTGTAGGAAACAAGATCTACAGAAAGTTAAGTAACTTCACATGAAAGCCTGTTCCAGAACACAGACAACACTCCGGGTTTCCTAAGCTCCCTCAGGACCCTGACCATAAATATGCTTTGAGTCTGTCCTGTTAATGGGACAAAGTCAGCTGAAATGTGATCTGAATTAGCAAAAGTTAGCAAAAACAGGATGTTGCAAATCATAAGATGAAGCAAAATTTTTCTGCCTCTGTGCTGCAATATTTTTTCCAAGTGTTTGCAGCTTTGTGAGGTGAATTTGTGTTAAATTACAGCAGTAAGATACATGAGAATCTAATAGGCTGCTCTTTGGGGTCAGGCCTGGGTTCACTGGGCTCACCATGCTGCCTTTAGATGTAGCCAGTATCAGCTGCAGGGTCTGGGGTGATCAGCCTGTCCCCGTCCAGCAGACAGCCAAAACCAACCCATCATTGTTACCAACGGGCCAGGAGACCTGCTCCTTTGTAAGGCCTTTATTAGAGGTCAGCTTTGGGTGGGGAACCCGAAGGGCTGCACACACCTCTGCTGTTCCCTTTGGACGACATGAAGGAGGAGGAGTGCAGTTTTGTCCTAAGGCAGAGCTGGGCCTTCCGTCCTCACGGGGTCCATAGGAAGACTGTTCTGGCTTGTAGTCAAGGGGGAGGTCACGTTGATAGGGTGCTCTTCAGGTCATAGTGATGGAACAAAGCAGCTCAAGATGATAAATTCATGTTCTGTGCTGTTTTCCCAACCTGGGAATGCTATTTTCAGTTCCAGATGCTATTCTGGGCTTGTTCTTTTAAGGGGTTTTTAGCACCAAATAGTGTCCCAGTGTTCTTTGCACTCCTTTCATTGGCGTACGGCTCGATAACGTCACCCTCCTCACAAGTGCCATTTTAGGGGAGCAGCAGAGGCATTACCTGACGGAAGGGAAAGGGCATGTAGGTGAGACAATTGGGGACCAAAACATTGGCAGCATATGGTAGATATTAACAACAATTACATTTAACTGGGTAAACATACACAAACAACAACCAATTCATCAACAGCTCACTCACAACATCATGGTTTAGAGTCACCTAAGGACTGTTCTCCATTAATTGTTCAAAAGTGTGTGCTTTTGTCCCCTGCTGTATTCTGTGGCATTAGGTTACCAAGTCTGATTTCTGCCTGATGAGGCTTTATAATATTTTACAAATTTTCTAGGTCTGAAACAGTGAAAATAGAAAAGATCAAAAACTACAGGCTTTTAAGGCTTCACTGACTTAAAAAATATCGCTTGTGGCAGCTTAGAAGCTTGGGTTTAGACAAGATTTACCTAACTGCTTTTATTTCATTTAAGGCAAAAGATTCAATGAGCTTCTATTGTCTCAGTACTATTTCATTTTTGAAAACTGATCCTTATGCAAAAATATTTCATCTGGAAATATATTATTTTTTTCTTTCAGTTCAGTTAATTTTTGTGACTACAGTACAGAAACAGTGAACATTTCAGAAAGCAATATAAAAACCTTCCTTTTAAAGAGATTATAGTGGGTAAATATGACCACTCCCAAAAGGAATGTGCACCCGATACAGTAAATGGTATGTATTTCTTTCCTTTTGCTCCCATTTCCCAAAAGTAAATGTAAGGTTTGTGAAAGATGTTGGATTATTTGATCAGATGAGAGGTCTGTGTTTGAAGCCAGAAGTCTGTAGCTCAGGCAGCAGGAGCACAACTTTTCTGCAAAGCTTTCTAACCCAAATGCAGAGAATTTCAGGTACTCATGCTGAGACGGATCTGTGCCTGTCTGGGGCTGGGAGGAGAGTCAAGGGTCCTGAACAGCCTTTTAAAAGAAAAACAATCTGTTTAGATCCTACTATTTAGCATTAGGATTCAGGGTGCTTTCCATCAACTGCAGTTCCATGAACAGTCTCAGCTTTCAGAGACCTTGTAGAGGAGTACGTGCTGCACGACTGCTCCACATGTCCTTTGCATTCTTTTCATAAAAACTCTGCTTTTCAGGACAGGGTAAAAAGTCTTTCTGACAGCTCAGAGCTGATGCCAGTACCTCCCAATTAAAAGATGTATTTCTGCAGCTCTAGCATAACTAAAGCCTGTCTGACTTTGACATAAAGAATGTCAGCCCCTCTGACAGGACTGGGCATGTGAATGTAAGCCACATGTTCTAAAAAGAACAATAAGTAGTTAAATAATTGAGGGTCATTTGTAACACTGAAAGACAAAATTTTACAAACAAACACAAAATAACACTGGAAAGGGTATCACACCCACAGAACAGTTTTAACTCCCAGTTAGGTCACATGAATGTGTGAGAACTCCTACACTAAATGCATATCTTTCTGCTTTTACAAAATTAAAGGTAATGCCTCAATAGGAATCTGGATGTGCTCCGGAGAAAGGAAAATTCCTACTTTAAAGCCTCCCCAAATTCTTAATTGTAATGAAAATCTGGACTCCTTAACATCACAGGTAACCTTAAATTACTATTTAAACAGTTTCTGAGATTCTGCATTGTCCTGGGAAAAAACAAAGCAGGGAGTGGGAATAGAAAATTGGGGCAGAAGGTATATCTCATGTTCCTTAGAACTTTGCAGAAAGCAAAATAAATGAGCATAAGCCTTTTCCAATGGCATTCTTGACACCTGTCTGCTTTGCAGATGGCCTGAATTACCAATGGTGATAATTTTATTTTGCTTGGGTTTGCCTGAACACAGCATATCCCATTTCATATCTCTTAACTGACCTGCAATTTCCTCAGTCAGGTTCCTAGTTCACAGCTAATGCCTCTGAGCAGAGGTGATGCTGACCTGGGGTACTAAACCAGTGAGAACGTGCAAGGGAACTGGAGAAGACTGGCATGAGTGTGATGACACCAATATGTTCAGAAAGATAAAGAATGAAGCTTTTCCATTCTGTCAACATTTCTGTCCATCAAGAATCCAAATTCAAACTCTCTTGTATGAATACCATACTAAAAAAATCCATAAAATCCATAGCTCCCTAAGTCTAGCTCTAAGGCTTAGCCCTGCTGTATTTGCAAAATGGAGAGCTGAACATGACTAAGCACATTACAGTGACTGCTTCCCTCCTGCTGCTTCTGTGTTTCATTTCTTTATCACTAGTCCCAACCGAAAAATAGAAAAAAGAAAAAAAAATACACCAGGTACAGTCCCATTAAATAAGTCCTTTCCTCACGCATTTTTGCTTGACTACTGTACCTTCAATCCAATGCTTCACCTCCTTCGATCCTTTCCTGAGGAACCCTTGAGCTCAATATTAGATTTTTCCAGTCCATAACTTGCACTAAATGGTTCAAAGTAATGTATAACATTATAAGTAGCTATTTCTAGTGCCAGTAAGGTGTGACATATGGTTTTTCTGCTACTGTCAGTAATGCGTGGGTTTGTTGGGAGCTGTGATGTCGAGCTGCCATCTAGTGAGCTGAGGGGCACTCGGGGAGCTGGGGAATGGGAGCAGGAGGTGTTCATGCTAGTGATCCAGAGTCCAGGTTTAAAGGATTTGATTACTTTTAAAAAGAAATATTTACTTTGAATCCAAGATCATGCTAGAAGTCAGAAGCAAGAACAGTGAACACAGGCATTCGTGATGTACTGTTGGTCCATCACGCATATGCAGATGTTTTCAAGTCAATAATATAATCCCCAGTAAACATAAATGTGAATTTCCTTCCTCCCTATGCAACACATTCACTTTTCTTACCTATCATTCCGAGCTTTGTCTATGCTTCAAAGCTGCATGACCTAATTAATCTTGATTTTGGTAGCCTCCCAACATAAATAATTTGAGAACAATTCAGTTATTGAAGCAATTCAGTAGAGTTATTCATTGACAGGATTAACAAAGAGATGACTTGACCTGATGACTGGCAGATTTTCCATCTCTTACTGTCATCTAGTCATATATGTCATATATCATATGAAGGTATAGCTAGATGCTTCAACTTTGTTTTGTGTTTAGATTTTTAACATGCTACAGACATTTAATCTCCATTCAGTGTTAACTCAAACTGGATCCAACCAGTGCTTACAGCAATTCTTATTAGTAGCCCCAGCAGTAGAATTTTTTTTTAAACTTTTATATTTATTCCAAGCTGACACTCTGTATAATGTACTGAAGTGAGGATAATATCCTCAATGCAGGTTATAAGCCCTGTGTTGAGAGGCATGATTGTTTCAGAGGACATTTCTCAAGTTCCTCTGATGGCCTTTCAAAAAATTCTGTTGTGGTTATTTAAGGAACAATGAAAGGTGCACAGAAATTTATAGACTCAGAACTCAGTGACCTCAAGACAAAGTAGAGGTCCTGCTGCTACTTCATGGAAAGGTGTGGAGAGCAATAGAGCGAGGCTGTTCTTCAAGGTGTGCAGTTTTAGGATGAGTGCCCACAGAGTCAAGTGGAAATTTGGGTAATTCCAGTTAGACAAGTAATTACTTTTCCCCTTAAAACTCTTCAAACATGAGCAGTTTTCCAAGAGAGGCTGTGGATGTTCAAAGTGATTCCCTGAGTAGCCTGTCTTCAGCCCCTGTTGGGCTAGGGGATCTCCAAGTCTTCCTTCCAACCCAAGATACTCCAGGAATTCATGAAAACAGTCTCCGGGGAAAATTTGGAAACACCACATACTTGACATTGACACAAAAATTTTATATGGAAAATTACTTGTATATTTTTATTTTTATTTTATTACTTGATTTTTTTTTTAAATGTGAGAATGTTATGAAGTGGTGATTCTATTTTCCTTTTGACTTTTTGTTTCTGTTGAATGACATTTTCCTCACAGGTTGAAACTGTGAGCTCCAGGAAGGTGTCAGTTATTGCAAGTAGCACTCAAATCCTGAGCTAACTAGATTGATAAATGTGTGACATTATGAACCCATTGGCACAAAGTTTTTGCTGTCTTGAATGGCTTTCTTTTTTACCCTGTTGTATTCTTTCAAGCAATGCTTGTTAAGTTTTCTTACTTTGCCTATTCAGTGTGTAGCACATGGGGTGATTTATTCAATTGCATTTGATTATTGCCTTTTTTTCCTGCTTGTCTCAGGCACCTGTGGCAGTAATGGCTACAGTGAGTCAACTCTTGGATGCCAACAAAACAGAATTCATCCACAATAATCTTGTCAATGCAACAACCAGGTAACTTTAGCTTTTGCCATTTTCTTTAGATGTAGTCAACAGCATTTTCCATTCTGTTTCAGGATGAAAGCAGTTCATGAACAAGTCAAAATATTTTTGGCATGCAGCTCCAATGTGTAATTTCCAATTTACACCAATATGAACATTGCTGGATCCTTCTGCTTTAGAGAAAATATGGGGATAGGAAATGAGGAGCACTTCCCACTGGAGAACCAAATCAGTGAGGAAGCTCAGAAATGGAACCTGTAGCTGTATAATAACAAATAGTGATAACTTTTATCCCATTCATTATTTTGATGCAGCCTCACAAAAGCAATGGAGGAATTTTCTTTGATTGGTAACATCTCATAGCCCAATGTTGCAATCCAGTGTGCTCCACTAAATTTAAGCTCCTCCTATGATTCTGTATTTGGCACAGAGAAGTAAGTACAGTGTGTTGTTGGATTTACTTAGAGAGAATGAACAGCAGTATGAACCATAAATCCTAACTCATATACTGCTAATTGTTGCAGATACAGTGTTGGGAAAGTTTCAGTCAACAAAACTAGAAATACAGGAAAGTATTCCTGGGCTTATTGGTGACCTCAGTACTGAAGTTCGGATACTGTTCAACATTTTAAGTAAGACCTTTCTTCTTTTGAAAATTGCAGGTGGGAAAATTTTTAATGAATATTCACAGAAAATCTCTTTTGGGGAAGAAAACGCTTAGCTGGTTGGTTTTTACCATGCTGATACCTGGTGCAGGAAATGCAAACCTTAAATGAGCTGGCTAATCTTATTTATAGAAAAATGCAAACTTACATGTAATGGCTGGAATACTTTCGGTGTTTGTGACTTTTTCAATTATTTTGTTTTTTAAAATTGAGGGTGTATTGAATCTTTGACCATAATTCTACAAACATCAAGATCAAGAACAAGTACAGTGATTTCATGCGTATAAGCCGCACCCTTCTGACTAAAATTTTGATCCCAACCCAGAAGTGCAGCTTATACTTCAGAGCATCCAATATATGGATAAAGTTCTGAAATTTCCCAACCCGGAAGTGCGAGTCATGGGCTGAGCCGAGCTCGCGAATTGAGCACCTGCTTCTCACGATTGCGTGATTGTTACAAATTGGTTACTTTGTGTGCAAGCATCTTCGCTGCAAATGGAAGTGCGGCTTATACACCGGTGCGCCTTATATATGGACAAAGTATGAAAAATTTCTGACACCCGGAAGTGCGGGTTATACTCCAGTACGCCTTATACTCGAGAAATTACTGTACATACTTACTTTGCCTGAAATCTGAAGATATCAACCATTTCAGCTGAAATTACTACTACTGTCAGGTGTCAGCCAGGACATCCACATCCTAACACCTGCAAATTGGATTACTCACTTGGGATTTTTCCAGATGTCCATTACTTACATTCTGCAGTGCTTGGAGGATAAATTGGTATAGACCAGGAGGAAAAAAAAACCAAGAAAAATATTATAGTTCCTCTGCTTCAATTGCTTCAGAAGCTGGTGGGTGGGGGAGAGCTGAGCTTCAAACGTGCATTTCTGTGACATCACAAGAGTTTCACACTGGGCACCTGAAACCAGCAGGCACCAGTCCTCAGTCTCTCAATGTAGCGTCAGTAACACTGAGACACCACAACAGTATAACAAAGGTGAAGACATCATGATGGTGAACATCAGTCAAATACAAGCCCATAGGAAAATGAATAATTCAGTCCTCTCACCAGGGCTAGAAGATGTGAAGAGATAAACCAAGTAACTCAGAGCTGACAATAAAAATCAATGAATAACTCATTAACTGGTCACTACCATTCCTGTTCACTGTTTCAGACAACAATACTGTGGAAAAACAGTGTGATCATGTAATTAAAGCCTTTATCATAATGCCAGTATAATATAACACTCCCCTCAAAACAGATAGATATCGAATCTCTCTTTTTCTCTTTTAAAAAATCCCAACAGATTTCTTCAGTATTAAGTGCACATGTGTGATATTTTGTAGATACACAGTAACATTAGTCTCACCTGATGATCAGATCAAACAGAGATCAAATCAGTCTCTCTTGATCTTATCTCATAAGTTTATGCATCAGTAACAAAATCTGTTTATAATCCAGGATTTTTCTTCTTCACTTAAGCTACAATGAAGATGAGTGATTTAAATCACATAAATTAACTCTAATTTGGTAGAAGTGTGCAAAAAAACCCAAAAACCACACTCAAAAAGTGGGATCTGGAGGCAAAAAGCCAGGCAGTCTCTTATCTTCTGACTTTGCACTAACTGTAAATGTCCCTGGTGTGACTATTTCTTTTTTAGTGTTGTTAAAAGTCTGGTCATTTGGACTGTGTGCATATACTAAGATTTAGGATATTATTTTCCTCATTTACCAGTATTTTCATGCAGAAATGATATTAAGAGAAGTATAATAGTTATTTTCACATTCCAGCTGAGCAAAAACTGAAGATGTCTCTTGACATTCATGAGAAGAGCAGGTTTTCTCAACTACTTATAGGATTTAAAAAAAAAATCTAAACAAAAATCTATAAATGCTAAATGTGTGCATGAGCATAGTACAGGCTTCTCCAAAAGCACCAGCTTCTCTGATATCTGCTGTCTATACTTTTCTCTTTGCTTTGCAAGGGTTCCACAGACAGTGGCAGAGATGAATTTGTCATGTACCAAAACGACAAATTCTTCCAGTCCAGGGTTTATCGGAGTCTCCACAGTTTGAGGGAGACAAAAATGCATCATTTCTGGCAACACTGATGGTGGAGTAGTGAGTAGTGTTGAAATAGCCTTCAGTCTCAACGTAAGAAACACCATGGCCAGTATTGAGCCAGAGGCTGCCCTGGCCCTACTACACTCTCCAGGACTTAGGGAAAGAGACTCCAGCAGAGAAGGGTTGCGGTTTTTTTGCTTTGATTTTTGGCAATAAGCAATTGACAGAGTTTTTGGGATGTATCGGTGACGTAAGTGAAGCGTATTTAAATTGAGTGGCACAGAAAATGTTCTTCAACTTCTGTATGTAACAGCTGATATTGCTGACTCTGTGCCTCCAAACTAGGACACTTGTGAGCAAAAGTGTATTCCATAAAATGTTATAGGAACACCAGTGTGGATTTGTCCTAGGGTGCATTAGTCCTATATCCAGAATGTAAAACAGGCCTATGGAGGACAGCCTTTTGTGGATGATACAATTCCCCCCATATTGTCTGCTTTGGGCCCCTGGCATGTAGTTTAATAGATAAGGTCTCCTAGATACCAAGGCTGAGCCAAATTGCTTAAGAATTTGGTCACTCTCCTAACACCTTGGGAGATAATTGGTTAGAAATTAGTTTGTATAATTGCTCAGTTCACCTTCAGAACTTTTGACTTAGATTGGATGCTGTCCTTTGTGTAACTTTCTATTGGTTGTATTTTGAATCCCCCTTGAACCCATAAATATGACTGTCTTCCCTCTGTCTCTGGGGATCCTGCTCGACCACCCTTCGCATGAAATAAAATTCTTATGGAATACGTCATTCTTGTGGAACACAGGCCTGCGGTCTTTGCTGGCTAAATGTAAGCTGCTGAGAGTCTGCTGATCGGTATCTGAAGTCTCAGGTCCTGGTAAAACAACCACCAGAGACAAAAATAAAGCTTACAGTCTTTTTCTCCAGAAGACTACCAAAATTTTGGAAAACAAGAAAAAGTCAACATGACTAGTATAGCACAATACACATATTAGTGTGGGGAATGTTCATTTTTCATGCTATCTTTTAACTCCTATTTCCAGATAAAACCATTGTGTGCTTCGACATCCTTCACCAGGAACTGATTCCAGATGTTACTGCTTTCTTGCACACAATGCTCTTATGTGAGTGCCCATTTGCCGAACTCCCTGAATTTTTAGATAATATGTATTTGGCATAGTTTCTCCAGAAAACAGTAGTTGGCTTCTTCTTACAACATTTGACATAGTTTATAAGCTCAAACACACACATATGACAGATCAGTAACCACCATCATGGAACCATAAAGCTAAGCGATCCAGGTAATGTGCCATTTCTAAGGAAATTACTGATACAAACTTTTTTACTCCTATTTTTATTCATAATTATTAACTGAACTACCTAATACCGTGAATGGTTGTGTTCACTTCTTATTTGCACTCCAAGCTGCTTGTTGCTCATTAAAAGCAGTTCTAATTGCTGTACTCTGCAGAAGTATGTTTGAAAATGACTACAGTAATTTCACGATAATAAGCCGCACCTGATTATAAGCGGCACGTCCGGGTGTCAGCAACTGTCTTGGGTTACAATACAGAGTGTGATAAAAGGTATCTATTCTATCACCATCTGTTGAGGGTGGGGGCAGTGATCCTTATCTCCATGGGAGATATTCTGCTAATGGGCCATCCATTGAAACCAGGCAAGGCATTGTTCTTTATCTTTTCACAACCCTTCCCTCCTCCAGCGAGTCATTTTTTGCTAATGTCCTATTGAGTCCCACTGTGTGACTGATAAAATTACTGCATCCCACTGGAAGTTGCTCCAGCCAGGAGGAAGAGCCCAAAACAGAGGTTTTGGGACACTAAGGGACCCCCTTTCTCCACTGGACTCCAGAGGAAAACTGGATTTCTCCACATCATCACTGGACCTCTGGAGGGAAACTGCACCTTCTGCAGGAGCACTGCTCCAACTGAATCACATCTGTCACTGCAGGAGGATGCAGCCACCATTTAATGGGACTGCTACCAACACCCTGCCTGACAGGTTGTGAGGTTGTACTCTGACTTTGTCAGGGTTTGGAGTTTGTTTCTTTGTAGTACTGTATTTCTATTTTAATTTCCCTAGTAAAGAACTGTTATTCCTAATTCCCATATTTTTGCCTGAAAGCCCCTTGATTTCAAAATTATAATAATTTGGAGGGAGGGGGTTTGCATTCTCCATTTCAAAGAGAAGCTCCTGCCTTTCTCAGCAGACACCTGTCCTCCAAACTAAAACAGCAACTTTTCGTTCTTTGTCCATATATAAGCTGCACCTGATTATAAGCCGCACTTTGGGTTTGGACCAAAATTTTAGTCAAAATGGTGCAGCTTATAATTGTGAAATTACTGTACGTGTCAATTGATGCGTGAATGCACGAGCACCACTGTGCTGCAGGAGGGAGGGAGGGGTCACTTCATTTATCATTGTTTGCTTCCTGCTCCAGTGTGGATTCAGCTCTGTTTTTGGCAGTGCTACCAAAAACTGAAAGCTGTTGTTTGGCTTACACGTAACTCAACTGGGAGTTGTTTAATGCTTAGTCAGTGGGAGCCTGAATTCTAATCATCTGAATAATACACAGGAATTGGCAATTTCATTGACATTCTTGACTAAGAAAGGCACATAAAGTAAGTTTGAAATGCCAAATTATGCTGTTATTGGCATCATTCATAAAGGTAAACTGGAAATCCATATATCCCTCAGTAGCTGTCAGCTCCCCTTTCAAAATCAAATCACTGTCAGTTCACACTGTTCACTGGTGCCTATCTCTAAGTTTCTGTAGCCATTTACTCTCCTTGCAATCCCAGTCCCTAGTAGGACACATCTGAACTTCAGCTGTGTAATCATGACTCTATCACTATAAATGATGCAGGTGCAATCACACCACTAATTTTGCTGATCCGATCATAGGGCATTGTCCTTTCATGAATGGGAAGAGTCTGGAGTTAATTTTTATTTTGGTTGGTTGTTCTAACTCTAAGACCAGCATGGCACTATAAGGGCATTGGTGCACTCAAGCTGGAACACACAGGAGTTTAAAGTGTCCCTGTGTACTTGTTTCTGCCCTGTGGCAGATCTGGCAGATTGGGCAAGTTCTGCCCAAGCTGCTGAATAGCCAAATGAATTGGCAAGTTCTGGCTTCCTCTGACACGACTTGTGGCTGTGCCCATCTGCTTGTGCAGCTCCTTAGCAATTCATTCCTCTTGCTCAGCTGCTGGAGCCTCCAGTTCTGCACCTCCACTGCTGCAGCAGGTGGTTAAATGAGGGTTTGTCTATAGGCTGAAATGTCCCCAGATGAACAGAAGAGTTGCCTGGAATCTGGGCTAGCTGTGGCACTGCCTTGTGCTGGGTAAATAACTCTGAGGATTTAGCATTAACTACTCCCTTTACTTATATGTTTATAAAAGCACTTGCTCTGTAAATATTAAGCTTTCAACCATAAAGCTTTATACATTGCCCTCTTTTACTAACAAGACTATTTAGGAATGACTACCCGTTTCTGATGTTTGTTATTCTTTCAGTATTTATTTCAGCTTTTCTAAATAAAACACACCCTGGATAAAACCACATATCTGTGGTCACTAGCTTCAGCATGCCAGCACTTCAGAGCTCATCTTTACTGTCTTCACAGATCAATATTTCCATATTTGTACTATTGTTTCCATATTTCCCTTTATGTTATGCCTGTCTTTTTTGCACGAAGTGACTGTATTCTAAATAAGATTATCATATGTTTATGCAAATGCAACAGCATTTTCTGTTCCATTGAATACATTTACATGTACTTGCTGCTTTATTGTCACTATACAAACATAGACTGGTTTCAATTTACAATTATTTGTAATATCTTATCCTAGACATAGAAGTCAAATTCAGAATTCTTACCAGTATGAAAAGTTAAAAGCTGCTTTGTTAAGTCTATGTCACCTTGCATATTATTACGAATAGTATTTGATTGGTATTGTTAGATCTCTTTTTGGTGTTTTTCACAAGCTTCTCTAATTTTGAGGTCCAGAAAAATTCTGTGGGATCTGAAAATTCTGGCAGTGTCTAGCAATAACTATAACTGTACAAAACATTCTTGTTTCTATGTGTAACCAGAAACAGATACTTTAAAAAGAAATTTATCTCTTCTCATCTCATATAACTGATACAATTGGTTTTCTGGGCATTTCAGATAAAATAGAAATATGCAAAGCCTTGGATTGTACTTCTTATATTGGTGTTGGATTGTCCATGGCTGGTCTGGTCATTAGTATTTTGTTCAAAATACTCACTAGGTAAGAGGGAACATGTTAAACTGCAAGTATTTTATAATGTCACAATATTTTGTTCTGTATGTAATTTGAGGGAAACAATTAAAAGCAGCCAGTTTAGGACCTATTGCAATATTATCGATTAGCAAATAATATTTTCAAAAATAGCTAAATCACACAGCATGGCTTGGGACTAGGTGACACCTCTGTTACTACCCTGGCCAGCACAGAACCAGAGAGATATTATTGCTACACAGGTCTGTGTTACATATGGAGTTTTTCAGTTCACTATCTCAATACTAGGTTTAAGAAATGTGTCACTAGGTTTTAAAAATGTGTCACCACCAGCACGACCTCTCCCCACACCCTGCTATTACAATGTATAAACAGTTATCTTTTTCTAGGCAGTAGCTGCTTGTGCTGTTTCATTGTGAATGATTTAATACAAACACAATTGCAGCAAATTTTCTTGATGGACATGCCTGTGACTAATGGTGTCCTGTGATTACCCTGTGAGCAACGAGCTAAGTCGTGCCAGCAGAGCTGTAGTTATAATACATTAATGCATGTTTCTCATCCTGTTTGCACTAATGCAAATTTGGGGCAATTCATTAAAAGGTTCATATTTTAAAGACTGTAGGAGCTTCCAGCTTCTCCTTTTAAATGCATTTATTTATGATAATGTTCTATATATAAATACACATTTATACATATGCATACATATACTATATATAATGCCAAGAGAGGTGGTGGAGTCACTGTCCCTGGAGGTGTTTAGGGAAAGACTGGACATGGCACTCAGTGCCATGGTCTAGTTGACATGGTGGTGTTTGGTCATAGGTGGGACTCAGTGATCTCGGAGATCTTTTCCAAATTTATGGATTAAGTGATTCTGTGATTCAGAGATAAGACAAAGTTTGGAAGTGTAGGTTTATTATTCTCTTGCACTTTGGAGAATGGTTAGAAGTACTTGTTTTATGCTACCTCATTTCTTAACACTGAAGAAAAGGATTCCAAAAAGAGCTGAAGGGAAAAAATAAAAAGGTGCTAGATAATCTCTGTTCTAGTCAAAGTCAGAAAAAAACCTGATAGATTTGTTAAGCTGTCTGAGAGTAACATTGGTGTAATTCTGCAAGTAAGTGATTGTTCTGGTTTCTGTCTGTATTACAGTTTCTCCTCTTTAGATTGCTTTTAGTATAAATGAAATTGAGAAAATATTTGACAATTTTTCTCATTTTTCTCTTCTTTTTTTCTCCTAAACATATTTCTACCAATACTGGAAACTCAAAACTTATCTGCAAAGTGGATGTTAGTGGGTCTTTGATTTTCTATGCTCATTTTTAACATCATCTTCATCTCCGGAATTGTGAACCAAACTTCCATGAAGTGCAGTAATGACACCACCAGATGCTACCAGCAATGTTTTCCTTATGATGCCCCCAGTACCACCTTACTCACCTCTGGCATGGTGGATCCTCCTACAGACTCCTGGTGCACAGCTGTGCCTGTCCTACTGCACTATTTCTTGTTGGCAACATTCCTGTGGTCAGCACTCAGTTCTGCACTGTTGTACTTACTGCTGCTCAGAGCCATGAAGCTGCTGCCTGAACACTTCCCCATATCCATGTCAGTAATCGGATGGGGTAAGTCTTAAAGTTGTCTGCACGGTAACTTTTAGAGTACAGAGTACATATTCAGGGCAAGTTGTAAAGATAGGAGACCAGAAGAGAGCAATTAGAATCAGCGTCTCTGGGTTAGAGCCACGTGATTTAATAGCCTCCTGTTGCTGCTCATATTACCGGTATAACCTGAGCCTATTTTCATTGTCCTGATAAAACACTGATAGCCTGGTCACTGGCACAGCAGCATGGGCTTGTTGGGTGCAGGAGAAATTTTCACAGTAATCAAGCATCCAACAATCTGCTTCTGGCAACTAAGTAAAAAATCTTTCAGCAATGAGTGCCTGATATTATCCGTTATATATTATTTATTAATAAGCAAAGAACACATTCTCAAGTCAGCACAGCAGTTAGCAGCAACACTGCAAACTGAAAGGAGACTACCCAGAAAATGGAAAAATTCAGGCAGATGCTGACAAGGTAAAGTGAAAATCTCAGCCTCCAGAAACTCTTCTAATACAGTGCACAGGGAAACCAACCTTTTCCATGTTGTGTGGAATAGTTTTTGTGTAGTATTATTTCTGATGGCACCCACCAAGCAGTTTTCAATCCTTATTGTTCTGTTATTATGTCTTGCACTTGTAGAGGCAATTCCTCAGAAACATTTAGAATTTGGACTGCACATGCAAGCCAGAAAAAGTTCAGTAAACACAACCTGGCTACGTGGCACTGTACTTCCTCCTTATGTATTTGAATGACAGCACAGCATTATGTTCTTCTGTGTGTCCTGTGACCAGTTACACATGTCCAAATCAGCATGATTCTGACTCACTGCTTTTGGATCTCTTTTGAGAGCACAGTCATATGCTTGGCAGTATTGAAGGTCTCTCTTAGGGATGCAGAAGGAACAGACTTTAAGGACCATGTTTATTACCAGGATAAAAAGTTTTGTATGAGGTTCCTCCCCATGAGACGTGCTGTCTAGTGTGAGCTGGTAGGCAGAAGATGCAGAAGACATGAAGTGAAGCAAAGGGATTGAGGAGGTAAACCTGACAGCCAAGCTTCTTGCAGGGCAGAAGTTACACTCTGCATCAATATGGTATGAAATGTAGTGGTGTTTGGTACAAAATGTTCCTAAATTAGTTTTTCACTGCTGACCAAAAGGTAGGGTTGCACAGTTGTGGTAAGGGAGCCCACTACACCCAGGAGGGAGCTTGCTCTTTCACTACTGGTGCTTGCTCAGGAGCTCTGCTGAAGCTCTTTGACGGCAAAAATCAGCAAGTCATGAACATGAGTTATCCTCAGAGAAACAGTGCTCAGAACCCTCAGTCCTGCCTTTTGTCTAGGCTACAGAAAACCCATTTAACTAAGTACAAGGCAGATGAACATACATCTTAAAAATCTATGGAACTTAGGAGATGAGAAACTATTACTGTGCAAACAATAAATCGCTAAAGTCTCTTTTATTAATTAGGAATCCCTGCCATAGTAGTTGCAATAACACTTGCAGCTACTGACAGAGAAGAAAAAGCTCTAAACTGCTGATAGGAAGAACTTTACAACACTTGTTATCTCATGCCTTTTGCAATTGTTTATTATTAATACAATTTGAAACTTATTGTTGGTACACTATTTTGTACTTCTAAATTCTCAAAAGAAATAAATCTCTTGTCCTAGTTTGGAGGACAGGTGTCTGCTAAGAAAGGCAGGAACTTCTCTTTGAAATGGAGAATGTAAACCCCCTCCCTCCAAATTATTATGATTTTGAAATCAAGGGGCTATCAGGCAAAGATATGAGAATTAGGAATAACAGCTCTTTACCAGGGAAATTAAAATAGAAACACAGTACTACAAAGAAACAAACTCCAAACCCTGACAAAGTCAGAGTACAACCTGACACTCCATCAGTCAGCCAGGGTGTTGGTAGCAGTCCCATTAAATGGTGGCTGCATCCTGCTGCAGTGACAGATGTGATTCAGTTGGAGCAGTGCTCCTGTAGAAGGTGCAGTTTCCCTCCGGAGGTCCAGTGGTGATGTGGAGAAATCCAGTTTCCCTCTGGGAGTCCAGTGGAGAAAGGGGTTACCTTAGTGTCCCAAAAGCTCTGTTTTATCTTGGTAAGAAATGTTGGGCTCTTCCTCCTGGCTGGAGCAACTTCCAATGGGATGCAGTAATTTTATCAGTCACACAGTGGGACTCAATGGGCCATTAGCAAAAAATGACTCCTTGGAGGAAGGATGGGTTGTGAAAAGATAAAGAACAATGCCCCGCCTGGTTTCAATGGATGGCCCATTAGCAGAATATCTCCCGTGGAGATAAGGATCACTGCCCCACTCTCAACAGATGGTGATAGAATAGATACCTTTTATCACTCTCTGTATTGTAACCCAAGACAACTCTTCACTCAACCTAGATATTCACTAGAAGGAAACACGTTTACTAAGGATCTAGGGTACTGGATCTACATCTGCCTTGAATCCTTCTGCAAGACTGTGCAACCCTCTGTGAATTGAAATGTAAACTGCAGACACCCTCAGCCTAACTGATACTCCACCCCTTCACTTAAGTGCATAACTACATTTCAGTACCTACATTAAAAGTATTAAATTATTTAGATTAATGTACTGAAATATACATACCTCACATGTATTTAAAATACGGCCATAATAACTACATTCCTATTTGCCCAGTGGTTTTGGCATAGGTATTCACTGGAGCCCACATACCAAAGCAGGCTATCAGGCTGACAACGTACCTTGGCAGTAGTGGATTATACAAAAGAAAGGCAGCCTTGCTCAGGAAATGTAAACACAAGCCCTCTTACAGATGGCGGTTATGTTGTGATACTCATTTAGGACATATGGACTTCTAACCTGAGATTATTGGAAAATTCAAAAGAAAAGAAGTAAAGGTTGTTACAGGATAACCTTGTTCTTCTGAAGTTGTTCCTGTCTTTCTTCAACCTTTGTCCATTACGTCTTCCCCATTACTCTCTACTGTAAAATATATCCTAAAGATAAACGTGCATGCAGTGACCAGGTTAGTTATACTGCACCTTATTATTTCTCTGTGTAGTTTGTTTGATGTATCATTTTGCATTCCCCAGAGAAAGAGAAGCATGACTGAAAGCCCCCATTTCACAAGGAATGGCTGCCTTTCAGAGCTAAGTTGGCAAGATTTAGAAAGCACTGTAAGGTCTTTCAGGATGGAAAGTGGAACATTGTTTTGTTTTGGTTTTCTGAATAATGCAACTTATCTTTTGAAACGATCTCTCTTTATATCCAAAGTTGCTGGCTTGCAGCTCTGGACCAAAATCAGAATTTCAGTGTGTAAAAGCCCACATTGTGGTCATTTCTTTTGCCAGTTGCACTCATATTCCTGTTTAACATCTTGATCTTCATCAGGATCAGTATCTCTGTAATACAGAAGAAGATTAATTTGATAAGGTCACATGGCACAGTACTCCTCATATTTTTCAGCAAATGTATTCCTCAGGCTGTTGTTACCAGCTCAGATTTTCTTGTCATAAGCTTGGATTTTTGGCAAAATGTTTTATTTTAAAGAAATGTATACTTTGAGCAGGCAGAAAATGTATTCAATTTATTACAGTGGGTCAGACTTTGTTCAAGTGCATATCAATGAACACATTCAGACTTTCATCCCCTTTTTGGATTGCAGTGTCACTCAACTTGTCTTCAATGACAGTTATTCCCAATTTAAATCCCTAAAAGTGAGAGAAGAGCAGGTCCAGCCAACCGAGAATTATGGATCTCTCAGCACAGCCAAACACCATGCTAGACCTCGAGCAGCTTGAAGCAGATTTACTTGCTCAGTTTTACATCAACACTCCACGTATTGTCACAGGTTGTATACACCATATTAGTTAAAAAAGGGTTGCTTTAATTTTTATTAATTCCATGGGACTGATCCATTCGACAAAACTTTTTACCATTTCTTTATTTCTTTAAGTGCAATTTTCATGGTTGGAGAAAACAAAATACCTTATCTTTGAGTTTGTTCAGGCTTGAGAGAAACTGGATATTCAAACTTCACAGGTAGCTAATTCTTATATTGAAAATCAAGTGCATTTGGATGAATTTATAAGCATTCTAAAAAACTTATAATAGCTAACATGCTAATTTTCAATTGCCTTGGTAAACCTTCCTTTTTAAATTAAAAACAGATGCATCCAAGGTACATACTCCAAACACAGATTAGTCTGATAAATTTGATTAAATTTCTTTTTCTGGATTTCTCCAAATGATACATCAAACAAATGTAGGGAAGTGTATCTTCTCAATTCACCTTAAAATACCTTTTTGCAATATAGCCCAGAATAAATAGAAAGTTTAAAACTTAGATATTAAATGGTATAGAGAAAGATTTAAAAACTTTTTGTGTGTGTGCTTCTAGGAGAAAAAGGATTCATCAAAAAAAAATATTGGCACTATCTCTATAGTGTAGTGCTCAAAATTTCCTGAATGATTGGCTACCTCATGTTAATAAGCACTGAAAAAACAAGTCTTGCTTTCAGCTTTCTGATTTGCATTTTGAATGCTACCCAGGTATAATATTTATCAATTCTGAGACTAAAACCTGAGATTTAAAAACAAAAATCAGACTTATTTGTTCTATAGCTTGATATAGGGTGGGAACTTGTTGGAAAGTAGTTATAGGGATTCAGATTTTTTTTTTCAGAAATGGATGCTGATCTGTCACACATAAAACACTTTCCCCTTGTACAAATCAAGGTGGGATTTTATTTCAAGGTCAGCACTGAAAGGACTTTTCTGTCTGAGTGGCTTCTCTTATATCAAATCATATATTAAACTATTTTCAGAAAGAATAGCAGGAGAAAGCTCCTCTGCAATAGTTGTTGGAAAGAGTCCCAGGGAAGTAACAAGAGCTTCATGGCTTGAGGCCTTTCACAGTGATACTGAAAAAAAGCCTTCAGGAAAGTGTCAGCCTCTTCTTTCCCCCCCAAAGCCCTGCTGGATTCTTGGCCTTGTACTCCTATAAATGCATCCCTTCATATAAGGCATACAAAGTACTTGAAGTAATGGATTCTTCATTATTATGCCCCTGGCTATTTTCTATAAAACAGCTAATTGGAAATATGTGCAAATCCACCCATGCCCAAACATTAAGTTTGTTGTCAGTTTGATCTACTGAAAACTGAGTGCCTGTACACCAGTGACAATCAGATCTGCAAACTCTGTGCAAAAAACCTGAGGTGATCACACCACACTGCTGGACAGATTATGCCCAGGATTTAAAACTGAAATCATGAATACGAAACAGAGATCCATTCATTTAAAAACGTGAGGATTTTTTTTTTTTTTTTTTTTTTTTACTCAGGATTCTCCTGTTTAATCCTTAAAATGAGAATATAGAAAACCAGTCTAGAAATGTTAAAGTCTTTATTCCCATTGTGTGAATCTGACTGAAGTGCTGATATGGCACACCACATTTAATGCTTATGGCATCCTAAGCCAGGTCTTCATCCTATCCAGATGAGAATAATAATATGATCCTGAGACAGGTTCCTGTCACATGCTAACTAATCCGTTACAATGTGCAAATGAGGCACCTATAGTTGGGAATAATCTACATGGAATCGTTATCTTATTGTAGTACTTCTTTTATTTCAAGTTATTCATATAATTGTTAGCAGTTGCTAAAAATAATGTTATGGTTGTTTTTCAAATCAAGTCACATCGACAAATATTTTCTGGTTTTAACAGCAAAATATTTAGCCCATACTTTCATTTCCTCTACAGGGACTCCAGATTTGTATTCTGTTCACTTTCAGAATACCGCTCTTCAAGAAAAATGTTTCCAATGTGTTTTCTGTTTTTCAGATACCACTGTATCTGCATTCAAAAACACTAAAGGTTTTAAAAGCCTGAAAAACATTCACAGGAAACTTTTGGATCAATCCAGACTTTTTCAGACAACATTTCCTCGTCTACTTTCCCTAACTGGAACTAGAGACCTGCAAACACGTGAAATACAATCCTGTGTTTCCATGGTTTGCTCATGCAGTTCTCACAGGCACCTCGAATGATGGACATACTTCTTCAGCTGCGGGTAGCTGGAAATAAATGAGACCATGAGGAGCCAGGAGCAGGACCACATGCTGGCAGGACAATGTGACTGCAAACCAGCCAGGCAGTACCAGGGCCTCTTGGTGCTACTGGTATTCCAAGGTCTTTGCAAGGACCTGAGCTAGTGACAGCTCTATAATCCAGTACAGACACAGAGAAGTTGCTCTCTTTATGCCCTTTGTATATTCCAGGCCATTGGACATGGCCAATGCACTGCAGCTCTCCTCCCCCTTTCACAAAAAAAAAATTCAATTTAATTAGAAACCAAAGGTGTATCAACAAGCAGCAGTTAGAAATGCACTGTGCATTACACATAAGACTTTCTGACTGTCTTCACAGAAGTGTTTCATCAGTCCTGAGAAGTCCTCCATGTCTCAGAAATCCATGCTGTCTTGTGAGACAGAAAATAAGTGTATTGTAGCATTGATAAACCTCTAAAAAGAGCAGTCACATCAGAAGCAAGGCTAAAGTTCATCATTACTGGTCCAGAAAAAGCAGAGAAGGTCAATAAAAGTTATTTAGGACAGCTAGTTCATACTTTTTTTTTTTTTATAAATAGGAAGTTCATGTACCTGTGGGCATCCATTTTTTATTTGTAAATCATTTGCATGTTTGCTTTTGTCAATTCCTCCAATTTCCTTCAGAAATGTTCCTTTAGAAATTTGTGTGGTTTAGGAAGGGTGATACTTGATTGTGTTGTAAAACACAGGCACTGTGAGGACGACTCCTTAAATGAGTCTTAATATTTTCTAATAATTGGTATTTTTTCCCAGAAACAAAAGTATTCCCTAAAGAACATCCCATTTAATTTTGAACATCTCTTTAATACAAATAAATAAATAAATAGTTTCCATATTACCAAAAAAAACCAAGCAAAAAACCCAAGAAGAATTTGATGTATGGAATTGGAAGTGCTGACTTCTTTTACTAATTAAGCATCCTGTCTCTAAATATTTCAGATGGGAATAAAATGCTGTTATTGACAACACTGAACATGTCTTTCTTAATATAAAACATTTTTAGCATAAAGCCCTTCCCCAATTATACGTTTTATGTGATATTATTTTTATTATTTTTATTTCAACTAGAGAATCCTAATTGCAGAAATGGAACAAACTAAAATGATCGTTTTCAGGTTATACACTAAGTTGTTAGAGGAACAGTAGTCCAGCTCTTATCTACACGTGGAATATATTTATCTTTGTAGTGTGGTGAACTTTGGTATTATTTGTGATATGTGGGCTTTAGGGATCACAAAGTTTCTTGTAAACACTTTGGAAACACTGCTTTCATAAAGAAATGGATTGGAGAAAGACTGAATCATCAGTACAAAGTTACGCAATAAAAGTGGCCGAAAGTATAATGGATGCAAATGTCCAGTTTTCTGGATATTTCCTATGAAAATATCCAAATATTTCCTAAATACTTCATAACATTTAGCAAAGAAGCCTCCTGAACCATGCCTCTCCTCCTCCTTGAAATGTTTAGAATTAAAATTTGTATCGTGCTCATCTTTCCTCACTTCCATTCCAAATTCTCACATTTTCATCTGCTCACTGCTAGTTGGACCCTCCTCTAGGCAGGGACAGAGCTGTCAGCAAGGACAAATACTACAAAAATTAAACAACTCTTCATTTTTCTTGTCCCGGCAGAAAACATTATTTGGACGTTTTGCTTTCTAAGACATCAAAGGAAAAGGTGTCCTTCCAGTGGCATCTTTAGTGCCAGGAAATAACTAAGCACAGTTGTGCTTTAGGTAGCTTTGCACAGGCACCTCTCTGGCCCAGCGCGGCCTCCCAGCTGAACGAAAACGGGCCGCAGGAATCCCAACTATCTCAGAGCAGCACCAGGCCCACTTCCAGTCTGGGAGAGGCACCCTCAGGAATCCATTCCCGCACTTTCCATTGACAAAACTCAGGAAATTAGCTGCAGGTTCATGTTTTTTCTCTCTTAGGGGCACAAGCTCTGATTGCAAGACGGGAGAGTGGGAGAGTGTGTGTGAGGATGTGTGCGGGTACCATAGTAATGAAGACCTGGATGTAACAATTCAATGATGAATGGCTCCGTGTGTGGGTGTCTAACAAGCACACGGGAATTTTACGGCCCCTTTTTTCTCTGAGCACCGCCAGCCTACGAAGGCCAAGGCCCGTATTTCGAAAGAAACGCTCTGTCAGAGCGCGGCGTGGCTGAGGCAGGGCCCAGGCAGCACGGCGCTCAATGAGGAGCCGCCATATCGGCCGGGAGGGGGCGGGCCCGGCACGGCGAAGCGCGCACGCGCGCAGCTCGCGCAGGCCCAGCCTCGCTCCGGCCCCTTCTCTCTGCCCTGCCACGTACGGGCGGCGGCGGCCGGGGCTGGACGGGGGGGCTGCACCGGCGGGACGGCGGAGAGGCCAGAGTAAGAGAGCGGGGACTGCTCCCGGGTACAGCCGCGTGTGAAAGCGGCGGGAAGGAGGGAGAGAGGGGGGGCTTTGCGTTTGGGGTGAGCCGACCGCCCCCCTCCCCCCCGCCATCGTTTCCCGGTGCCAGGGGCGACGCGGCCCCTGGCGGAGGTGCCGGGAGACCCCTCGCGTCCCCCGGGCGCGGCTGAGGGAGGCGGAAAGCGCCGCGGCCTCCTGGGCCCGGGGAGCGGCAGATCCCGGGGTCCCTCCCTCCGCACGGCCGGGTGCTCCCTGGGTCACCCCGCCGCTTTGCTTGGGGAGCCACGGGAGCTGCCGGCTCCTCATTGCCCGGCAGGGATTGGCTGAGACTTCTGTTCCCCTTTGGGCCGGGCCTGCCCGAGTAGGAACTGGAGAAAACCGAAAAGAGCTCTTCTCCTTTCTGCTCCCTCTCGTCACCCCCCCACCTGTCTTGGGAAAACTCATGGCTCTCGGTGGTGGCGTTTGGAAGGCAGTCCTGCTTGCTCGTGTTTTCGTCGGCTTCGCCCTGATCCTTAACCCTGTTTTGACAGGAAAAAATTGAAGCAGGAGTGTCTGTCTTTCCTTGCCTGGGCAAGGCTGTTTTTCTCTGTTGCTGTGCAGAAAGGGTAGTGAAATACAACGTGGTGATGAGATGCTGATTTTTAAAGGGGATCCTGAAGTGACTGGCCTAGATTGGGCAATCCCTGTCCACATGCACCACCCAGATTAGTGCATGATGTGAATGGAAAGTGAGCCAGGAGGGGAGGGACAGTCTGTACCTGCAAAGTGCAAGTGGTACACCAGGAAGGTTAGAAAGATGTCAGTGTGATTCTTATGAAAGCAATCTTTAGTCTGAAACATAAACGTTTTTTGGTTTGTTGATTCCTCCCCACCCCAGGAAAGTAGACACAAACTGATTTTGTTAAAAAGCTCATTAGTGTGCATTCTGGATGTGTTCTCTGAAAAACTCTCAATGGAGTCATCCATTCAGCTGTGTCACAGTGAGGGGAAGAAGCTTTAATGCTGTGTAAATCAGTAATTTGAATATTTTTCTGTAACAGTTGCAAGCAGCTGCAGTGTTTAGAATCCGTGTCTTTAAATCTGAACACCTTCAAGCAGAATGGAGAACAGCTGGACCAAAAAAAAGTGCATTAAATATTCTCCTGTTTTCATAGTCATTGATGGACAGCAGGTTTCTGTGAGTGATGCTGGTAAATAAGGCATTACAGTAGCTCCTTTCCTTGCACAAAGATACGAATGATACGTTCAATCTGTTGAAATGCCACGGGAGTTCACCTCTGTCCACCAAAATGTGTATGTTTAGGACTTAAAGATGAGGTTCAATTCTTACTGTTAACAGTTTCTGAGTAGCATATGTTGTAATGCTGAAGAAGCAAAACCAGTGCCCAGCTCTAATGCTTAAACAACATGAGGGGGCAGCTAAATGAATTCTTTGGCCCAACCACTCTTAGATGTGTTATCTGTATCCTGTTTGTCCAGTGCAGTAAACTTACCTGGAGCTGTAGCAGGTCTGGGGTGAAAGGGGCGCTTACTCATTTCATAAAGTGTGAGTGAGGCATCAGAAAAGTAGTCTCTTCCTTTTCCCCTGCTTAGTGTGTCACTACAGTCTGTCACTGTCAGGAGCAGGCACAACCCTTTTTGAAGAGGAGCCTTTCGTACCCAGGATGAGGGGAGCAGCTGCCAGCCCTGGAGAACCAGAGAGTGGCTTTGTGTCTTCTCTGGGGTTTGCTTGTTCTCTGCCTTCTTCCTGTATGTTCCACTTTACTTCCAGTTGAGTTGAAGGAGGAGAGCTGGGAAGCCCAGCATTATGTGGATAAAGGGGAACCTACTTTTTTTCTCTGGTTAGTAGTGAATCATCTAAAAATCAGATTATGGATTTTTGAAATTGGCTGTGCATGTGAGAGAGGGGAGTTGCCAGAAGGGTACACCATGGGGTCAGAGGGAGGAGCCAGATGTGTTCCCTATTGGACTGTTCTGTATGCTAAATCATCCTTGGAGACTGTCCTGGAGAGGAATACATTACTGTTAGGAATTTCTACATGCCACTAGAAAATAGTAATAATAAAAAAGTCTTCTATTACAAAATTAAAAGTTGTGTTCAAGATCTGTTTTAGATGAATGCGAATTCTACAGTACACAAAAGTGTAAATCTGATGGTTACATTATGGATGAAGTAAGGCTTTTCTAATTAGGTATATTCACTAAGATGTTATAAAGTGAAAGATTGATGTAAATTGTGTCATTCTAGGGAAGTGTGACTGTAAATATGTTTATTTTCTGATGCAGCTTACTGTTCTCTGGCACTGATAGTGCATGGCGGCTTATCCTAACTCTGTCCTGAAGTGAGGTGGGAAAACCATCCAATAATCCAGCATCACTAAGACAGACGAGGTAATAATAAATGTATATTTTTGGAAAGGAAATGAAAGGAAACTTGTGGTCAATACTGTTTTACTTTTTAATACTTAAATTAAAAAAAATCCCAACAACCAACTTGTGCTAAACCCTATGCTTTTAAATCTAATTTAAAGTTAATCAGGCTAGGTTGATGTACCTGCAGTCAAAACTCCTGTGTTGCAAAACCTGAATAATATGTTAGTGAGCATTAACAATACAATAAACCTCACAGTTTCATCACAGTGCCTCAGCAGCAATGTGACTGTGTTAATTGCAGGTCCCTTTTCCCTGTATCCACCTACCTTCTCTTATGTGTGATGAGGAGAGTGAGTTTGGTTCAATAATTGCTTGTATCTTTTTGGGTTAAACAAAGGGCTTTGCCTGAAATCTTTGCTTTATATTAAGTTCATTACCACTCCTCCCCAATTTAATTGCAATCTAAAGATAGCGTTATACTGCATCTTTTTAGTGTAAAATATTGCCACTGAAACAGTAGAGTTAAATATATAGAGGTGCATCAAGGAATGTATTAAAGGGTTTAGCTGAGTGTCCTGTTTCTGGTGGGAGAGAATTTTCAGTGCAGTACTTTAAAAATAGACTGATTATAGCAAAATTCATTTTTCTCATAAGGCACTGTGTTATAAGATCCTTAAAGCTGCACATGTCTGAGAGTTCTTCTTGCACAAGAGAATGAACAATATACTTGTCTGCACGTCATTTCAGAAATCTTGATTTGGTTATGGCCTGCCTGCCTACTTTTTAAGATCTCCAGTAATTGTACTTCAAATGTTAAGATAACTGCTTCTTTAGTTGCTCCTCACTCCAGATCTATTGTTTTGGCCCTGTTCAGTGCAATAGGAGCAGTGAATGTAGGAGGAGACATTTGACTGTCTGTCTGGATCTCTTTTTGTGGTTTTTTTTTTCCCTCTTGTTACTCTTTTGAGTAACTTTGATGTAATTTCAGATTTTTAAATTCAAGCCTTTGTGTTTTTAAATGAAAGTTGCTTAATACAAAGTGGTAATTTTAAAATTTTCTTACATAAAATGTTAAGGATATAACAGGTATATGCTGTGTGCTGCTAGGACACAAGATGGCTTTGTTGCACTTCCTATTCAGTTGGAGCAGTTGTTCACCTCTTAAAACACTGAGAGTAACAAAATGTTCTGACCACGTGTTGAGCCCAATAAGTAGCTAGTGTGTGGTCTATTGAGCTGCTTTTACAGGTCTAAAATCTTGGTTAAAATCACAATTTTTTTAAATTAAAAAATTATATATCTTCCTTTCTGGAGAGGAACCCTCAGTGAGTTCTGATCATCCATGTGATAAAGCTGATGTTTAGCTCTGCACTTATTTGTTCAGGAAATAATACATGATTCAGCTTGATCCCCTTAGTAAAGCCACCTTATAGCCTGAAATCTTTGAGATATTTGTTCTGGCAGTCTTTTCTTAAATGAAAAAGCCATTTGTTCTTTTACATAGTAGGGGGCATGTAAAAGTAATCGAATAAGGTGATAATGTAAAGCGTCAGAACTGTCATCAGATAGATTAAAATAACTAACAGTTCAGTTTTCTGAAATGTTCTTAATGTTCTGCTGCTAACAGGTCTGCAGGTGATAAGGAAACCACCATGAATGGGCAGCTGGATTTAAGTGGGAAGCTGATCATCAAAGCTCAGCTTGGGGAAGATATTAGGAGAATCCCTATTCATAATGAAGATATCACCTATGATGAATTGGTGCTAATGATGCAAAGAGTTTTTAGAGGAAAACTTCTGAGCAATGATGAAGTCACAATAAAATATAAAGATGAAGGTAAGGTTTAATTACTGCTGTTGAGGTTTAATTGACCATTGTTGCTCTGATACGGTTTATCTGTGGATACAAACTTTGAAGTCCACCTTTCAGAATTGTCAAATATCACAGACAAATGCAAGTGGTTTCTTGTGAAATCTTTTTAATCGGACAATAGAAGCTATATGTCTTGTTATAGTCTCTTAACAGCATTTCTTTCATTTTTTTCTGAAATATTTCCTCATTTTTTTCCTCTCTAAAAGTGCACTTTTTGCTGTTGCAAGAAGTTGACTGCAGGTTTTTCTTCTGTTCACTCATTTAACCATTTTTTGAGTTTTCAGTGGGTTTGAAGGTGAAAAGAGAATAAACATGTATGATCTAACACAAGTTCTTATAAGACTGAAAACTTGATTTATGTTTCAGTAATTCTGTTTTTCTCCATCAGCAAAGATTAGAAAAATAATTTTAACTTGAAATGTGCATTAAAAGGTATCTTTCCTCTCTGGGACCATTTGAATTTGTTGCACGTTGGTTGTTCCAAAGAAAATATTGACCATTAGTGTTAAAAAAAACAACCTTAAAGACTTCTACAGAACGAGGAGAGTCCTGTTTGAGATGCACAGATAGAAAGTTGTGATTGGAGGGCTTTTCCTTTTTTGAATGTCAATGGGGCATGGAAGAGTTACTTAATTTGGAACAGAGGGATGGTGTTCATAAAATGAAACTTGGAACGAAGTGATAAAATCCAAAGTCTCTTAAAGACTGATGCTAATGCTGTTGCACAGTAAAAATTCCCACATTACTGAAGCATTCAGGTTCATTTTTCTTAATAGCCTTAAAAAACTTTAGTGTTGCCTGTGCTACCTAAAACGTCAACTTATATTCATATATCTAAGCAATAAAATTTCACTTTGAATAATGTTCATAAAGCTTTTGAGATGCTGCTTGTCAAAATTGTAAGTAGTGTAGATCTTGGGTCTTGATCACTAGTGAGAGGGAGATCAGTGGATTTGTGTTGGTTTTGTTTTCCCTCTTACCACATTTTTTTTTCTTTCTGAAATGAGAAAGGTGAAAGGAGATTGTATGCTTTTTCATTAGCTTAAAGCTTTGAGTTACTTTGGTTTTATTACATTCTTACCTGTACTTTAAGTATGGTCCTTTGGGGTTTTTAGTATATACTTCTCTGTTTTATTCAAAGTAAGATAATGGTGTATGATGGAGGCAATAATTACAGTTTCATTCTTTGGTTGTCTTTCCGAGTCTAGAGACTTCTTGCTTTTACTTTTAGTTTTCTTTGTCTCAGAATTGTATTTGGTTTGCATAGCCACGTTTTTGCTAGTGGGGCAGCTACAGGGGAGGCCAAAGCCAGGCAGCTCCAGGGCAGACAAGGCTAAATCAGGGAGAAATGGTGGTAATGACTCTGTGGTAACGTATTTAAAAAGGTAGAAAGTTACGGCACAGATGCAGTTTTGGCCAGAGAAGAGAGGAGCAAGAATATGCGAGAGGAGCAGCTCTGCAGACACTAAAGGTCAGTGGGGAAGGAGGGGCAGGAGGTCCAGGCAGCAGAGCAGAGATTTCCCTGCAGCCTATGTTGCTGACCATGGTGCGGCAGAATGTGCCCCTGCAGCTCGTGGAGGTCTATGAAGCGCAGAGATCCACCTGCATGTCAGTGCAGCCTGTGGAGGAACCTTACACCAGAGCAGCTGGATGCCTGAGAAGAGGCTGTGACCCTCTGCAAGGCCTGTGCTGAAACAGGTTCCCGGCAGGACCCATGGAGAGAGGAGCCCATGCTCAAGCAGGTTGCCTGGTAGGACTTGTGACCCTGTGGGGGACCCGTGCTGGAGCAGGGGAAGGACTCTTCTGGCCTGAGCAATGGCAGAAACCATAACCTTCATTCCCTGTGGCCCTGCACCACTGGGGGAGGAAGAGATAGAGCTGGAAAGCAAGGATGGGTTGAAAGGTGAATGGTCTTGCTCTGATTTTGACAGGTAATAAATTCAGTTAGTTTCCCCAAGTTGAGTCTGTTTTGCCCTTTATGGTAATTGATTTGTGATCTCTCCCTGTTCTTATATCTTGTCCTTTCACTGCGTGTTCTCTGAGCTGGCTGCTTGTGGAGGGGAGTGATGGAGTGGCTTTGGTGGGTGCCTGGCATCCAGCCAGGGTTAACCCACCACACAGAATGTACTGTTATTTCACTATGATTTCAGTGGATGTTATGCTAGCTCATCATCACTACTATAAACTAATAAATGTTCTTAATATCAGAGGTAGTTGGAAGTGATCAAGGAAAAGGTTAACAAGGCTTGTCATATGAGTTTGCTTGTCATATGAGAGCTGTTATATCCTTCATTTCAAGTAGGCCAAGATTCTCTTAGAGAATCTTCTTAAATCTATTTCAGTCATTAGATGCATTGGAATATATACATTTTAGCTATTTTTGTTTTGTTATTTATCCCCCAGACCTGCTGCAGGAATGCTTGTCTGGGTCTGTAACAAGGAGGTATCTTAAACTGGTCTAACAATGTCCACTACTTCCAGAACCTCCATCTGTGTCTTCTCCAAATTCACATGCACAGTCTTTGAGTGTTCAAAGAATGCTTCATCTACCTCTCCATATTTCTTCATTCTATTTAGGTTGTGTGTTGCATTTATTAATTACCAGAGAAAAGAAGCCTCTGGCTGAATGCTGCTCTGTGAAGTCAAGTTTTATATTCAAGCTTTTAAACTCCTGAGCTAAGGAAATTGCTCTGCTAGATGTGAAAGAATTTTCATGTCCTATTTAAAGTTCTTGAACACACAAAACCCAATGTCAGCTAAAAAACCCCCAACCCCGAACAAACTAATGAGGACTGTCAGCAGTGAATTTGTATGAATCAAAGAGTAAAAGTGCATCCTAAGCACACCATGTTGCAGTTACACAAACTAAAAGGCCCCATAAAGCAAATAACAGGAACTTTGCTTTTTTTTAAAGTTATGCTTGAATTTAAAACAGAAGGTATAATGTGAGATTGGCCTTTTTGCTCTTGTTCTTCATTACCTTGTAACAGATGATTGTTTACTCATACTGCATGTATTCAAGCTGCTGTGCTAGTCAGTAGTCTCTCAGACTTTGATAAATTTACCAGAGTGAAAGAAAACTGCATTTTGATGTAGTGTGGCTTTTTGATTGTGTTGGGTTTTGTGTTTAGTTTTTGTTTTTTCAGAAATGGACTAAATGAGAAATATCAGAGTGAATAAGTCTAGTACATAATGAAGCTTAGTAGAGGAGGAGACAACTGACATGGTGAAGGAATGAGGCAGATTTCTAATGTGATGAAAGTTGAAATACATCATGATGATGCAGCATTAATGCCAAAATACCTTACAGTCCAGTGGTTCATTAAGAGTCACTAGTTTATTGAAAGAAAAAAATTATAATTAACATAGCAGAGACCATGATACATGGGCAATTGTAGAGCAGGTAAACTCTGTCCCTTTTAAAAATAAGAAAGATAAGATCTTAAAGTAACAAAATTAGCAAGGAAAATAAAGGAAAGACTGCTTTTTTTTCCAACAGAAAATAACATTGTATAGTACTATCTGTGTCATGGTAACAGGAATTAAGCTTCATTGGCATTCCTTAAGATGAAAAGTTTTTTTGCTAAAACTAATATGCTTAAATTGTCAGACATTTCTATGACGTGGCATATACCTTATGAATCCTAGCATATACTCTTAGATAATACTTGATGTCTGTCAATAGGAATCATAGAACTGACTTTATGCATCTACCAAGGTTCTGTACTTGGTGCTTTTCAGCCCTTTTTTTTCTGCTAACAATTTAAAACAGAAAATTTATTCATTATTCTTAATGCCTTCAACCTAAAGGTTAAAATAGATGAAGGAAAATTAAGATGGAGTGATCCCAGTTCTTTTGGGTGACATTAATCCATGTAAACCATGTGCGTTGATGTGCATTTTCATTCCACTGTGCAGGATAGATGGTTTAAAACATACATCTTTGTTCAGGCAGTGAATCTGAGTGTTTGCTGGTATGACAGAAGAGTATCAAAGGATGATTTTGCCAATGTTGTGGATTGCTGAGAGAAATAATTATAATTTATTGTGTTAATGAGGATATTGAGGAATATGAGGGCTTTTTGTTAAAACACTGATGGATTTTGGTATCAGCATTTAGGAAAGGTTACTGAAAAGCTGGAGAAAGTGATGAGTTGGAAGGAGCACACACGTCATCACAGCCCTCCTTTATTGCCAAAGGAAAAAAATCTGTTTAACTTTGATAAAGTCTGATTGTCCAAGTCCTGCTGTGCGTCATAATGGCAAACAGGGACAGTGATCCTCCTCTTCCTGACACTGGTGAGGTGGCAACAGTGAGGCTGCTTGTCTGTGCTCACTTTTAATGTGTGCACTCCAGTACAAAAAGACTTGGAAAAGCTGCAGAGGGGTCCAGCAGGGTGTGGTGAGGACAGGGAGGGGCTTTGTGCTGGTGGCCGTCAGGGAGCATTGGAGGGAGCTGGGCTTGTTCACTGTGCTGCAGAGGGGGCTGAGGGCAGAGCCAGTGGAAAGGGAGTTGCAAAGACCATTGAATGTGGACAATTTGCAGTAGCACCAGATGGCAGCAGCCAGAAATTGCAGTTTGAGAGGCTGAGCATGAGTTTTGGCCAGGAGGGCAGTGTGTCACTGGAGCAGGCTGCCTGGTGGAGTTTGGAACCCTTGTTCCTGGAGACTTTCCAGTCTGTACTCAGACATCCATGACTGATACTGCTATCAACAGATGTCTTTTGAGATTGTGAGAGTGGAAACAGGACATAAAAAAAATCTTGGGAGGCAACAGTATTTCTTTCAAGAAAACATGAAAATGATTTTACATGTCATCACTTTATTAGTGTTTAACTTAATTTTGTTAGAAAGCACCTTTTTTGAAGACTGACAGGCACTGTGAAGTGTTATTAATAGTACTTACTTAAGAAAACCTTCCATTGCAGAGGTGTTACTTGTTACAAAACTAGAATATGTCATTCTTCAAATTCTGAGCTGTTTTTTACTTGGTGTCAGTGTTTTATGACTGTTCATACTGAAGCATTAATTTATTTGATAATTTTAACTGTAACTTAGATAGTTTGGCCTTGCCACTAATGTGTAAGGAATTTATATACATTCAGAATTTGTAAGCAGTAATCTGTAGAACAGAATCTTGTGTCTGTCCACTGAGCCCCCTTGCTAGAGTGTTTTGTGGAGGAGCCTGGGCAGCCTGGAGTTGACTTTGTTCCAAGCTGTTCAGCATTTTATCTGAACACTGTTGCTTTTCAAGGTGAAACTTCACTGGATGGTGTTTCACTCCAGTAACTGCCCAGGAAGGAAGTGTTCCTGCTATCCCTTGTGCCAGTACACATTTTCCTGATAATGTGCTCCCGCTCTTAACTTTGCACTGTTTAGCTTGGGTTCATTTAAGATACGAATAATCTGTTGAATACGTTAAACACCAGAAAAATCTGTCCTGATCTGCCAAAGACAGTAGTCTTGTTTTAGTTGTGATTTTGTTGGGTAAGCAAAGATGTTAACATAACTTTCCTTGACTCAAATTGTGAGAGACCAGACTTAATGAGAACTTGGTACTCTTTTGTGGATTAGTACAATAAAAGGTGATCAGTGCTTTGTATATCGCTCTTTGTATCTTAAGAATAAATGATCCCATCCAGTTCTAATATAGTTCCTGTGAAAAATGGCTATGTGCAAATTATTTAGGATCCTCTGATATGTGACATGAAAGAAATCCATGCCTAGGAGTTGAGACTTCATGTCAAATTCCTATTTGAGGGAAGTTTTCTTCTGACTACTTTGACATCTTTGTGTCTTCATATTTGCTTGTGTGTCAAAGCTGAGAGAGATCTTTACTATTCACTTCTATACATGAACTTTGTTTTTCAGCAAGGAAATGGTAATATTCTTGCAGCTCATATTCTGAATATAACTTGTGGAAGTGTTCTAGTAATTTGAAATTTTATTTTGTTTTTTAAAAATTGAGTTGGGTTTGGCTTGTGCCATTTATCTGACTCCTGTCTCTTTGTGAACAGTGTGTTCTGGAGCCACTTGGCATAGGCATTTCACTTTTAACTGGAAGCATCATTCTTCCTGGTGTTGGACTTCATAAACTCCTAGCTCTAATATTTCATCTAATATTTCATATGTGTGTAAACATAAAAGGTGGTGAGCTATGGAACATCAAAGGCTAATGTCAGAAGACTCTGTTTTGGAGCCAGTCATGCTTCTGTCTTACCTTCTGTGCATGATTTCTCTGCACACTGATTCTTGCATCAAAATAATAAAACATTTTTTCTAGTGATCTCAATCAAATAGGGAAAATTATTTTTCAGTAATGGAGGAGCGTTTCTGTCCTGATGTGAAGCTCGGTAGTCATAGGCTATGATTTTAATGTAACTTTTTCTTGTTCTTTTCAGATGGAGATCTTATAACAATTTTTGATAGTTCAGATCTCTCCTTTGCAATTCAATGCAGTAGGATACTTAAACTGACATTGTTTGGTAAGTATAGAAGACTGTATTTTTCTATTTCTTTTAAATACTATTTATTAAAATTCAGGCAGTGGACTTCACTGACAGGTACAAAAAAATTAAATTTGTCACCTCAGAAGGTGGAGAAAATGCAGTCAGTAAGTTGGAACTTCTGAGTTAATACATGATAATCTGTTTTCTTTTGATGTTTTTCATGAGACTTCCAAACTTAATGGAAACTGATACTACTGCTTTTTATAAGATTGCTTAAAGTATTTGGCATATATGCATATACATGTGATCAGTGATTAATTCTTCATTAGTGCTCTTTTCCATGTTCTCTTCCATTCCTTAGCATTTGTGGGGCTTTCTTCACTGGTGCATTAGAATTTGAAGCTGACACTTTGCAGTGGTGCACTGCTCCAAACTAGTGTTAGTTGCTTGGAACTAATATTTATCCTTTAGCCTTTGTGTAAAAGTTCTTTATTTTCAAGCTACTGTAGGAAACTTAGCATGTAGTTAGTTCCAAGCTTTTAACTTGGACACTGTCCTTACTCATGAATTGCAGCAGTGTTGTGTGTGCTGTGTTAGTTCTAAAGGGACAGCTTTCCAGAACCACTGCATCATTCAGGGTATATTCAGGGAAATGTGTAAACAATACAGACACTTACTGTGGACTTTGCTTTGCTACTGTAGTTTTTGCTGAACTGAGATTATATTAAAGGAGCAGTAAACTCTAGAATGAGTTCAGTCTGTGTGGGCTAAACTTTGTCACTTTAAACTCCATGAAGGATGATGATGCTGCAAGCAAGTAAAAGTTGTATTTTTTTGTCATCTTAAATTGGATGTCAAAACTGGATATTACTACAGTTCTATCTAATTGCTGTTTTGCAGTGAATGGACAACCAAGACCCTTAGAATCTAACCAGGTGAAGTACCTGCGCCGAGAGCTGATAGAACTTCGCAATAAAGTCAATCGTTTACTGGACTGTTTAGAGCCACCAGCGGAACCAGGGCTTTCCACTAATCTGCCTGAGAGTGGTAGGCAGCCTGGCAAGGAGTTGTTTGCTTTGATTTGCAGAGTGGTGTGCTGTTTAACAAAGTGAAGCATGGATCATTCTTAATTGTTGCTTGATGGCCCATACTTTAGCTATTTCAGAGGCAGAATTTTTGTTTGATGTACCTGGAGTAAAGCACTGAACCAACTTAGGAATTAAACTTTAGAAGCCAAGGTTTTGTTGCAATGTAGGAAAACACTGTAACTAATGCCTGTGAACCCCAGCAATGTCTTGAGAGGGCTTTTAGTCAAATTAATAGTTTGTTGCTGAAGAGTTCTTGCTCACAGTTGAGTAGTTCCTCTGCTTACTTTGGGCTAGCTCTGGTGCTTATCTTGTGTTGCTAAGCAAATTTGATTCACTAAAACAGTAAGAAGTGAATTCAGCAAAAAATATATCCACTTTTTTTGCCAGGTTAGGAAATTGAATCCACACATTTTGCGCTCAGACCAGCATCAGAGCTGTCTCAGGGTAAGCAGCACAAGGGTGCAGGTAGGGGTGGGAAAGGATTTTTGGGGGAGGGCAAAGTGGGGAAAAATGTCTTATTCTCACAGTTTTGAGGTATTATCTCCTAGCTTAGGACAGTTGTATTGCAAATACTGTATCTCTGTGTGCTTAACTATAGAGTTTAGGTAAGCTGGACACAAAAAAATGATACAAAGTCATGAAATACAGTGCTGTGAGTGAAGAGGTGAACCAAGAACATCAGCCTGACTTTTAGGAAGTATTGCTTTTGTATTTGCACTGTGAAATTTTACTGCTTTTGTTACTTAAAAAAATCCCATCCCTGTTCCTATAATAGATGCAATTAGCAATTTCAGTGGAATACCATGGATTCTGGTAAAAAACTATTTGGAAAGAGGTTAGAGTAATGATCTAAGAGTGATCTAAACAAAACTAGCCAGTCTGTATCTATCTGTAGTTGTTAGCTTTTAACAGGAAATGTAGCACTATTAAGTAAGGCATTTCTGAGCAATTCAGTTATATATGTAGTTGAAAAGATCTCAACTTTAGCTGTCAGCTTAGGAAAAATTAGTGGAGAAAGGTAGAGTACAAAACAGAAACTGCAGCTGATAAAACACTATAATAAGCTGGAACTATCTTGTATGTTTTCCTAATTTTGAATTCTTTGTGGACAATTCATTTATTTGAAGCAGGAGCTTTGTGCCTTTGAATTTCAGAACATGTGATATATGACATTGGTAGTCCATGGTGTTAGTGTATCTTTAAGTAACTGTGAAAGAAACCTAAGCTTTGTGATCCATCCCAGTTTCAGGTACATCAGTGATTCTTCACTGCTATCCTAACATGCACATTTCAACAGTTAAATTTATAAAGCCCCCCAGCTGTGTGATGTTGCAGTTGCTACAGTGCAATGTGTGTGTGTGCTGGTGTTTCAGTTCTGGAGAGCTGGTAACTGGGCGTTTTGCTTTGTAGATGCTGTAGATGGTAGGGACGAAAAGCCTGCTGCTGCTGACGCTAATGTTAAACCATCCACTCAAGTTATAGCAGCGAGCATGTCTGCATTCGATCCGCTAAAGAACCAGGATGAAATCAGCAAGAATGTCATGTCAGCCTTTGGCTTGACAGATGATCAGGTGTCAGGTAAGGATGTGGCTGGTGAAAAGGAAAACTAAACCTGTTCATAATCAATGACTCCAGTTTTGATTTGTAACAAAGCATTTGTATGTTGGATGTATGTTCGCTATGTCTTTTCAGAATTCTAAAACTTGCTGTGTTAAGGTGTTGTATCTGTGTGCTAACTTTTGTATACAAAATACTGAAATGTTGCTGTTGATTTTAGCATTGTGTTTTAGCTTGGAGTAGAAAATGGCTTCAATTTTTAAAAATTTGAATTACTTAAAACTATTGTGTGGACTAACTTAATTGATATCTGCCAGTGATAGAAGAACTCACTGCTCTGCTTTAAGGTTTGATCTTGCAGTTCGTATTCTTGGCTTGTGCTTCTGCTGTTTGGGTCATCCAGAATGTGTTGTATGATCCCACCTTTTCTCTGTTTCATTTTAGAAGTAAATAGAATCAACTTTTTCAGAAGTTTTTCAGCAGAAAGGAATAACATACCTGTCTGAATTACATTTATTTTTCAAGAGCTGGAGGGCTGTTTGGTGTAGTAATAGAATGCTAAGCGTATGAAAACTGGTTATACTAAACTGAATGCTGTCAGCTTGAGACAGGATAAGTGAAGCTAGAAAAGCAATGTAGAATGTGGGAGTGTGATGCAAAACTTAGAGAAGTGATTTTGCACAGAACCTGTGTGGGCCTGGCAAGGTTTAATGGTTCATTAAAACATGAAAATGAAACTGCTGTTAGCTAACAGGACTTGCTGTGTACTCTCACCTCCAGAGCAAGTGAGTTTTATATGATGTGTGAAGATACAGATGAGCAAATCAGTAGCAACTGGAGCTCATTCCTCCAGTATGGCTGCCGTGGCAAAAATGTGGAGTAAGAGGAATAGATCTGCACTGTGGGACTGTGACTATGCAGGAACCAAAGTTGTACCCACAGACAGTGGTTGACTTCAGTATGAAGTACTGGTCTGTGGACCAAGCCTATTGTGTGATTTCTTCCTCCCTGGCACATTTTGACTACTGTCACAGCATGGTTCTTTCACAAAACAGATGGTACTTGAAAACTTGCAGTGGGCTATCTGAACAAGTAAGCAGTAGCAAGTGAAGCACAACTGGCAGAAAATTCGAGCTAATTTTTGAATGAGTGGTTTTGTCAGTGTCAGTTAATGTTTTGATCAGTGATACTTCAATATTTCTGCCTCCATAATTCTGACAGAGTGAACTGACTTGACCATTCTTTGAATGTACAAAGAACTCCATAGAAGACCATTCAAGCAGGGTGTAAGAAATCCCATTTCTAAAGATGTAATCCTGCAGTTAGGTATATAAATGCAAATCAAATAGTAGACAGATTTAATTACCTTTCCCCTAATAAGGTTAACATGAAAACACAATTAGGGGCTTGTTAGATGCTTATTTCTATTGTGTAAATATAACTGTCTTAAAATTGCAACTGAATTGGCAGCAGTTTTAGTACTTGTACTTAACTTAAAGTGTGTTTTTGAAAGTAGTGTCTCTTAGCATTCATACAGTTGGGAAGATCCAGGTTTAAGCTCCCTGGTTTTTAACAAAATATTTTGCATTAAATTGCAGTATATTATATTTGTTCACGTGTGTTTCACAACTTCTTACTAATGCAGAGAAAGTCTGAATTCCCAGTTTACATGCTGTCTTTGGCTATCAACTGGAATATTTTCAGAATTAGCAGAACAGACAATTGCTTTTAGACTGAATCCTGCATATCCTGTCTGTGAGTGTGATTTTAACACCTCTTTTGAGGTTTCCTGTACATATGCTATTTGACTATCAGTAAAACACTTTGTGGCCTGGTCCATGTGTTTCTCAATGAGATGCTAATCCATTTGGATAATTCCATGCAACCTTTTACCTTTCCTCCAGATAAGAAAAAAATAGGTAAATGCATGTTGTGTCCAAACATGGCAACTCTTCAGTGTGTTTGTGTGCAAGGTTAACACTGTTGAAAAAATACGCTGTCATGAAGAGTTTTTTCTCACAGATGAGTCAGATTCCTCAGAAGAGTGAAATCTGAGTGACCTAGAGATAGGTGGAAAATCCTCCCCTCCCTGCCCCCCCAGTATTTTCAAATGAAAGTTTAGATGTGCAAATATACGCTTAGTTTTAGCTTGAGTACGACACACATGTAAATCTGAAGTGGGGAAAAATGTTAAAAACATAGCAAGGGAGGGATCTTGTATTAGAATTTTTGAATTTCAACTCGGTGTTCATTTCACATACTGTATTTTGTTCTTGCTCCTCTAGGACCCCCCAGTGCCCCTGCAGAGGAGCGATCTGGAACACCAGACAGCATAGCTTCCTCCTCCTCTGCAGCCCATCCCCCTGGGGTTCAGGCACAGCAGCCACCCTACCCCAGCACGCAGCCGCAGACGGGGCAGGTGGAAGGTAAGCAGTGTGCTTTTCTGCAGTCCAGGATGTGAAGGACGTTGTCTGATCCTGGCTTGAATTAGCAGACACAAAGTGGTTACCAAACTGCAAATCGATGCCCTTAGGCAGAGCAGCTTTTGTCCTCCCTGCCCATGCTGGTCGATACAGAAACAGCAGGTGGAGCAGTGGCTCTGTTTGAAAGGGCGGGTGCTGTGACACGAGAGAGTTTTCACGGAACTGTTTTCTGCTTGCATCTGTGTTGTGTCATACACTGTGTGTTTTGCTGAGCTTTCACTCAACTAACAGTTTGTGGACTTCTCTAGTATGTATTAAAACTGTTGTTTACTCATAATTTCTATCTAACAGACTGGAGCTAGTATTTCATTGCTTCCTTTTTGTGTATGGCTCTGTGCTAGTCAAGTTAAACCCTGTAACCATCTTAAATGCGTTGTAGTTCCTTATAACTCCTGAGAGCTCAGCTGACTCTCCTTTAAAGTTTAAGGTCTTAACTCTGGTATTCGGATTTGTTTGCACTATGCCCTTAAAAATGCTATTTAACTTCTCACAATTTTCCTATTCTGAGGTTTCCTACATTTAACCATCATTTGTTCTGTTGCTATTTTCTAAGTGCGCTGAACCTTAAGACCTGCACACTTCTGGATTACACTGTCTGTGAAATAACCTGCTTTGTTACTACTTCCTCTATATGAAGAATAATAATATGAAATTGTTTCTGTGCTGGTGTAGGCACAAGTGAGAGCCCCCTGATGCTTGCTTTACTGATGTAATGCTCAGATATGTGTGAGATGGTGGTCACAGTATCCAGAGTCACTTGCATTGTCTTGCCTGAAGGAAATAAGTATTATTTTGATTGAGCAGAGCATTTGAACAGCTGGTAGTTATGTATAATATTTAAAGAGGTATGAATACTGTTGGTTGCAGTGGAGCTTATGAAACACTTCTTTTGCTGCTTTCAGCCTTTTCTTCCTTATTAGTCAAGTGTTACAACGCAGCAAGAGACATCTTTGTAGCTTAAAGATACAGAGCAGTTTGGTGTTTATGTATAAAAGTTACTTTTGCAAAAAAGGGCTCCAGGTTTTTCTGTTGGCAGCCTGAAAATTTAATGTTCAGAAACCATATTCTCAGTTACTGAACTTGCATTTTATAAGTTTAGGTTTTTTACTTTAGTTCAATACAGTAAGGTAAGAAGTTTTAACTGTTGCTGTTAAACTGGAACTGAAACAAAGAAGTGAAATGCTTAAAAGCGCTAGCAACACTAACTTGGAATCCTGTATGGCTGCTACCAGCAGGGAAGGGGAAAAGTATTTGTTTTAGTAAAACTCATCTTACTTGGGGAAGATGTTAGGCTCGTGTATCAGAGTAGATGTAGTGATTTTTCTAATCTTGGGTCAAGGAAACTATAGTGCAACAGTACTAATTATAAAGGGCTTGATCTATAGTTTTATGTAGCTTTTATTATTGCTACTGCAATCTTTTAAGTTTTGGTTATATTTTCCTCACTCTGGTTTAGTCTTTGGGAAGAGATCAGAAGGAACTTTTGTATTTGCTCATTAGAAATTAGAAATACATTGCTTATGCTGTGCATTGTATATGTGTGGTAAGCAGCAGTCTCTTAGCAAAGCTGGGTAATGTAAGTGTGATTATCAATTTTATTCCAAAGTGTTCAAAGACTTTTCTTTGAAACGTGGAGTAGTTTTCTGTACTTGACTGAGGTTTGATAGTACTTCAGTCCAGTGGTAATTTGGGGGCTTGTGCTGTCCCCACAGAGCCATAACCTAGCCAGAACTTTGGATAAGTTTTGTTAGGTTTTCAGCAGGATGGACTCACATAAATGGCACTGCTAGTCAATAGCAGCTTCTATTAGAAACTAGTTTTGAAGCTAGTTTGAAATGTTTAGTTCACTTCATAAAAAAACCCAAAACACTGCAAGCTCTGCTTCTCCCACACACTTTCCCAATATTTTGAAGATACAAGTGAACTGGTGGTGTCAGTTATGTGTCAGTCATTCTGGTGTCTCAGGGTTTATTTATTAATGACTTTCTCTGACAGTAAATACTGTGATGATGATTAGGGTTGTCATGCGTGTATCAAGTCTCCTTACTTCTGTGTGCTGTTACTACTGAAGGGCTACCTCCCTTGAGAAGTTTCAGCATTCACTAATTTGAATTAAATCAATCCAGCAAAGATGTTCTAGTACAGTGCTGTGTCTTGTGGCCTGCACTTTTTTACCGCTAAATTCAGTCCTGAACACACACAAACAAGCAGTTATATGCAGATGTGGAGGCTTTTTTAGTCTTTGCTGAAATACATGTGACATTTCAGTCCCATAAGCACTTCATGATCTTCTAGGGAAAAGAATGTTGTGTGAATATATGTAAATGATCTATATTCTGAATCAGACCAGAAGTCTTTTTCAGTGCACAGGAACAATGTTAAATGCTGGCAGACCCTTCACTGCAATAAGCACTGCTAAGTACAAAACCAGACATCAGTGCTGTAGCTCATGTAGTTTTCAGAATAAAAATCCAGGGAAAGAGAAGAATAGGATCATGGCTGTATATTAAGACTGTTTTCTTAAATGGCACTGGAACACCTCTCTGTTCCTCACTAACGTCTCAGCCCTGGAGAAGACAGCAGGCCTGCTTAGAAACCTTTGGTAAAACTCCATGCTGTTTCTTTGCTATCCCTTTTCCTGGGATTTCCAGCAGGTGCCAGTGTGGTCTCTGTTAGCCGGTTGGGAGTTATCCTGAGACAGGCAGCCTGCTGGTTATTCTCCCAGAATATGTCAAATGAGTTTCAGAAAGAGAACTTTCTGAGTTTCTTAATTATCAAACTAACAGGCTTAAATTCTTTGCAAGCCTTGTGTTTTGCACTCTCATAATCCCACAATAATTGCACACCAAATAATATTTTAAGTGACTGCAGCAATATAAAATACTCCAAACACCTTAGTGTGAATGTAAAATACTGTCCTTTCAGTTGCAAATAATGCAGGTAAAAGAAGAAATAAGGAGTTACTTTAAATCAGTGTGGACAGGGGTCTGTCTGGGAGGACTTGGAGCAGAGTCAAGTTGCTTTTGTCTTGGTGCAGCTCCGAAGATGGAGTTTACAGTCTCTTTATACAGTCTGCTGATCTTTGCAGAATGAATAATAGTACAGTAACACTTCATAATAGTAAAGTTTCCATGTCTGCTTCAGTTCAGCTAAGCTTTAGTTTTGGCAGATAATTGATTTTGTTCTTTGACTGTGGCTAACTAGATTGAAAAACAGCAGAAGCATAAAGCCTCAACAGGACCTATAGGTTGTCTAAACAAATATTCTGCCTCTTCTGGCCAAGATATTGAAAACAGTGAATGTAGGAAAAATAAGCATTGACTTGGACTACCAAGCTTAAGATTAAGAATGTATGGTTTTATTTTTGCTTTGAGTGTATACCGCTGGGTCTCTTAAGAAAACTTGGCAATGCTAAGAGATGGATGACTTATCTGGAAAATGTGGTCAGCATAAATAGTGTACCACTCTGCTTACAGTACTTGGTTGCAAAAATGGTCTTAAAAACCTAATCTAAACAGACAATCTGAGGACATGTTTAACTTTTGAAGTACTTTAATTTACAGTGTAAGTTCTGGAGCAGTTATGAAGATGTTTAAAGATTCCTGGTCTGTTACCCAAAAGAGTAGTGCTAACTAAGGTGCATAGCTTCTGGCAACCTCTGAAAAGGTGCAATAGTAAGCCTCATGTAACTTGTTAGATAAACTTTATTTAGTCAGAACAACATGTTTCAGAAACTAAAATCTCTACTTTGATGTCATTGGGTTTGTTTCTGTGATGTTGAACCGTCAGGGTATCATTCTCTGTAATGCACCAGGGTACTGGGCTTCAATGAAATGCGTTTCTAATCCCTAGGTCAGATGTATCAGCAGTACCAGCAGCCTGGTTACCCTGGTCAGCAGCCGCAGGCTCAGCCTCAGCAGCAGTACGGTGTGCAGTACCCAGGTAAGCAGCTCTGCAGCAGCAGCTCAGCTGCAGGACCTCTCCTGCAGTGCCTGACCCTGTCAGCTTCAGTTCCTAACCCTGTGGGGCAGATCAGGGTGCTGAACTGCCCAGATGCCTGTGTTCCTTATGGGAACTGGCACAATGCAAAAGTTGCCAGGAAGAGAGCACTGTAGCTGTTTATGTTGTTAATATGTAGTCAGAGTTCAGTCCTACTTGATTGTGATCAAAGGAAGACATCATTTCTAATCAGCAGAATGCCTTGTTAGAAATGCAGGCAAAATGAATCACCTGAAGGGTGAGCAGCCTTCATGATTATATTCTGCAGTCATGGGATTCTAGCAAGTGAGTGACTAAACATCCCAATTTACCTTCCTTAAATATCGAAGGTGTCTAAAGATGGCCCCTATTTCTTGCATCTAGAATGATCTCCTTGTCCAGAATTCAGTGGTGTAAACACTGTAGTTGTCATTCAGTAAATCCTTGGCTATTACATATACTGTGAATCCCAGAGAAGTTTTCAAGTGATAGTTTTGCTTTTTTAGTTTTTGATTTTGCTGATTCCTTTAGTAAAAGTGCCAGTGGACTTTTAGCAGAAGAATATTTTAGTGCACTAGTGGTTTATGTGCAGTATGTGCAGTGAATTATGAAAAGCTGGCTTTGGTGTATACCCAAAATAAATGCGACCTCAGAACTTTCAGTTCCTTTAGAAGCAGCTGGCATCTAGGAATGCATAGTATATGCTAGGAATGATTATTCAGATGAGGTTTAGAGATGAATCTGTAAGAGTAGATTCTGTAACAAATTGTATTTTACTGACTAATTTCAGAAAATGATATAAAGCATTTATCATTCCTTGTTTTAAAAAATCCTCAAGCTAAGCAAAAGACTCCAATTAAGTGACTCAGAGCCGCTGTGACCTTTTCTTGGTGCACAGTGGGAGTGCATCAGTTTTTATGTAGATGAGAAGATTTGCAGAGCTCATGAAGAAATTCAATGCTTAGCTTGGATAAGGACCCTAGAATACTTGGACTAAAGGTCTATGCTTCAGACCATGTTCCTGTGCACGGTGTGAGAGCTCATTGGTTTGAGTGTCAGCATGGTATCGTGTTCTCTGCAGATTTCTTCCCCCCCCATTTGTAATTAGAATACAGAGACAGATGTACTGAGGTATAATTTCAGAAGTAGCAAGCCTGTTGGAAGTAGAAGGGTCTGTCTGACTCTCTAGGCTTAAAAACTGAGGGGAGAAACAAAGGAATCTGCTTTCCAGACATATTCTACCATTGTCTAATTCATTATTTTACTGATATTCCTGTGAAAGCGGTAGTGCAATGTGAGTTTTGCTTTCCAATCAACATCATGAAGTATGAATGAAATGCTGCCAGAAACTTATTGGGGCACCTCTGTTTGTCATAACTTAGTTCACAATTAATCTTCAGAAACAGAGGGGTTTTTTTGAGGACCTATTTGACAGCAACCTTTGGAGATGTTGAGTCATAGGATCTTTTTGTTTGTGTTGCTTTAGTTCTCATGAGTATTGTCTCCTTTCGAACCCATGTCTCCCCAAGAGCAGGATCCCTTCCCACTCTTGTAGATCTACTAGGCAACAGTGGCTATTTATACATGGGTGTAAAAATGGACCCTTCAGAGGTTTGTCTCATGAGTAAATTCTGATCCCAGTTTCAAGGTGAGTTAACTGCAGCGCCTTCTTACCCTTCTCTTTCCATTTAGGGCTGTGCACTTTTAATAATTTGTGTGTCTGGTGTTTAATGCTGACAGGATTCCAGTCACTGGAGAGGTTTCATTGCAAGTAGCTGCAGGTGTGTTTCATGATGGATGATAAAAGTAGCTATTTCTTCATGAAAGGACTTTGTTCCATTTTAAAATTTTTGAGAAGAGAAATTCCCTTTGGAAGCTAGTTTTATACAGAAAAATCAAATCTGGGACATGTGTAAATGGAAGTTTTGTGCTAAAGTGTTCTGTTCTACACAACCTTTTCATATTTAATGCTAATACTGAGAACACCTATCATTTAACCAAAGGTATGACTTATATTAAACCCTGAGAGTATAATCAAGACAGTTTAATTTAGAGGTTTTATTTGGGAAAAGGGTTGAATTTTGCCTTATTTGCCAATGAAGACTTTTTTTTTTTTTTGGTGTGATATTATGGAAAAGACTACTTGTCTTTTTTTTTCCTTTATTTCTTGTCAGTCACAGGAAAACTGTTTTATAGTAACTGTTGTCAGTGTGCTGTGCTGCCACGGTGTGCACCAAAACCCCGGCTTATGTGAAAGGCAGGAAAACTCGCAGTTCACGCTTGGTTTGCCTTTTCTGTGCTTCCTGCATCATTTTGCGTTTGTCACTGTGAGCATTAGGAACAAAAGGTCTTTCTGCAGGCACCCACGGTTCCTTAGTGTCTCTCACCCCACCTTGCTCTCTCTTTCCAGCAGGCTACAACCAGCAGCAACCCCCGTCGCAGCAAGCCCAGCAGTTCCCGGCCTACAGCCAGGCGGCTGCCCCGGCCCCAGCCGCTGCCTTCCCGGGGCAGGCGCAGCAGCTGCCGGCGCAGCAGCCGCCGCAGTACCCGGCGGGCAGCTTTCCCCCGCAGCCCTACACCACGCAGGCCTCCCAGCCCGCCGCCTACAGCGGCACCCAGGCGGCACCGGGCACCTTCCAGCCGCGGCCCGGCTTCACCCCCCCGCCTGGCAGCACCATGACCCCCCCGCCCAGCGGGCCCAACCCCTACGCCCGCAGCCGTCCCCCCTTCGGGCCACAGGGCTACACCCAGCCTGGGCCCGGCTACCGCTAGGGAGGTGCCCCTGAAGACGGTGACTGACACGTGCGATTCCATCCCAACAGACTCCAGGATTTTTAATTGAGATTCCAAAACTGTAATGAAGCAAAACTATAGCTGTTAATTAAATTCTGCTGGGGGGAGGGAAATGACCAAATCTTTCCTGCTTTAAATTGTATTCGCTTCCTAGTTTAATTTGGGGCTGGGTGGTTTTTGGAAAACACTACTTAAATGTCTGTAAAGTGATTGACATTCTAGTTTGCCTTGTCTGAAGGATATGAAGATACTAGTTGGAAATTTAGCCCACTTATCAGGCTTGTTTTTACTAATACGATGATGTACTAAATTAGATTCATTCTGGAAGTCAAACTAGATATGATGTATTATAAATTGTAATGTTCACATGGAATAACTAATAAAAACCCCGAATCTATTAAATGCCTGATCTTGATTTTGGAAGTTAGGTAATACTGAGCAAGACAACTGTACTAAGACTAGTGTGCATGTTGGGTGCAAAGACTGCATGGTTAAGAGCAGCGATGCTGGTTCTGGGTGTGTAAATGGGACTGCAGATGGCTTTCACTGAGGTTCCACAGCAGGGGGTGGTTGTGTGGTGTCTTCTGTCATTGATTGTCAAGTGACCCTTTTACCGAATAGTTAGGACCACTCCCTAACTTCTTAAAGCCTGTTACCAATTTTGCTTTAACAAGGTGTGGGAGAGAATTAATTTATTACTTGAAAATTTAAACCAAATGTGTACCTTTAGAAAAGAACTGTTAAAAACCCCCTCCTTTCCACAGGTTCTTTACCACCCAGAAGAATTTGGGCGTGCAATCCTAGTGACTCAATTTTGAGCCAAGAAAAAGCAGATCAAGGGCTGTAATGAAGTCAATAGACCATATTACAGCAGAGGACAAAACATTCTCCAAGTTGATATTTTCCATTTTGCAGATTCTAGGAATATGTAAAACTAAGTGGGGAATAAAAAAAATGAACTGGAGCAAGCTGCTTGGACTCTCCTAAAGACAAATTAGGAGGTTGAGTGAAAATATTCCTACCTTCAGCATTCTGAAATAGTGCTGTGCCTACAGCTGCCCAGTAAACTCCCATTTCTGCTCTCAGACCTAACACATCCCATGTTCATCACACCATTTAACAGGGGCTTGTTTCCAGCAAGCAGCTTGTTCTGAATAACAGCATTTACCACAGAAACTAACCCTTGTTTTCATGTAAAACACTTGAAAAAAGCACTTGATTAAAAAATACTTTATTAGGAGTACAGTGTACCTGCAATGTACTTTATAAGGTATTTACTATAAATGACTACTCTATAGATCTGGGTGTTCCTGTTCATATTTCTTCAATACATTAGTAAGGTAATGAATAACACCTTTAAAAAAACCTACATCTCTTTATTTAGTTCATAAATGTTCAAGCAGTAGACCAAGTAGCTTTGGGAGAGGTTTTAATCAAAATAACTGTAAAGCAGTGTTAAAGTTCAGTTATCAGTATTTCCCCTTTGTCCCCAATGAAAAATGTTTTAAACCAGAATTTTAAAATAAAATAAACCTCATCATGCTGTTATAACTGGTTTATTCTTTTTCCTCTTTCATTTTTCTTTCCAAGTCCCCTTGCATGGTACATACAGTTGGCTTTTGAACCAGTGTCAGGCTCTGAAAACTACATTTTCCTGAAAAACCCCAGCTGTGGAGGCCAGCTTTGTTTTTTCATTCCATGTCAATATGTACCTGTCCACTTCAATTAAAGAACACCAACCCTCCCTGCCAGCCACCACCAGGCTCATGGGCAGTGGCTCTGACTCCATAGTGACAGGCTGAACATGGCTTTGGCTGGGGCTGAAACATTTGAAAACAAACATGGAAGAAAACTCCACTGAACTTGATAATTTAAAGCTGCACATACAGCAACCTACCTCAGCGTTTCGGCAGGAGCATAAACTGTTCATACATGTAAGGAGAAAGTGCTTCAAGTTTACTGGCTGCAGGATATTAAAAATTATAGGATCTTTTCTATAATTTATGACTGGGAGATGTTACAGATGGATTAGGATGGGTAGCTTATGGCACTTGCATTACAGGACCAGTGAATATTTAAAAACTAATGCACTTTGCATTCCATGACCAACTCTGGCATATCTGTGCCTTAAACATTTATTACAACATCGTGATAAATAATATACACACTGCATCTTTTAAAATACCATATAAACCATACCTCAAGAATAGGGAGCCAGCTTCCCTATACATTATCCTACAACATGTCCCTAGCCTGTGTTTTTTTTAAATTCTAAAAACAAATCTGTAACACTGGATAACTACAGTAAGCAGCCTACACTATTAGACAATTAATGCAGTATTGGCATTAGACTTGTATAAGCCTTGCACCGAAGTGCCAGGCGCACCGTAAGCGTTGCCTTCCTGCAGCCTGCGCTGGGCAGCTGGGCGGGGGCACGGGCTGGGCCTCTGCACCGACCTCACGTGGCACCTACCACTTGCCAGGTATCGATGTGCCACACTCGTACCAGCGCACGTAGTTAATCTGAGTCTCCCCGCCTATTTTCCCAAATTTGACAGGTTCCTGACGAACTGCCCTGAAAAACCCTGGAACAGAGAAGAGAGTTTTGTTTGCATGAAGCTCTCAGGACAGTACCATGCTTTGGTTCCAACAAGTCTGCAACTAGCAATTAAGTGAGTGGCTGTAGTCACCAAGCCATTAACCCACCTGCCACAAGCAGAGATGTTTGCTGCCCCTACATCCACTAGCACCGCAATTTGCCCACCCAACTCGAATTAAAGCAAAAGTGCTTGGGATGGTGGTGCAGAGGGGAAGCCTGCTTCCCCTGGAGATCCCAGCACCCTGCTGTGGGGGGTGCTGGCTGGGCACAGCCTGTGCCCCTGCTGTCCCCACTCTGGCCATGCTGGGCTCTCGGAACAGGAGGCTGCTCCATGTTGCAAAGTCACAGTGACAAATAGTCCCCAGTGCACAGCCTTGGCACTGCAGTGAGCCTCAATAAAACTCAGCCACTGGGGAAAGTTCACAGCATCTTCCCATCCATAAATGAGAAATCATCCTCCTACTTTCACTCTGTTGCCTTTGACAACACACTTGCTTCCCATTCAAACAATTAACATTAGGTTATAAATTAAAGTAAGGAATTGGGGCTCTATCCAACCTGACCATAACGAATGTATGTGTTGCAGGAGCAAGCACATGAACACACACACACACACAAAATACTGTTCTGCAGCTGACAGACAGCATCAGCCATGATTCCTTCACAGCACTTCAGGTCAAATACATGTAATTAATTCAGAAATCAACCTGCTGCAGCCAGAACAATTGGTCTGTTGGTTTGTTCTTTTCTCTGTTCAGTTCATTTGCTAGAAATACAAGCTACTGAAAGGTGAGATCTTTTGTTTGCTTGTTTTGTTGTTTGTTTTGGCCTAAAAATGAGTGTAGCTCATGAATTCACTCAAATCCAGTTGCTCAAATCAAATTAGCTTTAAGTCTTTTAAAAAGGTAGCAAGGTTGTTAGGTAAAAGTTTTTAAAATACTCAAATATTTTTAAAAGTGTGAATCTGGTACAACTGAGAAGTTTGCGGTCCTGGCAATGCAAATTGGATTCTGACTATCTCTTACATAAAGTATCTTTTCCAATGGGCAGCACTGACTGGGAAGGGAAAAGCAAAAACCTCTTTAGAAGAAACTCACAAAACACATAAACAAACACCCTTCAGACTGCTCAACTACTTTGTTCTTTGGAAAACCTTGTGAAAGACTTAGGAACTTCATATTCATCTCCCACACGTACATCGACGGATTTCTGGACTCGTGTGGGGTGTTTTGTAAATGAAGCACAGGAAGGTTTAGTCAACACGCTGATATTGTACTGAAAACTGTTTTGCTGTTTTCCTCAGTAAAATGTTCCATGACCTGCTCAGCACACGTGCACGTACCAGTACAGCCTGTGTTCTTACCCCACAAGGAACAGAACACCTCACCCTGGCACTTCTGCCAGCTGCAAAGCAGGAGGTCAGCTAGCAGAAGTACAAATTTCTTATGCCTCAGCCTCAGCAATATGTGAAAAATAGCCAGGCAGGTCACAGCTGTGTTTAGCACATCCAGTCCCATGTCCACTTAGACCAGACTGGAATTTTGGGCACCCTTTTGCAATCAGTACACAAAGAATTACTGCAGCATGAATTATATTTTCCAGCCATAACTTCTCAGTTTCTCATTGGTACCAAACAAGGTATTTAATGCCCAACTGATTATGTACTATGCTTTAAATCAACCTTGCTAGTTTGAACACACCATTTAATGCCTCTCTGCAAACTCAAATTTGTGGTTAGGTTTAGATATGTAACACCAACTGTGAATAATGTGTTGGGCTGTTTTAAACAGGAGAAAGGCTGTTTGCTACCTAACAGAACCCAAGTCATTACCATCTTAACAAGTCATCATTCACTCTCAAAAACTTCTTGAACCTCTTCTGCCTGCAAAGCTGGCAGCTCCTTTCATTGCCCTTTCTCCATCACACTTTCTCCATTCAATCAGTGGGCATTGAATCCACTGGCAGGAAATAGAAAAAAACAAAGGGATTGCCAAGGTTTGCTACAGGGACAGGTGTTAGGAATTACCATCTTTGACTGGTAGATCTTCTTGCTGTCCTGTCCTTCCATCTAAGAATGAGTCTACAAATTGGCAGTGATCTTCTCCATGGCCCCTCTGGTCTCCTATGTTATAAAATTTTCCTGCAAGCAAAGAAGCAGCAAAGTTTAGTGAAGGCTATTTCCAAAAACCACCAGAGGCAATGGGCTGTGCTCTTTCCTCTGTGGGGAAGCCAAGGTGAACACTATGATTCTTTTCCTCTCAGGACCTGTAGCTGTAATTTGAACATGACGTGCAGACTCCAAGTGCTCACAGCTAAGGCAAAAGTGCCCCACTTCTGGCCAAAAATCTATGCCTGGATGTAATTTTTCCCTCTCCTTACATTTCGTATAGTAAGGGAAATTTTGTTACTATGAAGAACATCATCAAAAAGCAACTTTTGGTAGTGATTTGAATGGAAGGCAGGTCTGGTTCACTGTCAGAAAGCCCCCAGTACCTTCAGAGATGTTTTTACAGACCACCTCCTAACATAGCCAAGGCCTGTTTTATAAATCATCATATTTTTATAACATGTATGGGCAGATGATAGCCCTTCACATATAGATGACCTCAGACACTAAGTACTTATCCAGAGCATGGAGAATGCCCGTGTATTTACTTGCAGGATTGCTTAACAGGACACTTGACTTCAACTGAGTGGAAATCAAGGTCTCAAGTGTCCCATGTGCTGTGCTGACATTACAGGCTGTGCTTATCCTGTTAACAGGCACAGTGAAGGAGCTTGGACAGATGTTTTTTTTCTTGCTGATTTGATTTGCTAGACATTAGTAAAATTCAGTTCAGAAGATGGAGGAGACCATGCTACATTCTCTTCCCAAACCTGGGATGGAAACCTTTGTAGGTAAACTTATCATTCTTTCTAAGCTTCTTTCACAGCACTTAGTTCTCAATATGTTACACCTTTGGTTGAGATGTTGAAAGGAAAGGCAAGAACACTTAGAAGAAGGCTCAGGATGCAAGTTTAAGCTAGGCAGAGAGTCAAATTACTCATTAGATACTGGGTGTCCTGGAGCTTTGAATCTGTGCCAGTCTGGCCATTTGAGAGGTGGTGGGGTACTTCCAGAGAGCAATTAATAAAAGAGCAGCCTACCAATAAACTCCAATATTTTTGTGATCTGATCCAAAGTTTTTCACCTCCAGCTGACAGCCACTGTGCATGTGGTTCTTCTCTACCTTTACAAAATAATTTATTGTTATCTAGCTTTGGCTTTAGAGGTTTATTTTTTTTGCATAGGAGAACTGGTCAGAGGGAGTTCCTCTCAGCATTTTTTTTGCTCTGAAATTAAGAACATTCAGGCTGCCCAAAAAAGCCTTTTTTTTTTTTCTTTTTTCCACAGCTGTTGAAGGTCACACATAGAATTTTTTTTTTTCCTTCCCTCAATAAATACGTTTTTTTTTAGGTGGCCTGCTTTTCTGGAATGCCTACAGTGAGTGCTCTGGAGAACTGTTAAACCAGCATCTACTGCTGACCTCATTTATGGAACAGTCCTGGCATGTGTAACGCAGATTAGTCTTTCTCCATAAGAGAGAGAATAAGCCACATATTTTAATGGCTAACACCAGAACAGTAACTTGCAGATACACACATACTCTTCTGGCCCACAGCTTAACCTATGCATAACTCAAATAATTGGTCTTCATAAATTACCAGCATTCTCAGTAACTATTACATTCTTACTGCCCAATATTTCCATAATAAAAGAACACACTTAAAACTATTTAGCTAACAAATAACTGGTTTTCTGTTTGGGGGATAGCAATTCTAGCACAAAGTAAATTTTTTCCCCCAGTGTTCCCTTGTGGGTGGCCTTACAATCTTATATACAAACTTTGTTTCATACATTCCACAGCACTAGAAGAATAAATTCATGCTAAAAAACAGCATGCAAAGATACAGTTGTTGCCTGCCTTATACAACAGCACTTGTACAATGCACTCAAGTTTCGAGGCAACTGCACTGCTTCAGCAGCAAAGCTTTGGAAGATTTTTCAGCGTGCAGTGGAATTCAGAGCTCGGTGCAGCCCTGCCCTGATCCAGCCGGCTGGTGCTTGCAGGGACACTTCTGCCAGCCTCGGGGGCACGGCGAGGCGAGGTGACCATGGAACACACCAGAATAGAGCTCGACTTCAAACAGGAAAACCTCTCACTCTTCACAGCAAACAGGGCAAAAAGCAGCTTTCCCTCTACATAAATATCTCACTTCTTTTAAATATTGTGACAACTGGTCAGCTCTGGTTGTAACAATTCAAGTGCAAGAACGAGGCTCAGCAAGTATAATGAATACAGTGTGTCTACCTCTTCTTTTATCATCGAGGTTAAAGCACCACCCTTCCAGCTAGAACAAAAACAATCTAATGAAAATAGGAAAATGGGCTCCTGATATTAAACTTTTCTCCTCAGATTGGAGTAGCTTTCATTGCAGTGTTAATTCGCTTGATTTAGGGCTGAAGTCTAGTCCTGCTAGATTAGCACTGCTATTTCCTCTGCTGGCTGGTTTTGGGACACATCATGCCTCATTGCCAGTGCTTGTCATTTGATCACAGCTGGTTAGTACAGCAACAGTTGAATGAATGATACATCTGTTCAAAACATTCTCTTCTATCCACATAATTGCTAAGATATTATTTACATACGGAGTATTGTACTTACTATTAATGACAAGACTTTCCTTCCTTGTCTGCTCATCGGAGAATGGTGCCAGATGCAAGGCAGGGAAGCTTAAAATTATGGCAATGTGGGCTGCCCTACACTCTCCTGCTCTTTTCCTTCCATGTTCCTTCCATGGAGCCCAGAGCCCTGCTCCTGTGAGGTGCTGAGCTCAGAGATGGCACAACTTTAGGCTATGAAAGTGGATTCTTCCAGCCACAGTCTCTCCTAGCTAATTCAATGCAATGTATGGAGCACACTTGCCTGACTTGCACTTAAAAGGCGTTTCTCACACACCTTTGTGCTCAAATGCCATGCTAATGTCATTACCACAGAGCTGTCTGTGGTAAGAGATCTCACACAGAAGAGAGCCAGGGGCTTTGGATGCATTATAAGAAGTTAACATGATTCTTAATGTAGCAGATACAGCTTGCACAACCTGCATGAGACACAAAGATCTCCTATCAACTAACTGAAAAACATTGAAAAACAGGCTGTTTCCCCAGCATGTGTCACCTGATTCAGGTCTTAAACACATCACACTAAATTGGGCTTAAAACACCAAACAAAACTTGGGAATGTAAGGCCAGGAAGTTTCCTTTAGTAATAAAATGTAATATGAGAAAGACAAAAAGGTGGGGAAAAAAAGATCATAAGCAAAAATGGGGAATGTAAAAACAAAACAAAAATGTCAAAGCAGGTGAGTAAAACCTGTTGACTAGAGTGAAAGTCATGTATTTATAAGTCATTCAGTAACCAGATGTTTACTAAAAGGGATGGGAATGACAGGTCTAATCCTGGTCTAAAATGAGGTCCTGATCCTCTAATTAATAAATATTCCAGGCTACCCTTTAAATACTCATTTGGCTATTTTACAATATATGCTATTCACTCCGATCTTTATCAATTTTCTCTGTGATCCCCAGCATATGAACAGGTTCTTAAAATCAGATGATCACCACAGGGAGGTTCCTCTGTAGTCTGAAAGTTCAGTATCAAAGATATCAACGGTTACTGAGCACAACCAAATTACTGTTTATGATTAATTTGTAGACTGAATTAAATAAATTGGATCACACTTCAGCAGAGCTCATCTTGTTAAACTTCTTTTTTCAGGAACCATGATATCTTTCAGGGATATATAATGTGGACGGCACTGATTTGAATGTTTCTTACCTGTAAGTGAATCACTGAGGTATATCTTGTATCTCAAGGAATTGCATAGCTGCACACCTACAAACTTCTTATACCAAGTCCTCTTTACGTATTGTTTGCCTTTGCATTCTGAGTATGTGTCTGAATTGAATGGGATTTCAGTCCAGATAGCATCTTTCCCCACTGCAGAAGAGGAAAAAAGAGGCAGAAGTATGATGCTGCATACAAAATTACACACAACAAATACATTTGAACAACTTGATGAAGCAGAATGTACCATGACACCTGCATTTTGAACATGAGAAATATTTCAGGGAAACACCAAAGTTATGCAGAAACAGCTGGTGCTGTGAACTCCTCCTGCTGTCCTCTGGTGCAGGTTTGGAATAGGTTCATTCTAGGGCCTTGTTAGGGGGACAATGTTTGTATTGGCAAAACTCTCATTTATGAAGTGTGTGATACAGTCACCATTCTCCAGTGTGCTCAAGCCAAGACAATCAACTTGCAGCAAACTGTGATCTAACACAAATACATGTAAAAACGAAGTGCTATTAATTATGTGGAGAAAAATGGTGCCACAGTGTTTGTCAAAGTGAGAGTGATGTCTATTAAAAATACAAAAAGCAGTCCAATTTGCTTGAATGATCTCAGCTGTTCTTCAAAAGCTCAGTCCGCCTTCCATCAAGGACAGCAAGAGTCTTGTAAGTGGCCTGAAGCAGACCTAGATCAAGCCTTCTAAAGCAGAAATTTTTTCTAAAACACAAAGACAGATAAATAAAATCCTCTGAGTTGTGCTCTGTTAACTCACTTAAAAAGTGTGGAGTAGCTTATTCATTTTGCAGAGCTTTCTTTGCTTTAATGACAAGGTTGAGAAAATATGAGGTTGTCCTTGGCTCATTTGTGTACCTTGGTTTGAAGCCATCCCAGCTGCCATGGGAGCTCCACATCACGTTGATTGCTGTGTGCTCAGGTAAACAAGTAGCCTCGCATGAATTCCTTAGCAGGGGCATGGGTGGAAGGAGTGAATTTGTGTGTGGATGCTGTTTGATTCTGTAACTCATCCAGCTGGTGCAGCAGAGCCACCCTCCTTGTAAAATTCTGCTATCTCATTTCTGTAAAAACTGCTGATCAGATTTATATATAAAACACTTACTTGAAATTGGCTCACTCACTCTTGGGTCCGCTGGGGGAAGAAAACAAACATTCAATCAGACACTGTAAAATTAATGTTCCCAATATTTCGATGGAAAAGCATTGGTAAGTGATTTTTTACAGCTGACGTAAGCTGTAATTTGTGAAACAGAAAGAGTTTTGGAAGCAAAGTTAACTTTTGCATTAAATTAAATTAGAAGAAATATATTTCTTATGTGAAACTCCAGTATCGATGAGCTTTTAATAATTTTACTTGTGGGACAACACCAGCCAAGCAGAGTTCTAGTAAAAACAAGAGTTTAAAACTTTAACCAGCAAAACTCAATTGTACTGCATCTTATTAAAATTTCAATTTCAAAACCTAAATAATTAAAAGGGCACTTCTGTAATACTTGCCACAAAAAACTTGGCTTTGAAAGCCCAAATGTGAGAAATGGATGTGTGCAATTAAGAAAAAACAAAACTGGATGCTTAATTTGTCCAAACTAAATAGGAGAGAGAACATAAGCCTTGTCATTCATGAAAACTGCACTTGGCACAGATATTTTTTTCACTTTTAACAATCTAGGATTACAAAGAGTGCATTCAGAGTTTTTAAATATGTGTGGCATAGTCTGCACTCCTCCCTGAGTAATCCTTTGCTCAGCCAAAACTCTCATCCATCAGTGACAGCACTAGTTGAGGACTATTAAATTATTACACCCGGCTCAAAACACAAGATTGAGAAAGTCCTTTTATAAAGGCTAAATAAATTTTGTGTTTTGTGTGGTCTTTCAGTACTACCAAGCAATAAACACTTCTGCACAAAAGATGGTATCTTGCTTGCCTAAAGTCAATAAGTCAGCTGTAGTTAACCTTAAGGGCAGCAAGAATAGGGAAAGCAAAAGCTCTCTGAGTCAGAGAGAACTTGACTTGGGAACCAACCAATGGCCAAAACAGGCTCTTCAACTGCTTCACTGGAGAGTAAACAGGAGGGAAGGGGACCTACTGGGACACTGACTTTTCACAACAGCTCTTTCTCAATCCTGATTTCAGCCAAACAACATCTCTGTTTACAGCAGCTTTATTGAACAGGTAACAAAAGCACCTATGAACACACCAGCCCAAAAAAACCCCCTAATGTTCCCCATCCAGAAGTTGTTAATGAGTTGGATAAATGCAAAAAGGTCAGGAATATAAATCTTAAATGACAGCCCTCTCCGAGGATGAAGTAATTTTCTTCGCAATGAATACCAGGCAAACCCTCTGTGCTCCGCTGTTTTTTTCTCTTGCAGTCTGTCCATCTTACATCCTCACACAACACAGCTCCAACCCCAGGCTGACTTTCCAGCCACGGTGGTAAAAAGTCGTTCAGGAGACAATAAAGGGCAAGACTGAATGCACAAAATGAAGTGAGAGAGCCTTTCACGAATCCCAGAAACATGGGTACTAAAGCTGCTGTAAATGATGGTCTGATCTTTGGAAGTTCTTACCTGATTCAGTACTGAATGCCACAACGTTGCTACTTGGGCCTTCACCAAGGGGGTTCCTAGGTTTCACGTGGAATTCATAACTGGGGAGAAAATCAAAGAGATTAAAATTTTGCAAACTAAGCATTCTTGAATAGTCTGGAGCAAGCAAGCAGCACAGACATTGGTGCTACTCCCTTTCTGGAGAAGAACAAAAAAAGTCCAATTTCTTGCCACAAAACCATTGAGACATTTTTTTGTCCTGTGTAAGAATTGAACTGAACACAAAATCAACCAGTCCTTTTGATAATTCTTTGCACACATACTATTAATATTTGATTTAATTCACCACTGACTTGTCTGTCTCCTCTCACACAACAGTTTCAGTTCTGGCAAAGGGACCAAGTTCAGATGAGGTCTGAAGCAACCTGATAAGCAGAGACTGAGTAAAGGCCATTGCTATTTATTTGTACTTTTTGCTTTCTGAAGAGCACAAACCTCTAATTCAATGCCTGTCAGGCCCACCAACAGTGACAGACAGGACCAGTAGCAAAACACAGGGCAAGTTTTCCAGGACATGAGCTCAGCCAAGGCACAGAGCCAATTGCTTGAATGTATATTAATAATAAGTATATGAAGCAATGACAAGACACTGTGCAGAGTCTCTTTTGCATGTGTTTTTACTGATGTGGCACAGCACCAGCCTGTGCTGTAGTTATCTCTTGATCCCTTTTCATCATCGTGTTGGGAACCAAACACAGTGCTGTGAAAACAGAGCACGACTGAAGAAAAAAATCCAAACCAGCCTCCTCTTCTTCAACTTCCCCCACCTTTCAGTGCTGCATTAACAGTGGAAGTGCCATGTACAGAGGGACATCTCCCATCTGAGCATGGTAAATCTCTCCTAACACAGATCATCTCTTCATCAATGTCAGGGAGCCACAGGACAGAAGTCAAAAGGACTGTAGGACTGGAAAATGGGCCCCAAATTAGAGGCACTTTTGCTCTAAACACAGAAAAAAATGGGAGTCCCAGAAATGACCAACTAAACATTCGGCTCTTGACTGGAGAAGGATCATTTACCAATTATAACTTTGGTTGCTCGTGACTGTAACATAGCATTGTAACTTACTGCTGAAACAATTTCCAAACAGTAATTTTCTAAAGAAAGAAAACCCCCATACCACACTCTGCACAGTTGGAAATTTGTAAACTCCATTTGCAATGCCCCAGAAGAATAATTCCATCCAAACTTTGGATTACCTCTCATTCCTCCTTGGCTCCTGCAAAATCTGAGCTAATTAACCTCAGTGGAGTATTCATGCAGTACCAAGCAACTGTTTTCCATCCACTGTACTTCTACGACAATATTTAACTTTAAAATTGCTTACTTAAGCAATTGCCTGTATTTCTAGGTTTTCTTTTCTTTTTGAGAGAAATACTTATATAGACTGGTATGCTGAACAAATGCATTGTGAAAATTCATAGATATTGCTAAGAGAAATATGGGTTTGTTTTGAGCTGAAAGAAGTCTATGAGGAGAAATCTTGACATTTATTTAAACATGCTCAAAGAGCATTTCGAACTACCCATATTACCCCACGGTAGGAGAGAGACATTAACTAAATAATCAATTTAAGAAATTTATAAATCTTCATTATTAATTTCAAGTTGCTTAAACAAAGACATGTTTTTAAAAATAGGACTTGAGTAGTTAGTATTCACATTGGCCGTGGGGTACGGTAACTTTTTTGGTCAAGAAGTACTCTTATCTGTTAGGAAAGCTCATAATATAGAGAACTGTAGCAAAGCAGTCGTCGATTCTGAAGAATCACTGAAGCATAAACAAAGATTTCCTAATATGTTGGGGGTCTTAAAGTAATAGCTGGATGATAAATTTTTTAAAATATAGAAATTAATCCACACCTAGAGATAAAAGACTGCAAAGAAGTTTTCCTGCTTCCTTCACATGAACACCTTATCTAAAGATATTAGTGCAATTGTGATCATCAAGATGGAATGTTCTATTGCTGTGTGGGCAGTTTATGGTTTCCTCTCATGGATGATAATCTGTTCTTGTCCCTTTGTATGTATTTTGCTGATTTTTGAACAAATATATTGTTCTCAATAGCTGATATGCCCTACTTTGGGTTGCATTAGGCAACATTCTTCATAGAAATCAGTCCCGTTCCCAAAAATCTTTAGTCTATGCACTTGGACTCATCGATTCTCTAATTCCAAAAAGACAAAAACAAGAAATGAAGGTTATTTTCCAAGCACTGTTTTTCAAATTGTGGTTTAGAAATCACTAGGTTCTCTGCAAAAGACCAAACTGCAGCTTGGAAAATTAGGGCAAAATTTAAATAAAGAACTAAAATCTACACATAGAGATTTCAGCTTATGTAAACATATAAAGAAAATTGGAGAAAAGAATAAAGAAATATCCGAAGTTTAGCCCAGTCAATTATGGAAGCCTCTTATTAATAATGTTAAAAGACAATTTTGGAAACTAAAATACACGCAATTTTATGGTTCTGTGGTATGTGTTTTTACAAGCATCACAGTCTCCTTTCCTCTGCCAATTTCAATCCTAAAACAATACCAGTGGCTTCCACAGTACAAAAATAACAAACAACCACTTTTGGAGATGAAGATAATTAGCTAGTTGACAGAATATTGAAAAGGAGAGAAAGGAAACGTCGGACTGGGGTCACAATATGGCATAGTTTACTATAATTTGAAAGATAAAGTTTAAGACAATCGAAAGTCTTCCTTTTTGTGTGTCAGGTTAAAAAAAAAGATCAGAAAAATAGAAATAAAATGGTGACAAAAGGGTACCATCTAAACTGTTAAGGACTCCTGTAGAAACCACAAGGAAGGGGACAAAATGTTTAGAGTTTCAAGAAGAATGTATGGCAAAATTAATAAAGGGGAATAGGAAAGCTATAGAATAACCATGTCTGCTGCCTAGTTAGACTAACCTAATGAGAAACTGGAGTCTATATTCCATCTTTATATCTGCCTGCATAATGCACCAAAAACTCTGCTATCCTATGTAAGCAGCAATCTAATTCATCACGCCTTTAACATCTATGGGATTGCTATCCTGTAAACTTTTGGAGACCAGGCCTTCCAAATCCTCCCAAACTGTGCAAGACAGTAAAAGTCCTTGTGCAGATTAAACAGACTTGACGTATAGTAATTACTACTTGGAGTTCATTTTTCCACCACAGGAAATCACTATACCGCATGGAACTCTGGCAAATGCAGATGCTCCTGCATTTTTCAAAATCATGCAAAAGGAGAAGATTGAAGATTGCAGAACTGAAAAGAGGTGAAGAGAGATTTTCACCATAGGAGAACTGGAGCATCTGAGTACAGTCCTGGGACTTCAGGTCTGTTGCTGGGGAGATGCTGGAGTTGGATGGCAATTGTGCAGGGCTCTGTGACAGAGCTCCTCTGTCTCTGCAGAGTGTGCTTGGACGGCAGTGTGACCAGGAAAGGAAGAATGGAAGATAGAGAAGGGAAAGAAAGCGAGAAAGTGAGAGAGAAAGGGAGACAGAGGGAAAGAGAGGGAGCAAAAAAAAAACGAGAGAGAAGGAGAGAGAGGGAGAAAGGGAGAGAAAGGGGGAGAGAGAGAGAGGAGCAAAAAAGTGAGAAAGGCAGAGAAAGGCAGAGAAAGGCAGAGAAAGGCAGAGAAAGGCAGAGAAAGGCAGAGAAAGGCAGAGAAAGGCAGAGAAAGGCAGAGAAAGGCAGAGAAAGGCAGAGAAAGGCAGAGAAAGGCAGAGAAAGGCAGAGAAAGGCAGAGAAAGGCAGAGAAAGGCAGAGAAAGGCAGAGAAAGGCAGAGAAAGGCAGAGAAAGGCAGAGAAAGGCAGAGAACTGCTATGCTTGTTTGAGGACTCTTTCTCCTAACAAAGCTGGAAGAAGGGCTAAGAGAAACGCTTATCCATGAACCCTGATATCAACAGCAATTTAGTACAGTATCTGTTATAGAAACCTCCTGCATTTTCCTGCCACTTTCTGAATTTTGCTGCATTGAATCTTTCTTTGTAGTTCCTATGCTTTGACCCTTGCTGTTAACAAAAGCTAAACTCTCTGCCTTGATAGAGGTTTTCTTGGGTTTTTCCTTGTATGTGATTAGAAGATTTGGATGCTAACTACAATACAAAACAACTTTAGATAGAGGTGATAACAGCCTTGGGACACAATTTAACGTAAAATTCCCCCAGAAATCACTCAAAACATTTTTTAAAGGGAGAAGAATATATTTGAAATCACCAAAATAATTAATGGGGAAGCAGATCAGCACCTGACAGGAAGTTATACAAAACTCTGGAATGCAAGCATCACAGGTTTTTTGTTTCTTATTAATATTCTTTTTCTACACCAGTAGGCTGGTGGGACATGTCCTCCAATGGCTACTCAAACTTCCTCAGAGCTATTTGGAACAAGTCTTAATAATTTTCTTTACTACCTTCCAATTACTGCCATCACAAACATGCATGAGAACAGTTTTCAGCAGTCTTCAGGCTCTTTTTTCAAGGCTTGTATAGAAATTTGGACTGTAAAACTTCCTGGACACTATGGTCTGTGCTATGGGCTTCACTGCCCTTAAACAAACCATCAGAATGAAAGAGAAAATGTACACTGACTGAAAAAAAAGTTCCAAGATAGGGCAGGGATATGAACTACTACTAGGGCAGAAATAAAAACCACATATTTTGGCAGAGAAGCCAGCAGAAATAACAGAAAATCTCATTGGAAAAAAAACCCAAACAACATCTGCATTTAATATTTTAGGCTAGGAAAGTCCATGAAAAAAGTACAGGTCAGTGAAATAAATTTTTTTCCAAGGAGAATATGCAGAGGAACACCATTATTACTACACAAGAGATGGAACTAAGACAACAAAAACCACAGTAAGCTCAGGCCTCTCAATGTTTATTGCAAAGAAGCAGGTCTAGCAGAAAAACACTGAAAATTGTGGATAATAACCTTATCTTGGTTCACATATGGGAGATCTTGCTTGACTGTTAACATAGGAGAAGTTACTGCAATGCTTTCTTGTGAAGTTTTAATGTAAAACAAAGAAAGAGCAGAGTCCTGGGTATGCCAGTGGTACTTCCACTGGGAATTCCAATGTGAGCAGCCTTTTAATGAAACTCAGAAACAGGAGACCTGTATGACAACTTAGATGGAATACTGCAGGTCTCATTCCTCAAATGGCTGCTTGGAAGTTAGACTGTAACTACTTTGACTAAAATGATCAGTTTTGCAGTTTGACTCTTTTCCAAGTGGAATAAACACTGCATTTCTCTCTATAAGAATCACAGAATTTCCATGCAGAGGATGAAACATTGTTAGTTCATACCAGTGCATTTGTTCCTCTTATTTTTCTTTGCTAAGATAGAAATGACATTTGCATTAACACACTAAGCCACCTTGGTCTGCATTAAAAGAACTGGAGAAAACTGGTATCTACAAGGCCAAAAACTGCCCCTAAAATCCAATCTTACAATAATATATGTTGTAAGACATCTATGAAGGTGACCTGGTCCAGGCTCCTTTTTGTGACAGGCCTGATTCAGCTGCTTTGAGCTCAAGTACAGTGGTGACAGACACTCACTCTTTGAACACCAGAGTTAAAACTGAGTAACTCACTACTCTGTTCAGACTAAACAGGAGAAAGAAGAATAATTGGAATTTGGTTGTTACAATCTTTTCACTAAGAAAAGAATAAAGATGGCAAAAACTGCAGAAATGTTGGTGTGTGCTTTAGTGTGATACTGAACAGGGGGCTGAGTAAAATGTGACCTGGACCTACTCTAAAGTTCTTGAACATAATATAAAGGGTAGCAAAAGCTATCTACAGTACAAAGACATAATCAAAGCTGTGTATGTGTGAATATTAGATCATAGAAGGACATCTATAAGAGAAATGTTTAAGCAGAAGACATTCATAAAACAAGAGGAAGTTTTCTTCAGGCATCAGTTATAACCAATTAATTAAGATTATATAATTATCTTAAAAGATGTACATCAATACAATAACAAAAATATGTATATAATTATCTAGGTCACATAGTGTAACAGCACTACATACTTTGAGATATTTCAGGAAAAGGTTACAATCAGAAGCAAATCTGAAGAAATCAAACAGAATTCCGGACTGAAGCCAAACAGCATCTTACTGCCATCAAGAGTACCAAAGAACTCTGATATCAAATAATGGATATCAAGATTTGAACATTCTGGATCATTTAAACGATCAGAAATCTTCTAAGATTTGAAATCTGCAATCACCATATTTGGCAATTCTCTAGGTGAAAAAGAGGATAAAATATTTGTTCTATAAGGAAAAATCATTTAAATTAATGAGTGGTTGTCAACTGTGAGGCCTGTCTTACTGTGGGAAAATGGCACTGATATATCTCTCCTTTGGCATAAAACATATGTATCTCAGCGTTCCAATGAAATCACATTGTACAGGAGCCTCTAGGACATTTTTTTAAAGAAAAAAACCCCAAACAATCAGTTACATGAGAAAGCAGCTGACAGTGCCCCACGTATATTCAAAGGGTCTATGTCTTCACAGTCAGCAGTTCTTCAAATCTCTATTTTACTTTCTTCTCAGAGTATCAGACTAGCAGTCAAGTCACCAGGAACATATAAAGCTGGCATATTTAAGGCAGAAAGGTAGCAAAATTCCATAATATATAACTTGATTTATTTAAAAGTAACTTTCCCAAATTATGGTGCACCTATGAAAGTCCATTTTCATCTCCATACTTTCATGGTATGAGTCTGCTAAAATCAAATACTTGATAACTGTACTCAAAGTTGAAAATCTTTTTTCAGCCAGTGCATTTTTTCTGGATCTAGTCACTTTTCAGACAGCTAAATGGACACAGAATACTACATGATAATCCTCATGCCATTTAACTTGTGTGTTAGTACTTACTGACAGCTGCAGTCTCACATGCAGTTTCTGATGAGCAACTGTAAAAGTTTCTTTGTTGCCTCCCTAACACTGTCCAAATTCCTGAAATATTTAAAGTCTGGTCATTAGCTCCTAATCTTTAAAAGCTGCCTTGTGTGAAGGCCAGCACAAAGGAAGGAGGGTGTCTGCCTTGCTGCAGAACTTGCCAGAGGTGTAGCTGTGTGACCCATCTGAAGAATGCAAAAGAGTGAAGCAAACAAACAGCATGATTTGGCACCCAGGTTTTCCCTGTTGCTTGTTCTGCCCCCTTCACACTGAAAAGTTGTTGGTCTTACTTCCCCCTCCTGCTGGTTGTGGGCAATCAACTCTTTAGCTTCTGGGCCAGGCACTACCATCTCCTGAAGCAGCTCAACAGGATGCTAGACCCTGGTCCATGTGATTGCAGACCATCTCTGCCAGGTACAGCTCCTCAAGAGCATACATCTGCACAACTACAGGCTTGAGCTGCCACAGGGTCTTTCTGGTTTAAGCCTACCCATGGAGGCTGAGGTAACAGATTCACAAACATTTTTATGCCTTTTTGGGAAGTCTTTGTTTAGGTCTGTCAGCTTCAGGTCTGTCCCGAACTGCCTTTAGCTCCGAATGCACTGGACATTCAGAGCAGCACAGGGTGTTCACACAAGCCTCACTGAGGGTTTCAGGAAAGCTGGAAAAAATAAGTTACTGGTCTCTAATTCAGCTTGACAGTTTCTCCAAAGTGTTCCCAAGAGGTTCTTCCCAGTTAATCCACCTTCTGCTGCTGAACATCTCTCTTTCCATATTGCTGGTACTTTTGCAAATGCTGATCACCTCCAGGAGGGATTTCTATTTCTCTTCCAAGTTTCTTTTCCAGCTCTACCTCTTCTACAGTTCTTCCCTTTAAAGCTAGCTATGGAAAAGTTTCCTTCCCAGTCTTAATGTATTACTTGATGAATTTTTAGACATTTCAGGGACTCTGTTAATGAGTATTGAGCTGTGTTTAATTGTTGCTCTTCCTCCCATTTGCAGTCAGTTTTATCCACAAGTCCATTTCCTTCATCTAATGAGCAGCTCCTGATAGACAGGAGACTTTTATTATGGACATGTGCTGTTTCTTGGCAGAACAGATACTGTCTATATGATGCCAGCTCTCTTAACCACTTTCTTGTTTTCCCTGGATTTAGTGTGCCAGCAAGCCTGGATTTAAGGGGTAACAGTAACTTCTTGTGCTTCTGCCAAAGCTCTCAAGGTGTCCTCAAAATTAGGAAACACACATTTTGCTTGGAACGGGAGTTTTATTGAACAGAGCCACTCTGAGGACTTTACATCCTTAAATCTGGTGAGACTTGAGGGACGTGCACCACTGCAATATATATCAAAGGTTTTCAGTTTAGGGCAATGGCCCTCTGGATCCAGAAAGGCTTTCACTGTCTTTTCTTTTTGAGGAAATGGTAGCTGCTCACTCCTCAAGAAAAGTTATCCCCTTATATCTTAAGTCAGCCTCCACCAGTCACTCCTGATTTTCTATCTAAATCCTTGTAAAAAATGGACACTTCCAAAGACAGCTGTACTCCATGGTGTTTGGTTTGCTCTTGCTACCAAAACCTGAAAGTCTTCTCACAGGTTTGGCAGAATTGTTGCTAATTAAGGTTAAAAACCATCTTATCTGCTTTTGCATAGCTCCTGCCTTCATAATGACCTTTCCAATGGTTCTAGCTGGATCTGCCTATCTCCATCTTGCTTCCTTTCTGAACAAACAGCAGTGTGAAATGCTTTTCTCTTATGATCATGTGGACACTGCTCCCAAAAGCAAGGGCTTTTCTTCGCATCAGTGCTCTCCTATACTTAACCAAATCCATTCCATCTCTGCCACCATACGTGACACAAAGAGTTTGAATGTGGAATTAAAGAGAATCTGCTTGATAATAACAGAGCTCTTTTCAAAGATCCAATTGCATTATTTCCGAACAGAACTGAAATGAAAACACAAGCAGCACAACCTGACAACTTCAACAGCACCTCCTCCCCTTCTTAGTCACTACTCCAGAAATACATTGTTTTGTCCTCTCTTATAAGCTTTTCAGCTGATCTAGAAAAGCAACGCTGGGTGCCCAAGCTGTATACTGCTAACATATCCTAATGGCCTCTTAACATGACAGAACTGCAGCTCACCCTCTCAGAAGTCACATGCCTTCAGGAAATAACAAAGCCATTCTTGAAGCAAAACACAGCAATTCTAGCCCACCTTGTGAGGTCATCTTTTGAAATCTGTCAAATAAACTCTTTTGGGGTATCATCATTTTCCCATGCATTTTGTTTTTTAAATTCTCTTCCCTTGCCCTCCACTTTATGCAATAGGTTTTCATTACTTCCTAGGAGCTGCTGGTAACAACAGAGGTTGAACTAGCACCTCAGATTACACCACACAGTGCCTAAAAATAAAATTTCAACATGGGCTCTATGCAGAATTTTGTGCTGTGTTTCCAATTAATGGATGATAATAATAGAAAAGGGTAGTTTATCTAAAACAGAAAAATCCATTCACTAAAGCCAAATGGATGGTCTTACAGGAAAAACCCCAAGTGTCACTCATTAACTTTCTGATGCAATTAGTAAACAATGTAACAAAAGACAAGGGGTTTTCTTCGCTGCTCTGAATTTTACCATAAAAAGAAGAATACTTTTCTATGAGATTTGATATTTAAAGATAGATCATCCTTATTTGAGCTAGTTGCATGAGAGGCACACAATCAACTGGTATTTTTAATTTGCCAGCTCTTTTAAGACACTGAAAGAAAATGGTATATTCAGGACAAACATGTTTTTCCTCTCCATGGTAATTTCCTTACTTCTGACAGGTAGTCTTTCTGATACAACAAGTCACTTCTGCAGCTTGTCCAGACCACAAATACACTGAACCACACATTTTTTTTTCTATCAAAAAAAGAGGAAAACTGATTGGGTCCTATTTCCATAGGTATTTCCATTTGATGTGGCAGACAGCTGACAGTCTAAATTAATTGGATTAATTCAGAAAATTATATTATTTAACTACCTTGTGTCAGGTTTTAGGTTTTCCACAGTAGAATGGGTTTGATTTGTAGTGATAATTGATTTCTCCTTTTCACCATCAGTTCCTCCATTTTCAGTTGACACAACCTCATACTCTGGAAAATTACAGTAAAGAAAAATTAGATCAAGTAACATCTCTTATTGAGCTTCTTAAATACAACCAGATAGTGAATGAGTACGTAATTTTACAGGAATTCAACCTTTCTGCCTTTTGCCAGCCTGAAGGACTGGACTTTTGGACTTTTTAACTCATTCAAGTTTGAAAAGAAAATGCAGGAAATGAATGAGCATGCAAATATGTGCATGCACACACAGACACACACCAAGAACTACTGCGTCCACCCAGTGCCTGCTTGTTACTCAGTGGACAGGACAACAAACTGTCCTACATTTCTGTGGCAACACAAAGGAGCAAAGCATGAGCAAAATGGTCTTGGTTCCTGACACTTGCAGTTTTTTATGACAACAAGGAGGTGACTGTGATCACTATTTTGGTTGTTATTTGTCAGACCTCTCCATTATGTTTTGGTTTTGGGCATACTCCAGTGAAACCCTTTGGACACAGTTAAAGTCAAGCAAAGTAACCGTTCAAAAAACAAAATGACGCAACAAATTATGCTTTCTGCCTCCACCTAGAAAGGTAGAAAATCTGAAACAGCAAATTTATTAAAAAAACATGTGATGCCTAAATAAGATGACTGGAAAAACATTCATAAACTATAAAAATAGAAAGAGATGAGAGCAAAATTTGTTTAAGCCTGTCTAAACAAGTAATGTCATACAGGTGCCAATATGAAGCAATCACTGTTTTCAGAAAACAGGATTCAATGCCTTCTCTTGAATTCAGAATTGATTTTGATGAGTCATTAATTGAGTTGTTAGTTAACGTCAACATTCAGTTTTTGTCAGCTAGTGATGGATGGAAGATGATGGAAGAATTAAGAATGGCTGTCTTGCATGTTTACCTGTCTGTGTGCTGAGTCCTGCATGACTCACATGCATTTATTCTCAATATAAACCCCTTCCTTTAGAAATGAAAAAAAATACCAACCAGATTCTTTTAACAGAGACGACTTGTTGACACTCTTACAGTGGGTACTGCAAGTATTATACCGGCAAAGTTCTACTGACTTACAAGATGGATGTAAGTTTTGATTGTGAAACAGCATCCTCAAGTCAAGAAAGATGCCTGGATTATGTGTGTGCATCTATACTTGTATATACTCTTTTATTGTTGGAACTTCTTGACTACATCTTACCAGATGCTGTAAAGAGAGCAGCCAGAAAACTGGAGAAGACATGGAGTCATACTTCTTAATACCTTTTGTGTGTCATCACTGACACCAATGATCCTTGTTGTATAAATCTTGTTATAATCTAACAGCATTTTCTTATCCACTAGAGCTGACAGTAACACAGAAAAAAAAAACTCCACTGGACTCCTTTAATCCCTGCGGATTAAAGTACAGTAATTTCATGATTATAAACGATACCTGATTATAAGCCGCACTTCCGGGTGTCGGCAACTTTTTGTTCTATGTCCATATATAAGCTGCACCTGATTATAAGCCGCAGGTCCTGGTGTCGGCAACTGTCTTGGGTTACAATAGAGAGTGTGATAAAAGGTATCTATTCTATCACCATCTGTTGAGGGTGGGGGCAGTGATCCTTATCTCAACAGCAGATATTCTGCTAATGGGCATACATTGAAACCAGGCAGGGCATTGTTCTTTATCTTTTCACACCCCATCCTTCCTCCAGCGAGTCATTTTCTGCTAATGGCCCATTGAGTCCCACTGTGGGACTGATAAAATTACTGCATCCCATTGGAAGTTGCTCCAGCCAGGGGGAAGAGCCCAACATTTCTTACCAAGATTAAACAGAGGTTTTGGGACACTAAGGTAGCCCCTTTCTCCACTGGACTCCAGAGGAAAACCGGATTTCTCCACATCACCACTGGACCTCCAGAGGGAAACTGCACCTTCTACAGGAGCACTGCTCCAACTGAATCACATCTGTCACTGCAGGAGGATGCAGCCACCATTTAATGGGACTGCTGCCAACACCCTGCCTGACAGGGTGTCAGGTTGTACTCTGACTTTGTCAGGGCTTGGAGTTTGTTTCTTTGTAGTACTGTATTTCTATTTTAATTTCCCAAGTACAGAACTGTTATTCCTAATTCTCATATTTTTGCCTGAAAGCTGCTTGATTTCAAAATTATGACAATTTGGAGGGAGGGGGTTTACATTCTCCATTTCAAAGAGAAGTTCCTGCCTTTCTCAGCAGATACCTGTCCTCCAAACTAAAACAGCAACTTTCAGTTCTTTTTCCATATATAAGCCGTACCTGATTATAAGCTGCACTTCCGGGTTTGGACCAAAATATTAGTCAAAATGGTGCAGCTTATAATCGTGAAATTACTGTACTTGAACAACTACTGTGAAAGTAAATTAAGCTGGAAATATTGTATTATCACACAATGGAGGAAAGAAATCAAACCAACCAGTAACAGTGTCATTATCTGGTTTTTCCCAATCCAGTATGACAAAGGATGGACAGCCCTCTACAGTCACCACTGTGAGGTTGGTTGGAGGATTTTGTGGAGGACGAGTGGGTTCTTCCTTGCTGCCAACTTCTTCTTGAGGAAAATGTTCAAGAGAGCTTGTGATGGAGCAAGGCACATCATCATCTTTCTTCATGTACTTGACATGGGGGGCTAAGAACAATAGGAACGAGTTGTTATTCAACAGAGTGAATTATTACAAAAGGGCAGTACCATTTCACCTGGTGCACAACATCCATTCCAGGATGACAAGCAGAAGTCTGCACAAGTGAAACACAAAGCTTTCAGAATAAACCCCATATATTCAATATTAAGCTGCCGGTTCTCATTTTTGTTTGTTTGTTTTGGATTTTATGCTTTTGTCATTGTTTTTTGGTTTTTTGCTTGTTTTTAAAATTTTACTTGTTGTTTGACCTGGAATGTGCACTGCCTTCACCCCCTTCCCACTGGCACCACTGATGAAATGACATTCTGAAGGTATTAGCAGGTAATACACACTGTTTGAAAGAATTAAAATCTGTCACAAAATAGAAAAATCAACTTTATTTCTTCTATAGTAAAATGAGACTATCATTCCTCTTGCAGCTTTTCAGGGGAATGCTAATACAAAGACATCACATACACTTTGTTTCACCAGAAGGAGCAATAACATTAGCCCAGAAAGTAAAAGTAAAATTCCTTCAAGAAAATGCTGATTTGTACTACAGCTCTTTCATCTGCCACTAAAGTGACACAGAGTCAAATAAAATTTTGGCCTTTTAATAACCAAATAAGAGAATGCAATGCAAGATAACTCAGACTTCATATGCTCCCTGAAATAAAAATACCATAGCTATGAATATCCTACCTTGGTACCTTGGTTTTCCTGAAGAATCTGTTTCTGATGTAGGACTTGAGCTGAAGACAGTTGCATCAACTGTAGAAAACACAGTTATAATTAGCAATAAATACAAAGTTTCAGTGTTAGAACTGCAGCATTTCACAGTTCCCTTGGCATTTTAAATTATTATAAGAACAAATAAATGGTAGACATTTGCTGCCAGATCTCTTCATTTTAGGTACTCCATTTTTTCTGTCATGCTGTGTACATCCTGTACTTAACCTGCTAGGACAGACAGACATAATCAAAACGACAAATTCCATGATTGCTATTGGATCCAGTTCACGCAATATATATAAAATACTTTTTAGACCATTGTCCTGGATTTGGTTCAATTGAATTTTTTGGTAAGGAAGAAAAAGGCCAGTCACAGAAAAAAGATCATTTTTGCACTTTGCTGGCTGTTTTTGATGTTCTGGGGATATATACATTGGCACAATAGCTTCTCCAAAAATAACAACAAGGAAATAAAAAATTCTGTCTTCAGAGTGTGTAACTTCCACAAAATTTGAAGGAAAATGAAAGGAAGAGAAGAGAAATGTGCTAAAGCAGTCAGGATTCATGATACAGTGTGGTATTAATTAGCCATTACACTGAATGTGATACAGATACTACAATGGACCTCAATTGATAAAACACAACACAACTTCCCAACAAGAATTTACAAATAAATCTAGCATCCAGGTTGCTTTTCTGAGCACTGAGGGTCACAGCAAGTTCATGATCATTGTAAGGAGACAAGAATTTAAGTATTACTATAAATCCGGGAAAATTAGAAGCAGCATCATGCATGACAATATATCAAGAACTGCACATTTGGGCTCAAAAATTCTAAGCATATCCTCCTCCAAACCCATTACTATATGCCACCTTGAAAAGACTTAGCTCTGAATTTGTAATCAACTCCCAGTTTGATAAAGGGCAGATTTACCCACTGACAACTACGACTGCACTACTACAATTTTTTCAATTTAAATGGTGGTAGTTTGATCAAATAAAAAAAGGATATTGTATCTATGATGAGCACTATCAGTCACTGACAAATAATATTTTAAATCTGTGTCCTGGGAAAATTGAAATGAAGTGCCTTATCTACTCTTTGCACAGCTTTAAATGGCCACTGAATAGTATTGAAAGCCTACTAAGCATGTCTGGATTTCTAGGAAGATGGAAGTCCTGTCATGTTCTCAGTTACCAAGATGTGCAAGAGGAGGGAGTTAGATCTCAGTCAAATAAGAAAAGTCAGTAAGTGGCATAAAAAAAATCAGAATCACCCAAGACAGAATAATTTTTATGTTAAATATACAATGCATCAATAAAGTTTTGGGAAGAGAAGCAAAAGAAAAACGGAAACCTTAATGTTAATCTAAAAAAACATAAAAAGAAAAAAGAAGAAACCAGAACTGTTTGTAATATGCTCACCGTAGTACTCTGGAGTTGCAAAAGCTGTTGGTGTCTTATGCAATGTTCCTGTCCTCACAGGTGATGTTGGTCCAGCAGGCTTAGCTACAGTGACAGATGGAGGGACTTGTAGCAACAAGACATTCAGCATTTGAAGGAGTCAAACAGCTTTCTGATTCGCTAAGAGAACTCAGTTTTGTGCTTCATGCAACAAGTATTTTCACTTAAATCATACTAATTCCTCAGCTGGATTTAGGGAAGTTCTAAACTGTGCTAGTTGCAAATGTAACCTAATCCTGAAACCCAGTAAGAAAAATTCTTTGCTACTTTGAGGTTGTCTTGGAGGACTTTAGTCAGCTAGAATATGACCTGGTTTAGAGCACAGAACCATCCTACATAGACTGGCAAAAGGATGCAAAATGACCAGCACTGACATTCTGCTCCTCAAAGAAAGAGCCCATTTCTTACAGAGCTGCAAGACACAGTAGCTGAAGTCAGCAAATGAAACTTGAATTCTTCCCTCAAATATAGGTAAGATTAATTTCTGCTCTCAATACAGCACAAACACTAGCAAGGGTGGTGCTGGAACATTTATAGGGATCAACACCAAATCCTTAACTGTGGTCTGCATTAAGAGTTTAACCACAGAACAGTACTGGAGCTCCCACTAAATGAAATAAAAGCAAAGAAAATGCAGCCAAGTCCAGCATTTTGACTATTTACATACACCACTATATCACTCAAGAAGAAAGGTTTTCTTGCTGAACTCATTTCTGTAGTAGGTTGCATAAGTCTGGACAGAAACTGACTGATAGAGGCAATATTATCACCTATAATTAAACAGCTATTTTAAAAAAGTATTTTAGATTATGCGGCATTGCTTTTATTCTTCAGCTGTTACCACCTAATAAAGAAAACAGGATTCTAAGAGGCAAACAGTCCATGGTAAAGGTCTTGATTTCTTGCATAATAGCTGTAAAATACAATAATTAAATTCATAAACCATGCAGGTATTCCCAGATAACCATGATAGGACAGTGAAATCTCAACCCTGAAGAGTCAAGACTTATATAATGTTATTACCTCCCCATCACATATGATGCAGAACATGGCAACTGAAGGCAGAGCTTTGGTTAGCCAAGTTTAAGGCAACAAAACCCCCTACTTTCCACTAATTCTCTTAATAAAGTGGAAATCTGAAAAATTGTCACTAGAGTTCAGTTTCACAAAGTTCCTGGAACTCTCATTTCCATTTTCTTTCCAGTTCAGGAGACTTTTAATGTCTGCATAGAAACCTTTCCATAATATCCATTGGATGAGTTAGAAAGATGCAAGTAAGGAATTAATCACAGTGTTAATGAGAAAGAGGACAGAATTCTGACAGGGAAAATCTAAGAAGAACATTGAGGCAAATTTTTCCTGTTTCCAGTACAGTGGAACGGTCTCTCCAGGGAACCAAAAGAAACAAAATTACAATGTTTAAAACTAGGCTGGATAAAACACTAGGAAACACAGAAGAAAGAAAATCTTCTAGTGTCCCCACAAGGAAGAACCAGATCATTTAACCAATTTATTCCATCTTGAAAGCCTAGGAAGGTATGGCAAATGCCTACTACCACATAACCTGGCTTCCACTGTAAGGAAAAAGGTTGAAATTTCAAAACACTGGTAAATTAATTAGACACTTAGTGGAGAGTATTAGTGTAGAGCCCAACACAAGCAAAAGAAAATGTATCAGGTCTAAGACTGATGACATCTTCTGTTGTCTTGGAACTATTACTAAGGAAACACCACCCATCAACAACAAGTACAGACACAGTATTTCAGTCTTGGCACTGCTGATGAATAAGGATATAGGTTGTCTCATCCAGCTTGGAGATTCTTGCTACTCATCTGCCACACAAAATACTGAAGTATTATTTAGGTCTTTAGTACCTTAATAGCACACAAAGTCCCAAATGAAATACAAAAAAACCCCCACAACAGGAAATCCAGCAGAGCTGTATATTCACATATAGTTGTATAGTCTTATATATAAAGACCCTTATAATTCCAAGCAACTATAGAGAACAATATGAAGAAGAGAGAAGCTGCCATGATGCTAAGCTTAAGGAGATGATAGTTTCTGACTATGAGGGATAATGTTAGTCTAAGGAGTCTTAGAATCCACTGAAAAAACATCCGTGTGGATACTGAATACCCACTTCAGGATAATCTTAAAATAACATAGGAAAGGTGAAAGTCTCTATGTGCTCTTAAACCTATAGTGAGAAGCTAGAATACTTTAGCACAATAATCAAGTTAAACTCTGCATGTGAAACAACTCAGTTTGCTCTACCTCCCAGTGCAGCTGTCTGGGTGACTGCTAGCTCATTTTGTGCAATGGTTAATGGATGTACCACAGATATGTGAGGAATTCTGTAACAAATAACAGGCTAGACTAGGCATTGAAGCACAGTGGACAACATCTCCCGTATCACATACACACTGAATAGCAAAAAATGATATTAGTAGATATGAAATAGTCTTAAGGTTGACTTTCTTAACCGGAGTATGCTATTTTGCTTTCTGCTCCCTTACTAGGCATGCTTTCAGTATAACTGGATTAGGGTAAAAAAAGGAAATGGTTTTTGTACAAAGACAAAAGACACAAGGCCTGTGTGTTCCAAAAGACTATTTTCTATAGATATCATAGATCAAAGAAATCTATGCTATAGAACTCTCCTATACCTTGCTCGCCAGTATAATCTCACACACAATAAAATATTTATGCTGAAAAGGCTGAAATACCTGGACTCCCTGGTTTACCAGTCACGGTGTTGGGAGGCAGAGGTTTTCTTCTCATTTGTGTAGGCCTGGCAGGAGGTATAGGAGGGTGCTGAGGGCCAGGTGATGTAGTCACTGAATGAGATTTCAAGACAGCATTATTACTTAGCCTCAAATTCCATAAAATCAGAAACACACTAAAAATTACATTCTGACTTCTCAAGCCACGTTTTATGTCTGATTTAATATCAAAAGTGGAGAGGTTAGATCAGGAGCAGATCTTAGTTGTACTTTCAGCCTTAAATTCTCTGAGAACCGTGTGCCATGAAGTTTTAAACAAAGTTCACACTGAAGAAACGAAGCTCATTTGGGATTTTGTACAAATGTTTCAGTGATTCACCTTCTGTGTAGTTACTAATTTTTGTCAACAGTAATTTTTTGGCATTCAAACAGATACATCTTCACACAACAAACACCACCCCAATGTGCAAGGAAACATCTTCAGTATCCTACTCACAAAATTTCTGACCTCTTGTACTTTCTGACTAATACAACTGGCCACCCTCAGCTTGAAGTAAAAGACGTAAGAGCATGAAATTATCATTAGGAACACTTTATTCTATGCCATTCAAAACTGAGAAAAGTTACTGTCACCTCATACGCTGACATGGCAAAAGACAATTACTGTCATAGAAATTTCTTAAGCACCCAACTTGGTTATTTCACTGTGCAGTTCTAGCCAGTACCCATTAAATTTATCTGATAATGTCCTTTGACAGCGAGGTCTAAAAGGCAAACCTAAGACCCTTAATTCATACTTACTTGTATTTTCCAGAAAATTATGAAGGATTTTATTATACAAAGGAAAAGCAAAGGAAAAGATTTTTGTTCCACTATTCACCTTTGCCCTTCTTTCCTTAAGAAAATCCAAGAGATATGTGCAACACATTTATGTAACAAAAGTCTTTTTGTACCTAAAAGGAGAAAACCCCCAAGAGTAATCTAATTCTCATAAGGCTGCCAATGTCAACAACTATGCAAGCTGCCTGATACGGAATTACGGCTCCATAGGGTACCTCAGGTCCTATGTATCAGACCTTAGATTACCCTATAAATAGAGAGATTGTGGGCGAGAAGGGAGCAGATCCAAAGACTCATTTAGGAGAGCTTTTTTTGGAAATACTTACAGTATATAAACAGGAATATCTCCATCTCTCTCTCTTTCCTTTTTGTTTTTGGACTCTTGTAGTCACTTATAAAACAGTTGGGTTTTGTTTCTGATTTTTTTTTTTAAATCCCTCAGATCCAGACAGAAAATAATGCTCTATCTAATTTAGGAGGATGTGGTGGTTCTGAAAATATAATTTGTAGGTTTCATAGTCATTCTTAATCTCTAGATGGAGATGAAAAAATATGCTTAATGCCTGAAAAAGTATAATATTTTTTGCATATATGTCATCATACCCTAGATATTACTGTATGGTAGTATTCATCATTACTTTTCCCCTGCACATTATTAGAGAAGGTATTGTCCAAGATATTTATGAAGTAAAAATGTGCAAGTATCGACTTGCTAGTGGTTTCTGGCAAGTCTTTTCTGAACAGGTGAGGTGAAACAGCTTGATCTTTAAAGGTTCCTTCTTAACCAAACAATTCTATGATTCCATGAATTTTGACATACATATTAAGGCCTCATGAAGTGAGCTGGGATTGCAGTTATACAAGAAAATTATGAAAGTTATGAAAGTGGTAGTTAATTTCACAACCATACCCAACTGCCTTTAATGACTGCAGTTCAAGGTATTGGTTTGCCTCAAAGCTCTAAAAGCTTAATCTTAGACATCAAATGTCATAAAATGAGTAAAAGTCAGTCTTAATGTCCCTTCAAATCTATGTGCATAAAAAACCTTCAGGTCTCTGCAAATCACAAGCTGGATTTACATAAGGAAACACTACTGCCTGACATTCAGTAACAAAAAGTGAAGAGCATCATCCTTGTTTTCAGTCTACACTTTGCCTTCAGCTGCTACAAATCATGCTAGACTTAATCTTTGCAAAGGACAGTGGTCGACTGAATAAACATAAAAATGATAAAACAGCAGAACCTAGCAATCAAGATAGGCTCCTATCTTTGTAGAGGCAAATTAGGTACAAAGGAAATTCAACAGGGATTAGGAACAAATAGCAATTTATAAAATAGTGTTTTAAAATCTAGTAATATGTTCACAAAGGAGAAGGTACCTAAAAAGAACATCTGCAGTTGAGTAGAAAATCCAAGAGTAAAAAAATAACCTTTCATTTTCAGTCAGTTTCTATGTCACAAAAAAACCCCAAACCCCACAGCTAAAGCAAATTCAGTGCTTGGTTATGTTTATGAAACAGAGAAAATCTTTACACAACAGGGTATTTACCTATGGTATGTATGTTCTGGTTAAAATATTTTGATTGTTTTGAAAATATGATTGCAAGACTTACCAGAAGAGTAATCCTTACAATGCTTATATTGCACATGTAAAAAACCTTGTAACCTGATTTACTCCACATTGTTATTTTCCTTCAAGCTTAACGTTCTAATTTTCTCAACAATCCCAATAGTCAAGAAAACTTCCTTATATGTGGGAGTATAAGTTGGTTATGCTTTTACCTTATTCACCTTTGCTATATGGAAACTATTAGCAGAAAAATGTCAGTGCTTATGGTATTGTGGCTGTTAGATCATAAGGATACAACTCTGGTGCTGAAAATTTCTACCATATGTAGTGACCTAAGCATATGCAAATGACTAAGCAGTGGCTACAAATTCTTATTTTTATCTCTTTTAGTAGCATCCTGAAGCCATAAGAATGCGTATCAATGAGGATGATTAAGAATTATATCTTCTCAGTGGAGGCGCTTTGTGTGCAGAAAAGGCAGGGTTTTCATTTTTATAAACAATTGTTAAAAATTGCTTTAATGTCTACTTATATTAACCTTACCAGAAATTGGCTTTTGCCAGGTGTCAACATATTCTGGAGGTCTTTTGACACCCATGTCAATTGGTCTGGCAGTAGCCTCAGGTGTATAAAGATAATCTGTGAAAAAAAGGAAATGAAATAAGTATCTGCAGTGTGGCATCTAGTCTTGGAATACTTGTATATTGAATATCTTCAAACTCCAGCTGACATGATGTGTAAAACCAACATGTGTGGCCCACCTATGTTTTTACTGATAACTTAGTGATACCCATTATCTTCTTATTCAAGTAAGTACAAAGTGATCTGATTCTACAGTAGAAAAGTCTGCAGTTTAATTTTAAACATTCCTTGAGTAAAGTATATTTAGAAAGAGCAAATTAATAAGATGAAGAGGTAACAGATGAGTTAAACCAAGATTATAAGTGGAAAAATGAGGAGAGAGAGCATTTTGATCTTTCAGTGTAAAGAATAAAATGTCCATTGATTCTTGCAAAGGGCAAAGATCTCCTCCCCATAGTAAGATCTCTGGTCATTCTCCATATTAAATGGTTAGAGCAATCCAGGACCAAATATATTCACCATATTTGGAGTACAGGAGATAAAGTATACACAACATCCAGTTTATATATGAGAGAAAGCCCTACTTAAAAGTTATATAAACACATTTTAAGACAAGTAAGTGGCATTAAAAGATCAACACAACTCCCGATACAGAACAACTGTTTCACCTGCTGGTATTTATAGGACAGCCAGACTGTTAAATTAATATGCTTTCTCTACACAAATTAATTATATTTGTTTTATAAAAATTGTATGTATAATAAAGCAAGAAGATGCATTGCAACTTCATGCTGTCTGTGGGAAGAAACTGCCTGGACCCTTGCACATGATGTAAGACAAAAACCCATAAAATTTGATATATTTAAAGAAATATAAATCTCAATATTACTTTAATTATCAAACTTCAACCCTGTTCCAACATGATCTAATCACTTCAGCTAAATATTTCTTAGATTTATAATCTGGTTCTCAATTTTTTTTTTATATATATTTCACTGGTATTTTGATGGTATGAAGCAGATAATTTTTCAATTACTGTTTGACCATTTTTGTTGCATGTTCCTTACAAATCCACAGTCCATATATGATAAATATTTTACTGAAGATTAAAGTAAGCTGGGAGTAAGACCTGCAGCAAGCTGGGAACAGGATGCAGAGGACCTGTCTAAAATACCTGAACACGTCATATGGTTTTACATAACTGCAATGTGTTTTCAGGTAAGTAAAACAATTAATTAGATCTTCAGCTGTACAGACCACCAGAGTGATAATCAGTGTTTCATGTGAATGATGTTCAAGGAAGAAAAGGCATGAGAAGACCAGCACCAGCCTTAAAAAAACATAAAAATGATCTTGTACCTCATGAAGAATAGTTAAAGCATGTTTGGTTTCTTAGCTTACCTCTCAGTGAATGTATCAACAAAATGTGGTCACACATTGACTAATTTACACTAAATCACCCAAGGGTATATTACAAGTTTGAATTAGTTCTGCATCTTACAGTCTCTACAGAAAAAAAAAAAAAAGCAGCCCTATCCTGCTCCTTGGAATCAAATTTAGAATCATAATCTTTTCTGAGTTATATCAGCTGAGAATGAACAAAATATTGTATATGCTCTACTTGGAAGAAGTATTTTTTTTTTCTTTTCAGAAACATGCACTGCTATTCTGCCATATGTAAAGTAGTAATGAAAAATAAGTCAAAGTTTCAAACCACAATAATTTCTTGTTGACAAAATCTCCTATTTTGAGTATTTCAATACACTTTAAGTTACACAAAAGTTTGGGTTCTGAACACGAGGTACCTGCACAACCAAACTTCTTTGTATTTGTCATAGCATTTGCCCTATTCTACCTAACGTAACATGCTTATTAAAAGCACTTAACACTTTCATCCAAACTTTTAACAGAATTGAGAATAGATCTATTACTTGCATATGTCTTTTTGTCTTCTTTTAATTCTATATTTTTTCCTGGAAACATTAATGGAACATGTTTAAACTAAACTCTCTGTCTTTAATTGTACGAACACTATTAGAAGGGTGGATAATTTTAAGGGAAATAATGGAAAAAGTGCCCTTGATAAAATAAACTGAAATACCTTTATACTTGGATTCCTCTGGAACTTGACTATACACACAGAGTTTAAAAAATAGAAAGAAACTAGAACACAAAGTTAATGGTCATTTTAATGAAAACCATGTATGCCTCCCTTTCACAAGGGAAATGGAAATGTTGCTCAAAGTTTGTTTGCTGACATCTGTCAGGAAGCTCAGTAGGTCAGGAGCAGTATTTATGTGGCTAGGATTAAATTAAAAAACAACCCAGTAAGGTAAGTTACACTAACATGAAAAGCCATCTGAATAAAACAGTATTCTAGAGAAAATGACTAAAACATGGCAAAAAACTAAAAGGAATGCTAGTCATGAGGAAGCAATCCCTGCCTCTTTTCCACCGTCAAGTTTACCAGCTGGCATTACAGCTGGCCAGGAGACTGAAAAGCCTGCCAGGAAATCAGCCACAATCCCATGTGCTGGTGCTGGAAAAAACAAATTCCACTGCTTATCATCTGGGCCCTGCAGCTGCCAAGCAGTCTCTGCATGGGGTGAAACATCTTTGCACGGAGGCTAATGAGCCAGTCAGGAACAAGAAATGGAGTATACTCAACAGCCAGTCCAGCAAAGTCCAGCAAAGAATTAAAAGATCCAAACTGGTGTTCAAACAACAGAATACCCAAGAATAAGTGATGTAATGTCTAAAGATAAGTCTGAAAACATATTGTTACGTATATAGCATATTCCTAACAGCCCAGTTAAAAATTCTGATCAACTTAGATCAAAAGTTCAGGATTTTGATAACAAAACCACAGAAAATACTGAAAAAGGAACTTTTTTGACTTTGCTCAACTGGTAAGATTTAGAGTTCCAGGTTATAGAGTTCTTTCCTGAGTCACTTTTGCACAATAGCTAATTAATTGCAGATTGCTTGGGAGAGATACAGAAGATTTCTTTATTTGGTTACCTGAATTGCTTTTGTGCAAATTTATTTTTGTGGACATAGTCAGCCTTGTGTCTCAGACACTGGCACAATACTGTGATGTACTTTCCTTACAGAAGATTTGGGATTTCACTTACTGATCATCAAGAAAAGTACCAACTGAAAAGTTGTGACAAGCTGCAGTCCCCTCTCAAGATGTCATAAAAGTAAGAAATTAATTGATGATTTTTCTTACACTTCTCGGAAGAATGGTGCAGACTCACAGAAAGGTGTCAATGAGTTGTTGTTGCAGTGGGGTTGGAGGTACAAAGAAGTGGGGAAGAGATAACAAAGGCCAGACCTTTGGTACTTTGGATACCAGGTTTGACTTAAAGGGCTCATTAGGGCTAACACAAAATTCAGCTAAGAGACATCTACAGAATGTTTCTTTAACATTTGTTAGAGAAAATAAATACTTATTTTTAACTTGGCAATGGAAACCACTACTGCAAGTATCATTTTTCAGAAGAATTCTAAAAGAAGGTATTTATTTACCAGTGAGTACACATAGCATGCACAGTAGATAGTAGTTTTGTGGTGACTTTTGACACCATCTACCACAATGAAACTCTAGTTCTTCCTGGCAACAGACATGGAAATAATAACAAACGGTGGGCACACCAAGAGGGCCACTTACAATATAATTGCTTAGAACGATAACTTAGCAGCATTAAGCACAAAAAACTCCATGCAACAGTTTACTACTATTATGTTTGTACTACTGATTTACTTAGCGTTTATTCATTTTTGCTGGTGTTTTTTATAACCTACCAATACCTCTGCCGAGGTTGTGAATATAGGGGAGAAAAGCTCAATGGACTGTATAATGGAATTGTGTGTTTGTGCACAATTTCATAATGTGATGACTCCTGGAGACCTGAGTGCATTCTCTTATTCCAGCAGATATAAGAAAGCTCATTGTAAGGTGATTTCCAGCACAAGTGAACAACAAAACTTTTTGACCCACAACTACTGAAATTGGGCACTTAATGCTTTAACTGGCTCTGATGTCCTGGAATTTGATGGCCCCATTTAATTTACCAGAAGGACTATGAAAGATCAAAGAACATGTATCTCTAATGAAGGCATTCACTCCATGTGTAACACAGAAATGTATGTCATATTCTAAACACGTTAAATTTAATTCAATTTAAATATACAACCATCTCTTCTGAGATGATTTCTAACAACATGGTGGGCTTGTGAAAATGTACAGGAATGAGTAGATCAAGACATTCTATGATCAGCAACCAAATATTTGGTATTAAATTACCAAATATATCAGAAAGAAACATTACACAGGCAAAAATATTTATAATAAATGGAACATCCCTCAGGCTATCCTGATCTAGCTAGCATAGAAGTAGTAACAGCAGCCAGCAATAATATTGGACAACAGCACTTTTAGTGGGTGGCCAGCCAAAAGTTTGCCTTGAATATATAAATTATGTATTTAATTATTATTTTTAACTTGAATTGCAATGAAGAACCCCAAAATTATATATTTAATTAACCAATGGCTGTAATAAAAAAAAAAAACCTCCCCAACACTATTTGTACTGATACAATAAATTAATGTTCTATGAAATAAAAAAGTATGGATTCATTATGAAGATATTACATTGATTGGATGGAAAAATCAAGTACAACTAAAATAGGATAAATGATTTTTCCCCCAACCAGACCTGTACTTTTTGTGGTTAGAGACATTTGTTATCTGCTTGTTTAAAGGTAGGGAAATTGCAGTTCTTACTGTTGTCTGCCATCCACCAACAAGGAATTTTTTGGTCCTGAAGTATTCAACCCTGAATACTGCACAGTCCAAATACTGCATGGTCTGAATGTGAGTAGGTCTGCTGTGAACACACCACGTGCATAGAGAGTAAGTAGCATGATATGTGGGTTTAAGGCTTCCCTACCAAGCCTTCTGACTTGGACTCGAACAAATGAGTGGGTGACCCTTTTCAGTGAAGCATTTTCCAATAATTATTGTGGATTTTACATCTAGAAAACATTAGTAAATAGCAGTCACACAATAATCAATCTGTAAATTTACACAGACTGAGTGCTAATATAATGTCATAATCATCCTCAGGAATTACATAACAAGCAATTACACATGGCACTCTGAGGAATTAAATTCTGTTATAAAACACAATGGGAGAGTTTGCAGGGCTCAAGATGACTTGGGGAAGTCACATTCCAGTCTTTTATTGATAAATTTTAAAAAACCATCCCAAATCCAGAACTCTACCTGTTGTTGGCACAATCCACTTTGGCAGTCCAGGTGCTTTTGTTCTGGCTGGTGCTAGTGTGGTTCTACTAAAAACTGTAAGAGTTTCAAAAGAAAAAAGAAGAAAAAAGAAAAAAGAAAGAAGTTCCATGAGAAGAATACCCAACAGACTCTTATGTGTTGCCAAGAATTCCACACTGGAGAAGAAGTAGCAACACCTGCTGTGATGACACACATAGTTTTGGTTTCTTTTCCTTTTTTTTTTTTCTGATTTGGAAAGGCTTTACCAGTAGACTAATTACTGATTGAAAAATGGCCCCTTTTTTTCCTCCCAGTAATACTTCAAATTCCACTAAGAATAGATGAAATTAGCTAACTATTTAACCTCCTCCCCATCCCAGACTGAATAAACAATTACCAGGTCTGATCTGTGATTTATCCGATGGCTTTGGTCTTGCAGAAGTGAGACGAGTTTTGTGAGGGGCTAAAAGAAAGAAGGTCCTGTTTCAATGCTGTGTGTAAAAGAACACGGATAGTGCAGTGCGATTTGCCAGACAAAAAGGTCCATGCACCAATGTGATACAGCAAAATGGACATATGAGAGTTCTATGAGTTCTAATCCAAAATGCATGTGGAAAATGCTAGTTTCTTTAGTGGCCAGATGACTCCATCATGCAGTCTGACCAGTTACATTCATATGTAGGTTTAGGAAAAAGATGTAAAATATTTACAGCCAGTTACCCAACTGTATATGGATACAGAGTTAGCTCTGCAAGGTATCCATGGCCTTAAGACATTTAATTAGGTTCTGTAAAAAACAAACAAACAAAAAACCTCAAAATAAAACACCAAACGAAACCCCCTCAAACCAAAGACTTAGATAAAACTATGAAACATTAAAATAGTGCTGAGGAAACAACTGGAAGCATTCAGTACAGACAATGTGCAGGGCAGCTGAAGCACAGTGTCATCAGCAAGGTTGAAATCAGAAGCCCTCAACCTTTTTTTATGGTTGCCTTTCACTTACAAAACAATTTTGATACTCTAGATGCTATAGGATCTGTGAAAATCACACTGGAAGTTGAAAGCATAAGCAGCACTGTTATCTTGTGCCCAATTAGCAATATCTGTAAATCAGTGTTTTTAAGTAGAGCTGATTATTTGATATTCAAGACAAATAAACGTCCAACCCATAGCACCTAATCCAGCCTCTCCTAAGTATCACAGAAAACACTTTGCAGGACAGAACACATTACAGTAATTTCACGATTATAAGGCGCACTTCCGGGTGCGAGCAACTTTTCATTCTTTGTCCATATATAAGGCGCACCTGATTATAAGCTGCACGTTACAATACAGAGTGTGATAAAAGGTATCTATTCTATCACCATCTGTTGAGGGTGGGGGCAGTGATCCTTATCTCAACAGCAGATATTCTGCTAATGGGCCATCCATTGAAACCAGGTAGGGCATTGTTCTTTATCTTTTCACAACCCATCCTTCCTCCAGCGAGTCATTTTCTGCTAATGGCCCATTGAGTCCCACTGTGTGACTGATAAAATTACTGCATCCCATTGGAAGTTGCTCCAGCCAGGGGGAAGAGCCCAACATTTCTTATGAAGATCAAAACAGAGGTTTTGGGACACTTGGAGTTTGTTTCTTTGTAGTACTGTATTCCTATTTTAATTTCCCTAGAAAAGAACTGTTATTCCTAATTCCCACATCTTTGCCTGAAAGCCCCTTGATTTCAAAATGATAATAATTTGGAGGGAGGAGATTTACATTCTCCATTTCAAAGAGAAGTTCCTGCATTTCTCAGCAAACACCTGTCCTCCAAATTAAACAGGAACTTTTCGTTCTTTGTCCATATATAAGCTGCATCTGATTACAAACCGCACTTCGGGTTCGGACCAAAATTTTAGTCAAAATGGTGCGGCTTATAATCGTGAAATTACTGTACCCATTTTTGACACTTAGATTGAGGAAGTTTTTGCAGATTTAGATTTTGTAAGGAAAAAGTTGAAACTCAGTTACATCGATGTTTGCAACACTATACACATATGAGTATCCAATACACAGTTCTAATGCTGTTTAAAAACTTCATATAATCTTTGATACTTGAGGCAATACTGAGCACATCCCATTTTCAGAGAAATAAACTATAATATTTGATAAAGAGAAAAATAAATTTTCATATTACCTATTTGAAACAGTTTTAAAGGTAATAATAAACAGATATTAAACTACGCTGATTTTACTTAAGATCTACAGACTCTCAATATAACAACTTTAGAATATCTTTAAAAATTACCTGTATCAAACCAAGGAATTTCAGTTGCTTGACCAATTTTGGGCCTGGGTGAAATGTGGTATGTTTCATTGGGAACTGAAAATGGACATATTAACATATTACTGCTTATCAAATGCAAATAATTTCCTTTTAAACATAAGACATCACAGGTGGAAAGGAAATTCAAATGGTCTGTGCAGATCATAAACAAAAGAGTCAGTGCTAGAAATGTGACTGAAAATCATGCTTTTATACATGTAAAATACTTTTCAAGCCTGGTAAGATATATATCATTAGTAAGTCAGACAAAATCAGGAAAGATGATATGGCAATGCTTTTTACATGACTCCTCAGCCTCGTATATGTAGTACTTATTTCTTTAAAGAATTGCATGAAGAAGAAAAATGGCTGGAAAATTAAAACCAGCAACATTTTGTACATGCACTGGACTGTAAAATAACTAAGAAATGAACATGACAAAGATATTAAGGTATTTCTGTTGATTAAAGTGTAGGTTTAGCCATACAGCAAAAGCAGAGAAAGTAAAGATTGATGAAAAATAAACTGATGTAAGATTCTTATTACCCAAAGGTATTTTGGACCCATCAACAACATGAACTGTTACAAGGTTAATTGATCCCAGGTGTGTTGCCCTTGGAGCTATAAAAAATAAACCATTTGTTCTGTGAGAAGGGAAATTAAAGAAGTTGGATTTCATTAAGGATCTGTCTCCATTGTTTCCTAAAAACCTATCTGCACATCTGTTAGGACAATCTTAACAGACATGAGACAGACACGTTCTGATTAGTCTGGATGTGTTTTCATGCTGACAACCAGACAGTGCAACTATTCTGCTGGGCCTCCACTAACTTCAGAACACTTGCCCTGAACCTGGAGTTCTGACAGTCTTTGGTCTTTCTCATACTTGTATTAAGTTACACTTCTCAAAATAAATTCTAGAAGGTTTTAGTATTGTATTTGTTTTTCAGACCTCACTCAAATTTGAATGAATTAATTGGAAGATCTCTAAGTTAATGGATGAAAGGGACAGACAGGCAGGCAGAGGCACACACTGCATGGCTCTTCATCTTTCAGAAACAAGGTTAAAATATGGAAGCTGGAAAATACCCTACTTATATAAGGAGCAGTGCCATTTATATCTAACAGTAAACACTTGATAACAGTTTTTCCTACCAGGCTTGTTTTGCATATACACCATTATAATGTTTTAAACTTCAAAAGACAAAAAACAAGCCTCTAAATTCTGTTCTCTAAAATCATTTCCCTAAAACTGAATTTTTAGCGGTACCAAAAGATGGCATTTGGCAACTATGACATGGTTGGAAATAGCTCCTATTCAACTGAGACTTAGAATCTAACTCAGCTATTGACCAAAATAAGGTGTTTAGAAAAAATATCTTTTTCCTGGACTGTTCAGTTTGATGTTCACAGTAATATATATCTACATATGGTGTATATCTATAGATAGCAATAGATCTTGAATGAATAGGGTCTCTGCTTGATATCTTTTTGGCCATATAAAATGGACAAGGAGAAAGAAGTGAAGGGGAAATTACTAAACTATTCAGTAAGCTATTTGTCTAAGACTAAAATTTTATCAGTTCAGAGGTTAGATTAGGGAGGAGTAAAGATCAGGAGCTGGTCTTGTAGACATGTAGTCTCTCCTCACCTAACTGTATTTTTCTCCTGTTCCCTTCCTCCTTAGCAATTATTATTGAAATAGATTCCCCCATGGTAAAGCTGAGATATCACCACCCTTCACTGCAATTGTGCATCCCTGAATCCACCACAGTTACTGCAAAAATCACTGGAACTGAAGGCACTTCTATTCTTAGCATGTAAATATCTTGGACTGAGCCTCTGTAACCCGATTTTCAAAAGTACTTAAGAAATTGAATCAAATGTATTTAGAATAATAAAATTCCCCAAAGAAAATAACTTTTTGAATGTAATTCTTGTTAAAATTAATTGAATTTCTCACATTTTTGATGGCTACTAAACTCATCCAACTGCTTTCCATGGAAATTGATCCAATTCTTGGACATTCATTTTGATATAATTTATGAACAAATTCTCGGCTGAACAATGACATAAATTTCTGTCTACTTATTATGCATGTCCATGACCACAAAACTCAGTGAAAGAAGAAATATAACTAAGGCAGTGCCACAGTAACACTTCTAAAATTACAAACTGTAAATTACCAGGTTTAGTTTGTGGTGCTTCTGGCCCAACAGATGTTTTTGGTTTGGAAGGAATGAGCAGTGTTTCTTTTGGAGCTGAAAGAAAAGGAAAAAGATTATTATTGTATTCTTCAGGACTCAAGATCCAATGCCATATTTAGCCCACAGAAAATGCATGCCTCAAATGCCTGAAAAAAAGACAATAACAATTCCATGGCTTTCTGGAACCTGAAACAAAATGACTAGCCAAAACACAGAAAAGTCCCAGCAGTGTGCTGCAGGATAAGTTGAGGTAGTGGCTCAAATTCTTGCTCTAAAAGAAAAATTAGGCCACTGATTTTGGTTGGAGATCTGACAAATACAGACTTCTGACCAGACATAAGCTGTAGGTTATTTTTGCTTTACTTGAAAAAACAGAAATAAGAATCCTCTGTGGTAAGATACATGCATGTGGCAGCAGAATGAAGGATAGTGGAATGATGTTTTATAGATATCACATTGGAGCATGTTGTCTAGAAATTTCTGCACTGAAAAACTAGAAATACCTGCATCTTAATGTTAAGGAAACTTATTTACCCATTGTTGCCCTCGAACGAGCAGTGGTAGTAGAAGATTTTGTAATAATCAGTTGTGGAGTTGTCGGATATATTGCTGTTAAGGAGAAAATGTGAAAAATCTTAGAATATTTATCTGTAATCCAAACAAAGCAGCATTTGCCAAAACCTGCAAAATGTCCCAAACTAAGGAGTAGCAGAATATCTTGAAAATCAACTGCTGACAGATCTAATTATCTCTCTATTAACTTCTGCTTTACATTTATACCAAAAACAGGAAGCCATACAGCTCTCCACAACTGTTTCTAAAGCTGCTTTCATTTCAGTACAGCAGACAATGACTATTACTAACTGTACAAACACATTGTGAAGGAGTTCTGTTGCATTTCAAGAAAAGATTAATAAAAAGTGCTCACAGAAGAGCACCCAAGATTACCAGGAAGTAATCACAGAGAACTCAGTCTGCCCAGCCACTGAAATTTGTCAATTACCACATTACTAAATTTCAGTCAACATTTGCTATGTGTAATAGACAGAGGAAAACCATTATATATATTATACATATCTTACTATTATTTGTAGTGTAGTTTTGGCTTGTTTTGAATTGATTATCTGAAGTGTAATGCATTTATTTCACCACAAAACTGGCTACGAATAATTGCATTAGGAAGCACAAAACCTGAAGCGTGGGGAAAGAACAACTAAACATAAAATTAAAAGAATTACTCTATTACCAGGTTTGGTGTATGGCACTCTTGGTCTTTCAGTTGTTTTTCTTTTGGTATGAATGAACTGTTTTTCAGTTGGAGCTGGAATAAAAACAAACAGTACCCAGAACAATAATTGAAAAAATGAACTGTTTTTCACAGCACACAAAGAACATCAGTATGATCTGATCTGGAATACTGGAAATTATGTAAGAATAAAGCTGAAAGTTGCAATTCCTGCAAAGAAAGGAAAACAAGTTAAATGGCCACTCACACAAGAAGACTTCTAAAAAATATATATACAAATTTGTAGTTTTGTATCAAGCAGTCTAGAATATAGTCATTAACATCATCATACTGTAATAGAACAAAACTAGACAGTGGTAAGTTGTGTCTTCCTCACCTGCCACGCATGAGTATCTGAGGACAGGATTTCTTTCCCAGTGGAGTATTTGTGTCAAACTTTATTACTAAATTAAATTCTTTTGTTCTTATGTGGGAATGATTTAATATTGTTATGTTTATACTATTTCGATAAAAAAAACTTGTGAAGAAAAGAAGGAATCATTTATTGGAAAAGGTTCTTGCAGTAGTTTGGTGTGGTCCACACCAACGTGAGAGGTCCAAAATGATCTGCCTAAGCCTGTGCAGTTTTCATCCCCTTTGCCCTGAAGAACCTTTTTCAGCATGTGAATATTACTCAGGTAGCTCAGGTGTTTAAAAAAGGGCACATATTTCTGTTCACAGCTAGGTGAACAGATACTGAATGAAAAGTAACCTAAGTATCATTGCATACAGGGAATATCTATTGAAACAGAAATATACTTAAAAGCAGTTTTAATTTCCTCTTCCTCAAAAAGAAGAGAAACATAGTTTGAAGATTATAAAATGCCTATTAATATTTCATTCTCATAAAATGCATACTATTTCGTTCTCAGAAAATCACAGTCAAGGTCTGTCTCTGAAACTGGGGATAGAAAGCTGATTGAACAAAGAAGGATTGCTCAAGCAGCGCTCCTGCTCCCGGATACTGCTTGGATTCAGTGACCCTTCCTTGGTCCACATCTGACAATTAAGAAGGAAGAACTCAGATAAAATTTCATATAATTAAGCAAGTTTTCCCAACATGGATAACTAGAAGTAAGGAGAGAGGATGTTTTTAAGAAGTAGATTTAGATATAGATGGTCACATAGCTGGTCTGGAGACTTTATGCTGTTTTTGATATATTAGAATTTGTTTCTGTGATATTAAACCATGAGAAGTAAGGAAGAAGAAGAAGAAGAAGAGTATTTTAGAGTGAAATTGTCCACAATTCATGAAGTTCATGAATTCATGAACTCGGTTATAGTGTGGTGCTGATGCAAGGGTTATGATGGGCCAGTTTGCTTCAGAGTTGGACTCAACGATCCTTGCGGGTCCTTTCCAACTCAGAATATTCTACGATTCTGTGAAGAATCACTATCTGGTCTTTAAATAAAGTCCCCTTTTACTGGAAAATAGATAACATCTAGAGGAATTGCATCATGCTGACTGGAAAAGCTAGAAGATGAGGAAAGGAGCCTTTGAAAGTAAATGAACTCATGCATTATTACCCTTATCAAGACCAAAGAGCAAGTGAGTATCTACAAGTAGAGCAAAATTTCATCATTAGCTTTTAATAAAATGTAATGAGCTCTCTCTAAGATTATATTCTCAACAAAAAGTGGAAAATAAAATAACTATTTATAAAGTAACAGTTACCAAATGTTGCCTTTGTTCTTTCAGGAATATGAGGGATCATAGTAGTACCTCGTTCATCAAAGGTTGGAAGAATCTCTGTTGGAAAAAACGTCAACAAATGATCTGAATAATGAAATGAATCTCCCTTTCCCCCTTTTCTTAAAAAACCTCTCAGCACTATTCTGTATACAACAGGAAAGGGATGTTTTAAAACAGCAATAGGCATTTACCCTCAGAAATAAATGGTTAGGAAACAATAGTAACAAACCTTCAGTGAAATCACTGATCATATTACTTAGGTCAGTTGAATTTATCATGGGGAGTCACCTAAGCAAAATTTAATTGAAGGGAATCCTCACTCTAATCTGGGTGAAAATGTGTGTATGAAGAAAAAGCAATGCAACAGCGTTAGGAGGTTTCTCTCATAAGAGCTTCAAAAACATGGTGCAAACTATTGAAGTGTCTTGCTCAGATACAGCTGCAAACAACTTTTTATCCTTGATTAAAACATGTAGGTTGATACTATTTCTACTGGTAATATCTGCATAAGATATAAAAACTCCTGAACTGTTAAGTTTCCATCAGATTTAATCGCATCCCTGCAGAGGTTTCCTAACCTAGAATAAGAACCAGGTAGCAGCAGATGCACTGATGGCTATTCCCCCCAATGCCACCCCAAAAGCAATTGTTCAGTTATCCACTGCAGCTTCACAAAAATAATTTACCAGGCTTCCTGTATGGAGCATCCGGGATGGGAGTTGCTCTGGGTTTAAAAGGAATATGTTGTGGTTCTTTAAGAGCTGAAAGAAAAGATCTGTTTTAAGGGTTTATACTTTGACAAAACTAGGTTTAGTTGCACAGGCACTGCATGTCTCATGCTTAGGAAGAAAAACAATCCCTGCATGACAGCTCGAAAAACTGAGTGTCAGATACATACAAGAAATCAACAGAAAACAAAATCCTGAATGAAAGCATGGGTGGAAAATTCATGAGGTAAGCAAAATCTGGAGTCAAACAACAAAACCTGAAAGAACTCAGACAGCTACAGGGAATATGCATCCGTCTGTATTTCAGAACCCATAACTGCAATAACCATGGTGTGCTGGTTTCCTACAAGTGCCAAAGGAAAATTACAACGTGTATGACAGAGAAAGAAATTTTCTGTGAAGACAACAAACCAGCTAGAAGTATTTCAATACCTGCAACAGAGTAGAATATAGTTTAATTAGTAGAAAAGATAACAAATCAAAACCACAAACAGATTATGTGAAAAACAGACTAATGATATATAAGCATTGGGCCAAGGAGCAGTAAAAAAGAATAATGACCTGCTCAAGGTAAGAAATTTACCAGCTGCTGTCTTTTGTTGTTTAACTGTAAATGTACTAACTGCCAAAACTTCATAAAAACAAGAAGATATACAGAGTAAGTGGTGAGCATAACTTAGTGGTAAAAATACTCCCTTTACTTTGACTGGTTTGTTTTCAATTTGGAACACTTTTTTTAAAAAAAAAATTCCTGGTAAAACTAGTGAATATACACTCATTCAAAATAATGTTCAATAGATACTCTTAGAACTGTTAGAGGTTACAGAGGTTTGGCAGTTCATTAGTATGTAAATCGCTATAAAGTTTATTTTTAAGGGTGAAATTCCATTACCAGGTCACATAAACCTATGAGCAGTTTCAGTTAGAGATATTTAGAGTCATACATGACGGCCCTCAACTAGGTTCTTCTCTAAGCACCTTTTGACAGGCACAAAAGAGATGCAATTTCTTCTAACTGCTCATAATGTTTGTAAGTTGTCTACCCTGCTGTACAGATCATTCATCAGTGATAGTTGTCATGTGGCTGTAAAGCAGAATCAACTACTAAAACTCAAACATTAAAAATAGAAATCAGCTCTGTTTTCCTTTAAACAGCTATTTAATGATCATCAGAGAATGTATTTATATCATGAAGAAATGTTAATCAACAACTGGATTCACTGAGGAAGAACAACTCAAAAGAACCTCTGGATATTCAGGCACAACAAAACAGCAATGCTTGTACCAGGTTTTGTGTATGGTGCATCTGGACTTGGTGATGCCCTGGGCTTGGAGGGGACTCGCCGACTTTCTTTTGGACCTGTGGAAATGAGCAAAGTTTTGAATTTGTTATTGAGGATGATGACTCTTGGATCTGTGAAGACGTGCAGTTTTGAAGACATTGTTGAGGATGATGATTCAACATATGTCTTTTGATTTTTCTGATGAATCAGAAGATTCATTTTCTGTCAAGAAATTTTTTAGGAATTGTTTCTGTCATTTGAAAATAATCCTAAAGAGATCTCCTGTTAGTGCAGTCGACACAATGCCAGTGCAGAGACTAAAGACAAAGTGACTTTTATAGTGATGAACTCTCCACTCCTAACAGCAATAATAAACTGAGTTTTCTGCAGAGTAAACTGCTGTAGTTCTAACAATTCTTGGTTGTGCTTCTCAAGTGTTTAACATTCCAAAAACCTGCTGCTCATTTAAATCAACTCTACATTTAAAAAAAAAAAAAAAAAGACCCTCAGCAAAGTAGTCAAAGCAGAAGAAGCATGGAAATTTACATCCGATTTTCAAATGGACAGAGCTATTTCCAAAGTTTTGGGAACAGGAAAGTACTGTAATTTTACAATTTTAAAGAAGGAAATAAAAAATAAAACTATTTCTGTCACCCTCTAAGCAAATCAAGATGCAGATTTTCCTGTGTGCAAGGGCTCAAGATGAATGTTAACCCACACATCTCCATCATGTCATTAACATGTAAAAATATCCGGCTGATTATCTTCTTCCATCAGAGCTGTACAGCAAAGTTTGATTATGACAGCAAAGCACAACCTATTGAATAAGCATCTCTGTATTTTCAGAGAACTCACCAATTTTGAAAATTTTCAAAGTGACAAAACTTTCATGCACTACAGGGTAAAATATTGATGAGCTTACTTGCTCTAGTTGGTGGAACACGTGGACTGGGTGATGTTTTAGGTTTGGAAGGCCTGTGATAAGTATCTTTTGAAGCTGAAAAAAAGAAACTGGGTTAAGCATTATTAAAGTAATAAGTAGCTTCAAATATAAGTACACTGCTCTGTAATAGGTGTTGTCCTGGAATGATTCACGATATCAAATTCAAGTGACAAAAATGCCTTTATCAAATGCCTCAAGCAATTATATGACCCAGGATCAATGAAGTGATTGTGTTCTGATAGTGAAATTGAGGTTTGAGTGGAACAGAATTATATTTCAGTTCTCTGTGAAGGACTGCATTTCAATTTTCAAATTTTCATAAAACTGGAGGGGAAGGGAAGCAGAGAAAGAAAACTTTCAGGATGCAGCTCTGCCCACCCAAACCACATGACCACCTGCAATGGTGCTACCTCTACAGGATGAATAACAACACATTATTAGGATCTTGTTCTGATCTGACCTCCGCTTCATACCATTAAATCTTCATACCATTGTCTTAGGTGCATAACAACTTGAAAGGAGCAAGGATTCTCCTCAACTGTTTCATAGAAAATAAGGAGACCAAGAATTTTGACTGTAAAATTATTAAGGAACATACAAAGAAAGATGACAAATTTTCCAGGTCTGCTTTTAATGATTTTTGCTGAAGAAGAAAGACAATGTGACCATTCGAACAAGAAAGTATCATTACCTATTGTTGCCTTTGGTTTCCCAGTTCTAAACCTAATTGTTTTCAGAACTGCATTAGAGTAATAAAATAACAAACAAAAAGTTTTACCAAGAACAATCAAAATGTTATAATCACTGTCTCCAGAATAATCACACCATCTCTGCTAGGGCTGATGACTGATAGCCACTCCTCCCTGAAACTCAACATCGAGCATTATGTTCTTCAGAGTTTCCTCCAGTTCAAGTTAACAGCTCTAACACAGAACAGATCCCAAATGTAAGTCCAAAGTTTTTGTGAAAGCCACAAAGAGATTGTGGGTGGTTTTATTTACCTTCAACTTGTACACTTTCCTGACTTATTTCAAAGCTTTGTTTCAAGCAGTAGGTGCAGTCTTACTGGGGAGAAAAGGAACCTGACTTGTCTCTCTGCCCATCTCTTCACCAGCACCACCCAATACTCCATGTGCCTTGGATACCCATACTGGGTCTGGCTGGGATGGAGGTCATCTTCTTCACAGCAGCCCCTGTGGTACTCTGCTTTGGATTCATGAGCAATGAAGTGTTGATAAAATACCAGTGTTTTAGTTGTTGCTGAATATGGCTTGTTACAGCATCCAAGATTTTTTTGTTTTTCACTCTGCCCCCAGGCAAGAGGTCTGGGCTAGGGGTGGGCAGGATGCATGGGGAGAACACAGCCAGGGTAGCAGAACCACACTGGCCAAAGGGATATTCCACCTCACATAGACATGCTTAGCAACAAAACTTTCCAAACTACCCATTGCTCCTAGGCTGGCATTGGGCTGCCTGTGGGATGGGGTGTGCATTGCTTTTTACACTTGTTTTCCCTGCCTCTTTTTATCCGTCGTTATTAAACAGTCTTTATCTTGAACTATGATTTTTTTTCCTCCTTTTTTTTTTTCTTTTTATTTCCTTAATTCTGGTCTTCTTGATTCTCTCCCCCAGACCACAAGAGGTTAGTGTGTACTTAGCTTCTGGCCAGGGTTGACCCACTACGGGCCCTCACATCATGCAAGTGTGAGTTGTATTATTTACTTTCTCCTTCCTTAATCGTCCTAAGGTTGTATATGGGTATAGCAACCCATGTAGACACAATTATAGGAAGTATTACAGTAATTTCACAATTATAAGCTGTACTTGATTATAAGCCTCACTTCCAGGTGTCGGCAACTTTTAGTTCTTTATCCATATATAAGCCGCACCTGATTATAAGTCGCATGTCCAGGTGTCGGCAACTGTCTTGGGTTACAATAGAGAGTGTGATAAAAGGTATCTATTCTATCACCATCTGTTGAGGGTGGGGGCACTGATCCTTATCTCAACAGCAGATATTCTGCTAATGGCCCATCCATTGAAACCAGGCAGGGCATTGTTCTTTATCTTTTCACAACCCATCCTTCCTCCAGCGAGTCATTTTCTGCTAATGACCCATTGAGTCCCACTGTGTGACTGATAAAATTACTGCATCCCATTGGAAGTTGCTCCAGCCAGGGGGAAGAGCCCAACATTTCTTACCAAGATAAAACAGAGGTTTTGGGACACTAAGGGAGCCTCTTTCTCCACTGGACTCCAGAGGAAAACCGGATTTCTCCACATCACTGCTGGACCTCCGGAGGGAAACTGTACCTTGTACAGGAGCACTGCTTCAACTGAACCACATCTGTCACTGCAAGGGGGACTGCAACCACCATTTAATGGCACTGCTACCAACAGTTGTACTCTGACTTTGTCAGGGTTTGGAGTTTGTTTCTTTTTAGTACTGTATTTCTATTTTAATTTTCCCTAGTAAAGAACTGTTATTCCTAATTCCCACATCTTTGCCTGAAAGCTGCTTGATTTCAAAATTATAATAATTTGGAGGGAGGGGGTTTACATTCTCCATTTCAAAGAGAAGTTCCTGCCTTTCTCAGCAGACACCTGTCCTCCAAACTAAAACAGGAACTTTTTGTTCTTTGTCCATATATAAGCCGCACCTGATTATAAGCCGCACTTTGGGTTCGGACCAAAATTTTAGTCAAAATGGTGCGGCTTATAATAATGAAATTACTGTACACATTCTTAAATCTCTGAACATCACAAAGGCTCTGGAAAAGTGAACCAACAACTATGAATGAAAGCTTGTGCCTGGAAAAGAAGAAACAAGCACACAATTTGAGAAATACATTGCAGAATCCTTCTTCTTTGCAATGGCACCCTCGTTTCCACTTTCACTTTGCCAGAACACAAGTTCGCATGGAAAAGAGTTATTTTCGCTGAGAATTGTGCAGAAAATACCCATTGTGTGACTTACTTAAGTCACTTGCAGTGACTTACAATGAAATAAAAAACTGAAGATATTTTCAACTTAGCAGGGTGTTGTAAATTCTATATGTCACTGGATTTTATCACTCAAGGAATGTTCCAAAATTCTTGCCCAAGGAATACCTTTAAATCTGAAACTCCACTGATCACAGTAGAATCCATAAGACACATATGTCAGTATGAAATGGCAAAGAAACAATGAACTCACCAGGTTTTGTTCGTGGCACCTCTGGGCTTAGTGATGTTCTAGGTTTGGAAGGAACATGCTGTGGTTCTCTAGGAACTGGTGAAAAAAAAAAAAAAAAGAGCAACAAATACAGCAACTATTAGAATTTTTTGAGGACTGATACTGACAGAAAGCATAATATTAAAGAAGAACACATGCCTTTTGGACCCTTTGGAATCACAAAAACTTGAGTAATGGAGAAATATGAATGCTTGGTACATAACAAACCCCAGGGCTGATGGAAAACTTTTGTAACAGGACAATATAAAACAAGGGCAGTATAGTTGGACAGTGTAAAAGGTGAAGCAGCACATGATAGAGACGGAGTATAGAGGCAAGCAGTCAAAGGTAGGTTGTGGTGTTTCCATCCACTTTGCAGAACATGTTTGTGTGAGAAAAGAATCCAGAAAAAGATGATAATGAATTGTTAGTGAAAAATCACCAAACTCCCTCTTACAGAATGAACTTTAATAGTAAAAAATTTTGAGAACAGAGTGCAATAAAGAAGTGCTTGCGATGCTCAGTGAGAAAAAAGCTAAATGTGATGGTCCCCAGGTGATTTACCCTGTAGGTAAAACTGTTACCTATTGTTGGTTTTAGTAGATCAGGTCTAAGTGTTATAGGTTCCAGGACTGCATCAGAAACAAAACAGAAAATACGTTTTGAAAGTTGAAAATTTGCAATTAGCACTACTTTCTGAATCATATACTTTATATACTGTCTCATACAGAAACAGCTGTATTTAAAAACGTATCTGAGAAAGTAGTGTTATCTTCAACATAGTGTGAGCTTTGTCCTCCCACAGACTTCAATTAAATATCCAAATATTATCATTCTATTATTCAGAAAATGGCTTTTTAGGGACACAAATCTCTTCCCTTGGTGATGTGTTTCAAATGCACCCTATAAACACAATTGGAATCAGAGAGCACATTTTTTATTATTATTATTACTAAACACTACTATTAAAGAGCATTATATGGTGTATTGCACTGCACACTCATATAATTCAGCTGTAGATTGGAATGGATCTAAAATAAAACTGGGTAGTTTGGAGCCACAAGGATGCGAAATTGATGTGTCAATTCTTCTGCATGGATTACAATTAAAAAAGAAGAAATGTCTTTGGATCTTTTAAGACGTTACAAGGTAAGTGGATGATGCTGTAGAACACGTTCTATATATTACAGATTCTTGAAGAAACAGCAAGTTTTTGAGGTTTTTGTGGGTTTGTTTGTTTTAAACACAAACCAATACAAGCTCATAACATTTGCATGACAAAACCACAAACCATTTCTGAGAAGGCCAGATACCATAACAATGAAAAACAGCCACAAAGGTAAAAAACTGAGTGTATGAGAAGTTGCAACTTAAGGTAATTTGGAAACAATGTTTTATAATCGGATGCCATGGTTAAAAATTTTTGAGAAAACAAGGATTTTGACTGTTTGCTACATGACGAAATCACGTCTAACAGATAATATCAGATTTCAAAAATATTGGTCTATGTTTGCAATTTAAAGGTCCTCAATAAAGCGTTTATCTGTAAATTTTCCACATTTACCACAGGATAATATATGTTGATATTTGAGACCCTTGTAATTTTTTGTTGATACTACCAACTGGAGAGCATGGGACAGAAAGTGATTTCTTCTGCCTTCCACTGAATTCAACTGCTCTCACATTTAATGACATAAAAATCCAGTGTTTTGGAATACAATGTAAAGAATCATTAATGCCAATAAATATTTATAAGTAAATACTAAGTATGCATGTATAACTGGGCAATTTATTCCCTTATGCAGAAAATAATAATGACATGAAATTAATTAATTGTGGCTTAGAAGGGAAACAGATTTATTCTAACAGTGCAAAGCAATGTTGGAAAGAATTATACCTCCCAAGTAGCCTCAGTACACACTCAAATTCTTTGGTATCTGCTTTAGTTAGCAAGGTTAATCTGAGTGCAACAACACTACTCTCATCCTGTTGCCCTCAAGTAGCAGAGGTTTATTGTTTTGCTCAGTGAAAAAGTACCTAGCAAATGTCACTACTCGTGAAAACTGCAATTCAATCACTGAACAGAACAGAACCCTATTCTGTTTTAACTGGCTCTGATAACTAAACAGCTGCTCATAAATACATTTCAATCCAAAATCAACTGTAATAGAAACAATCACAAAGCATTTTACCATCTTTGGCTTGTGGGATGAGAGGTTTGGGTGAAGTTTTAGGTTTAGATGGAACACGTTGAGTTTCCTTTGGAGCTGGAAGAGAAAATGTGGGCAGTAAGTTGGTTAAATTGCACAGCAATTAGCATCTGATACCAGCTGAACACACAAGCACAGAAACCTCACACCTGCAACTGAGAAGAAGTAGGCAAGTCATGTAATACTCTCCATGGGTTTAAAACAATCTAAGCAAGAAAGTGGAATTTTAGTAATTTTTGAAGCACAGTTTTTGTTTGTGTTTTTCAAATAAAAACTGGAACAAGCGCAAACAAGCATAATTATGAGAAAGATGATTCAGAGCTACCAGAATAATTTCTTTTTTTTAATAAAGGAGACATTCCAGCTGTGAAGAGAGCAATACACTCAACTGTTTTGAATGCCAAGCACGATAATCACCTAGAAGGAAAATGAGGTTAAATGAAACAATCCTGAGGCATAAGGTGACTAACTTCAGTGATGCTTGCTGTGATGTAAATAAAGCAAACACAACAGCTTGCCAAGGAAATGCTATTACCTATGGGTGACCTTGGTGGTTCAGTTCTAAGTGTTACAGGTTCCAAGACTGCAACAGAAACAGTGTGACAAAGTGAGTAAGAAACACACTCCAAAAACTTGAAATTACTCTAGTGGTAAGCAGAAAGGCAGGAACTAACACAACACCACAGTAATATGGATCTTCAAGCTGACTTTTAAACAGTGGGCAATCAAAATTCTTAATGATACAGGTAAAATAAGAAATAAGTAATTGGACAAACTTGATGGCAATAGAAGCAAATATGTGTGAATAAAAGCAATGAATAGATGGCAAATAGAAGCAAAAATATGTAGAAACTCAAACATGTGGAAACTCAGAGACAGCAAGGGACTCTTGATATACAGAACGTCAGGAGTCCCCAAACTGAACTCTGTTACTTGAAAGTAGTGTGCTGAACATGACAAAATAGTTGAATTTTTCCTCTGAAGTGAGCAATTAAGCAGAGGACTAAAAGCCTGCTATTGGTAGAGCTGTATTTATTAGTTATCTGAAAAAAATTAGTTTGATAAACCTGTTCGTTTTTTTCTTATATCCACTTATTTACAATTTGGATCACAAAACCAATATATCATGCCCCTTTCCTAGTCACAAACGCTACCAAATGGACAAAAAATTTATGAGATGGCAGAATCTATAAAAATTTCTTGACAATAAAGAAAATATATTAAAATAATGGTAATACATAAATTCTTCCCTCTCAAGGCAGTAACAAGCAAAGTAGTGTAAAAAACACATTTATACATATCTAAAGAGAGAACCTGTTCTATAACCCACATTCATTTATCTCCCAAACTCTCTTATGCATCTACCCTTTTAAAAAATGGGCTTCACAGTAAATAACACTGTAAAACTTTGATTGCAATTGAGGGAGTTAATACTGAAGTATTTATTACATGTCTGTTAACATTCGCAGTTACAATATTCTGTAGTATTAATATTGCTTTTAATGAGAAAAAAACCCTAAAACAACCAGTATTAACTTCTACTGACAGTGGCCAGATACTCCATAAAAATCCCAAACTAGTCACGAATTTTTCAAGTGTTCTCACAACATATGCCTGGTTTGAAAAGACTTTGCCATCATTCAAGCTCATCAGTTACCTTTGCATATCAAATTCAAATTTTTTTCTACAAAACACTAATTTCTATTTTCAGCTTGCATTTGAAAATTCAGTCAGCTCTTACAAAGAGAAAAACAGCTTCCAAGAATAAAAATAAATTTATATTATTTTTTAGGTCTGCAAACTTTCTCCTGGAGCAGTATGGTTTCTTTTTGTACAAGTAATATCCCAAAAAATGAACAGTTCTTCCCCCCACCTAGAAGGAAAAAAAAAGTCGAAGTTTTTATTTTTTTTACTTTCTGCACTAATAGCAAGCCTCAGAACACGATTTCAAAAGATGTGCCTTTTTAGATTTAGTTTGAGGTGCTTTGATCTTAGCAGATCATTTGGGCTTCAAATGTGAGGAATACGTATTTTAGATACTGGGAAAACCAGCATTTAAGCTGAGAGTAGATGTCCCACAGAAAATCACATTCAGCAATGAAGAAATGAAGTCTAGGAAATGACCCTCTGTCCATATTGATGAATATCCACAGAAAATGAAATTGTACTATATGTATATACTATATACATGAAATATTGTTGGATATGAATAAAACAAGCAATGATTATCCCTTTGATGGATAATCCAAGAGTTGGATGTTCTTCTGCAGCAAAATTAACTTATCATAATTTAGTCAAAAGCCAAAGAAGAGACTTAACAAGCAATGCTAAGAAAAGGTTGTTACGTGACATTGACCTTTACAAATCAATATCATTAGAGGAATTTTGAGAATATTTAATGGTGTACAACTTGTTGCAGTTGAAAACTATGAGTTTAAGTGATTTGTTGCTAATTGACCAATTCTACTTCATCAAATCATTTAAGTAAGGCTTAAAGTTGTCCTTGTCCTTTAAAGTATCATATATGCGTCAGCTTCATCCAGGTTTTAAAGACCAAAGCTAGACTGCTGAAAACATCTTGAAGCCCTTCTCAGAATACAACCTGCACAGTAAATGCAAACACTGATTCAAATTTTCCTTTGAATTAAATATAGCATTTCAGGGCTCACTGCAAAGGAGAGACCTTTGTTCTTAGTCTGCATACAAAATTATATATATAAACACATCACTTAATATATGTTCCCAAACAGTGCTCATTAAAAATAATTTTTTAAAAATTGAACACAAGTTTGGATGTATTAATTGAAAAAAATGTAGTATTTTCCATACATTTGATAAATTATCAAGCACTATGCCACAAAACTCCTTCTGCAGGAATTGTTTAGCAGTCTGTAGTTTTAAATGCAATTTTTAGATTATATTATTTCTATATTCCACAAAATCTTTATGATTGCAATAATTCTTAATCTTTCTTCTTTTAATGCAGGCTAAAATTTTAAGTAAATACCTTTGAAGTGATATCCCATCTTTTAGAAGCCGTGCCCATGTTAGAAACATGGACAAACAATAAAGCACCAAGATGATACTTCCATTTGCTGGGTTTGGACCACACATGAATAAGGAAGGAGCCTCCAGGAAATGGTGTTTTCAACTGCACATGTTATCAGACCAATGAAAAGAAGGATGACTCATAATCATTACCCTCTGCAGTCTTTGGACGTTCATATGTGTAGGGACTCCTAGTAGTGACTGACACTGGAAGGGTTGCTGCTGGAATAAAGAGAATTTTCTTAAGAGATTTACAGGGGCATCTGTATCTATCTTTCAGCTGCTGGTATGGCTCAGCTTCTCTTGCTTCTCAACTATAATCCACCTCTTCAAAACTCTTCAAATGGAAACATTGAGTAAATGATAAATTTTCTGAAATTGCCCTGTGTGACATTTGCTGCTTTTGGAAGATGCTATGCTACAGGAATATACTGGGAGAGGAGCCCTCTAAAGCTTCACCTTCCTGTTTTACTGAATTTTATTTATCTCTTTATGGCTGTAGACCAGTGAAAATAAACAGTTCCAGAGAACTCAGTTTTCTTTGGTAAATCTTTCTATTGATTTTCCTGGGTTTCTCCCATAGTGATACAAAGGATAGATGTGAAAGGCTTCAGGTGTAAATAACTGCAAGGTCACAGAAAGCAAGGCTAAAGATCCCAGCAGATTATCTAGTGCCACTGCACATTAGATCATCAAGCCAACAGGCTCCCTATCTCTATCTAGAGTCCTTAATAGGGTTTGAAAAGAAAAAAACTCCAAACACCCTGAAAAATATAAAGAACTTTGAAGTCAATATTGGTAGAATTGTTTGATATTAGTATGACTTTACAAACAGAATCCACTTTCAATCCTAAACACATCTACAATCATTGAGTAATCTTCGTGCTTATCCTTCAAATTTTGCTATATTTTCTCTGTTTTGACTCTCAGCCTCTGTCCCTCCTTAAAGATTTTAATTAGGAAAGAAAAAATGATTAATAAATATTGTACAATGTTTTGAACTCAAAATATATTTTTGGACATACCAACAATTTGTCACATAATTCACAAGAATTTTAAGACTCACAAGTACACTTATTTTACCTTAAAATTTTTAAATACTATAAAATCTGAGACCTAAGACCTCCAAAACTCGGTCAGTTTAGATAGAAAATCACATTCTTAAATTAAAAGTCCCCACATGAAGGTTTATGAGGGTCTACCTAGGTGGGTGGTGTTTAAATTTAAAAGACTGAATTATTTCAGAATTATAAATTTTCCCTCTTTTTTCTGCTGGCATTTTTTTATAGCTTAGACAGCTTTTATATTTGATATTATTGCCACTATTCTAAGAAGGCAAAATATTCAAAAATGGCTTCAAGTTAGGTAATTTGTGCGTTCAAGTAAATGCCCAGAGAGGTTGTGGAGTCTCAATCCCTGGAGATATTTTTAAAAATTTCTGTAAAGAAAGTGTTGCAGTGCATTTGGGTGCACAATAGAAAACTCTTTATACTTTCCTTTTCTGAAAAATAGAGAATGTTTAGAAAAAGGCATTCATGCTAACAATAGTAAAAGGGAGGACAATGGCTGGGCATGATCACATCGGCAACAAAACCTTATTTTTTTCCTGCAGGCAACAGATTCACCCAAATATTATTACCAAAATACCAAGAAAGAGAATGAACTTTCACTAGCATGTACAGTTTGTTAGCTAGAAAATCTGAAGATAATTTAAATACTTGGGTTTTTTTTAAATGAAGCTTTTTTTCTCCACAGCTAAAAAAGGCAAATACTTTACCAGAAACAGCACAAAAATAATATTAATAATGAAAGGCAAAATTAATTGCTTGACCCAAAGGAAGTTATTAGTACTTCATTAATTAAATATGAATTTGGCATATATTGGTCATCATTTCAATTCACTGTTAGGGAAAGGTGACAACCACTATCATGACACAAGTTTCTAATTTAAGCTGAATTCCATGTGATGCTGGAACACAGACAGACTCCTTTTTTTTTTTCTTTTGCCACCTACCCAAAAGTCAGCTTATCCCCATGCACTGCATATTTTATGGCTCAAACAATATTTTCTGAAGAATATATTTTGTCACATCAGAACACATGCTAGTTTCACCACCTACTTAAAAGAGAATCATGACAAGCTTCATCAAGATTAAAATGTAGGTCTTAGGATTCGACCTGATTGATTTATGAGACCACCAATGGGAAAGAAAAAAACAGAGACATCTGCAAAAATATGGAACAATGCCACTTTCTTTGTAGGCATATAGAAACTTGCTATAGAGCTGCTCTGTAGAAACAGCAGGATAAAACCTTGATCTTGGCATTTCCAGGGTGTAAAAAATTATTATGCAACAGTTTCCAAATGAGTTGCTTTTTTTTCTCAGACGTTTCAAAAAACAACATGCAGGACTTAGATCTATATTCAGACATAGGCACCTACAGCAGAAACAAAAGTAATGATTCTTGCAATACAATACTGAATTTCCTACACTAAAAATTATGCGGGAGCTGTAAGCAGCATAAAAACCTAATTATGCACAGTATTCTGAGACAATTCCAAGTCATAAGTGTCATTTCTTTAACAAGCACCACAGGAAATAATTTAGTGTGAAGAGAGTTAATTTTATTTTATGAGCAGAAAATAATTTGCAGGGAATCTGGAAAGAATTTAATAAAATCTTGTGATCTATTCCAGTATTGAGTAATATATTCTTACAATAAACAATTATGCAATTTAAAGCCTTCTAATTTCATTATAAACCATGTAACACTAGAAATATTTTTACAACTGTATTTATTTATTCTTCAAGTCCAGAAAATGCCAGGTGTGTTTTATTCTCTGCCATATATCATAGACCAAATTTCACCTCAGTGTGAAGGTGCTGTTTCATTTGGGATCATAAAATATGTCTTTACTGAATTCCAGAACAAAATTCCACTCTTACTTTCACAGTTTCAGTTAAGTCTACATATGCACTAATGATCACTGAATCAATACAAATCCTATGGTTCTATGTAAGATGCTATATCCATCAGCAAAACAGTATAATTTGTGTTTTCTGGACCCTATACTGAAATAAGCTGGCAAACTTGTTATTTCAAAATGAAAAGTAGGAAAAATTTTTCTTTGATGTCAGGCTGCGTGAGTTGGTGACTGGGGATACAAAAGTGATAAGTTTTCTTGCTTTGCTTCTATTTTTTTTTTTGGTCCAATAGAGAGACATTATTCCTAAAAGAGGAATTCCTCACCTTTCTGATGATTAAGTGCCGAACTTCACATTCACACTGCAGAAATTCAAGCTAAAATGTGCTACTTAAACAATACACTATAACAAATGGTTTCTATGGAAATTAGTTACCAGGTTTAGTTCGTGGCTTTTGGGGTCTGGCAGATGGTCTAGGTTTAGATGCAGAAGTAGTGAGTTTTGCTTCTTTAGGAGCTGAAAGAAATATACTGGATTATAAGTTTATGTTTCCACTGTATCACAGAAGAAAAAAAAATCAAATGAGGCAATGAATGGCTACTGGGAACAAAAGCAAATGGTAGAATCAGATATGCCAAGAAGGCTTCTCAAAAATCTTCCTAAGAATTCACTACTCTAGCAAAATCCATTTGCTCTTCACTGTAAAAGTGAGTAATTGCATTTAAATACGCAATTGAAGCTTGCAATCACTTCCAAATGTTCCTCTCATTCAGTTAGCAAATTCATTTTTGTAAGATACCTATCAGATAAAACAATAATTTTTTTTATCTTTTTGAATTTCAGGTCAGTTTTAAGCCATAAGAAGACATATATAGACAAAATATACAGAAATGTCCTTGGTTTTTGGCACAGTAAAGAAATTACTGGCAAACAGCTGGAAGAACATGGAATCAATTAAAAAAGAAAATGGAACTGCTTCATAACTGCAGTCATTGAATTCTGCTAATAGAAGTAGCTAACATACGTAGAATAATATAAACAGAATAGCAGTATAATTTAAATAGTAAAATTAAGAACAATGAGTCCTAGAAATCCTTTTCCCACCAAACATGCACAGGTTGAAACCGTAATTAGCTAATCTACCTGTTGGTCTGACTTCAGATAAAGCGCAAACTCAGTTTCAGGCAGAGGTAACTAACTTTGTACATTTTTAAAAAGCAGTGCTATGAGACTGCTTTCCAATAAAATGTTTCATAGCAATTGACACAGTAGAAAAATGTTTGACAGTCTACAAAAACAGCAGAGAGGAATGAGCCATGAAGTGACTGAGAGGTGTTTTTCAAGCCAAAATGACATTCAGAAGGATTCATAAAACAGTGGTATTAACAAGTTGACCACAGGAATCCTTCACTGAGAGTTCTGGGATTAACATCCAAAATACTATCTTTACACCTGGCATTTCAATTGTTTTTCCAATGAGTTTTCTGGATAGAGTGTTGGTATAGAAAAGCTCTCAGCAAAATGGAAGACAAAAATTTTTACTGTACCATGGAACTAGTAAAACTGCATGGAAAAAAATGGTTTCTTTTTCTCCTAAATTTAGAAAAACATTTCTGAATGTTAATCTCCTAACTTTCATCTTCTTTCATCATGGATTAAATACAGTGAAAGCTATGAGACAAAGCAACAGATTACAAACTGTGGATTGGACTGCAAAGAAGAGTGACTAACAGCTGCAGAAACATGTATTACCTAGGGTTGCTTTTGGTTTTTCAACAGTCTGAGAAGTTTTAGGCGCCAAAAGTGGTGGTTTAGGGGCTAGAAAAGAAAAATTCAAGTGTAATCAAACCGATCAGTAGATGTATCAACACGAAGCCAAAAGTGTTGTCATTCCAATAGTTCAGGGGAGTTGTTTTCTAAACAATCTAGATAAGCCTTACTCTTGTGTGTAACACTCTACATTCCTTTTAGATTTGTTCCCTATGAAATTGCACACTGAATGGTTGTGTCAGACAGGTTGCTTCTAAGGCTCCTTCCCCATATTTATGTTCTCAGGACTTTTTCAATCCTGTGTTTGATTCAATCAGAGAATAAATTTCTGTTATGGGAGAATACTGAGAAAGGAGATATGAGGAAGAAAAGAATGTAGTCTGCAATGAACACCAGAGAATCTATAAGGAAGGAAACTTCTAAAGGCCAAAGTTTTGGTGAAAATCCTTAATCGGTACTTGCAGTTAATTATAAGGGATGCATAAGACAATAAAGGCAGCTCCCGTTTTTTACTGCTCTGTCTGTTCATAAGACATAAGAACAGAAACATTTTAGGTCTCAAATAATCCATAGCATAATTTTTAATGGTCCAGTACCTGGATTATTTAAGGAGGCAAATTGATTTCCCTTAATTCCAAATCCAAAGAAAATTAGTAGAGGTCTGTTTTTTTTGATCAAAAAGTAGAAAATACATGACACAATGACTATGCTCCTATGGTATTAGCAAAGATGTCGTCTTTACCATAGTATGTCTGTGTGAAAATGGGAGATGGGAAGTGGCAAAGGAGATTATAAAATCTTTAATAAAAAGATTATAAAATATTTATTGCTTATAGGAATGATATCAAAACATCCTTGTGCCACCCAGAAATTGTTTTCCGTTCCAGTCCTTTAAAAAGCTTACACCACTAGAGAACTGGTTTATATTTTTATCACTGGACCCAAATGCATAAAACTGATGACCTTAACTCTAATAAGTTAATGAGAGTTAATGATCAATTTGAGAATGATATGTTAATCAGGATGCTCATGTATTGCAAAGCTCCTGTCCTTTTTAGGAAGTTTTGCTTAGATATTTTTAGAGAACCTATCTCTGCATACCAACTCATGAAAATGATGTGCACAATTACCAGGTTTCACATGTTGTACTTCTGGGGTAGCAGATGGTTTCGGTTTAGAAGGAATAAGTGGTATTTCTTTTGGAGCTGAAAGAAAGAGCTCAGTTTGCAATGAAAAATTGTTTAACAAGCATTTCCCACAACAAACAGCACATGTCACAAGTTTGTATTGAAGACAACTTAGTATGGAATGTAAAAGCCAGCTGATGAAATCAGATTTTGAAGTGTGGAATGGAGATGGTACTGAAATGCTGTGCATTGATCAGAAACAAGATTCTGTGAGTCCAAAACAATTAAAATTTACATTTTGAAAGTTTTACATACCAGAGACAATCAGCACATGCGTGTGCATTGGGAGTAAAAGAGACAAAACACTAATAAAAGGCTGATGGTGTTTTATCATGCAAGAGACAAGTTTTACTTCTCTGAGACACTAAATCCACCCAGAACCTTGCTCGTACACAGGTATGTCAAGAACAATCAATATAATGACGATGGAAGGACAAGACTCTCTAACCAGGAAAAAGAATGATAATGGATGTGAAATTATATGGGAAAGAAATGCATTCATATGGGATGGAGTGCTCAAAACAAACATAGTTTTTCACTGGGTGAAAACAACATTACCTAATGTTACCCTTGGCCATTGAAAAGGACGGGAAGTTTTAGGTGTGAAAGATTCCAAAATGGATTCACTTGTTGCTGCTGGAAGAAATGATGACAGTCATAAGAGAGCAAAGAGCTAATGGAAGAAACTCTTCCCTCATGAGAAAAATAAATTTGTTTTAACAAGAACAACAAATATTTCACTAATGCTTGGACATTTATCAGTTTAGTATGCATTAGGGAGAAATTCAGAACTGCACAAAACTTCAGTGACTACAAATCAGCGCATCTGCAATGTGCAAAAATTCTGGATATTTATTTCCTCCTGCCTTCATTGCAACTGGTCTGGACCTCAACCACTGCCAAGTAAGATTTTAAATAGAGATTTTGAACATTTTGAGTTTTGGTTCAATACTTAAGGGAGATGGTACTGTGTACAATGTAGATATTTAATGAAGAGGACATGTTGAACAACCAATTAGTCACACATTAAATAATAGAATTTGGAATAGAAATCTGACAACAGATCCAGCTGTGGTTTCAGTCCAAAACTACTGCGTGTCTGTGACTGTTAACCAATTTCATGCTGTTAAGGATGCACTGATATTAATATTTTTAGTGATGTTGCAACAATAAGATGTAATCTACAGTTCACATCACAGTGTTTTCATCAGAACTGCTCTACAAATACTGTTTTCTCAATTATCTATATGACATATTTTTCAACATACTGAATCCTGTGACTGAGTTGCCACATGCATTGTAACTGTGAGAAAACAACAAGTTCAACCACTAGCAGCAACATAAATTCGAATTCAGCTCTTAGGGGCTAATCCAAATGTGCACCGAAAATAACCACAGTGTATTAATTTCAGTTGAGTTTTAGAGAATGGCTTGAGCTACTGAATGAAGAACGAGGTAGAGATTATTGTACCTGGTCCAGCTTCTGCTATTTCAGGCTTACTAGGTGCCACAGGACTTGAAAGAACAGGCTGAACACCACTGAAAACTATAAAAAAACCACATCATGTTATCTATGATTATTAATTCTACACACAGCTTTTTTTGGTCATAGAAAAACGAACCAAACCACATGATATGTTATAGCAGACCTAACTTGCATTTCACCATAAGCACACCTTGCCTCAGGAATGGAGTAGTGCTGGTTTAGAGTGTGAGCTGAAGGTAGTGCTTAATGCGAGAACTAAAACTAAATTGTCAGCCAACCAAAGCTAATATTGCTTTGGATCCCATGGTCCACATAGCTTAAAGCAACCCAGAAAATACAAAGATAAAAACTTCTAATACCACAATTGCAAAGATAAAGCACTCAATCTCCACTCGCCCCCCCAAACTATAAAAACTAAAAAGCACTGCAAATTAATTTCCATAAAAAAAGCACCTGCCTTAATTCTCTTCAGTGCTTTGTTTTTGTATTTTTAAATGAATTTTGAATGTCATATAATCATTTCACACATGAAAAACAAAGGTAAAGTTAAAAAAAAATATCACTAAACAGCAAAAAAAATAGCAAGAAAGGAGCTTCCTATGCTAGCAAGACAATATTTGGTATAAAAATATGTGTTCTAACTTAGCATATAACAATTATGCTTGTAAGAAAACAACAAGTAATTTTGGAATCCTTATTAAGATTTAGTCAGTAGTAGTATTAAACCTAGTTTACTAGTATTAAACCAGGTTTGCTTCATGTAAGTATATCTCAAAATAGCCCTAAGAAGCTTCTTGAGAAATGAATATGAGATCCGGCATGCTACCAGGTGAGTTTCTTAGCAGAAAGCACAAGTTGTCATGTAAAAAAGAATGCTTTCAATGATCATGACTCACACAGAAGACAACATGGAAAATTATCAAAATATCTAGAATGAATAAAATTTCAAAAATGGCTGCCCAAATAGCACAGGGGGTTTAACTGAATAGCTAATGCATTACTATTACCCTCAGTTGTTGTTAGCACATGAGGTGTTCTGGAAAGTGGAGGCATAGATTTTTCCAGGTCAGCTGTACTTGTAACTGTGGAAAAATGTAAATATCCCTGAGACAGATTTATATTTATGCAGACATAGCAAGGGGGCAAAAATCAGAAAAAGAAATTTTGCTTTACACTGCTTTGTAAGACGCCAACACCACTACATCAGAGTTTCATAATTTCCCAACTTTAAAAGAAAGTAACAAAACTTCGAAGTTTTGAAGAAGTCACGTGCACCTAACAGACACATCCTGACAAGAATTGCTGTCCCCCTAAAAGTAGATTCACCAACAAGAGTCAATTGATGCCCATGTAGAATGAAGAAACCTGAGTTTTTGACTTCACCTGCACCCATAGAAAAAGATCTAGGTACTTCAAATGCATGCAAATATTAATTTGTACAACCAGGTATTTCTGTTGCCAAAGCTTTGCATGTTTCAATATAGCAAAAGCCACTATTTTGACTTAAAGGTTTTAACATAATGCAATTTGTCATTTGTGGTATTTTATCTAATTGACATAATATAAATTAACACAACCTCCATGATATATTGAAGACACAGACTAAGGCAGAAAATCTAAATGCAACTGTAGAAATATTCACTGCCAGGTTTAGGATAATTTTCTTTCTTATCTCTTGCACATTTGTACCTTTGCATTAAATACAAATATCTTCTTGAATACCTATGACCCCAGCAATAAAATTTTCAAGGTGTGATAGCAACAAAATCTGAAAGAAAGACTTATGAACAGAGAAAACTGCACAATAATATGTATGATACAGCTAACAGAAAATCCCCTGTGGTGAAATGCCCCAATCAAGAACATATCTTTATAACTGATAATGAATCCATCCAGCTATTGGTCCTAATCTATTCAGCAGCTTAAAACCACACAAAAAAAATTAATTCCAAATTTGAATTTGATCCCATATCACACACAAAGTATTACCATGCAATTTTAGAGCCTATCACACAATGTAAACAAAATTCTGCTTCAGACACCAAGCAATCAGAGCAAACAGCCTGTAATTGTAACATCCCTAATGCAAAACCAAATACTAAGCAATGGAAGTATCTTAAATACAATTTACCAGTCTCTGTTTTTGATATTTCTGCAGATGCAGAAGTTTGGGACAGGAAACTAATATCATTAGAGTCCAGTGAAGCTGGAAAAAGAAAAATAAAACCAAAACAAAACATTTTTTGGTATCACCTGAACATATAGACTGAACAGGTTTCAAGACATTATTGAGCACCTAGGGATTTGGGAAAGTAACACATCTCAAATGGACAGACATGCCATGGCTTTCCTAATGCAAATGTGTGAAAATGCAATGATGATGAAAATTATGAAGAAGCTGCTAGGAGAAAGATGACAAAGAGATCACATTACAAGAGAAGTGGAATTGCCATAGCCAATGCCTGAACTAGATATGTTTGCATGGTCCCATTTATATCAACACTGAAAGTTCATACCAATATAGGCCCAAGAGAAGTAACAGGCTGGCTACAAGCACAACAATATCTCTTGGGACAATTCCCACCAGAATTGCAAGAAATACTATTACTGCCAGAAGCAAATGCTGTCTCAAACACCAAAGAAACATGCTATGATTCACCAAAAGCCCAAATGAAGTTTTGGTGTTAAAACCCTAACATGGCTTCAAAAGCATCAGCAGAGTAGAGCATTCCCACTTCCAGGTGATGGTAATGGAAAGGTGTGTCCTCTTGTGCCAGCCCAGATGGATTTGACTCTTAGGAGCACTGTCATGTTTGAGTGCATCAGAGAAAGCAAGATCCATCACCCAAACACAAAGAAGCAGGGGAATGGAGCTGAAGGCCAGGTGCAACAACATGGTCTCTGCAGAATGTCACATGCTTCCTGCAGAAAATGCTCATCAGCCATGGAAAAAGCGGGGGCTCAAACAACAGAATTACAGAACCAGTGTGGCGAGTGCTTTCGCAAGCCAAGTTGCACCAACAAGTCTTCATCCTCTCCGTGGAAGATGACAAGGATGCCAGGTGCTTTGGGGTGGGAGGTGTGTGATGGAACGTGAAAGAGATGGGAGACAATGGGAAAAGAAAGCTGTTGCTAGTTACCCATCACGGTTTGTTGAGTTGCCAGGGAGGAAGGAGTGGTGGACTTCGGCCTTGGTCTTCGGGTAGCTAAGATCAAACAGAGAAACCACCTTCAGCTCCTCACACGGGCTGCTATCACACAGGTCACATCAAGACACAGCTATTAAGAAGGGCCAGGCTGCCATGTCACAGCTCCACTCCCCGTGGTGGCCCAATGCTGCCTTTCAACTGGCATTGGCAGCCAAGGCATGAGAGGAAACCTAGAAATGGCTCCCCAGAACATGTACAGGTAGAACAAATTTTAGTAAGGAGCCATAAGGGTCCAGGCACATCAGTGACCCTGTCTTTGGGACAGCAGCACATCTGAACAGGCTCATCAGTGCACAGAAGAGCACTGCCAAAATAAGCAGTGAAGGAGGCAATCGCTGGCTATTTACCCTTCCTTGTGGTTTCCCGTGAAGCAGACGAGGTCGATTCCAGCTCTGGTCTCTTGGTTGCTACAGCCAGACACAGAAATGATCTTGAGAGATCCACTCAGCCTTGCCACAGCAGTACAAGCAGCACCAACTCACAGCCCCACACATGTTTGTATTTAGGGCCACACATGCCCTTCCTGGCAGAACCCTGTGACTCAAATCCACAGTCAAATGTCCTTCCATGGTTGCAACCAACCCAATACTCCCTGAGCTTCAGTAGCCAAATGGCTCTACATCAGCAGGAAAATGCCAAAATATCCAATTCACAAACAACTCTTTGCACTTCCTTGACAGATGCAAAACCAACAGGAAATGCAGACAGAGCACAAGCCAAGACTCATCTTAGAATTCAAAATTCAGGATAACAAGTGCTGGGTATGTCTCCAATGCAAGCAGCTGCAAATACTAATTACTAATTTTCCAGCAAGCAGAAATGTACTGCATATCATGCTATCAATATTCAGTTATAACTCTAACCTTTTTTAAAAGTTCAGTAATTTTTGCAAATAAGTATTTTCTTACGGCTTTCACTGTTATTGCTTTTACATAAAATATATAAGCTCTCATCATTGCAATTTCCTGGGAAATATCTTTCCCATTCTTCCTTACAGTTAGTCTCTAAGCCAATGATTAACATGCCTGTTCATCGTTTGAACTTTAGTTCTCTTTCAAAAATGTGGATGCTAACACATCCACATCAGTAAAAAGACACAAAATTATGTTTCTGCCATACTGGGATATTTAATTCTAGAAAGAATTTTCAAAATAACAACTGCACATAGAGCCACACAGGAATTCTGTGATGAATTCTTTTCATCACTGGTCCCTTCCAAACTGACTTTTCAAGTGATGGAAAAAAGGATACGTTCAAGCATCATAATAATGTCATTAGTACGGCACTAAAATGCATTAACAAACCACAGAATTTGCTCAAAGCAGGTGAAAATTATGCCAAATGATGGCAAGGAAAAAGAAAAAAATTAAATTTTTTTTCCCCTCGACTGTTCCTTGGTTTGCAAGGTAAGGAAAAGCAGATTTCAGCTTTAGTCTCTGAGTGATTAAGATTAAACCAGAAAAACGCCTTCAGAAATAGAGATGAACTTTTTTCTTATAGCTGTGACAGTACAGAAATGTGTGAATAAAGTCCATATTACACTCAGCTTTTTCACATAACTATTGGCATTCATTAAAAGGTTATTCCACTCCAAAATCAGGGGGCTTTGATGAGATAATGTAGTATACAGACAGTTAATTTTTTGGTGAACTAAGCCTATAGAGCAGAAAATTAGAAAGAGTAAATGAGATGCCTAATAATTAAGTATCTCATCATTTACATAAATGACTGACCACCTTGCTGAAATGTTTGGCATTGCTGCTATCAGTAAAATAATTGAAATGTTTGGACTAAATTTTGAAACAGAGCTCTTCTTATCTAAGTATTGTGAAATGATAGAAATTAGGATGGAATCACTGTTTATCCACCTCTATCCTCATGGTTTTCAGGAAAGGAAAAGATGTGGGCTCCAGAACTGATCTCAGGAGAGCTAAGATTAGAGATGGAAACTATCTTAAGATGGTTTGACAGTCTCTCTATGCATATGAAAGCATTACTTTAATCACAGTCAAATCAGTCAATATTTAAATTGCAGTTTCTCATGTATACACTTTCTACCAAATAAATCCTACATCAATACATAGTCACTTGATTTTACCACAAACCCCCAGCCCCCAGATAAACACTACTCCTATTGCACAATAGTGGCAGTCATGATGCTCCAGCGTTGCAAAATAAATGACACATTCCAAAATCCTTTTTCAGGCATCAAATATTTTCCAACCATAAATTGAAAACTAGTTAATGAATATATAGTCAGAATTTTTGTTTGCATCAAAATACTGTCCACCTTGTATTTAATCTGAAAAACTATTAACTAGCTTGGATGATTGTATACTTCACTACAATTACAAATATGAACTTTGGGTCTAAACGAATGTATGCCTGGAGGGGGGAAAAAAAAAAAAAAAGAGAGAGAGAAACAATAGATTCTCTACTGAAAAATGTAAAAAGGTGAACTTAATAAGGATTTCCATCAAGAGTTGGGCAACTGGTAGGAGAAAACCAAATGATTTCTTAACCAAAATCTGTAAGAATCTCTAATAGAATAGTTTGATTAATTTACAAATTATCATTCTGAACAGGTATGAAGTACTTTGAACAGATAGAATCTCATATCGACATTGGAAGACAAGGATAAGCCACAAGATGAGTCACATTTACTGTACAGTAATTAGCGAACAGATATGGAAATGACCACAATGAATGCAAAGATCATAATAAAAATCCCTCTCTTGTCTAAGAATGTATTCATGAAAAAGAAAAACGTTTTCCATAAAAGCATAGAGCAAATTCCTAACCAAACAGATGATACTCAAACATTTTTTCTCAGAAAATGGAATCAAAGTCTGGAAACTGTCATCACTCTTGCAAGAACACACTACAGAAACAGCAGAAAAGCACAGATCTGATGGACCAACAAAGAGAACATCTCAAACATGGAGTTCTTGTTCTGAAAGAATTCTGTTAGACTCCTCCACTATTAGCAAATAAAATCTTTCAAAAACACATCAAAAGTTTGTAGGGTAGATTGACAGAGAGGTGGATTCAAAGAGTTTCAGAAATTTCATCTGACTACACACTTCTCTGTGGCACAGGGCTACTTACTGTCCTCTCCATTTTTATTTTGTTTGCTGAAAAATGGGAATAACAACAGTTTCACAAATACGCTTTCTGAATGTCTTCTCCTTGCTCCTGGTTTAAAGAAGTGTTCAACATAACTGTTAAGATGGCAAATATGAAAAGAAGCACCTAATTGTTAGTGTACAGGAGGATACTATAGAACATTTATAAAAATCTACAGAGGTCTGCAGTAGAAGACAAGGTTCAGAGTATACCAAGAGAAAAAAAGGAGAGTTCCTGTGTTCAGCATTAAATTTGTCCTATAGAGGAAGAAAACAGGAAAGAAATTGGTTTGATCAGTTAGAAAACATGCAGAAAGCTGACAAACCTGTATCTCCCTAAATAATTTTTTCCCTAGATATATCTAGACAATCAAGTCTCAAGCTATTTTAAAAAACCCTAACCCTGAACTTGGGTTTGCAATGCTCACTGTGCTACCTTTAATCTCCCTAAAAGGATTTTTGTCATAGTTGGAGAGGCCTCCTTAATGAGAAATATATTTGAATACTCTATGCAACTTCGGGATTCACAATCTGAACAATCATTAAGTTGTTTTAAAACCATAACTGAACAAGAACAATATTTACAGAAGATAAATCCACAAAGAGAATTTCCTGCACATATCACTCTCTGCCCCCAACATTGCAACATAACAAGACGATGTCTAAAATACCAATAACCACAGAAATACACTTTAGTAACGAAAAAAAAGTAAATAGAAAATAAAAAGGGGTATGACTTGAAGTAATGCAGCAGCTATCTGTATCACAATACAGTAGAGAAATTAAAGTTTGGTTACAAGCCTCACAATATCTCATGATAAAGTTCTGTTTCATTAGGTAATACATAATTGGTCAGTGGCAATCATGGGTAATATCACCAATTAGTACTGTAAAAGTGAACTCAGAATTTAGAAAGAAGATAATAATCCAGTATCTAAAACATCATAGATATTGCCTTAAACAAAAATAGTGTCCAATGCAGAATTTTTATCCTGCAGTTGTTCTTATCCCCAAAGTAAAGGAAACCAACATTTCACCAAAAGCACCCTGGGAACTCTTCTGATAATTCAAGAACACTCAGTTTGCAGGAAATGTCAATACCAGACTGAGCTGATGGTATTTCCGCGACTCCAGATGCTTTCGATGGGAATTGTGAAACTGTCTGCATTTCATTAAGAGTTGCACAGAAAATCTGGATTTAAAGTGCTGAGGAATCTGACTGTTGTTGGGATAGCAATCACACAAGCTGTGTTGTTCAAGATGATGTCACTGCAAACATAAGCAAGATACTGGCCACTTCAAAGCCCTTTTTGTACTATGTGAATAAAGAGAAAGACATGCAGCCCAGTATGGAGACAAGCAGATCCAGTATCTGATGCTAGCAGAGCTCCTAAGAATCTTCTTCTACACTTTAAATTGTAGTTTAAATGGTACCAACAGAAAGAAGAAATTGATAAAAGTTGGTGAAAAAGATCAGTCTCTTTGCACTTTGTACAAAAAATGCTTTCTAGCTGCTAATCAAGAAGTGACAGATACAAAACGGTCCTTTAACAGGCTGGCCATTTAGACTTAGAAGAAACTGTGTTCACAACAGAAAAAAGGTAGCAAGTGGCAATGAGATCAAAGTTAAACCTAAACTACTTTTTGTTGCAAGGGAATTTTGGTAATAACTTGAAATAGAATTTGGAGGAAATTGTCATTATTGAATGGAAATCAAAGATTTCTTCCTGCAGGGACACTAAATGAAACAGAGCACGGATAAAACTGCATTTGTTCAGTGTCCCATTTTTTAAGGTATTGGTAAGTTAGTTTATTTTATGAACTAAGGAAGTAGAAGAAGTCTAAAGGATAAATGTTGACAATGAAGAACACGAAAACTGTATAGATTATTACATATTATTAGGTGTAATTAATTTAAATGTCAATAAAATGCTGTCAATCCACCGGTTCAATTTCACTGGGGTCTGGTCTAAGAGGTTTCAAGGGTGTTTGGAAGCATCAGATCTACCATGGAAGTGTCTGGTGAAGAGCAATTTGTTGCAAATGTTTTCTTTAACTACAATGCTGTGTCTTTTATTTATAAAGTTGTACTCAAGCAATACAGCAATACATGTGACAATGCACATTTTTATTTCTATTAGCCTCATGCCTATGCAGACTCCCTTTCTCACAGCAAAATGTCTAACTTAATTACTGCTTTAGATATATTCAAATTAAAGTATTTAAGGGTTTATTCTCCACCATTTTGAACCCTAAATGTTCATTGCTATTGTTCCTGCTATTTCTATGGAACTTATTCAACAGTTTAAACTTGGAATGGTTTATTTCAGGGATTTAAATAAAACCTATATTACCTTTCACTCTACCCCTCTGCAGTATTGCAACTTAAAAAGAGAGCTCTACTTCATGTAATAAGAGATGTCTATTAATACCAAACACAGGAATTCAGACTTGCAAATATACCAGGAATACAGGCCAAAACTAGAAGAGAATATTTACTATTTCATGCAAAATTTCCTAAATTAGTCTGGTATTTGAGAGAGCAACTTAATTACGACAGTTCTGAAGTTATTTTGAGTCATATTAAACTTAACTAATATTATGCCATTTTTAAAATTAAAATCTGAGGTAATTGCTATTAAAAACCACACTTTTCAAGTATTACCAGGTAAAGCAGATGGCATTTCTTGGATGCCAGATGTTTCGGGTCTTGAAGAAATGTGCTGATTTTCATCAAAAGCTGAAAAAAAATCTGGAGTTAAAATTAGAACTGGCTTCAGATCCATAGTATTTGGCCAGTAGCTGTTGGGCAGCTCAAAACAGCATTGATGTGAGATCAAGCAAGGTGACAGCAGCTGCAAAGGTAACTGAGAAATCAGGTGTTACATGAACACTGAAGCTGATTTGAAATGAAGGAGGGTCAATTCCAGTAGCTCATGTGAGGCAATCTTCTTCTCACTGGCTTCTTTTTTAAAGTACTTATTCTTTGAAAGAAAACTGCAGCTACCAGGAGAAACCTAGAGGCAACATAAGCTAGCGGCAGGTCTATTTGTGGATTGTTATTCAGTCACTCTGGGGAATTATTTTCCAGCTTAGCTTGCACAGAAATGGCTGAGTTGAGCAGGGGTGGAGTGTGGGGAGAAAGCCCAGCATCAAAGCAGTCTTCGAAGCAACGTGCCTGAACGAGCCTTGGCACTCTGCACAGCTGCTGGAAGGGATGGAAAGCAATGGAAAAGCTAATGGAATTACAAACTATTTACCCATCATGCTCACTCTGGTTTCCATGGTGGGACGAGAAGTGATTTTCAGGCCTGATCCCCAGGTAGCTAAGATCAAATATGAAAATAATCTTGAAACAGTAAGTGAAATCAGCCTTTAGATAAGGTGTTCTTCACCCCCTAGCAGGTCTAAGGGACATACACTTATTTTAGTCTTCTTGTATACACCCTTCAATTCATATTCACAGTAGCCTACTTCATTTTTGTCTCATGGGGAAATTTTTTTTTGGATGCATAGCATCTAATTTTAGGCATTAGCTACTAGGCCAGCTGTATGCATCTGATTTTAAAATTCTATCCCATAGCAACTGCTGACAGCAAACCCCTTCTCCCCTACACTTTAGTTTGGATGTGCCAGACAAGTCTTTTAAATAAGGAGTTACAAATGCCCGATATTATTTTGGTACAACGTGCACACAATTTTCACACAAGTGGTATCAAAACATTTTCCTACAAATTCATATTTTGGCCAAGAATCAGATTTTCTGTGCAACTGCCATAAAGCTACTCTGAGACAAGCAGGATTGCTGAAAAAGGCCATCCTTTACCAGAAATGGGCTTAAAACTATTTGTATGTTTTTCTGACAATACAGTAATAAAAATACAAACGAAAAAAAACCAAATCAGATTCTGTCAGCCCCTAAGACCACCATTAGGGAAATTATGCGGTCTAGAGCATGAAAGAAACATTTCTATGGGTGGTATTATATTAAAAAATGAAAAGTGGGCACTCTTTTTGTTAAGAACACTCATGGTTTATTAAAGTGTAAGGCCAAATAATTATCTAAGCAGCCCAGTTCTTTAAATCAAGAGACAAGGCTGTGGAAACTTGGTGAGAACAATGCTGCAGACAACAGCAAAGTCATGCCGGATAAACTGCTAAAAGGTTTCAGTCTAATGAAGATAGAAATGACCTTGGATAGAAAGAGTTCTCAACTTCAAAAGAAAACAAAAATCTTGCGTTCTTGCAGAGGCAAGATAACTGTCAGCACCACCCACTGAGTATTAGTACAGCTGTATCATGTTTGTGTTCAGTGTGAATTCTGCAATAGATAAAAGCTTTTCTAAATTTATCCATGAAGTGAAGCTGTAAGAACACTGACCAAATGGTAACCAAATAAGACTAGAGAAAACACAAACAGTGTGTGCAGGCTGTAATTAGCAAACCTTCAGATGATGAACTGTGTCAATGTGCATTTACCCAATTCCATTTGATTGGTCCCGAAAGAGAGTGATGTTTGATACACTAATGTAATAAAATATCACTTGTTAAATCATGCTAGTGTGAGCAGAACCAAGGATCAGAACCTCACAGAACCTTCTATTATTTTTTATGACTATATTCTGAGCAAATATCATGCTCAAATACAAATGCATAAATTGTGCCTAAAAACCTATATTCTTCAAGAATACATGGAGGGAAATTATAAATTATTAGCAGAAGTAAGTGTGAAAATAACTTCTGGCATTAAAATCATGTCCTGCAGCAGCCTTTTAAATATTAGGGGCTTCTTTAAAAAGTTGTAACAAGGAACCAAAGTCCAACCAATTAATCTCTTTAAAAGATGTCTACTAGGTATAGAAAAAAATTTGCCCTGCAAAGGATAACGGTTATGCTGATATCCCAAAATTCATCATAGCCCAAGTTTCCTCTTAAGTGCTAAATTCTGCCCCACTGACCATATCAGAACCCTTCAGTAACACAACACTAGCCTAAAAGGTGGTATCAAGATCACTTACTTGAGGCTAGAACTGTTAATTATAACAAATAACATGAAGCCATAATGAACAAATGAAAGATTACTGGAGGGAATATTAAAAATACAGGATATATAACAGACATCAGAATCCCACTACTTGAATATCAAGGGAAAAAAAGGGTAGGTAATAAAATAAATGTCATTTACCAGTCTCTTGCTCTGACATTTTTGCAGATGTAGAAGTTTGGGGAGTGGAAATAACATGAAGAAAGTCACGTGAGGCTGGAATAAATAGTGGCATATTATTTAAAAATTCCATGAACCATCACACAATGGCATCATCTGCAACCATGGACTCAGTGGTCCACAGTACAAACAATAAAGAAGAGAAAAGATATATTCTGCAAAATTAGTAGAATTTTAAAGAGAAAGAGGTTAATATGTAAAGATGTGTAAAACCACACAAATATAATGCAAAAAATTAAACAGAATAACACAAGAAATACGGAAAAAAATTCCCACATGGTTAGAAGGAATGCAAGATTGAAAAAGTACAAGAGCACTGGCCAAGACGAGTCAAGGAGGAAGCAAATTTATGAGATGAAGATAATGGAAAAGTTCCAATTAAAAAATTTGGCAAAAATAAAAGAACATAAAAAGTGATTCAGACAACATCACCAGGCAGGGAAACAGAAACTAATAACCGTAGCCGAGCCAAATTTATATGCCCTGTTATAATTACAAGTATCTGATTTCTCCACTGTAAAAAAAAAGAAAGTTCAGAAAATTACTCCAAGTAATGCAAAGCAGGGAACGTAAATTCCCTGGAAAAGATCCTGAAGTGTGTGAAATATGCCAGTTGATATGAAAGCAAGACTGCTCCAGACAAAAGCGTCAAGTCACTCGATACTGTTCATCACATTTTTAACTTGCACTCAACTTTAGATTTTAGGCACACCAGCCTGCTTACACAATACTTTGTTACCCCATGGGACACAAAATACTGCAAGGACACAGGACTGGCCTTGCTCACCTGTCAGTGTGAAAGAAGCTGTTGCCACAAGCCACTGTTGCCAAGTGCCATAGCCAATGCCTGAGCTAGATATGGTTTGCATGTATGGCCCCATTTATATCAACACTGAAAGTTCATACCAATATAGGCCCAAGAGAAGTAACAGGCTGGCTACAAGCACAACAATATCTCTTGGGACACTGCTGCCTTGCACAGTTATCCAATCTGCAAGAAATATTATTAGTACCATTGGCTTCCAGAGTCTTACACTATGAAGAACCATCCCAAAATTCACAAAAAGCTGAAATGATGTACCAATTTTAAAAAACATGACATGGTTTCAAAAGCATCAGCAAAGCAGAGCATTCCCACTTCCAGGTGATAGCAATGGAAAGGCGTGTCCTCTTGTGCCAGCCCAGATGGATTTGACTCTTAGGAGCACTGTCATGTTTGAGTGCATCAGAGAAAGCAAGATCCATCACCCAAACACAAAGAAGCAGGGGAATGGAGCTGAAGGCCAGGTGCAACAACATGGTCTCTGCAGAATGTCACATGCTTCCTGCAGAAAATGCTCATCAGCCATGGAAAAAGCGGGGGCTCAAACAACAGAATTACAGAACCAGTGTGGCGAGTGCTTTCGCAAGCCAAGTTGCACCAACAAGTCTTCATCCTCTCCGTGGAAGATGACAAGGATGCCAGGTGCTTTGGGGTGGGAGGTGTGTGATGGAACGTGAAAGAGATGGGAGACAATGGGAAAAGAAAGCTGTTGCTAGTTACCCATCACGGTTTGTTGAGTTGCCAGGGAGGAAGGAGTGGTGGACTTCGGCCTTGGTCTTCGGGTAGCTAAGATCAAACAGAGAAACCACCTTCAGCTCCTCACACGGGCTGCTATCACACAGGTCACATCAAGACACAGCTATTAAGAAGGGCCAGGCTGCCATGTCACAGCTCCACTCCCCGTGGTGGCCCAACGCTGCCTTTCAACTGGCATTGGCAGCCAAGGCATGAGAGGAAACCTAGAAATGGCTCCCCAGAACATGTACAGGTAGAACAAATTTTAGTAAGGAGCCATAAGGGTCCAGGCACATCAGTGACCCTGTCTTTGGGACAGCAGCACATCTGAACAGGCTCATCAGTGCACAGAAGAGCACTGCCAAAATAAGCAGTGAAGGAGGCAATCGCTGGCTATTTACCCTTCCTCGTGGTTTCCCGTGAAGCAGACGAGGTCAATTCCAGCTCTGGTCTCTTGGTTGCTACAGCCAGACACAGAAATGATCTTGAGAGATCCACTCAGCCTTGCCACAGCAGTACAAGCAGCACCAACTCACAGCCCCACACATGTTTGTATTTAGGGCCACACATGCCCTTCCTGGCAGAACCCTGTGACTCAAATCCACAGTCAAATGTCCTTCCATGGTTGCAACCAACCCAATACTCCCTGAGCTTCAGTAGCCAAATGGCTCTACATCAGCAGGAAAATGCCAAAATACCCAATTCACAAACAACTCTTTGCACTTCCTTGACAGATTCTTTACAGTTCTTGTAGAGGTAATATGGCAACTAAGAATCACACCTATAATTCAAGATCTGACCTCACTTTTCCCTTTAATCAATGATAACTTTCTTTCTATGGGTCAGAAATTACTGTTCCTTGCACTAATAAAACAGTGTCAAGAATGTCTCTCTCTCCATCTAATTGCTTGTAAGCAAGTGAAAAAAGGAAATTTTTCCACAGAATTCTAGCACATCTTACAACTTACCCTTGCACAACTCAACATTTCTTTGTACACCGAATAACAAGTCCTTTTACTGATCTCCTCAGAGATCCAATTATCCTAATTTTGCACAGGGAGAAGGCACAACCTAATACACAAACAGTGTCAAATCTGAATCATGGTTACTCATTAGCACTGTGTATATTTGCCCATTGCCTTGGGCTTGGCTTCAGGTTTAAGGCAGGCAAGACTTGTGACAGTTTGTAAACATGCCCTTGGATGAAGCTGATGGCAATAAGGAAATAGTGTTAAGTGATTCCTCTGGGATATTTTGATATTCCCAGTCTTTGGAAATGGAAATCCTTCTGTTCAGGTCTCGTTGACTTCATCCTTTTCTAGTAGCATTCAATGACACACTAACCAATGTGTTTGCACCTGCTTAAGAACAGTAGATAAATTTCTTTTCTGCCTGTGGAGGAGCTTTTCCAATGTGCAAAAGGAAAAAATTTGATATGTTAACACTTATTTAACCCTTCCACAGATATATACATCCATATATACAAACAATCCCCCACAAGAAAACCCGGATAAGCTAATTTCTTAACCAAAGTGGAAAAAAAAAATAAAAAATTGAATCTTATCACAATATTTCATTCCAAATATCTCAAATGTTGCAACAGATGTAACTAGTTTCTGTCTCTCCAGATTTATACAGAGCAAGTCAGAATCAATCCTCCATTTAGCAAAGCATTGCTGTATCTCTTGAGAGACTGCCTAGATGTGGAGAGAACTACAGAGAAGACAGATATCATTACCAGCTGAGATTGGTGGCATTTCTGGCATGCCAGATGTTGTGAATCTTGAAGAAAGAGGCTTCCTTTCACCTAAATCTGGAAAGATAATATTGTGTTAAAAGGCTTAATTGCCTCAGAGCTACTTGAATAACTTGGGACTTGGTGAACTTCCATTTGTTAAAAAGGAAGCACAGGGAAAATTGCTTGCAAGTCAGCTGGGCATTACTTTGTCTCATGGACTGTTAGGCATGGAAACCAGGCAACCTAATTATTCATAATAATGAGAATTCTTTTTATTATCTAATAATCTTAGCACACAATGCATACCAGATAGAAAGAAAACACCTTTGGATCCAGAAAGTAGTCAGAGGGCCTGCCTTTTTATGGAAATGTTACACAGAAATATGTGTAAATTTTTTATTCGCTCTCACAATTAAGTTCTCAGCACAGGAAAAAAAACCCCAAAACTAAGAAAGGCAGGTCTACAGCTGGGAATCTTAATAGTGACAAATCCAAATACAGTCAACTAAAGGGAACTCTCCTTTTTGCCTCTGACACTCCATCTAGAAAGATGAATAATGAGTGTAGATGAGAATCTAGTAAACAACAGCAATAAGTGTTAAGTAATAATGAATTAGTATGATGGTGATAACTAAAGCAATGCAAAGCTTCCAAAATAGCAGCAAGGATAACAAGAAAAGAAAACAAAATATTTGAAACTATAATGAAGTCAATTTATCCATTTTACCCCATGCCATTCTAACAGCGGAAGCTCTGTAGTAATTATAGGCATGGATATTTCCAAATCAGTAGGATCTCTAGATGCTATTAGAAAAAACAAAGAAAAAACAACAAAATCTGAGAAATAATTTCATTTAAGTAAATTAAGAAGGAACATCAGTTGGAGAGAAATTTTACTTCCCACTACTCTGCAAAGCATTTTATTATTTTTACTTATTTATTTAAAAATTAACCTCTTTTGTCTATTTTAAATACCATCACTAATTACTTAGCTGAAGATGTTAACTTGGGCATCCTCACCTACCTAAGGCTGCAAGAAAAACAATCTATTCCCAAAGCTATAACTCAAAGTATAGCTTAGTTGGAAAGGTTGGTTGTGTTGACTAACTTATTTGAAGACAGCACACAGGAAAAAATCACAGCAAGCTGTATGTGAAAAATTGACAGGATGAATGAAACAAAAAAACCCTTGTCACTAAAAAGCATAGTATTTTACTTGACTGGAACAGCTTTAAGCATTGCAGAATTTAAATCTTTTCCTCACACACCTCTTTGATCAATACTGCATTATTCTGCAAGCTAGTTGCAGACTTTCTTTAAACTTGTTCTCTGCCTCATCACAGGAATGGGGATGCTGATACAGGAGTTGAAAAAATAAGATGTAGGGCAACACCCAAGGCAAGTAGTATGTAACATCTATCTGAAATCATCAATTTGGAAGCAGTAATGAACTTTTTATCATCAACCAATCAAAAGGGAATGCTTCTGAAACAATATTGTTATAATTTGCCAGTGCCTGGCATTTCTGAAGATGTAAAAGTTTGGGGAGTAGAAGTAACATGAAGAAAGTAATGTGCAGATGGAAAATAAAAGCAAAACCAATGCTGTATTGTTTTGAAGTGACAAGAAATCTTCTGCAACCACATCATTTATGTCAAACTGAACAAACTACTTTGTGAGGGGCTCTATGCCTCCTCCAAAAATTCCCAACTGTAAGGAGGATTAACCTCATGAGAAACCATTACCGGATCGGGTTGGTTGCACTTCCATGCTACCAGATGGTTTGGATCCTGAAGATACAGTCTGTTTTTCCTCAAAAGCTGAAAAAAGAATCCAAGCTTAAAATGCTGAGAGAGCTGTGACTTGATGGATTAGCATCAAACAGCTGAGTGAAGGCTGTGTATTTCCAGACAATGGTAATGCAAAGCTAAGCAAGATGGCCTCAAGTGAGACATGAGACAACAGCCATGACAAGGAGATGGAATGGCTGGAAAAACAGGTTTCTGGCCTTGAAATCCAAGTGACACATGCTTAAAAAAACTCGTTACCAGCAGGGAATTCTCTCTTATGAAAGTTTCTGGGTAAGAGCTTCAGCTATACCGAAAGAAAAAGATGACAACGAAAGACAATGCTGACTTTAGGTAGTTTTTAAGCTGACAACACAGACACAAGAATGGTGAATAAGCAGCTCTCTGTGAAAGTTGGTAACCAAGATTAACATTTGCAGATCTACATGATGCTAAGATAATGGAATAAAAAATCATGGAACTAGTCTGTTAATTACCCATTTCCATCTCTCTTGTTTCTGCAGAAGGTAGAGATATGGATTTCAAGGTTGGACTCTGAGTAGCTAAGAGAAAACATCAAACAAAATTTTATCATTCCAAGACAGACTCTTCCGGCAAGTGATACAACACCTAATTTCAACTGTAACTAACAAGGGCTTTTTTTGTTTGGTCTCTTTGTTCCATTAATTTCTATCCCATTCATACTTAGCATATCCTAGCTAATCAAGCTGAATCCTTATTGCTTAAGAGGACTTAATTCACAGCAAGGCAGCTGCAACCCAATATTTGATAGTCACACCACTTGCAGGTCTCTAGTCACTACTGCAATATGTATAACTATTTTTAAAGAAGTTGTAATGGGAGAAGGGAAGGGAAGGTTCTGGGGAGAGGAGAGGAGAGGAGAGGAGAGGAGAGGAGAGGAGAGGAGAGGAGAGGAGAGGAGAGGAGAGGAGAGGAGAGGAGAGGAGAGGAGAGGAGAGGAGAGGAGAGGAGAGGAGAGGAGAGGAGAGGAGAGGAGAGGAGAGGAGAGGAGAGGAGAGGAGAGGAGAGGAGAGGAGAGGAGAGGAGAGGAGAGGAGAGGAGAGGAGAGGAGAGGAGAGGAGAGGAGAGGAGAGGAGAGGAGAGGAGAGGAGAGGAGAGGAGAGGAGAGGAGAGGAGAGGAGAGGAGAGGAGAGGAGAGGAGAGGAGAGGAGAGGAGAGGAGAGGAGAGGAGAGGAGAGGAGAGGAGAGGAGAGGAGAGGAGAGGAGAGGAGAGGAGAGGAGAGGAGAGGAGAGGAGAGGAGAGGAGAGGAGAGGAGAGGAGAGGAGAGGAGAGGAGAGGAGAGGAGAGGAGAGGAGAGGAGAGGAGAGGAGAGGAGAGGAGAGGAGAGGAGAGGAGAGGAGAGGAGAGGAGAGGAGAGGAGAGGAGAGGAGAGGAGAGGAGAGGAGAGGAGAGGAGAGGAGAGGAGAGGAGAGGAGAGGAGAGGAGAGGAGAGGAGAGGAGAGGAGAGGAGAGGAGAGGAGAGGAGAGGAGAGGAGAGGAGAGGAGAGGAGAGGAGAGGAGAGAAAAGACACCTACTATCTGTTATCTGTAATGAGGATTATTACAAAGACCTGGTTTCTTCACTTCAGTATGGATAATGTGAAGCGTGCCTTAATGAAAATGGAGTCAGGATGGAGTTGGGCACTTTAGGTAAAAGTCATCATGAAAAAGCTTCCACCATGTGCAGATTTTGCACTACTGAAGTGCTACTGATCCTACTCAACTGTATCTACAGATCAGTAAGTATTTTTCTTTCTGTTAAAACCCCTATTCAAATAATTGGGTATACTATTCATTTCTAGTGCAGGAAATACAAATATCTGCCAAAAAGTGAACATCCTTTTTTTCATACATTGGATCTGCTTTCCCATTTACTTTCAATCCACCTTATCACATTAACAATTTGGATCCCAAGTTACTATCCTGATACAGTTCGACTCAGCAGCTGAACCAGATGATCATTGTAGGTCCCTTGCAAATGGAACCACTCTATTCTATGTTTATAGAGAAGAAAACACTACCAACAAAAGCCATATGAGTCACAGCTTTTGGCAAAAGCTTCCATTGATCCATTTACATTCAGTAAGAGCTACAAGAGATCTACCAAAAGCATCAAAACATTGAAGGCATGTTCACAAAGCTATCTTTTCAGAAACATTGGAATTCAAAATATACTGACCATACAGGAAGTTTACAAAACAAAGGAGAGATCTCTCTCTAGCATAATCAAGATAGAAAAATAAAGAAAAATTTCTTCAGGGGAACAGGGTAGAATACAGGTTAGATGCAGTTCAACTTCATAAATTATATTTTGCTTTCTTTGCTGTTTTTATGACAGCAGCTGACCAAGGCATGCAGAGCACAGTGCAGAGAAATCTCCTCTATATAACCATGCCCTGACTCCCACAGAATATCTTTGACTTCAACAGTGACTTCATGGCGAGCACCCTCTGACCCAATGGCTGGGCCTAGTCCCACTTAATGAAATCCTACTTCTGCCAAGTAAAACTATTCAAACGGAATTGAAGACATGAGAACAAAACCATAATAAATACTTGAATTAAACACTTATTTTTTCCTCAAGTGTTGTTATTATTCCACCTTTACCACTGACACAAACATAGGATAAGATTATTATTCCCTTTCTTTTACAAAAAGAAAGAGTGCTTCACATCCGTAAAAATTTTCAGTTTTCAGCTATATTTATAGCAAACAGATTCTTAAATCATTGTTTCTCTCTCTTTCCAATGCTTCTGATTGGATTTACCCAAATGTCTTTCACTACGGTGAAGAACAAATGTCTCTTTCCATCCCCTCAAATCTATCTGGAAAAGAGCTGTCAAAAAAATCTATCAAATAAAGAACAAATTGTGAAGATTATTTTCATGTTCTTTAGAATCTGCTTCAAATATGCATTTCAAGAACTAAGAGGTATTCCCGGAAAATATTTTAAAATTTGGCAGACAACATTAAGCAAAAGTATGCCATCCTAATAAGCCAGCATTAACCTATGATAACTTCTTCACTAATGCTTAATGAGATATAAATTACAGTAATTTCACGAATACAAGCCGCAGCAATTTGACAAAAATTTTGGTGGAAACCCGGAAGTGCGGCTAATAGTCGGGTGCGGCTAATATATTAATAATTTTCTGACATTTACAACCCCAGACGTGCCAGCCAGAGTGCCGAGCCAAGCACCGGCCAGTAAAAGCCGGCATTTCGCAATTGTTACAGGGTTACCGTGTTGCCCTGGCTCCCTGCAGGCAGCACGGGGGGCAGGGAGAGAGGCGGGAGAGCTCTCTTTCCTCCTCTGCTGCAGCCCAGGGGAGGGGGGGGGGGGGCGCCGCCATTGCCGCGGCCCGGGGAGGACGCGGGGGGGCCGCGCCGCCATTGCCGCAGCCCGGGGAGCCGACGGGGGGGGGCGCCGCCATTGCCGCGGCCCGGGGAGCTGACGGGGGGGGGGGGGGGCGCCGCCATTGCCGCGGCTCCGGGAGCTGATGGGAGCCCTGCGCAGCCATTGCCGCGGCCCGGGGAGCGGGGGGGAAGTGCGCGCCGCCATTGCCGCGTCTCGGGGAGCCGGCGGGAGCCCCGCGCCGCCATTGCCGCGGCCCGGGGGGGGCGGGAAGTGCGCGCCGCCATTGCCGCGGCTCGGGGAGGAGGCAGGGTGCTTTGTCCGCGCCTGCCGCCGGCGCCACGGGCGCGGGAAAGCTCCGTCCCCGCCCGCTGCCGCTGCCGTAGGAGCAGGGGAAGCTCCGTCCCTGCCTGCCACCGCGGGGCAGCGCCGACCCGGGGTGACCGAGCCCAGGGGCAGCGGCGGCCGGCCCCGAGCGGCAGCACCGGGCTGGGCCACCTGGCCCCGTCAGCGGCCCCTAGCGGG